>NC_064921.1:403681701-404306701 GCF_023897955.1 Schistocerca gregaria | reverse complement strand
TTTTAAACCATGAAAGTTTAAGGGTCCTCATATATTAGCCTAGTTAGTTAATGAAGCAATGCAAAGGCTGCTTCAGAGCCAGTGTAGCTAGATTTTCATTCTGTTTTATTGCTTCAAACCGAGTTTAAGAAAGAACTATTTACTGTGTTATCTCTTCTAATGCAACTTGGTTAATGCATAGACATAAAGACCTTGTACTAACCGATCAAGTTATAAATTATGATTATTAGCAGACCCCCTGATTTAAATTCAGAATCATTTCAAGCTCTTCCCTGTTCAGTACTGCTGCTAGTTTCATGTTTGTCGGTAATTGGTTTTATAAACAGTTGCACCTAGTTCCCTTAGAGGCATATCTTGCTGTTTACTATCTCATTGTCCATTTGTTTATCTGACTTCCTAGTCAGTAGCATCTTTGTCTGCACGTTTAGGTTACTGTGTTGTAGTGTGAACAGACCTAAGGAAAGAGTTTAGTGTTTGTGTGTGTGTGTGTGTGTGTGTGTGTGTCTCAAGGAAGATTAGATTAGCCTTAGCACCGCCTTCTGCTTTATCATTTAGCTTGACACAAGAATGCCTAATTAGGCTGGTGACCGGTTAAAATGTGTGATGTTACAACTTGCTATTGTGCCGGGATAACGACTGTTTCAGACCCACGGTTTACCTACAGTTATACTCTCCTGGAGTGTTTCTGAAACGAATCCCAATTTGATTGTTCTGTTTCCATTAGGTTATCTCAACGTCAACTTTCTCAAAAATTCCACACAGCGGTATAACGTTAGCATCGATTATCGTTTGAAGTTAGCCGGTGGCACATTTCACTTCACTGTGTGAATCACCTCCTCACCGTTCTCAAAATGTTTTCCTCAAATGGTATCTTTAAATTGCGAATAACATCAGCTCGCTGCAATATGTCAGGTGTTACATCTGTGGATGGTCTCCCCGATTGCTGGAAATCAAAGAGCTCCCGCGAACCACCTTCTGATGACGTCACCCTCCGCGCCCAGCAACTAACTGTACTTCAGTCGACAGCAGATGCTCCATAGACTTTGCACAAGTGGTTGTAAATATTTCTCTGCAGTGAGAAACTGGATGACAGCACGTTGCTTGTAACGTACCTCACCTGCAGACGCCATTATGAAACTGTCCTGCAGCTACGCTATCTGCCGGAAGAGACGGAAACTAGGCGCGCTCCATCAGGAGGTTTCAAATAATACATATGTAACGTTTAGCATTCGTACCATTGTTTTCGGCTGACAAAAAAAAAACATGCGGTGCCTAACTTTCTCGGCAACCCTCGTAATTGAGGACGTAGGTTGCAAGTGTTACTCAGAGATGAAGAGGTTGGCACAGGAGAGGAATTCTTGGCAAGCCGCATCACGCCAACTTCAAGACTGGCGGGGGAAAAAATATGCGTGTTGTCAGTTGATACAACGACATATTGTCATTTGTTATTTCAATTGTGTTCCAAGTAAACTGATAATACTGGCAAAAAATCCTTTTCTTATTAGGGATAGTCTCCTGAAAGATGTAATTTCTGTCGATTCTGAGTAGGGGCAGCAAACATGCGAGTACTCACTGTGTTATTAGTGCTCGTAATAACTCATGGTCAGTCGAATGCTGTTTCTCACAGTCCTATGACAACGAAGGGAACGTTCTACTAAATGTAACAAGCGCGGTGTACATTATGCTGGAGAGAAGCTGGTTTAGTTTCAATCTACTAGTTGCTTAACTTCTTTTACGAATTCACGTCTTTTAAATTCAGGTCAAGGGAGTGTCGCAGCCAATTTTATCAACTTTTTCTAACGTTTCCCGTGCTATCTCTTGCAACCATTTGAAATAATAATCTCTATTATACCCTTTTTAGTTGATGAACAGCGGCGGGCTAAAATTATAGCAACTGATAGATTTCTTTGGCTCATCGTCTTATCTCAGTTTCTAAAAACAAGTAAAAAATGTGCGATTACGGAAGAAGTTTCGGGAATATCAGTGGACGTCATGGCAAAGAAAAAAATTAAACGGGAAACTTGAACGTAAAACAAATTTTAATAGAGGTTTTATAAAATCTGTATCTACGATTTTCTCAAAAAATTTGAATAATATTTCCAATTAGCGAAGGATGTCCACTAAGTATTACCTTGAAATCATTAAGGAAATAATCATTGTAACACTTTCCTTTGATTCTTTCTCATCTTCATGTTCCGACAAACTTGCTTCCTTATTTTAAATAGGTAAGTGAAGAGGATAAGTGCTGAACTCGAGAGCAAATGTTCTTAGTGGGGTACGTATAGTTGGTTCAAATGGTTCAAATGGCTCTGAACACTATGGGACTTATCTGTGTTCATCAGTCTCCTAGAACTTAGAACTACTTAAACCTAACTAACCTAAGGACATCACACACATCCATGCCCGAGGCAGGATTCGAACCTGCGACCGTAGCAGTCGCGCAGTTCCGGACTGAGCGCCTAGAAACGCTAGACCACCGCGGCCGGCGGTACGTTTAGTATCAAAGGGAAGAACGTGAAGAGTTAGTCTTATCCAGCATCTTAAAAAATTGTTTCTTCACTGGGCAGTCATAAGATTATAAACTGAGCTACACTGCACCAGTCAAAAATTTTGCTTATAGGTACATGCTCGAAATAAAAAAGAATGACTATGTTCTAATACTATGATGTTTCCAAGAAAATTGGCGAGATGATGTAAAAATCAAAATATGATGATGAAATGGTGTATCCATTAAACGAATACTTGTCACGCATGCAGTTTTCATTGGAGGTCTTTCACTGTCGCACTTCGATTGTCTCCTTTTGCTACGAGTATCACCGTGACACCTCGGTCACGAGCTCTGGTACTCGAGCCACGAGTTACCCGTTATCTGACTCCCAACAGCTGCCGAGGTCCTCAGGAACGAGTGAGCCTCATGCGCATTCTCACCGCCTCTAGTAGAAATAGACACTTTCAGATATCTCAGTGATACAGTTCGTGTCAAAACTAGAGGAAAAGAAACCAACGGCACGAGGATAGAGAAGGTGGCCGCTGCTTTCCTAAAACTCGCGTCCCAAGAAAAGCTGAACCCGGCAACGTAACACAGTGATCAAAAGCAAATGTCTCCGTGTATGTGAAAGCCCCAGAGTGACAAGAAAGGCTGGACTGAGAGAAACTGAGAAGTTCAGACTAAAAATTCTTCGCAAAATAATGGGTCCAAAGATGATAATGGGCAGTATAGACTGCAAACAAGAGAAGAGCTACACGGCTAATGGAGGCAATAAGGAAACGACAACATCTTCTCAGGGTGGATGCAACCCAAACTAGTGAAGCAGATTTCTGTTACACTGGACGACAGACCTAAAGTCCCCGAAAAATGGTTCACGGAAGTAATTAATGACCTGAAGAGCATTTGATATAGTCAGGAAGCCATCTAAGTAAGTTACATCTAAACCTTTACTCCATATGCCACCTCAGTGTGTGGCGGAGGTACGTTGTGTACCAGTGTCACTTCCCCCTTTTCCTGTTCCAGTTGCGTATGATTCGCGGTAAGAACGATTGCTGGTAAGCCTCCGTGTGGCCTGGAATATCTAATTTTATCTTCATGGTCTTTTCGTGACATATACATAAGAGGAAGCAATGCATTGGTTGACTCCTCTAGGAACGTACGCTGTAGGAACTTCAACAGTAGACCATACGGTGGTGCTGAATTCCTCTCTTGCAGCGTCTGCCACTGAAATTGGCTAAGCACTTTCGTGACGCTTTCGTGCTTACATTAGATCATGCAACGAATCATCCTGCTCTTCTTTGGATCTCCTCTATTTCCTCTAACAGCCCTAAATGGTATAGATCCCATACAGACGAGAAATTATTAATCGAACGAGTATTTTTGTAAGCTGCTTCCTTTGTTGATGGACAAAATTTCCTGAGGACTCTTCCCATGAATCTCAGTCTCACATTTGCTCTATTCGTGATTAATTTTATGTTGTCGCTCTGTACGCACATTACTAGATATTTTATGGAAGTGCTTCCAACGACTGTTCTGCAATATTGTAATTGATGATGATGATGATGAGTCCCATACTCCGTTTACCGAGCGTAGGGGAGCGACGCGGGAGACCCGCGCCGCCATACTAGGCAAGGTCCTAGTGGAGGTGGTTTGCCATTGCCTTCCTCCGACCGTAATGGGGATGATTGATGATGATGATGAAGACGACACAAACACCCAGTCATCACGAGGCAGGTGAAAAATCCCTGACCCCGCCGGGAATCGAACCCGGGACCCCGTGCTCGGGAAGCGAGAACGCTACCGCGAGACCACGAGCTGCGGACATATTGTAATTATACAATAAAAAGTGTTTTTGTCCATGTAGTTACTGTGCTTCACATTTATTGAGGTTGAGGGTCAGTTTCCACTCCCTGCATCCTCTGCAAATCTTCCTGCATTTCACTACAAATTCCTAGCGCCGCGGTCTCTCTGAATACAACAGCATCAGCCGCGAAAAACCTCATGGAACTTTAGACGTTATCTACAAGTTATTTATATGTAGTGTGAAAAGTAACCTGGGGCACGCGTGAAGTTACGTTTATGTCTGAAGACTTATCTCCGTTCAGATTGATATGAAGTGTTCTTTCTGCTAGAAACTCTTCAATCCAACCACACAGTTGGTCTCTTGGTTCATTAGGCGCCAATGAGGAACTCTGTCGAATGCCTCCCGGAAGTCAAGGCGCCTGTATGTACTTCTTCTGCTTCTCGAAGATGAACAGAGCGAGCTAGGATTCAAACGATCGACGTTGTTTTTGGAACCCATGTTGGATCCTACAGAGGAGATTTTCTGTCTCCGGTAATGCCATAACACGAATGCGTGAAACAGGTTCTATAGTTCTACAACAGACCGACGTCAGATATGGAGACCTACAGTTTTGTGTGGCTGTGCGACGACGCCTCCTGAAAAAGGGAATGACGTGTGTTTTTATCCAACTGTTTGGAACGCTTCACTCCTCCAGAGGCCCACGGTATACTGCTGCTAGAAGAGGGGCAAGCTCTTTCGCATACTCTATGTAGAATCGAACTGGTAATCTGTCAGATCCAGCGACCTTTCCTCTGTTGAGAGTTTTCCGCTGCTTGTCTATCTCTTGGTCACTTACTTCGATAAATGTAATCTTTCCGTTTGTGCGGAGATTTTAGGGGAAACTACAATGTGATCTTCCTCTGTGAAAATTATTTCAAAACAGATTTTTAGCATTTTGGGATTTTCTGCGTCATTCTCTCTTTCAGTGCCATTACTGTTACAGAGTGTCTGGACAGATGGCTTCGATCCGATTACTGACGAGAATTTCTTAGGATTCCAGTCAAATTAGTAGGCAGAGTTTTATCTTCGCATTAGCTGAATGCTTCACACTTATGCGTCCCTGTACTAATTTTGGCCTCGTTAGGTTTTCATTTATCTGTGAGGCTTTGGCTGCGTTTAAATTTGTGAAGCTTTCTTTGCTTTGGTAGCATCTTTCTAACAGGGTTGTCAAACCACAGTGCGTCTTTTCCATCCCTCATAATTCTGCGCGGTACGTACTTATCTAAAGCGTCGCACACAATGCTCTTGTTGTCCATTAAAGCTCAACATTCTCAGTGCCGGAGATGAAATTTTCATGATGGCCCGTCAGGTAATCTCAAATCTGTCTTTTGTCGCTCCTGCTAAACATAAAGATCTTTCTGCTCTCCTTTGTATTGCTATTTACAAGTGTACTCAGTGATGCTGTAACGGCCTTACAATTACTAATTACTGAATCGAAAAGGACGGGGCTGTTTTTCACAAGCAGGTGTAAGGCATTACAGTCTCGAGTCTGTTCTCTGATCAGCTGCTCAAGGCAATTTTCGGGTAAGACACATACAACAATTTCGCGTGCACATCTGTCGCTATAGTTTCCGTCTCTACAAAACCGTAATTCCTACTTTCAGTATCTATTCCCATCTGCGACATCTCAGATGTTTTAATGAATACAGAATTGCTCACAAAACCAGCGTAACGAAAACCTGCTGCCTACAGATACGTTCAGATAGACGTGTAAATACACGGTGGAGACCGCTGGCGGCTGCGGATTTGCACAGAAGAGTCTCATCTTTGCACTGTTCGTGCAGGTACTAAATCCAAATGTACCAACTTTAGAGAGAGGCATTTTAACTTTTTTAAGAAACTGTTATTCTGATCTTATGAACTTACGTAATTAATTCAGCACATTAAATTGAAACTGCCTTGACATTTAACATAATAATGAAGAGGTAAATCAAAAATAAAAATGTCTCGGTGAAATCCTCGGACCTACAAGAGGAGAGAAGATGCCGCAGAAGACTCGGCTATGAAAACTGAAGAGAGCGTACCTCAGGACACAAGGGGATAAAGTATATAAAAAGAAATGCATGTTCATTCACACAAAGACTAGACGCTACAAACAGAATAGATAGGCCTGAACTACTGTTCAAAAAGGAAGCACTAACACTCCGTCCGAAAAGCGGCATGGAAAGCATAATGAAGAACGAAAAATCAAGAGAAATTTCTTTGCCCAAAGCTGACACAAAGGAACACAGCTTACACTCCAGGAACACCACAGGCAATATATCATACCTAATAGCACATGTCAGAAAAAGTCGTCCTACGGGCACATCGGCAGGCTACAAGACTCACCAGCAGAAATCTGACATCCATACAAGGTTTGAACTATAGAACACCAGGGATCACAAAAGTAAAACCTGACGCAGAATAATCACAGTAATGTGAGGTTACAGAAAAATGGACGGGAAAAACTCACCGTGGCATAACAACGAAATTCGAAAAGTGCTGAGGAAGCAAAGGCTGTTGCACTCTGGTTCAAAAGAGAACGCGCAAATAACGACAGGTAACAGTTTATAGAAATTCATGCCTCTGTAAAAAGAACGGTGCTCGAAGCTTACAGCAACTACCTTCATCATGTGTTAGCAACAGATCTAGCTGAGACCCCAAGAGAATCGCTGAGTGAGTCTAAGGCTTCTGTCCAGTCACTCGTTGACCAGTCTGGTGTGGGAGCAGAAGGCAGCAAAACTAAAGCCGAAGTTTTAAATTTCGTATTAAAAATCATCTACGCAGGGAAAAATTGGACTAAAGATCGTGGAAAAAATGAGAGAATTGTGGAAGATCAGAAAGAAAGCTCAAATGGAGCAAAATTCTTTGCTTCATCCTACAGGGTCTCGATGCAATTAATAACAATAATAATAACAAAATTTTAAAAATTAAAAAATTCCGATCTGAAGTGGTTGGATCCTCCATCGGGCTCCTTCAGAATGGCGGATAGGGGAAAGCCTCCCAGATATGCGTGGTACCGAGAAAATCAAATTTTTGGGGCGGACCAGATACCAACGCAATTCAAAATCCAGGCACGTCTGAGTGAAAATCGCCGGTACTCTAGTCAGCGTCTGTTAGCTCAGTGAGCACGGCTGAAGATATTATATTCCAAAGGCCTCAACAACGTTTGGTCCTCTCCGTCCTGGTACTGACCAGGCCAAACGAGTAAAACACAACCTGTCATGAACTGTGAAAGCAAATTCAACTTTACCCCAGGTGGTACACAATCCACCCGTCGACAGACGGCAACTGCACTTTCGGAGTCTGGGGAGTCCAGGCAAGCACTGCATTAAAATCTGGTAAACTTCCCTAGAAGCAGAAAACCTTCATTGGAACACTGAACATCAATACACCGATCCAGACAAGAAAGTTACATAATGTCACTCAAGAGGTAGTCTGACAATAAATTCTCATACTTGCTCTTCAAGAAACACGACGGACTTACACCGAAAACATGGACTACGGAACCTACGGCATATTCCTACCTCCGGCATGGGTGTGTGTGTTGCCCTCAGTGTAAGTTAGATTAAGTAGCGTGTAAGCTTATGGACCGATGACCTCTGCAGTTTGGTCTCATAAGACATTACCACAATTAAAAAAAGAAAAAAGACACGCAAAACCACCAGGAAAACCAAACGCAGCTACATCACCAAACAGCTCAGATCATTTGAGAACAACTTCAGAAATTACAATAGCAGAAATTTGTATAGAGCTTGCGCTAACAGAATTAAAGGTTAGGCGCCAGAAAATTTGACCTTCAAGAAAAAAGATGCGAAACTCACACTCTGCAACCAAGAAAACTGCAAAGAACTGGCACACCTCGTCTTAATTGCCCTGAACCATCCGAACGATTGCAACATGTATCCCAAGTCACACGAAACCCGACGCCGATCCGCCGACACAAGAAGCAATACACCATATCACCAACCTGAAGAACGGAAAGACCTCAGGAGCAGAGGGTATCTCCGCAGAAATACTGAAAAATCTCGGAACACGATCATTACAGGAAATCACACAGATCATCCAGGACATACGGCTAAGTGAAGACCTCCCAAGCGACTGGAAATGCGCACTCATCCACCCTCTTCACAAATAAGGAGACAAATCTAATGTGAAAAACCACAGACAGATCTCCCTCCTTTCCGTTCCTTACAAATTTATCTCCTCTTACCTCTTACAACACGTACAAGAACAACTCGAACCCCTAAATGTGCATATCAAGCAGGTTTCAAACCACACAGACCAGGCAACGAACAAATTGTCAACCTGAAGTCTACAATGAAAATTCGAGCTACACGAAATCTCCCATCCATCTGCACATTTGTTGACTTCAAGAAAGCTTACGAATCCATTCAAAGAAAACAATCTGGATCCAAAGCACAACGGTTCATCCAACAAATTCTAACAGCCACAACTTCCAAAGTCAAATTCAACGTAGAAATCTCAGAACCTTATTCCATCAAGACTGGCATCCGAAAGGGCGATGGCCTCTCTAATTTTTAACATCATTTTAGGCAAAGACATCAAAGAACGGGAACAAGAACTTAAAAATCGAAACCTCTGGAGACCCATCAGGCTAGGAAAACAAAAGGATAACATCGAAGTCACATGCCTAGCCTTCGCTGATGACTTCAAAATCCTTTCTGGTGACGAACAAACAGCAACCCGTCAGACTGAAGTCCTTAAAGAGTGTGCCGAGATAGTTTTCTGCAAATTTCTTCTTCTAAAACCGAATTCATGGCTACAAAAGACATCAAAACACAAAATTCAATTACAAAATATGGCACACTAAACAAGGTTAACCACTTTAAGTACTTAGGAGAAATTATTGAGCCTACAAACAGAAAGGTTAGCACAAAACACGGGAGCTCAAAATTCGGAAAGTATATGGGAAAATTGCGAGCATCTGCTATAAAAAATGCATAAACGTCAACACAGAAGTGCTACACTATACGACTGTTGTCAAACCTGAAACGCTCTACGCCAGCGAGACTCTAAATCTGAATTACAATGGAAATATCGAAAAGGCTGAAAGAAAAATCATCCGAAAAGTACTTGGCCTTAACCTAACCGACGAAAGAAACCGTCTACAATCACACACAGTCACAGATTCCAACATTGAAACCGATATCCGCAAACGACGACACAAATTCTACGAACACATTATGAGACTAGATGATAAGCGACTAACAAAGAAAATTTTGACGTACTTATAGAAACTAAAAACGACAACAGCCTGGACGAAACAGGTCAAACTTATCTAAGAAATGCCAAAATCTCACCAAGCGACATCGAAGATGAAAACGTCTTCAGACGTAAGGTCCACAGCTGAGAAATTTCATTAGAAGATAGTTCAAATGGCTCTGAGCACTATCGGACTTAACATCTCAGGTCATCAGTCCCCTAGAACTTGGAACTACTTAAACCTAACTAACTTAAGGACAACACACACATCCATTCCCCCGGGGCAGGTTTCGAACCTGCGACCGTAGCGGTCGCGCGGTTCCAGACTGAAGCGACTAGAACCGCTCAGCCACAACGGCCGGCTTTCATCAGAAGACAAACTCAAGGTACCTAGAAGAAGTTGCAGGTGAATGTCGAGCTAAGCATAGCGAGAAGATGAAACAATTCTGGAAGAACAAGAAAAATAACAGCAACAGGTCATACAATTTGATTTATGTGATCCTTTATGGGTCTAAACAATGTAAATAAATAAATAACTAAATAACAAACTTTATGAGAATTCTTTCAGTTCTCCGTATTCATGATCCTTGTGTATTCGTGTACTTCGCAGCTGCATGTTCATTATGACTGGGTGTTTCTTGGTGCCCTCCAATTAGAGTGGCGGCTCGTGCATCCAGCTGCTACAACTTTCTTCTTAGATCTTGACTCACTGTGTTGCTGAGTCTTGATGATGGTGGGAGCCCGTCTGTTTGGCGGTATCAAACAATTTGTAAGCCGGACTGATTGCTAACATTCACCGTAGTGTTTTAAAGGCTGTACTTCAGATACAGGCCAACCTGCCATTAGGTAGTGCGCTGATGCAGCGTGTGCTCTAGTTGGATTGCAGGAGTGTATAACAGTAAGGGGCAACACAATGTCAGGTACTCTTCAGTAGCTACACGTGCAATCAATCTCCCCCTTGGCCCTTCCTCCTCCCTTCCTCTCTTGTGCTCTCCGCCTCTCTCTCTCTCTCTCTCTCTCTCTCTCTCTCTCTCTCTCTCACCCACACACACACACTTGCGTCCTTCCTCACCTGGCTCCGCCGTGTGTGAGCGATACAGCCTGGCGCGGCAGGGTGGCGCCAGCGCAAGCGGCGGCAGCGCGGGCTGGCCGTGTTGGTGCTCGCGGTGGTGGCTGTGGTGGTGGTGCTGGTGGTGGTTGTGGTTTCCCTGCTCTGCCGGCCAGCAGCGGCCACCGTGCAGCAGCAGCTGCGCCGCCCGCACTTCCTCGCCGCCCGCAGTAAACGCCGCCGCGACCAGCGACACGTTGAACACCAGCATCGAGTCCAGAGACGATAGCTCTGCAACGAGACACACAAGCAGTCAGATGCAGGATATCGACACGCAAAAGCAGTTACATTACCTTCACATGTACCGGGTGATCAAAGAGGCTGTATAAATTTGAAAACTGAATAAATCTCGGAATAATGTAGACAGAGAGGCAAAAATTGACACACACGCTTGGAATGACATGGGGTTTTATTAGAACCAAAAAAATACAGAACTTAAAAAAATTACCGACAGATGGTACTTCATCTGATCAGAATAGCAATAATTAGCATAACAAAGTTAGACAAAGCAAAGACGATGTTCTTTACAGGAATTTCTCGTTATGTCCACCAGCGTTCCTCAACAATAGCTGTAGTCGAGGAATAATGTTGTGAACAGCACTGTAAAGCATGTCCAGAGTTATGGTGAGGCATTGGCGTCAGATGTTGTCTTTCAGCATGCCTAGACATGTCGGTCGACCGCGATATACTTGCGACTTCAGGTAACCCCAAAGCCAATAATCGCACGGACTGAGGTCTGGGGACGTGGGAGGCCAAGCATGATGAAAGTGGCGGCTGAGCACACGATCATCACCAAACGACGCGCGCAAGAGGTCTTTCACGCGTCTAGAAATATGGGGTGGAGCGCCAACCTGCATAAACATCGTACGTTCCAGCAGGGGTGATAAGATTCTGTAACATATCGGCGTACCTCTCACCCGTCACGGTAGCACTTACAAAATCAGATCACGCATTTCCTCGAAGAAAAGATATCCGATAACGGTAGATGTGGTAAATCCAACTCATACCGTGACATTCTCGACGTGCAGTGGAGTTTTCACGACAGTACTAGGATTTTTGGTAGCCCAAATTCTGCAGTTGTGGGCGTTGACAGGCCCTCGGAGTGTGAAATGAGCTTCGTCGGTCCACAACACGTTACTCAACCAATCGTCATCTTCCGCCATCTTTTGAAACGGCCACACCGCAAATGCCCTCCGCTTCACTAAATCGCCAGTTAACAGTTCATGATGCCGATGGATTTTGTACGGATAGCATCGGAAGGTACGCCTAAGTGCCAACCAAACAGTAGTGTATGGAATGCCGGTGCGACGTGCGACTGCACGAGCGCTGACTTCCCCGTGCATAGACGAACCCGCTAGTCTCCATTTCTTCCTGAACTGTCTCAACAGCATTAATCCTTGTGCTCGGTCGGTCACTATGGGGTCTATCGTCTAAACAACCCGTGGCTTCTAACTTCGAAATAATTCTCGCCACAGCTGCATTTGTCAACGGACCTTTACCCGTTCGAATCCCCTTCCTACGGTGATAAGATAGTAACGTTGAACTAGCACATTCCCCGTTCTGATATTACAGCTTCACTAAAAGCGCCTTTTCAGGTAACGTCAACATTCTGCGACTGCTGGTTCATCTGATTCTCTCTCTCTCTCATCCCAACAAATAATGCTTAGTATGCTATCGTACTACTTATATCGATGAAATACATACGACTGACAGTTCGAAAAGATATTACATGCTCTTTATTCCTCTTTTAAACTTCTACGTGCACCTCATCTACTGCCTGTCATTTTCACATATAAGTACAACGAAAAATAAAGTAAAACCTTGAACTTAAAATCCTTTCCAAAAAGAAAACATTGAAAGTGAAGAATGTGCACTTAAGAATCCTCTTAACGTGGAGGCGAATGCTTTGTCAAAATGATTAGATGTGTAGAATCATTATTTACGAGGGCACCTGAAAAGTAATGCTTACAAATTTTTATTTGAAAACGCTTAAAATTTTTTTAATAAAACAAACGCTATTGTTCAACATCTTTATTCTACTCGTTTACATAATTATTTCTCAACATAGTTAACCTCGTGACGAACACATTTCTTCCAACGAGAGACCAGTTCGATGACACCGCCACTGTAGAATGTTTGACTTCATTGATGTAGTTACAACCTTCTTCTGCCTGCGCCGATTTATCTCTATCAAATTAAACTCCTCCAAGATGTTTAAGTTTTCGAAATGGATGAAAATCGGATGCGACCAAGTCTGGACTGTATGGAGGAGTATCGATGACACTGAACCCAAGGCGCAGATGTCGCAGTGCTCCTGTGTGGTCTGGCGTTATCATGCAGAAAGAGAGAGTGCTCCACGTGTGGAAGAACACTTTGAATTCCTAACTCGATTACAGCACGTCAAGCACCATAGTAGTTACGTTACACCCAACCATTTTAGATGCTACAATTCGGAGCCCTCTGGTGCAGTGGATTACAACTTGAGTCATCGAAGCTGGAAAGCCAATTGAATAATATGCATGACATGTAATACCTGAACTGAGTTTGGCGCTAAACTCACATTTGTTTGGCAAGGGGCTGCAATCGGTTGAAGTAAGTTTAAATTTCTGTCCAGGTTTGACAGAGTTGTGCTTTATCGCACTTACTAAGTCTGAAGGTTCTAATATCTTATAAAATTCAGTTGCTGTGTTACAGAGATCTGATCGCTTTGTGTGTATAATTGGGAATTTTGGTGTATTGTAGTACCTACCAAGAACGGTTCAGGTCATCGTTTATCACTGTCAATCCACTGTTTACTTTAACTTTGGCATTGAGAGTGATGTGGTACCGGCGAGAAACGTCGTGTATATTTTAGAGGCTGTTTCTGCCTGTGATTATTAGTTTCCGTTTTAGAGTTATTCAAATCTCAGAGTTTTGGTGTAGTAAAACAAGTATCTAACCTTGTCAGATTTTAAGTCACTAGGCGTTGAGTTTTATCCTTTTCTTAGGTTGACTAAATTTAACATAGAGCTTAAGATTTAGGAAGGAAAATTAGCTGGTTTTTGAATGATATAATATCCAATATTTATACAGAAATATGTACTCGTTTTCAAAACCAGCTTTGTACACTTGGCCTCCTTTTCTGGACTAAAATAATTAAAAATATTGTCTATTATAATAAATAGTAAAATTATCATTCAATAATTACGATGCAAAACAACATGAACAATAGTCAATTATACAGTGGAATACAGCGAGCCAACAACATCCATGCATTGTGGTGGTCACGGAGCTGATGTATACTACTTCATTGACTTGCTCATATTTTCGTAGTAATTCCCAACAGTTGGCAGCTGTTTTGCACGATGAAAAGGTTGAACATTCGCAAATGTGTACCTCAAGTTTTCATTGGAATAAAATACTTCTGTTGCAGCTACGACACCGTAAAAGTTAATTTACATACTTGTAGCCAGAGAGTCTGAAAGGGTTAAAAGTGAATCCTCACACTGCTTCATGTCATCCTGGATTTTAAATTCAGTGCGTGTAAATTTGTGTCAGTTAAAGTCTGAGATAAATAGTATGAATTTGGGGCATGCTTTCCCTTCGGAGGTTATTTTTCTAGCAGTGTATGTAATTTAAAAGAAGAAGAAGATATTTTTTATCTTGTCTGAGCCTGATATACACTAATGTCCAAAATTAAAACAACAAACGGAAATTTTGCAAGACTATGTTAATTTTGCCACAAAACAGTAAAGTAGAAACAGAGTAAAAAATAGAGAACGTAAAGAAATGAAACGTGCATTACGGTAGACAAAAATGTACTTCGTTTTTCCCAGCTTAGCGGATTTGCACACATATTCCGACAACTAGTTAATGTGCTCATTGTGGAATGTGACCACCTCTGGCAGCAAGCTGACAACGACGAGGCATACTGTGAGTGATGTCATCAATCTTATGTTGAGGCCATAACACCCATTCTTCTTGCAGAGCTGCTCGTAACTCCTGTAGAGTGGTTGGTGGATGCTGGCGTGATACAACTCATCTTCCTAACGGATCCCAGACGTTCTCTATTTGATTCAAATAGGGGACGCGAACAGGCCACGCCATGTGTGCAACATATTTTGTTTCCAAGAAAACATCAACCACCCGTGCTCTATGAGGTAGAGCACTATCGTCCATCGGCGTGAGGTCTGAGTCCACAACACCTCGTAACAACCGCACATGAGGTCCCAAGGTTTCATCGAGATACCTGACAGCAGTTAAACCATGTCCATTCACCTGTACAATTTCATGAAGAGGTGTTCGAGTTGTTAACACGATCCCTTCTCACACCATTAGGAATCTTACTCGATATCGGTCCTTTTTCACAATGCTTGGGTCCCGAACCGTGTTCCACGTTCCCTCCAGATGAAAATCCGTCGAGAATCACTCTTCAGAGCAAATCGGTACTCACCTGTGAAAAGAGCGTTGGCCCATTGTTCGACAGTCAGGGTGGCATGTTGACGACTCCACTCTAGAAGCTCCCTTCTGTGAAGACGCTTTAGAGTTACACATATAGCAGGTCCCTGACAATAAAGATCACTCTGGCGAAGAATTCTATACACTGTTTGCCTCGAAACAATGCCAGTTGCTGCACAGTACTAAGACGGTACCGTTACGCCCTTATAGCCAAATAACGGTCCTCTCTTGCTGATGACACACGGGGTCGGCCTTGCCCTGGTCGGGATACAGCTTAGTTCTCTATAAACTGTCGCCACAGCCAAAAAACAACAGAACGATTAAATTAAGCGATGGGGCTACATCAGTTTGTGACTGCCCTGCTTCCATTCTTCCTATAGCCCTCCACACTAGGGAAACTAGAAAATCTGAAAAGGGAAATGCAAAGGCGCAATCTAGATATAGTAGGGGTCAGTGAAGTGAAGTGGAAGGAAGACAAGGATTTCTGGTCAGATGAGTATCGGGTAATATCAACAGCAGCAGAAAATGATATAACAGGTGTAGGATTCGTTATGAATAGGAAGGTAGGGCAGATGGTGTGTTACTGTGAACAGTTCAGTGACCGGGTTATTCTAATCGGAATCGACAGCAGACCAACACCGACAACGATAGTTCAGGTATACATGCCGACGTCGCAAGCTGAAGATGAACAGATAGAGAAAGTGTATGAGGATATTGAAAGGGTAATGCAGTATGTAAAGGGGGACGAAAATCTAATAGTCATGGGCGACTGGAATGCAGTTGTAGGGGAAGGAGTAGAAGAAAAGGTTACAGGAGAATATAGGCTTGGGACAAGGAATGAAAGAGGAGAAAGACTAATTGAGTTCTGTAACAAGTCTCAGCTAGTAGTAGCGAATACCCTGTTCAATAATCACAAGAGGAGGAGGTATACTTGGAAAAGGGCGGGAGATACGGGAAGATTTCAATTAGATTATGGTCAGACAGAGATTCCGAAATCAGATACTGGATTGTAAGGCGTACCCAGGAGCAGATATAGACTCAGATCACAATACAGTAGTGATGAAGAGTAGGCTGAAGTTCAAGACATTAGTCAGGATGCATCAATACGCAAAGAAGTGGGATACGGAAGTTCTAAGGAATGACGAGATACGTTTGAAGTTCTCTAACTCAGTAGATACAGCAATACGGAATAGCGCAGTAGGCAGTACAGTTGAAGAGGAAAGGAGATCTCTAAAAAGGGCCATCACAGAAGTTGGGAAGGAAAACATAGGTACAAAGAAGGTAGCTGCAAAGAAACCATGGGTAACAGAAGAAATATTTCAGTTGATTGATGAAAGGAGGAAGTACAAACATGTTCCGGGAAAATCAGGAATACAGAAATACAAGTCGCTCAGGAATGAAATAAATAGGAAGTGCAGGGAAGCTAAGACGAAATGGCTGCAGGAAAAATGTGAAGACATCGAAAAAGATTGTCGGAAGGACAGACTCAGCATACAGGAAAGTCAAAACAACCTTTGGTGACATTAAAAGCAACTGTGGTAACATTAAGAGTGCAACGGGAATTCCACTGTTAAAAGCAGAGGAGAGAGCACATAGGTGGAAAGAATACATTGAAAGCCTCTATGAGGGTGAAGATTTGTCTGATGTGATAGAAGAAGAAACAGGAGTCGATTTAGAAGAGATAGGGGATCCAGTATCAGAATCGGAATTTAAAAGAGCTTTGGAGGACTTGCGGTCAAATAAGGCAGAAGGGATAGATAACATCCATCAGAATTTCTAAAATCATTAGGGGAAGTGGCAACAAAACGACTATTCACGTTGGTGTGTAGAATATGTGAGTCTGGTGACATACCATCTGACTTTCGGAAAAGCATCATCCACACAACTCCGAAGACGGCAAGAGCAGACAAGTGCGAGAATTATCGCACAATCAGCTTAACAGCTCATGCATCGAAGCTGCTTACAAGAATAATATACAGAAGAATGGAAAAGAAAATTGAGAATGCGCTAGGTGACGATCAGTTTGGCTTTAGGAAAAGTAAAGGCAATTCTGACGTTACGGCTAACAATGGAAGCAAGGCTAAAGAAAAATCAAGACACGTTCAAGGATTTGTCGACGTGGAAAAAGCGTTCGACAATATAAAATGGTGCAAGCTGTTCGAGATTCTGAAAAAAGTAGGGATAAGCTATAGGGAGAGACGGGTCATATACAATATGTACAACAACCAAGAGGGAATAATAAGAGTGGACGATCAAGAACGAAGTGCTCGTATTAAGAAGGGTGTAAGACAAGGCTGTAGCCTTTCGCCCCTACTCTTCAATCTGTACATCGAGGAAGCAATGATGGAAATAAATGAAAGGTTCAGGGGTGGAATTAAAATACAAGGTGAAAGGATATCAGTGATACGATTCGCTGATGATATTGCTATCCTGAGTGAAAGTGAAGAAGAATTAAATGATCTGCTGAACGGAATGAACAGTCTAATGAGTACACAGTATGATTTGAGAGTAAATCGGAGAAAGACGAAGGTAATGAGAAGTAATAGAAATGAGAACAGCGAGAAACTTAACATCAGGATTGATGGTCACGAAGTCAATGAAGTTAAGGAATTCTGCTACCTAGGCAGTAAAATAACCAATGACGGACGGAGCAAGGAAGAAATCAAAAGCAGACTCGCTATGGCAAAAAAGGCATTTCTGGCCAAGAGAAGTCTGCTAATATCAAATACCGGTCTTAACTTGAGGAAGAAATTTCTGAGGATGTACGTCTGGTGTACAGCATTGTATGGTAGTGAAACATGGACTGTGGGAAAACCGGAACAGAAGAGAATCGAAGCATTTGAGATGTGGTGCAATAGACGAATGTTGAAAATTAGGTGGACTGATAAGGTAAGGAATGAGGAGGTTCTACGCAGAATTGTAGAGGAAAGGAATATGTGGAAAACACTTATAAGGAGAAGGGACAGGTTGATAGGACATCTGCTAAGACTTCCATGGTACTAGAGGGAGCTGTAGGGGGCAAAAACTGTAGAGGAAGACAGAGATTGGAATACGTCAAGTAAATAATTGAGGACGTAGGTTGCAAGTGCTGAGATGAAGAGGTTGGCACAGGAAAGGAATTCGTGGCGGGCCGATGACCAGAGAGTCCGGTGGGCGCCTTTTCTATGCCATACTGCACCGTCTGTGACTGTGCACACAGCGATTCTGGATGTGGGACTACACAGAAACAATACCTCATCTGACGGGGGCTCTGACGTCACCATTGGCATGGTTGCCCGTTGACCAGAATGCCATCTTACGTGCAGAACACGATCGTACAAACATCTGTTAACTGTTTGTATGGACGGATAAATAGTGGTTTGCTGTTTTAATTTTGAGACTTCAGTGTATATATCACTTTTGTTTGTTCAATTTTAGTGGTACTAAAGTTCCAAATTCATTGGAATATGTTTGTGGATTTAAATAAATATTTCGTAAATAATCAAGATTTTGTTCTGTGTATAGAGACTTTCCCACTTCCAAGCAACCTTCGCTTTTGCTTTAATTACTCTGCCTAATCAATTTAAAGGGTTCATATTACAATTATTCTTCTTAACTTTCGTAATTAGTACATTTATGTACTCAGGTCGTGCAGTCCCAGTCTACAACTCCTTAAACAGATATTATCTACATCTACGTTTACATGGTTACCCTGCAATTCACATTTAAGTGCCTGCCAGAGAGTTCATCGAACCATTTTCAAACTAGTTCTCTACCATTCCACTCTCTAATGGCGCGTGAGAAAAAGGAACACCTAAATCTTGCCGTTCGAGCTCTGATTTCTCTTATTTTATTACGATGACCATTTCTCCCTACGTAGGTGAGTGTCAACAAAATATTTTCGCATTCGGAAGAGAAAGTTGGTGATTGAAATTTCGTAAATAGATCTCGTCACAAAGAAGACCGCCTTTGTTTCAGTGACTGCAACACCAACTCGTGTATCATGTCAGTGACACTCTCGCCCCCATTGGTGATAATACAAAACGAGCTGCCCTTCTTTGCACTTTTTCGATGTCCTCCGTCAATCCTACCTGGTAAGGATCCCACACCGCGCAGCAATATTCCAGCAGAGGACGGACAAGTGTAATGTGGGCTGTCTCTTTAGTGGGTTTGTCGCAAAGCGAAGTCTTTGTTTCGCCTTCCCCACAATATTATCTGTGTGATCTTTCCAATTTAAGTTGCTCGTAATCGTATACTGCGTGCGTTCTTTTTTTTTCCCCGTTCATTATTCTTAAGAACGTTTCCTGTAGTTTAGATCCTGTGGCCATAGCACGTATATTGATCAGTGTACGGAACACCTGTGTGACCAGCACTGTGAAGTCGGAGAAGCAGGAGCTCGCTCTCACGGGTCACGCGCTAGCGTACCGTGACTGCGAACAAGTGGCAATGGCGAGCCGCCGTCTTTCTTGCGGGTAACAGGAGACATTAATCAGCTGCAGAAGAAGCCGCGGAAGGCGAGCCGCACTGCTGCGAGATGGCTGTCCACTGCCAGGCTGGTATATGGCCGAGCCGCGCTGCGCGAGCACCACGCCGTTGTTTCTGCCACCGCACTTCCGGCCGTACTGCTTTAATGGCATTCCTTCAGAGAAAAAAATACAGCAGTCGTTCCGCGTCGTGAGTTGACTGACCACGCCCCTGTAGCTTTCCAGTGTTCTGGAAGAAAGCCAACTGCTCATCCACATACTTTTTCTTTTCGAATCTACAGTATGAGGAATGCTCTGATGTTGGGTCGCTTCGACCCCCTCTCCTGTGCTACCCTCTTCATCTCAGAGTTGCACTTACACCCAACGACCTGAGTTATCTGTTGTATGTACTCCAATTTGTGTATTCTGCTGCAATATTTGCCCTCTGTGACTTCTTCTACTACCAAAGAGCTGTTTCTCGATTTATATCCTATCATGCTGTCCTGCTTCCACATATAGTCTTCCTAGTTGCATTTCTTATCAGTCCACGTGACACACTTCAGTTACAAGTGCTCACTTTGCATAGCAATAAGGTCTCTGATTTGACAGTCCGTCATTAATACACTGTTATTGTAGGGTATGTTGCTACTTATTATCCCCACTCGCTGATTCCTATGCATTAATGAAATGGAACTTAATATGAGTGAGACACGCCCTCTCCCCCCCCCCCCCCCCCCGCCCTACTTTGTCGATCATGTTGTACTGAAATGTACTGAAATTTGAAGTTGATGGAGGAGCATGTACGATCTGTATTAATTACGATACAGTAAAAGACGTCATTTAATGCATTCACCTTCTTTAAGGGGACATTGTATGTCCTATGCCACCAATGTTAAATTATCAGATTTTGTGAGCCATTATCTTGTTTTTTTTTTGAGACACCAACTTATAATTTTCCATAATTATTGAATGCACCTTTCTAGATACACTGAACTAGAATTATTACTAAAATTGTATTGTGGAGCATGTTACCTTTTTTTTCAAACACTCAATTTTTTGACAGAATTTTGTAAACAAATGAACATAAAAACAAAACAACACAGTATATTTGAATTATTCTAGTTCCACATGTGTGCTATGGGGCATGTTAACGTTTTTTTTTTTCAAACACTCAATTTTTTTGACAGAATTTTGTAAATAAATGAACATAAGAACAAAACAACACAGTATATTTGAATTATTCTAGTTCCACGTGTGTTGAATATCACAATTGGCACGCTGTGAAAATTTCATGTCTCTAACATCAGTACTTTTTTTAGAAAACGGGACGTTTATTGCAAAAAATGTAGTTCATAGATATTGAGGTTTAAAATTTGTTTGTTAGAAATACTTATACAGAATCACATTTCTCCGTTTTTTATGCACTAGAATTGCCCTGGCCCCTAGTCGGTGTCTTCTTCACTGTCACAACATCCAGTGCTTGCCTCCTCCTTTTCTTTCTTGCTTCTTCTTTTATCATTTGCTGAACAGCTAACTCTGCTTCACGTACACGAAGCGCATCCAGTTCCTGCAGTCCTTTAGCTATGATCTGTCCAAATCTTACCCCTACCTTCTCCATAACCTTAAGTCTTTCATAGTTCCCACCATTAAAAGTTATTACAGCGTCAGACACTGCTAACTTTAGAGTCATAAGGCCAACAAATACATTTTTAGGCACACTGGCACCACACAACATTATTGAAGGACTCATTCATGGGTCTTCCCACGTAAACACTTCTTTAGTAGCTCAGGATTTGCCAAATCTCTGTAAATAGGTGTTATTTTCTCCATTACTGCCAAAGGAAGAGAAAGTTTATTTGTAAATTCATGCAGGGCGCCAGAAAATTCAGCTTGCCTATATTTACACCAAGTGTTTAGTGGAGGTGGACACAATGTATAACATGGCTTTTCATCGGTTGACATTCGATGAAGGAAAGTGCTCCACATGGCTCTTTTCATCTTCTCTAAATTGTCACAGTTACTTTTAATTTTCGTATAAAAAGCAATAAAAGTTAGCTTACTACAAAAATAGCCGATAATCACACTAATTTCAACGAAAACTAGTATCAGAAACAAAGTACTGATTTGTTCATTCGTAATGCCAACTTCTGAGACGAAGCAGTAGGCACAAAAAAAAGCAATTCACAGCCTTCTAGATTGTGTAGTTCCCAAGATATGACTGCTCAACTGGGGCAGTATATGCGTAGCCGCGAAATTTGACAGTCACATTTCAACATTCAAAATATTATTTGAAGGTCTCACAATTATCTGGTTTTAATGTATTATATACCACACTGTTCAGGAAAGTCCAAAGTACATTATGGAGTAGAAAACAGAAAATGTCAAATTCACATTCAATATCCGTGCATATTGCAACAAACCTCGACGAATAACACTCGTACCGTGAAAAGTACAGCACATCACGTAATCTGCAAACTTTTTTAAAGTTCCTTCAGTTATATTGAGAGACTTACATTCTATTTCTTCAGACATCGTAAGAGATATTATGTTGTGTGTTTTTACGTTACGAATTTATAGTTCAGCGACATTAGTTAAAAACTGCGCTTTGTCCGATAGCCAAGATTATTTTCAATTTTCCCAGAAATTCAGATTTTATTAATACGATTAACAGCAGATAGAATGGATTGTGTGTGAGTAAACTATAACGCCCCTAAGAAGCATCTGATAATCTTTATAGCTTGCTCAAAAAGAAACATCTAGAACTGCGGAGAAGTATGCCAAGCGTCAGTCACTTCAATCTCAACTCGAGACAGGCATTCAGACATCGATAGTAATTCGTACGTAATTACAAATTCTTAAAATCCACTCAGCAATTCATAGATTCCGTTTGGCTGCCCCACTAATGGATTCACGTGATCGAGCCACTTTCTATACTGGGATATACAATGCACACTAGTAAGGCAGAACATTATGGCCACTGCCCACCGCGGAACCGAATACCGACTGGTGCCACTGTGACTACGTGACGCAGAGAGGAGAATACGAGAGAGTAATGAAAACAGTTGACCCGAATTTTTATATGGGAACTCTTAGAGATCATTAAATCAAACAAACGTTACTAACACACTATATCTTTGTTTACCTATCTACGTATTAATATAAACACATGTCCTCCAACGAGAGACCAGTTCGTTGCTACCTCCACTGTAGAATGTTTGACGTTATGAAAGGAGTCACAACCTCACATCTGCTTGCATCACTTCATTGCTACCAAAGTGGAGTCCTCGAAGGTGTTTGTTCTTTAAGTTTTGGAAACAGATGTAAATAGGATGGTATCGAGTCGGGACTGTATGGAGGATGACAGAAAACCCGCGGTGTCGAATTGTTGCAGACGTCACAGCGCTAGTGTGTGTTCTTGCATTGTCATACTGAAAGAGAGGGTGCCTCATCTGTGGACGAACTCTTCGAATTGAAACTCGATTACAGCACTCTGTTTCTCACGCACGGCATGGACACTTTACATACCGCTATGTTATACGCTACAATTCGGGAACCCTCTAGCCGAAGAGAGTTGCAACTTGCATCAGCGAAGTGGGGAAGTCGACCATGTGCATGTCATGTACTGCCTCAACCGATATTGAGAATAGAATAAAAAATTGGAGGCGATACTTTTCAACACGCCCTCTTGTACACTATTGGGTCACACTAAAGCGACGCCGGCCGGTGTGGCAGAGCGGTTCTAGGCACTTCAGGCCAGAGCCGCGTTGCTGCTACGGTCGCAGGTTTGAATCCTGGCTCGGGCATTGATGTATGTGATGTCCTTAGGTTAGTTAGGTTTAAGTAGTTCTCAGTATAGGGGATTGATGGCCTCAGATGTTAAGTCCCATAGTGCGTAGAGCCATTTGAACCATTTAAACTAGTGCGACCATCTGTCAAAAGCATGAAGAACCTCTTTTGCAACGCGAACCGGTGCGAGATGTGTAAGAAGACAGACAGTGAGGTTCTGGAAAATAACGACAGGGATGTGGAGCGTTGACAACTCCAGTGCCGTGGTCAGCTGCGCTAGATTCTCGCTTGAGGTTCCATTGTGCGAACAGCCCGATCGAATTGGTACCACAGATTCTCGACTGACTTCAAACGTTGACAACTCCAGTGCCGTGGTCAGCTGCGCTAGATTCTCGCTTGAGGTTCCATTGTGCGAACAGCCCGATCGAATTGGTACCACAGATTCTCGACTGACTTCAAATCCGGGGAGTTTGTCGGTCAAGAGAGTAAGGTAAACTCATCTTGCTGCGTGCTGTGTGACACGTTGCTTTGTCCTGCTGATGATGTCATCGTGCCGAGAAAAACCGAACTGCACGTAGTGGTCGACATGGTCCCTTAAGTTATATGCATACTTTTCTTGATGCAATGTGCCTTTCAGAATGAAGAGATCACCCCGTGAATGCCATAAAAACGTTCCCCATACCATAAAGCTCCCTTCTCTGGACTGTACTCTTCCGACGATTATTATAGGGTGTTTGCCTTCAGCCCAGTGGAGCACAAAACGTGATTCATCTGAAAAGGCCGCGTGTCACAATTTGCGGTACTGCCGTCCAAATTCGAGCCTTCGTCGCCGACGAAAAGCAGTCAGCATGGGTGCTTGAACCAGGCGCCTGCAGCGGAGGCGCACACGCAGCAACGTTCGCTGAACGGTCGTTGAGGAGACGCGTTTGGTAGCCGTGTAGGTTCGCCTGGGTAGTCAGCCGCTCAACAGTTGCACGTCTATTCGGATATACACATCTCCTCAGCCATCGTTCACCAGTGCTTTCTATGGCCCGTGGCGGACCACAGTTGCCTCGGTGTCAGATTTATTTCGTGCCATTTCGCCATGCAGGGGTTGCTTTAATCACGGCGGCATGTCAACGATTTAGAAATTTAGCAGTTCCACAAATGCTATCCCTTTAGCTCGTAAGCCAATGATCATGCTGATCAAGCCCTTTTGGACGTCAGACGAGTCACTCGGTGTCCGCATTGCGACAATGATTGCACCGTTTTCCGCGTCCATCACGAGCGAGGTGCGGCAGAAGTTAGCACACTGGACCCGCATTCGGGAGGACGACGGTGCAATCCCGCGTCCGCCCATCCTGATTTAGGTTTGCCGTGAATTCCATGAATCGCTCCAGGCAAATGCCGGGATGGTTCCTTTGAAAGGGAACGGCCGGCTTCCTTCCCCGTCCTTCCTAATCCGATGAGACCGATGACCTCACTGTCTGGTCTCGTCTTCCACAACAACCCAACCCCGCGTGCATCCGACGCACTCTAAATACAATCCACTGCTTGTGCTGCAACCTGCCGTCTGTGCATGGTTATTGCACGGTGGTCATATTAATGTGACTATAATAATAATGGGATGTGACGAGGGCCTCCCGTCGGGTAGACCGCTCACCTAGTCTCTGAGCGGAGAAAATCTCGAACCCAGCCGGGAATCGAACACGGGCCTTTAGGATTGACGGTCTGTTACGAAGACCACTGTTTTTTTTTTTTTTTTTTTTTCGGTATAGATCGTTGCGTTTGGTCGGGGCGGACGTCACAATACATCGGTTCAAATTGATCCTTGGTTCCTTCACTCAGTTTTTTTATTACAGAGAGCACGCAGCCACGCTGAACTACCGTGCCGGCTATTAATGTGACTGGACCATGTATATACGGAGCAGAGACGAATAGGCGACTTAATCTAGCGACGGCATGGACTGCTAAAGGGGAAATACTGATATATGTATAAGTAGCATTAACAAAGGCCCCATTGTTGAGGCCCGACATGTGTGAGCCGTGTTGCCATTGTATTAGTAGGCTGTTCTGTCTAGCTTTACTGGCTCAGGTGATCGACTATCCCTCTTGCGGCCCCATTGCCAATATCTATGAGGACAAGTTGGTATCTGTGGGTAGCGTCCTTAGAAGGTCTTTGCTTGCCGATATATATATATATATATATATATATATATATATATATATATATATATACGGGTTTCGCTGGCCCCAGAAGAAGGCACGCAGTTTGGGGATTGGCGGTAGTGTCGCAACAAGAGGTGGTTATGAGGTTCGGGCAGCCGAAGCCACGAGCTGCGCAAGGAGGATACAGGAGCACTTCACTGGGGTCAGCGTCGACTGCAATGAGCAGGCCGACATCCCGTGGGTTGGTTGGCAACATTCGTGTCGGACGACCGCTCGTGGTCTGGCTGCCCTCTTCCACGTGGCTTCCATCGGCACCACTCTGTAAACGCTGCGACGCACCGTGGATCCATGGAACTGCTTGCTCATAAAGGGGAGTAACATTCTGTAATCCTCGTGATGATTTGTTTCTTTGTCTACCTGCCCTCCTTATTATGTCCTGGTTTGTACCCGACCCACGACCCTCAGTCGGCTCTTTGGTCGTAAATATAGGCAGTAGTATTGTACTAAGACACTAGATGTCATTCGAAAATTTGTAACGCTATTATATTTCCTTTCTGATTTTTTCCGATCACTAATCTTCTAATTAATCAGCTCATGGTCATAAATACACTCCTGGAAATTGAAATAAGAACACCGTGAACTCATTGTCCCAGGAAGGGGAAACTTTATTGACACATTCCTGGGGTCAGATAAATCACATGATCACACTGACAGAACCACAGGCACATAGACACAGGCAACAGAGCATGCACAATGTCGGCACTAGTACAGTGTATATCCACCTTTCGCAGCAATGCAGGCTGCTATTCTCCCATGGACACGATCGTAGAGATGCTGGATGTAGTCCTGTGGAACGGCTTGCCATGCCATTTCCACCTGGCGCCTCAGTTGGACCACCGTTCGTGCTGGACGTGCAGACCGCGTGAGACGACGCTTCATCCAGTCCCAAACATGCTCAATGGGGGACAGATCCGGAGATCTTGCTGGCCAGGGTAGTTGAGTTACACCTTCTAGAGCACGTTGGGTGGCACGGGATACGTGCGGACGTGCATTGTCCTGTTGGAACAGCAAGTTCCCTTGCCGGTCTAGGAATGGTAGAACGATGGGTTCGATGACGGTTTGGATGTACCGTGCACTATTCAGTGTCCCCTCGACGATCACCAGAGGTGTACGGCCAGTGTAGGAGATCGCTCCCCACACCATGATGCCGGGTGTTGGCCCTGAGTGCCTCGGTCGTATGCAGTCCTGATTGTGGCGCTCACCTGCACGGCGCCAAACACGCATACGACCATCATTGGCACCAAGGCACAAGCGACTCTCATCGCTGAAGACGACACTTCTCCATTCGTCCCTCCATTCACGCCTGTCGCGACACCACTGGAGGCGGGCTGCACGATGTTGGGGCGTGAGCGGAAGACGGCCTAACAGTGTGCGGGACCGTAGCCCAGCTTCATGGAGACGGTTGCGAATGGTCCTCGCCGATACCCCAGGAGCAACAGTGTCCCTAATTTGCTGGGAAGTGGCGCTGCGGTCCCCTACGGCACTGCGTAGGATCCTACGGTCTTGGCGTGCATCCGGGCGTCGCTGCGGTCCGATCCCAGGTCGACGGGCACGTACACCTTCCGCCGACCACTGGCGACAACATCGATGTACTGTGGAGACCTCACGCCCCACGTGTTGAGCAATTCGGCGGTACGTCCACCCGGCCTCCCGCATGCCCATTATACGCCCTCGTACATCAATCCATAAAACACTTACTATATATATATATATATATATATATATATATATATATATATATATATATATATATATGATCATGACCGTAAAATTACTTGTCGAATACATTTTTAAATATCTTTAAATATCACAAGCTTCCGTGTTATTTGCTCCTCTCAGATCAATACACAATTAAGAATATACCGCAACTACCAACAATAGGACAAACAAACAGCTGCGGAATATCATGTACTGCCCTGACATGCAACACTGCCAGTAATGTACCAATACACACAAACACAGTAAACACACACAAGTACAAAATATTTCAGACTAGACTAGTTCAAGGTTCTACGGAGACCTTCTCACCTGAAATAGGTAGAAATAGGCCCTTATCAACCAACATGTTATTTAGACTATATTATACATCCAAACAGGGTATATCACTTCCCTCTACATGTTGCAAATTATTTCCATCACACTCATTGTATTACATTTTATTTTTGTTTTTCTTTGACATTTGCTTTATATAGCATATGTTATCATCAACTAGGGAGAAACAAATTATATAAAAGCATTTTAACAGTTCTTAATCATTCAGTTCTCTGTAACCTTACAGTAATTTTTATGTATTATGATCTTTATATTATGTAAAAAAGCATTAACAACTGTTTACCAATAAGATTGAAATAATGAGAAGTCTTTGCTGTTAGACTTAGAAGCATCCGACCCACCTTACATTTCAAGACGGTGGGTTACTCTGTACTGTTAATAAAATAAATAAATAAAATTAAATCGACATTTAGCAGATGGAAATATGGCACTGTTAGACCTCCCTCGCAGAGGAGTGTGAGATGCTACAAACTACCATATAGTTTTCGTGCATACATTTTCATCTTTGTTCTGTCTGTGAATGGGTTTGTTTATAAAATAACTTTTTTCTACTACAATTCTAGTTACAATTTTCTTTTTATTTATCAATTGCGAAATGTGTTATGAGTAACAATTCCCATTTTCTACTGTTTTTTACTGTATTATGCCACTTCATTCGTGATATTTGCAGTGTGGGACGTGCTGCGTTCTTCTGTTGCGTTGCTGTAAAAAATTTATAGTGCAGCACGTCACATATCGCAAACATCACCAACAAAACGGTGTAATACACAGAAAACGCACTAGAAAGTGGGAATTATTCCCCAAAACACGTCGCGCGGAAGGTAAATAAAAAGAAAGTCATGACTGTGAGCCGACGAAGTTATGTTATAAACAAAAACATAGTATTTCGGTTGCAGGCTTTCATTAACAGGGATTTTCCGCTTACCGCAGGTTGTCTTCGTAACCATCTCGCCTTTGCGTACACGCCTCCAGGACGGATCCACGGATAGACGAGATGGTTAAGGCGATCTCTCGCAACTTTCACCAACTTTCACAACTTTCTCCTCCAAATGCGAAAATATTTTCCTGACACCGATCTACATAGGGAGGAACGATCACCACGACAAAATAAGGGAAATTAGAGCTCGTACGGAAAGATATAGCTGTTCATTCTTTTTGCGCGCTGTACGAGATGGGAATAATGGAAAATTGTGACGGTGGTTCGATTAACCATCTGCCAGGCACTTGAATGTGATTTGCAGAGTATCCATGTAGATGTCGATGTAGATAAACGGAAAATCGACGTTAAAGCCCCATTCCGGCACAAAATTTTCATTTGGCAGCAGCAGGTATGAGTTCCATGCCTAATACAGCTGTTGTCAAAAAATTCTAAGTAGCGACAAAATTTTGTAATACTACTATAGCTGCAGATAGTCATGCATGTCCACCGAGCGAGGTGGCGCAGTGGTTAGCACACTGGACTCGCATTCGGGACGACGGTTCAAAGCCGCGTCTGGCCGTGCACATTTAGGTTTTCCGTGATTTCCCGAAGTCGCGTCAGGCAAATGGCGGGATGGTTCCTTTGAAATGACACGGCCGATATCCTTCCCTTATTCGAGCTTGCGCTCCGTCTCTAATGATCTCGTTGTCGAGGGGACGTTAAACGCTTATCTCCTGTCGATTCAGACATACATACAGAACGAACAGATATTGTAGTAATGAGTTTCACCAACCGTTTTTAATCGACAAAAAGAAAATTTTGTGTACTGTTGTCACCGACCTGATGACCAGTGGAATATCTGATCAACCGTAATTTGTATTCCTTACCTTTTCCGTTATTATTCCGCCTGGTTATCGATGTTATCTTAAATATGTAGGGAAGGAAGAACGTACTCATTGGAGGAGTGGTTCAAATGGTTCAAATGGCTCTGAGCGCTATGGGACTTAACATCTGTGGTCATCAGTCCCCTAGAACTTAGAACTACTTAAACCTAACTAACCTAAGGACATCACACACAGCCATGCCCGACGCAGGATTCGAACCTGCGACCGCAGCAGTCGCGCGGTTCCGGACTGAGCGCCTAGAACCGCTAGACCACAGCGGCCGGCTTGGAGGAGTGCCACAAATTCTTATTGCAGAAGGATGGGGCAGAGAACTGTCTTAGGCGGAGAACAATAAATTGGTCCTTGCTGAATATGCGTCCAGTGGATTAACAATCATAGCGCCTTCTTGTCCGCTCCCTTGAAGATGCATCCAAGTCCGACAGCATCGGAACCCGTCGGAGTCCACCACATTTCTCTCTCCTATTCTCGCCGATCGCTGCCCCGCTCGCTTATTTTCGGGCGCTGAGCGTCTGCAGGCCTTGTTTGCACTTTCCTTGCCTCTAAGTAGGGCGCGAGGGTCCTGGAATACCCAGCACCCGGTCGCTGTGGCCGTGACGTCGCGAGCCGCCGTTGGCGGCGCCGGCGAATTATGCTGCACCTGCGGGCCATAAAGCCCTTGTTTCAGACTCGGCAGTCCGCATTCCGGCCTTGACAGATTTACACAAGACATGCTAAACGATCCTTGCCCTTGAACCTCCGAAATACCAGTCACGCCCGTCGCTTAAAACATGCAAGTATTTGCACGGACAATATAAAGTCGCCTCGTCATTGTTATAACACCTGTTCCGCTTACGTTATTCTCTCCAAAGGCGACGTATCTGCAAGGTTTCTTCTTTACATACCAACAGCAGATTCGTCAAAACATGTTTTCGGGGACAGCTCTAGCCCACTCAAGAGTACTCACTGCTATACAATGCGGTCGAAGGTATTAATAGACATTTAGCTTGAATATCAACTCAAATATTTCTCTTCCCCAAGTGGCAGCTAACAGCTGTAATACCTGCAGAATAACTTCTGCGTAGCAAGCACTATGTTTCTGAATCAAATGTATTTGATCCCAGAATGTTTCGTACGGAAGAGTGTAGTACAATGAGCATTGTGTCCCTAGGAATACATGGTGTTTTTTGATCGCTACATCAGTATAGTGACTAATTTTAGAATCACATGAAGGAATACGCACTAACTCGCTATAAGCAGTTTGGCCAATTTCTAGTTTTAGTTTCTGTTACGTTTGAGATTGTGTCTTGTGCAATATTTGCAAATGTTTCGCGTTCTACACATTTAAGTGATATGTAATATATTAAAGCTATTTGGAATGTATTGTTAATTCTTCAGGGAAAGAGTTTTATGGTGAGTGAAATGATACATATTATAGAACTATTTATGTATCATGTGGGTTATCTATCACACTATACCAAAGTACAATTCTCCCGGTAGCTCTGTATGGCTCTGAAACATTTACATTATGAGAAAGAGATGAACAAAAACTGCTGCTCTTCGAGAAAAAGATATTACGGAAAACATCTGATCCCAAAAGGGACATCAGTCACAGTAATAGTGGACATCAGAGAGCCAGGAACTGGCAGACTTACACTCGCAAGCTGATACTGTCCGAAGGATGAAGAAAATATGTGGTCAGGGCATGTAATTAGGATAGAAGAGAAAATACTAGCGTGATTAGCTTTCTCAGGATCCGCGGAGGGCAGAAGAGGCCAAGGAGGCCACAGAAAAGATGGGAACATGGTGTCAACAGGGATACGCAGGAGATGGGCCTGAGAAAAGGGGAATGGACCACGAAAGCCAGCAGCAGAAATGAGCGGTGGAGGGAAGTAGAGAACGCATATGATATTCCCGGCCAAAGCGACAGTTTATAATAGTAAGAAGAAGAAGAGTGAACTGTTAAGTCATAAAACTTCCTGGCAGATTAAAACTGTATGCCGGACCGAGACTCGAATTCGGGACCTTTGCCTTTCGCGGAGAAGTGCTCTACCGTCTGAGCTACCCAAGCACGACTCACGCTCCGTCCTCAACAGCATCACTTCTGCCAGTACCTCGTCTCCTACCTTCCAAACTTTACAGAAGCTCTCCTGCGAACCATGCAGAACTAGCACTTTTGAAAGAAAGGATATTGCGGAGACATGGCTTAGCCACAGCCTGTATGATGTTTCCAGAATGAGGTTTTCACGCTGCAGCGGAGAGTAGGCTGTCTCCGCGCTGTCTCCGCAATATCCTTTATTTCAGAAGTGCTAGTTCTGCATGGTTCGCTGGAGAACTTCTATAAGGTTTGGAAGGTAGGAGACGAGGTAGTGGCAAAAGTGAAGCTGTGAGGACGGAGCGTGAGTCGTGCTTGGGTAGCTCAGATGGTAGATCACTTGCCCGCGAAAGGAAAAGCTCCCGAGGTCGAGTCTCGGTCCGGCACACAGTTTTAATCCGCTAGGAAGTTTCATACAGCGCACTCTCCGCTGCAGAATAAAATCTCATTCTGTTAAGTCATACTTTGTTGGTCGTACACCATGTAGTGAGGTTCTTTAATGACATAATAATTTGTCCTGTCTTGAAAACGGGAACTGGTTTTAGTTTACCGTAGCTTCTATTTCAGAATGTATTTAACTTGTAACTGCTTTTTGTTTATACAGCATAGTTTTTTCACTTCCTGATTACTGATCTGGAGTAGAGTAGTAATGTAACAAATAACGATTAAATACAATGTTGACAAGATTTTCTAGATTGCAACGCTTTTAAATTTCAATTTCATATTCGTTTCTATGGACATAGCCATCTTTTACCTTAGAAAATGTTTTCACATTCGAAGAAAACTTAGGGGTCAGGGATTTTCTCTGCCTGGTGATAACTGGGTGTTGTGTGATGTCCTTAAGTTACTTAGGTTTAAGTAGTTCTAAGTTCTAGGGGACTGATGACCATAGATATTTAGTCCCATAGTGCTTAGAGCCATTTGAACCATTCTGAAGAAAACTTAATTTTCCGGAGTATTTTTTTGTAATTTCATGAAGAAAACAGCACATAACAAGTGAATGTCACCATTTAGGAATGGATTAATAAAATATATTAAACTTCTGATACATGGCTAACTAGAAGCAAAAATCTAAAGTTATACAACGTACAACACACTCTCCATTATTAATTACGCTGACAAAAAATGGTCCTGCAACATTTGTTTTGTGTATGTAGCACATTAAGCTGAGAATATAAATGTCTTTATTTAAACTAAAATACAGATTCTCTTTGAGCACGGTATCGTAATTAATAGAGAAAATTCACAAGGCTGAGGGTATTCCACAACAGATGTAAACATGGTCCACAGATGAGCCCTTTGCGAAATAAATGTGACTGACTTCAATAGATGTGCGTCTTAGGTAGTATTACCGATTCAGCCCCCTTATAATTGGGCCCAAATTTCACACATGACCTGTCTTTATGACACAGCACTTCACATGTTACAAAGCTTATAACCGTCAAATGATGTGTTCCGCATGTTGATCTCGCATTTTTATACAATACTGCACTAATCTCTGCAGTGAGTTATGAATTGTTTCAACCTCCACCTGAGTATTTAAATTCTCTGCTCCACTTCTTCTGCCGTATCACATCAGCGGGAGGGGGCGTACATTTCATTTCTGAGATAACTCCAGGCAGAAGAATACAGAGGACTGATATCTGATGGTCTTGGAGACCCTGTTCCACATACTCATTTTGTATCGTACTGACGCGTTACATGTCACGTCAGCAGCAAAATGAGTGGGTGCCCCACCGCGAATGTAGCACACTCCCCAATTTGAGCTCAGTTTGACGGGGACTGAATCAAAAAGTTAACATTTCAGTCAATTGTTATTGGTTTCTCCGTCTTAAGCTTACTGTATTTAATTAAAGAGAATTTTACACCACACGATTTTCGCTTTCATTTACAAAGACTGTTCTGTGGTCGTTCTGGAAATACGGGAAGCGTCTGGTGTAAGACGCTCTTTAATTGATTCAGTAAGCTTAAGACGGAGAAACCAATAATAACTGATTTTAGCAGCTGCTGAGAAAACTGGCTTTGTAGACAAATATATTATTAGATCGCAAATAATTTTTTGGAACTAGAACTACTTGCTAACGTGACGAAAATCATGGGATACCTCCTAATATCGAGACGGACCTCCTTCTTCGAGGAATAGTGCAGCAAATCTACGTGGGATGGATTTAATAAGTAGTTGGAAGTCCCCTACAGAAATACTGAGCCATTCTGCCTCCACAGTCGTCCGTAACTGCAAAAATGTTGTAGGGGCAGGATTTTGAACGCGAACTGACCTCTCTATTATGCCCCATAAATGTTCGATGGAATTAATGTCGGGCAGTCTGGGTAGCCAACTCATTCGCACAAATTTCCCAGAATGTTCTTCAAACCGCCGCCGGCTGGTGAGGTAGAGCGATTCTAGGCACTTCAGTCTGGAGCCGCGCGACCGCTACGGTCGCAGGTTCGAATTCTGCCTCGGACATGGATGTGTGTGGTGTCCTTAGGTTAGTTAGGTTTAAGTAGTTATAAGTTATAGGGGACTGATGACCTCAGATGTCAAGTCCCATAGTGCTCAGAACCATTTGAACCAAACCAGTCGCCTAAAAATTGTGGCCCTGTGACATGGTGCACTGTTGTCCAGAAAAAATTCCAACGCGTTTGGTGACATGAAGCCCATGAATGGCTTCCAATAGTCTCCAAGTAGGCGAACATAACCATTTGGAGTCAATGATCAGTTCAGTAACGTGTATCTGCAGGACATGCGGCCTGTAGTTGAAGAAGTATCATGATGATCTCTCCATTGCCAAAAGATTCTGGAATAGTCCCCCATTCGGATCTCCGGGAGGGGACTGCCAAGGGGGAGGTTACCATGAGAAAAAGATTGAATAATCAACGAAAGGATAATGTTCTACGACTCGGGGTGTGGAATGTCAGAAGCTTGAACGAGGTAGGGAAACTAGAAAATCTGAAAAGGGAAATGCAAAGGCTCAATCTAGATATAGTAGGGGTCAGTGAAGTGAAGTGGAAGGAAGACAAGGATTTCTGATCAGATGGGTATCGCGTAAAATCAACAGCAGCAGAAAATGGTATACCAGGTGTAGGATTCGTTATGAAAGGGAAGGTAGGGCAGAGGGTGTGTTACTGTGAACAGTTCAGCGACCGGGTTATTCTAATCAGAATCGACAGCAGACCAACACCGACAACGATAGTTCAGTTATACATGCCGACGTCGCAAGCTGAAGATGAACAGATAGAGAAAATGTATGAGGATATTGAAAGGGTAATGCAGTATGTAAAGGGGGACGAAAATTTAATAGTCATGGGCGACTGGAATGCAGTTGTAGGGGAAGGAGTAGAAGAAAAGGTTACAGGAGAATATGGGCTTGGGACAAGGAATGAAAGAGGAGAAAGACTAATTGAGTTCTGTAACAAGTTTCAGCTACTAATAGCGAATACCCTGTTCAAGAATCACAAGAGGAGGAGGTATACTTGGAAAATGCCGGGAGATACGGGAAGATTTCAATTAGATTACACCATGGTCAGACAGAGATTCCGAAATCATATACTGGATTGTAACACGTACCCAGGAACAGATATACACTCAGATCACGATATAGTAGTGATGAAGAGTAGGCTGAAGTTCAAGACATTAGTCAGGAAGAATCAATACGCTAAGAAGTGGGATACGGAAGTTCTACGGAATGACGAGATACGTTTGAAGTTCTCTAACGCTATAGATACAGCAATAAGGAATAGCGCAGTAGACAACACCGTTGAAGAGGAATGAACGTCTCTAAAAAGGGCCATCACATAAGTTGGGAAGGAAAACATAGGTACAAAGAAGGTAGCTGCGAAGAAACCATGGGTAACAGAAGAAATACTTCAGTTGATTGATGAAAGGAGGAAGTACAAAAATGTTCCGGGAAAATCAGGAATACAGAAATACAAGTCGCTCAGGAATGAAATAAATAGGAAGTGCAGGGAAGCTAAGACGAAATGGCTGCAGGAAAAATGTGAAGACATCGAAAAAGATATGATTGTCGGAAGGACAGACTCAGCGTACAGGAAAGTCAAAACAACCTTCGGTGACATTAAAAGCAACGGTGGTAACATTAAGAGTGCAAAGGAAATTCCATTGTTAAATGCAGAGGAGAGAGCAGATAGGTGGAAAGAATACATTGAAAGCCTCTATGAGGGTGAAGATTTCTCTGATGTGATAGAAGAAGAAACAGGAGTCGATTTAGAAGAGATAGGAGATCCAGTATCAGAATCGGAATTTAAAAGAGCTTTGGAGGACTTACGGTCAAATAAGGCAGAAGGGATAGATAACACCCATCAGAATTTCTAAAATCATTAGGGGAAGTGGCAACAAAACGACTATTCACGTTGGTGTGTAGAATATATGAGGCGGGACTGCTACGGTCGCAGGTTCGAATCCTGCCTCGGGCATGGATGTGTGTGATGTCCTTCGGTTGGTTAGGTTTAAGTAGTTCTAAGTTCTAGGGGACTTATGACCTAAGATGTTGAGTCCCATAGTGCTCAGAGCCATTGGAAGCCATTGGAAGAATATATGAGTCTGGCGACATACCATCTGTCTTTCGGAAAAGCATCATCCACACAGTACCAAAGACGGCAAGAGCTGACAAGTGCGAGAATTATCGCACAATCAGCTTAACAGCTCATACATTGAAGCTGCTTACAATAATAATATACAGAAGAATGGAGAAGAAAATTGAGAATGCGCTAGGTGACGATCAGTTCGGCTTTAGGAAAAGTAAAGGCACATGAGAGGCATTCTGACGTGTGATGTCCTTATGTTAGTAACTGAACCAACCACACCACGGTTTCCCATCCGTCTAGGATACAACCGACAGGGTCACGAGCCGAGGAGAGGAGCTTTAGCCAATGTTGTGCTGGAACGGATCCCCCGTGGTACACAAAAAAGGTCCGAACGCTGTTGCAGAGGCAACGGAAAAAGCATGCGAAGTTCAGAAGAACGCGAAATCCCGAAGATTGGCTAAAATTTACAGACGCGTGAAATTTGGCAAGTACTTCAATGCGAGATGCCTTTAATAGGTTCCACAACGAAACATTGTCTCGAAATTTGGTAGAAAATCCGAAGAAATTCTGGTCGTATGTAAAGTACACAAGCGGCAAGACGCAGTCAATACCTCCGCTGCGCAGTGCAGATGGTACTGTTACCGACGACTGTGCCGCTAAAGCGGAGTTATTGAACGCAGTTTTCCGAAATTCCTTCACCAGGGAAGACGAATGGAATATTCCAGAATTTGAAACACGAACATCTGCTAGCATGAGTTTCTTAGAAGTAGATACCTTAGGGGTTGCGAAGCAACTCAAATCGCTTGATACGGGCAAGTCTTCAGGTCCAGATTGTATACCGATTAGGTTCCTTTCAGATTACGCTGATACTATAGCTCCCTACTTAGCACTCATATACAACCGCTCGTTCACCGATAGATCTGTACCTACAGATTGGAAAATTGCGCATTTCGCACCAGTGTTCAAGAAGGGTAGTAGGAGTAATCTATTTAACTACAGACCTATATCATTGACGTCGGTTTGCAGTAGGGTTTTGGAGCATATACTGTATTCAAACATTATGAATCACCTCGAAGGGAACGATCTAGTGTTACGTAATCAGCATGGCTTCAGAAAACATCGCTCTTGTGCAACGCATCTAGCTCTTTATTCGCACGAAGTAATGGCCGCTATCGACAGGGGATCTCAAGTTGATTCCCTATTTCTAGATTTCCGGAAAGCTTTTGACACCGTTCCTCACAAGCGACTTCTACTCAAGCTGCGGAGCTATGGGGTATCGTCTCAGTTGTGCGACTGGATTCGTGATTCCCTGTCAGGAAGGTCGCAGTTCGTAGTAATAGACGGCAAATCATCGAGTAAAACTGAAGTGATATCAGGTGTTCCCCAGGGAAGCGTCCTGGGACCTCTGCTGTTCCTGATCTATATAATGACCTGGGTGACAATCTGAGCAGTTCTCTTAGATTGTTCGCAGATGATGCTGTAATTTACCGTCTAGTAAGGTCATCCGAAGACCAGTATCAGTTCCAAAGCGATTTAGAAAAGATTGCTGTATGGTGTGTCAGGTGGCAGTTAACGCTAAATAACGAAAAGTGTGAGATGATCCACATGAGTTCCAAAAGAAATCTGTTGGAATTCGATTACTCGATAAATAGTACAATTCTCAAGGCTGTCAATTCAACTAAGTACCTGGGTGTTAAAATTACGAACAACTTCAGTTGGAAGGGCCACATAGATAATATTGTCGGGAAGGCGAGCCAAAGGTTGCGTTTCATTGGCAGGACACTTAGAAGATGCAACAAGTCCACTAAAGAGACAGCTTACGCAACACTCGTTCGTCGTCAGTTAGAATATTGCTGCGCGGTGTGGGATCCTTACCAGGTGGAATTGACGGAGGACATCGAAAGGGTGCAAAAAAGGGCAGCTCGTTTTGTATTATCACGTTATAGGGGAGAGAGTGTGGCAGATATGATACACGAGTTGGGATGGAAGTCATTACAGCATAGACGTTTTTCGTCGCGGCGAGACCTTTTTACAAAATTTCAGTCACCAACTTTCTCTTTCGAATGCGAAAATATTTTGTTGAGCCCAACCTACATAGGTAGGGATGATCATCAAAATAAAATAAGAGAAATCAGAGCTCGAAGAGAAAGGTTTAGGTGTTCGTTTTTCCCGCTCGCTGTTCGGGAGTGGAATAGTAGAGAGATAGTGTGATTGTGGTTCGATGAACCCTCTGCCAAGCACTTAAATGTGAATTGCAGAGTAGTCATGTAGATGTAGATGTAGATGTTAGCAAATGCACTCGCGTCGGTCGTCTGTGGCCATAGCCCATTCATGCCTACTTTCGCCGCACTGTTCTGATGGACACTTTCACCGTATGTCCTACATTGATTTCTGTGGTTATTTCACGCAGTGTGCTTCTCCGTTAGCACTGACGACTCTACGCAAACACTGCTGGCTCTCGGTCACTAAGCGAAGGCCGTCAGCCACTGCGTCGTCCGTGGTGAGAGGTAATGCCGGAAATGTGGTATCCTCGGCACACTCTTGACGCTTTGGATCTCTGAATATTGAATTCGTTAATGATTTCCGAATCTGAATCATCCATGCATCTATCTCCAACTGTCATTCCGCATTCAAAGACTGTTAATTCTCGTCGTGTGGCCATAATCACGTCGTACACCTTTTCACACTAATCACTTGAGAACAAATGACAGCTCCGTCAGTGCACTACCCTTTTATACCTTACGTACGCGATAACTTCTGTCTCCTCAGTGCAATTCATACCGAGAACAATGGCAGCTCACAACCAAGCATTCGCAGTTGTCTCGCCATACATCTTTTCGTGGACCCACGTTTAGTGCAAACTTTTTGCATCTGCTATCGTATAATTTCGCCTGCGTTACTATTCGCTGTTAATTATGATACACCCTATATTATTACATATATGGATATGGTGGATATCCTTCTGATATGTCCGAAAGAACAGACACCATCTCCATATAGTTATGGCTAACCGGCCGTTGACCTTCTTCTACTGTGCGAATGCACATGCATTGCCCGGATTCTTACGGGACTCGGTAAGATTGTCTGCCGTGAGTAATGAGTGTAGTGGGCAGGGGCAATACGAATGTAGTGTGTGGATATTACGATGGGAATGTCAGTCTCACGGGGAGAGTGCAAGGGATAAATCCCTGCAGTCGCATTATCCTCTGTGCCCTCGGTGACTCAGATGAATAGAGCGTCTGCCATGTAGGCGCCGGCACGATAGCTCAGCGTGTTCGGTCAGAGAGCTGTTCGTCCTCTGTAATTAAAAAAAAACTGAGTAAAGGAATAAACGATCATCTTGAATGGATGTCATGTAACGTCCACCCAGATCAAACGCAACAAACTATACCGAACAAAATGAAATAAAAAAAAAGTTGGACAGAGAGTCTGCCATGTAAACAGGAGATCCCGGCTTCGAGTCCAGGTCGGGGCCCACATTTTCACCTGTCCCCGTTGATATATATCAACGCCCGTCAGCTAGGCCTGTCTAGCCGGCTGCTGTGGCCGAGAGGTTCTAGTCGCTTCAGTACGGAACCGCGCTGCTAATACGGTCGCAGGTTAGAATCCTGCCTCGGGCATGGATGTGTATGATGTCCTTAGGTTAGTTAGGTTTAAGTAGTTCTAAGTCTAGGGGACTGATGACCTCAGATGTTAAGTCTCATAGTGCTCAGAGCCATTTGAACCATTTTAAGGCCTGTCGACAAATTAAGGTATTGATTCAATTGTCATTTCTGTCTCACACATTCTCAATGACTGCTTCTCTTTTACGCCAATCTTTCGTTGCCTGTATTTTATCCCGGCCACATTCAGAATAGATAACTAATGAGGAGATAATTAATCGAATTGGGAGAAAGAGGTATGGTATAACATGAGTAACAGGTCACAACCCCAGTCATTACAGGATCGTCAGTTTGTAAATGGAGGAAACTGTGGGGAAGGGAGGTTTGTAAATGGAGACCAAGGCTTGACTCCACTAAGCATGTTCAGACTGATGTGGGTCGCAATACAATGAGATGAAAGCAGTCATATGATAGCAATATAGACGTAAACATACGGAGGTAGTACCTCTACACAAGGTATAAAAGGACCGTGTATTGGCGGAGCTGTCATTGGTACTAAGGTGATTCATGTGAAAAAAAATTTCGAGGTGATTATATGGTCACACAGCGGGAATAGACACTGGACGAGGAATGGTATTTGGAGCTAGATGCATGGGACATTCGATTTCGGAAATCCTTAGGAAGTTCATTATTCGGAGATCCATAGCCTCAAGAGTGCGCCGAAAGTACCATATTTCAGGCATTTCTTTTGACCATGGACAACGCACGGGTTAACGACCTTCACTTAACCACTGAAAGCAGCGGCATTAACGTAGGTTTGTCAGAACTAACAGACGAGCAACCCTGCGTGAAATAACCGCAGAAATCAATGCGGGACGCACGGCGAATGTATTCGTTAGGATAGTGCAGCGATATCTGGCGTTATTGGGCTATGGCAGCAGATGACCGACGCGGCTGCCTTTGCTAACGGCACGACATGGCCTGCAGCGCCTCTCCTGGGCTCGTGACCGTATCGGTTGGACCCTAGACGCCTGGAAAACCGTGGCCTGGTCTGGTAAGTCCCGATCTAAGTTAGTAAGAGTGATGGCCGGGAAGCCATGGACCCATGTTGCCAATAAGGCACTGTGGAAGCTGGTGTGGGCTCCGTTTACATGGAACGGACTGGGTTCTCTGGACCAGTTGAACCGATCATTGACCGGAAACGGCTATTTTCGGCTACTCGGAGACCGTCTGCAGCCATTCATGGAATTCATGTCGACAAACACGATGGAATTTTTATTGGTGACAGTACGCCATGTCACCGGGCGACATTCTAAACAGTTCGAGAGCATGATTCGGCCACCCATCAAACTTTCATGGCACATAATCGAGTGGTCAAATCTTGCACAAAGTCGTGCACCGTCAACACTTTCGCAATTATGGGCGGCTATAGGGGCAACATGGCTCAATATTTCTACAGGGAAGTTGCAACCACTTGAGTCCATTCCACATCGTGTTGCAGCACTACGCCGGCCACTGTCGCCCAGCGGTTCTAGGCGCTTCAGTCCGGAACCGCGCGACTGCTACGGTCGCAGGTTCGAATCCTGCCTGGGGCATGGATGTGTGCTATGTCCTTAGGTTAGTTAGGTTTACGTAGTTCTAAGTTCTAGGGGACTGATGACCTCAGATGTTAAGTCCCATAGTGCTCAGAGCCATATGAACCATTTTTTGCTGCACTACGCTGGGGAAAAGGAGGTGCGAGACGATATTAGGTGGTCTCGAGTGACTTTTGCCACCTCAGTGTAGTTACATGAAGAAGCCTGCAAAAAATATAGTAGGGTAAAGAAACTGCACGACGGTAGCTTTGTGATTACTGACGCCTCTTTCTCGTATTCTTTCAACAGTTTTGCTGTCTCGTCACTGAGCTATCGCTTCTAGCCATGTCTTAGGGTGAGCGGTTTGCTTTTAATTCGAGGAAGGCGGAGACTGCCGGCACACGCGCAGCTGGCGCAGAGCAGAGGCGGCGGCGGCAACAGTAGCGCCGCTATCAGCAGAGCAAACAGCCGAGCCGCTATCTGGCTGTGCCGGCGCTGACGCAGGGCGCAGGACGTCGGCAGGCCGCCGCTTCCCAGAAGGACACGGGACGCGGAGCACGTGAAACCTGCCGCCTGCCGCCTGCCGCCGCAGGCAGCTCCTCGGCACTATTGTTTGCCACTCCCGACACATTGCAGTAGAACGGGAAAAATTATTATAGAGTGATTACGTATTGGTTAAAAACAGTCTTGGTTGCAATTTTAGTTTTTTAGTTTTCAACGACGCATTTCGTCTTATTTAGGCATCTTCAGTTTATCTTTTTCTAGATGGACACGAGAGGCACCAAGATCTGCATAACCTGTATAACCTGAAGGTGCCTAAATAAGGCGAAACGCGTCGTTGAAAAATAAAAAAATAAAATTGCAACTAAGACTGTTTTTAACCAATACTGTTACGTACTGTTTTGCTGTATGCCACCTATGGATTGGAAGAATTTCTAGAGTGATTACGCACTTCCTTGGGCTACAGTTTGCTATTCTGAATGCCAAAACCGTTTTTTATGTCCACTGTAGGCAGACCTTCTTTTATACACGAATTAAATTTTCAAACGCAGCTGCGTCGGTGAAATATGTGATAATTAAAACAATTTATTGCTATTTGGGAAGAGAGACGTAGAGCATTTAATAGTTTTTAAACATGACACAAATTTCATTGAAAGCTCGAAAAGGGTCTAAATGTAATACGAGGGACATGCAATAATTAAAGGGCCGAATTGATGTAGAAATGAAAAGTTTGTAGGACGACTTTTGCACTTGCATGACTTTATATTCGCATCACTGGGATGATCTGAACAGCTGACGGATAACAATTGTTTTGTTTATAACATCAACATTGCTTTTAACGATTGTGTGTCAGCTTGAAGTTTCCACACTACATGAACAGCGTTCAGTGACTTTTTTGCTTTCTGATGGTGAAGGTAATGTGGCAAAAGTTGTATGAATCGCGGAAAAGTTTTGTAAGTGGGTAGAACAGTTCAAAAACGGTCGAATCTCGGTGACTGACATCTTTTGGGGTACCGACGATGTCGTCTTTTGTGATCATTTACAAGATCAGCGTACGAAGCGTACAATAAGCAGTACCACTACTCAGATATGCTGATGAGCAAAGTAAAGCCAGCAACGAGACAAAAACGTCATGGATCTCAAAGAGAGGGCGTCACATTGCTACACGACAACGCTGGCCCTTACACTGCCCACTTGACCCAAGAAATGGTTTGGAATATACTTCCTCATCCTCCCTACAGCCCAGATTTGGCTCCCTCAGGTTTTCATTCGGTCCACTCAAGGAGGCATTACTTGAAAAATTTCAACAACAATGATAGTATCAAAGAATTTTTGGCAAAGTGACTCAAACATCGAGACAAAAATTTCTTTGCATCACGCATCATTGGGACAAGTTTATTAACTAGTAAAAGCCTCATTTCATAGCATGCAGTTTTCTTCTCCTACTTCAGTGTGTCTCTTTATTGAATGTCCTTCGTACATGGTGCAGTTAAACTCATCTGTATAAAAAAATTCATGACAGCCTACGGTAAGCACTAAAAAATTGTTTCAGCGTTCAGCAATTAAGTAAAGGCTGTGGACCCACACACGAAGGAATTATTATTGTTTATTATTCATATATTGCCTGTACCTTTTGCAGTCCCCACCCATAAATCCGATCGGTGGGATTTGTTATGATGATTATGATATCCATGGCCCTCTAATGTCATAATTTCTCCCAGCCTTCCTCATCATGTGGCATTGACCATCAATTGGTTCTTTCGCCTTCGAAAACGGTTTTTCATTACCAGGAGAAGAGGTATGATGAGTTATGCCCAGTCTTAACCCAGTTAGCCTTCAATCCTTGTCTACGTTAGCTGTCACATAAAGTGGCGTTGACTCCTCTCTACCACAAGGTTGTCCATATCAGTTTCCCTTCATCAGATATAGGACCTTAACGGCATTTCCTAGATCCCTTTAGTACCTTAGATAGAATCTACATTGAAGTAGTGCTGAGAAGAATATGAAACCCAGTCTCTCCGGATGAACATTCAAACAAGAACAGACAGACTCATAGGACACGTTTTAACACAAAATAACGTCATTAGAACAGTACCAGATGGAGATACTATGGTAAGGAATCGGTGGGTACGACCAAGAATGTGATTATGAGTAATCTAGGAAATCAAGGGGAAAGGAGATAAAACAGTGAAATGGGGTACTGCTACAAACCAATCTCAGGGTTGAAGAACACAGGAGAAGATCATTAAATGTATTTCGCAAACCAAACAATCTCTGTCGTCTCAGTGACTGGATAGTCACTAAACTCCGTTATTCCTCAATGCTACTCTACCATGAAGGTCGAATTTAGTAAAATTATGTAAAACGATGGACTGGCAGAATGCTTCTGAACAGCAGCTACTGTTGCTTGGGTATATTTCACTGAATCGATATGGATGTGCTTGACTTCCAGTTTCATGTGTTGAGGGAATAAGTATTCCGAAATCAATCATGTATGCTGGACGAACAATCAATATCAATAAAGAACAAGACTCAAGAAGCAGTAAGTATCATCAAGTAAAGATTCCTGCGCACAAAGTACAATTTCTGGGGGAATATCACAGCCCCTTTCGATTAAAACCGGTATTTACAAAAGATATTAACTGTCTCGTTCCTCTTCAATATCATCCTACATAAATAAATTAAGAAATGGAGGTCTACTGAACCTGGACCAGCAAAAGATGACATTAAAAGCTCTTCCTTAACTTTCGCACACGATTTAGCGATACTAGCGGATAGTGAAATCACAGCAACCAAACAGATACAAATCCTCAAAGAATGCACTGAAAAAGACGGCCTACAATATACATCGTTCACAAATTCAACACGAAGTGTGGGCACGACAAGAGGGTCAGACACTTCAATCATCTCTAATAGATTATAGAAGCAATGGGGCTAGAAAGTCAAGCGCAGTGAGTTCGATTAAAGAACCACAATGATGGTAAATCTACGACAAAGAGTTGGATGTCACACTGCAATACGATGATAAAACTGAATCTCTATAAGTGAGAGAAATCAAAATTCTTGGCCCAGGGAAACAGTCAGTGACAGCCATAGATTGAAATCCCGTGAAGGAACAAAGAAATCATCGAACCTGATAGCAAATATTAGAAAACCAAGACTAAAATTTCATGGACATGTTTGAAGACTCTCTATAACACAAACGCTTACATACAATACTGTAACATATGGAGGAATGTTACGCCACGGATTCAATTAGTGAAAAAGGTCCTCGTGAAAGTCATGACAGAAGCAAGGGTAGCAGCATACAGTAATATATTTAGTGAAAACCTAAACTCTAGGGCACTGCGCCGTCCGGGGTGGCCGAGCGGTTCTAGGTGCTACAGTCTGGAACCGCGCGACAGCCACGGTCGCAGGTTCGAATCCTGCCTCGGGCATGGATGTGTGTGACGTCCTTAGGTTAGTTAGGTTTAAGTAGTTCTAAGTTCTAGGGGACTGATGACCCATAGTGCTCAGAGCCATTTGAACTATTTTTTTTATTGGGCACTGCAGTCGGACAATGAGGTGAAAAAGAAAAAGAAAGAATTGAAACCACAAGGACTGAAAAGAAAAAAATAGCCCACAGGGAGAGAATGAGAGCCCTATGGCAGATTAATTTAAAAAAACGAATCTAAAAGCACTGCGTGATCCAGCAGGATCCATAAGTCAATAATAACAATAATACATTGCGGTTGCATGCCTCCGAGATGCGATCGTTAACAACGATGGCGAGATTAAGAACAGGAGTTATTTTTACCGAAGTTTACATCAGGTGCATATTATCACAGTACTGTTATTTGATATTGTGGTATCACATACCGGTACCATCCCAAGAGCATCTTTAAATTGGCAACAGAATTACAGAAGCTGTTAGCGGTCACGCAGGATCCGGCAGACCCAATGGCGCACACCCGCTGAGCCACACCTCCAAGCAGCTCCATATTGTATGCGCCCTCTCTCAGCGCAGAATAGGACATCCAGTGGCTGCCACTCATCCCAACTGCTCTTGGAGCTTCATCGTTCGTGCCTAGTGCAGCGAGCCTTCTCCGTGTTGGCACTGATAGCTGGAGTCATCGTTCACTTGGTGAAAAACAGGTTAACTATTTTCATTTGTTTGTTAAACATTTCTGCTCCCGTCCAGTTTTCCTAAGACGACAGTTGCTGTACCACTACGTAGCCCACCTCTTCTTACCGTTGTGTACGAATTCATACATCAAAGGTATCGCATACTCCGTTTATTGTATCAAAACAGAGCTTTTGCCAGATAGATGTTTTCCGTTCTGCAGTGGAGTATGCGTTGTTTCGAAACTTGCCAGTGCATTATTGATGTGTGCTAGGCTGGCACGCAGTTTTTATGACAGAACTTCTCATAAAAAAGAAAACTCCATTGAATTGAGAATAGATTCGTTCTGGAAACATCCCCTAGGGTGTGGCTAAGACAGTTCTTCGTCATACTCTTTCGTGCAAGAATGACAGCCCATTAAGGTATGCAGAGCATCTTTTGCGAAATCTGCAACCCAGGGGATAGATACTGTCAGAATTTAAGCTGTGAGGACGGGGTGAGAGTAGCGTATGGATGGCTTATTTGGTAACAACGTATGCCGCAAAAGGGCAGGTTGGAATTTCGAATTTCTGTCGGCACACAGTTTAAATTTGCCAGGAAATTTCAGAACGTTTATCAGTTCCAAAGCTGGTAGATACAGGGAATAGACAAAAATATGGAAGTACCGGAAACACAATAGATTACCATGCCTAGAAATGTGTAGTAGAAGTGTTGGCATTCAAAACTGCTTTCATTCGTCTCAGTATCAAGATGGTTTTCGAGATACTCTTATACCAATCTTCCTGAAAATTAGTGGCAATTCAGGTAACGATGCTGTTTGTGGATACCGATCTCACTCACTTCAAAGTAGAATACAAAGGCTCAATTGAGATCTCCTGACAAAAGTGGATGCGGCAATTCATCCTAGTGCTAAAAAAACCAGGCCTGGACGATGTGAGCTGTGTGAACAGGAGCCTTGTCTTCTTGGAGCGGAGCATTAGTACTGAGAACGAATATTGTAGCACAGAGAGGACGTAATCAGCCAAAATAGCCACATGAATCATGGCCTTTAAGGCAACCTTGCTAAGTAAGCAGAGGGCCCGCAGAAAACCACAGTGTGGCTGCCGTTTTACCACCTGATATACGCCAGGTTTCACTCTTGGCAGCAAGCATTATTCATCGGAGGCTTGAAACGGCGTACGTCTGATGCAAACTCGACCAGAAGTCGGAATTAGTGTGCAGCAAGACTCATCCGACCAAATTACATTCTTGCACAACTCCATAGTACAAGTATTATGGCTTCAATACGACGTCTCCCTGTTATGGAGTGATGTGTGGTTTAGGAATCCAGCTCACCATGCAATTACCAGTTTATGGCGCTCCCATCGTGCTGTTTTGGTGCTGACAGCGTACGCTCGTGAGACACTCAGTTCTGCTCTGACTTTTGTGGCTGTCGATTTCTCAGTTTTGGTCCAATCCTCTTCTGTGACCATTCGTCAGGGCCACTCAAACACAGACATTCGTCCGCGTTGTGACTTAGCGGATGACGTTTTCTGCTGTCCTTGTATGTGGTATAAATCTTCGTTACGGTGCCTCTTGAAACACCAAACAATTCGCCCATCTTGATTACGGAAGCACCCACAATAAGAGCACCAACAATTTGGCCATGTTAGAATTCACTTAGATCCCAGTGATCATCAACTAAATGTTTGAAAGGATTGTTGCACAGATTACAACAATTAACACTGCACTCACAACTGCGCGGAATCATGTCTTGACCACGACTGAGACTTAAAACGTGTTGCGGACGTTGCCATTCGTTGCCAAATACAGCAGCACCACCCTCTGGCTCGGCTAGCATTTGCATTTGTGTTAAGGCATGCATTTCTCTTGGTGCTTCCGCACTTTTTTTCCCAACACCTGTAGACTATCGGTTGCAGTAGACATTTTATAAAATATCTTCAGCGGTCCGTTCCTAAAACAGATTTTCATGTTCGTGTTAGCATTCTCACAGTTTGAATTGAAGGCAGCGTGAAAATTAAATCCTGTCTCCTGTTCAAGAAATGAAGATCGACAAAGTTTAGGTAATGATGAACAAGGTTTTTTGGAACGGGGTTTAAGGCGTGGGGGAGGGGGGTCCCAGGGGCTCCGAAAGAACTTCAGATCGATGCTTGGCCATCGAGAGAGAAACAGAGTATGACCTACGCGAGGTTGACGAAAAATGGATGATGGTTAAGAAAGATGGGCAGCTAACTTATTCCTTTCATATGAACGACAAATAAATGAAAACGAAAGATGTGGGAACTATATTATGAGTATAGCTGTGTGTTCATGAGAAATCCAACAGAACGAGAAGTGCTACAGAACAGTTCCTCTGTGCTTTTAGGTTAAGGAAGGAGACAGTACTATTGATGTAGAAAAGAGACGTTTAGCACACTTATTCAAGCTTGGTTTGATCTGAGGTTATGAAATACGAATCACAGGGAAGAAATAAGAGAAAAGAATCAATTCAAAGGAGATGACTATTGTAATACTCAACAGTTTTAGGAAAATGCGGTGTACGGATCCAAAGAGAGAAGGAGCTAGATAGCTCAAGCTCCAAAACTGCGCTTATACAGACGTACAGGATGCCCCATTTTCATAATTTTATTTTAGTTTCGTATCACGACGGCGGCCATTAAATAGACTGAGTAAGGAATCTGCTACTTTGGAAGCATAATAGCACACAACGTACGAAGCAAGGAGGGCATAAAAAGTGGACTAGCAAAGACGAAGAGAGCATTGATAGCCAAAAGAAGTCTGTTAGTACGAAACATTATTTGAAATTTGAGGAAGAACGTGTGTATGAAGCACAGCAATGTATGTTAGCGGATGATGGACCATCGGAAGACTGGAAAATGTAAAAATCGGAGCGTCTGAGATATGGTGACACAGAAGGATGTTACAAATTATCTGCACTCATAAGGAACGAGGACAAAGGAACAAATGGGAAACAATGACAAGAAGCAGGGACGGGATAATACAACATGTGTTAAGATATCATCCAATAACTTCCATGGTACTGTAGCGAGTAAAAGCTGCTTGAGAAGACAGAGTTTGGAATATATCTAAAAATAGCAGAGGAAGTTGCGTGCAAGTGTTACTCTGTGACAAAGAAGTTGGCGAAGAGGAGGAAGTCGTGCAGGGACAGAAGACTGATGCAAATGGAATAGAGAAAGTGTGAGCATGCCGCGAAAATGATTACAACATACGTCCTTAGCGAAGGACGTCATCACGCCTATCTCTGCGCATAGGGAGTCTTCAGCACACTCATAATTTTAGTACTCTATACTCGAGACAGTCTTACGGTAATTGACGTTACCAACACGCGTTGTCGTTGGTGGCTCATTCACGCACTCGCCTGTGACATGCACCCACCACGTGTAGTCGATTGTTTATTTCTTGATAAATACGTCTTGATAAATGAAGAACCACAACACCTGTTAAACGATCCTTTATTAAAACGACCGGTTTCTTAGTTTATAGCTGCACCATCAGGTATTCATCTTAGTAGAAAGAAATGGGGAGAAACTTAATAAGCAACATTGTCTATACCCCGTGTTAAAAACGATATAGTAAGTAAAGGATAAATATACTCACGATCAATTCATATAAAATTGAGACCGTGATTAAATGGACCACCCATTATTATATAGTTCTCTGTCGCAAGTACATATAATCTTTGATGGTGAAAAATTTCGAACGCACGGATTCTTTTCTAAGCCATTACCAGTATCTCTGATATTTGACTGTAACATAATTCCAATGAAACATAGAAAGTGTTCATACGCTAGGTCAACATAACAATATCAAAATGATAAGATGACCAGTTGTGTGTGTGAATGTTCTAGTTGAATTACGTTACAGTCACTACTAGAGATGAAGACAACGATTTGAAAATGAACACTCAGGTTCGAACACCATCAAGGATTACATGCAACTGTTACAGAAAACAAATAAACTGAATTGCTGGTTTTTTTTATGCCAGCACGGTGTTGGAATTGCACTTGTCGATTTGACCTTAAGCCGCTCTTGTGAAACAGGCTTTGGACTGCAAGCATAGTAGAGCGTGCGCTCCCCAGCGGCCGGTGCTGCGGAAGCCGTGGAGCAGCTTCGGCGCCGGGTTCCGGGGTTCGGTGCCCCACACGCTCCACTGGACGCAGCTCCAGTTCCAGTGCACGTGCGCCACGGACCCGCATTCCAGTACGGGGCGCGCCGCAAACCGTAGTACGAGCCGTCGGGCCTGATAGTACTGGCAGTACCTGGGCTCTGAAGCGGCGCAGGTGCTAAGAACCCATCTACTTGAAAAGCATGGAGGGCAGTTACCCCCCCCCCCCCCCCCGGTGAGGGTGTTGAATGAACGACTGTTCTAGCCCAACAAATATCATATCAAACAGACACAGAACTAATGCCAAACTGTCTATTGGGACATGTCATTTCGATAACAGATGCTACGCTTTCGAAGACTGTCTGCAAACCGTAGTCGTCAACAAGGCTAGGCAATTAACTCCACAAGATCTACCAAGCATGCCGATAAAACCATACAGATCAGACTAAAGAAGTAGGTTAATTTCCATCTGTTATTCTGTCGTGCTATTGCACCTACAAGAACGAAGACGTAGGTGCGACACCTGCTACAGCACCCAGGAATAGAAAACCTGTCGCTGGTAAAAGAAGTAGAGCACGAAAATAGACGTAGATCATGATCATAATACGTAAAACATTACAGAGTTTGTTAGGCGTTATAGCCTTGTACAGATGAGAGGATTAGTTAAGCGTACAACACGCTGTAGAACCGAATCCAAGCAATCTAAGATTGGTGATAATACATGTAAGCTCTACAAAGAAAAGTCATTCCCTTATGAGACCACACCTGTCACTTTGCAACACTGTGATTGGTATAAAATTGGTACCAGGAGGCGGCTATTTCATGCTTCACCATCGATGAAAGTCATGGCCTTAGTGTAGTGTGCATGCGTCAGACCGTTGTACGGAACGAGCGCATTGAAATAGGTCGACGTGGAGACGTGTCCGTATGACAAAAAGGAATTATTGTATCTGGTCGCGCGTATGACCACACCGTGAGTGAAGTTTCACGATGTATTGCTGTATCATCGCCGATGTACACTGTCAACATGCGGAAGAAAGTCATGCCTTGCTAATGATAATCGTTTTAAATCCGACAGGACTTACTGTTGTCAGACAATGCAGGTCAACCTCAGCGAATTTCTGAGTGAATATTGCGAACGGAACTGCAACGTAGTGAAAATTTGGAGTCAGCTAAGTCTCAAAGACTAGTTCTCACGACGGTACATAGTGTTGTACGTCTCCGTTGAGCCAAGAAACATAAAAAACACTGGAATTGGACAGCAGTTCACTGGAGGCGTGTAGTGTGGTCCAACAACTCGTCATTTTGTCTGTTTTCAAATGGTGCAACATTTAGAGTCGACCAACGAAGGTTGTTCAGTGATGTTTTAACGATGTTTTTTGTACAAATACTTGGTTCACTTATTCGGATTACCATCAACTGGACCAGCATGTTTATTTCACCATTCTTGGTGGCCGAGTTTCACGCTTTCTACTGCATCTTCAGGATGCGTATTCTGCGGACGATTTCGTCTTCTGATAACGGATTTGTTCATAAGGTTGCTCACAGACGTTCCTGTGTGACGAACAATCAGACTCCCTACTGCACCTCGATTGGTCCGCTACATCACGTGATCTTGAAAATGGCTGAAATTAGTTGCAATGGCAGGTTATACGTAGCAGTCAACATTCCCGAAATCTGGTAACACTGCTGCAAACAGTAATCAATAAACTTGAGCTTGATACGTTACACCTGAAGGAACTTGTGGAGGAGACCCTTTTTCGCCTAAATGAGGCTATTGTCAGAGCTAGAGCCGGTGTTACAGGGTACTAGTGTCACGCCCTTCGTCTCTCAACAGGTGGAAGCCTAGTAAATTCACAGATGAAAATAGAAGCCATCTAGTTAAAAAATTGTAAATCAGAGTTTTTTGTAATTTGTTTGAAATATTTGGCCTAAGTATAAGTTCTAACTTCAAGGAGAACTTACAGGCTTCTTCCTTTTTAATTGATCAGGGAGGATGGTTCCATGGGTCTCTGGCTCTGCGACTAGGCCAGAGGTATGTTATAGGTTGCACTCACAATGAAAGATCTCCAACCTGACCTATTTTAAGGAGAGAAAAAGCACACTTAGAAGATATCAGCCATAGCAATCGATCCAGCGCGAAAATTTCGTTGTTACGGCTTTCTGAACGTACAGTTTTGAAATTTCGTTCGTACCCGCTGTTTGTCACTCGCTCCGCCCCACTGCAGCCGCTTAATACCCGAGATCGAAGTGTTGTACTGTGCAGTGAGTAAGAAGTTTATGAAATACTGTTCTGACTTTGGTTAGACGCTTTTTCCATTGTGTCAAAGTGCGAAGTGCCAGAAACCTCTTTGCTCTGAACATTTTTATGTTGCGATTCACAAACGCAGCGAAAACGAATGAATGTGTCGGTAAAGAAGTAGCGCAGCGCTGCTTGATTATTAACATTGCTGTTCTGCGTTATTTTCTTCGGTTTTCAAAGTTGACACTGATTTCTTTGCTTTGAATATTTTTATGTTGAGATTAACAAATGCAGTGTAAACAAAGTGAAGTAAATTTCAGCATATTGTATATTGTAAATATGCTCTTAATTTCATTCCATAACAATTCTTCATTTTGATTTGGAGGGGTGAATATACAGGGTGATCCATTGATCGTGACTGGGCCAAATATCTCAGGAAATAAGCGTCAAAGGAAAAAACTAAAAAGAAGGAAACTTGTCTAGCTTGAAGGGAGAAACCAGATGGCTCTACGGTTGGCCCGCTGGATGGGGCTGCCATAGGTCAAACGGATATCAACTGCGTTTTTTAAAAATAGGAACCCCCATTTTTTATTAAACATTCGTGTAATACGTAAATAAATATTAATGTTTTAGTTGGACCACTTTTTTCGCATATGGCTCACAATTTTAGACGAACAGTTGGTAACAGGTAGGTTTTTTAAATCAAAATACAGAACATTTTATTTCGGTTGTTCCAATGTGATACATGTATGTTTGTAAACTTATCATTTCTGAGAACGCATGCTGTTACAGCGTGATTACCACATTAATGCAATAAATGCTCAAAATGATGTCCGTCAACCTCAATGCATTTGGCAACACGTGTAACGACATTCCTCTCAACAGCGAGTAGTTCGCCTTCCGTAATGTTCGCACATACATTGACAATGCGCTGACGCATGCTGTCAGGCGTTGTCGGTGGATCACGATAGGAAATATCCTTCAACTTTCCCCAAAGAAAGAAATCCGAGGATGTCAGATCCGGTGAACGTGCTTCGACGACCAATCCACCTGTCACGAAATATGCTATTCAATACCGCTTCAACCGCATGCGAGCTATGTGTCGGACATCCATCATGTTGGAAGTACATCGCTATTCTGTCATGCAGGGAAACATATTGTAGTAACATCGGTGGAACATTACGTAGGAAATCAGCATACATTGCACCGATTAGATTGCTATAGATAAAATGGGGGCCAATTATCCTTCCTATCATAATGCCGCACCCGCCAAGGTCGCTGATCTTCCACTTGTCGCAGCCATCGTGGATTTTCCGTTGCCCAATAGTGCATTTTATGCCGGTTTACGTTACCGCTGTTGGTGAATGATGCTTCGTCGCTAAATAGGACGCGTGCAGTAAATCTGTCTTCGTCCCATAATTTCCCTTGTGCCCAGTAGCAGAACTGTACAAAGCGTTCAAAGTCGTCGACATGCAATTCGTGGTGCGTAGAAATATGGTACGGGTGCAATCGATGTTGATGTAGCATTCTCAACATCGGCGTTTTTGAGAATCCCGATTCTCGCGCAGTTTGTCTGCTACTGATGTGCAGATTAGCCGCGATAGCAGCTGAAACACCTACTTGGGCATCATCATTTGTAGCAGGTCGTGGTTGACGTTTTACATGTGTCTGAACACTTCCTGTTTCCTCATTAACGTAACTATCCGGCGAACGACCTTTTCCGCAATTGGTGAACGGTCCATTTAACACGGGTAATGCATCACGAAGCAAATACCGTCCGCACTGGCGGAATGTTACCTGATACCACGTACTTATATGTTTGTGACTATTACAGCGCCATCCATCACAAAGCGAAAGAAGTGATCCAACTAAAACATCCATATTTCTTTACGTACTACACGAATATGTAACAAAAAAATAGAGGTTCCTATTAAAAAAAACGCAGCTGACATCCGTTTGACCTATGGCAGCGCCATCTATCGGGCCAACCACAGCGCCATCTGGTTTCCCGCTTCAAGCTAGACGAGTTTCGTTCTTTGTAGTTTTTTCGTTTGATGCTTATTTCGTGAGATATTTGGCCCGGTCACTATCAATGGACCACCCTGTATATCAATGCTACAAACATTGGACTAGAAAGAAGAACAGGATAAGGAGATTAAACATTACCAAAACTATTCTCAGCAGCCCCATGACACGTTTTTAGATCCTTAAACTGGGAAAACGAAATTGGAACGTTATCGAATCATCTTCGTTTTGCTAATAACATTTTATTAAATGTCTGTAGTGCAGATAAACTACAACAAACGGCAGACATTACAAGAACAGTTTGAATGTAGACTTAAAACTCAGTTATAATAGGGGTATAGTTAGGTACAAACAACATATGGAAAAAGAATATCACAAAAAATGGTTCAAATTGCTCTAAGCACTATGGGACTTAACATCTGAGGCCATCAGTCCCCTAGACTTAGAACTACTTAAACCTAACTTGTGGTGTCACCGCCAGACACCACACTTGCTAGGTGGTAGCCTTTAAATCGGCCGCGGTCCGGTAGCATACGTCGGACTATCAGTGATTGCAGACCGAGCGCCGCCACACGGCAGGTCTAGAGAGACTTCCTAGCACTCGCCCCAGTTGTACAGCCGACTTTGCTAGCAATGGTTCACTGACTTCTAGGCTCTCATTTGCCGAGACGATAGTTAGCCTTCAGCTACGTTCTTAAAGTTAAGTATTCCACCAGCTACGTCCGTTTTTCTCAATTCTAATTCCCTTGTCATGTTCCAGACCTCACGCCAGCCTGCGTGAGCTAAAAAGCGTGCATTTCGGCCTCCTTTAGTAACACAGTGTTGCCTCTCCTGCCAACCACAACATAGCTAACCTAAGGACATCACACACGTCCATGCCCGAGGCAGGATTCGAACCTGCGACAACGGCCGGCATAACAATATCACAAATTAACAATGAAGAGTTATTGTACTACAGGCAGCTAAAGATAAGGATTCGATGGATAGCAAAAACAAACGGAGAGTAAAATAGGTTTGGGGTGATTTTACTGATCTGAATAGAGCTTCCAAAACTAGGGCTCTTGAAACGGAAGGTTACAATCAATATGCCTTACCACTTTTAGCTTACGGCATTGAATCATGGACTTTTAATGAAAAAATCATTCGAAAATCGAGGGTTGCGTAGTGAACAATGCAAAGATGCAAGTTGAGAATTATAAGGAGAAATAGGACAACAAGTGGTTTAGTGCGTGGAATGGAGTGGGATTATGTCTGTACTGGAAATATGTGGGCGGCGGATGTTGCCCAGGTAAATGGATGGTAGACTGACAAAGGAAGCTTTTTGCTGGATTCAAGAATTGCGAAAAGACATACGATGACCTAATGGAGGGTGGGTAGATGGGATGCGGGGATGACATGAGGTTATGCATCTGTTTCTAGTAGTGGATGTCAAACAGCTGGTTTTTGTATTGGTTCTCGTCAACTGATTTTCAACAATGCCTCTCGCCTGCAACCCCTGTTGCTTCCATCTATATATCACGTGCTCGTATTCTGCCTTAAGTGGAACAATTGGAACGTGAAAATTCTTAAAGTTATACACTCAGTAATGCCAACTTCAAAGCATAGATGTAACGTGTTTGGTAGCGAGAGTACCCGAAGAATTGTAATCTTCTGCAGGTTGCGGTGACCACTTGCGAGGGATGCATTTCGCGATTTCGGCTACACGAATTACTCTTGGAAGTTTATTTGGCAGACGCTGTCGTATCATGAAGAGATAGAAGTCATTCTAGAAACGGTCATGTTTAAATGTTGAAAATCCTTATTGGGATACATCAGTCCCTTAAATTCCGATGTAAGTGGTACGAGTGGTAGCGTGTACCTGACAATTAACTGCAAGCTGCGAGGCCAGCGTGGCGATTTGCTAACCAAAGGGGCCCAGGTTCGATTCCTGGCGGGTCGGAGATTTTCTCAGGTCAGGGACTGGCTGTTGTGCTGTCCTTACATTCGAGTCGTCAGTAATAGCGTTCCACAGCTGAGATGGCTGTACTAGTACTGCCCGAAAGCCAACGGAGAAAAAAAAAATTGGCAAGCTGACAAGGAAACATCACCAACTTGATCTCAGATTTTAAGGAGAAAAAGACATCAGCCTCTGAAATCGACCCCGTGTGAAAATTTGGGCCACAACGCTGATAGTATGGAGCTATGACCTACTGAAGGTACAGCTTTTAAGCTCGCGTTCACCAGCTGTTTGACACTCTCTCCGCCTCACTGCAGCGGCCTGACGTCCGAGCGCGAACTATTGAACAGCGAGTTACAACCAGAGCCCTACTATTCGCAGTGTGTCGAAGGGGAGGAATGAGCAGGGGTGAGGTGGACATATATATCCAACATGGTTTGAAATCTTACTGGAGAACACATTATTCTACGCAAAAAGCAGACAGGTAGCATACTATATTATGTAATGTGAACCACACGCACATTTACGTTTAATATTATTCTAACAATATAGTCGTATTATATACTGCAGCTACATACCGGATATCTGTAAGCAACTTCAGGGTCTCGATCTCTAGTGTTTTGGCAGATGTCTGCAATTTAATTCTTATATTGTCTGGGTGGAGTTAGCTCTGACAGATGTTGCTCATCATATTTTCATTTCAGTTCCTAACGTCAACGGAAAACGTCGGTTTGTTTCTCTTTATAAACAAAAAAAATTAAGTGGAATTTTAAATGCTTGCTCGAGAGAACAGTCCCAGTTAGTCTACGGCGGCATTCCGTTTAATTCTAAATCCAAACAGTGACAGCAAAAGAGTAAGAGTAATCACTACAGCAGCGACTGGCGAGCGCTGCTGCATAGCCGTCGCAAACAGACTGCCCTGAGCTGACAGGGACACGAGATACGAGGCATTAATTCAGCCAAGGAGGACGTGGTGAGTGATGTTTATCATCATTATCAGTGTAACTATTATTACTATTGCCAGTTCTTATTTTCGTTAATAATGCGAAATATTTTGATTGTTATGTAGTATTTTTTGTATGTGCTCTTCCTGGTCAGATGTAAGAGAGGGCCTTAAGCCGTAACGTGGTCAGGCTAAATAAGCAATAGATAACTAAATAAATATTTTAAGTGCCAGAGGACATATCGTCAGACTGAATTTCGCACTACATTGATTTAGGATCGCTCTTTCGAGTAGGCGCGTAAAGTTTCACTTCGAGAGACCTTTTTATGTAACAATAAAAAAACTGACGCTCTTCCGGGCTGACTGTCACATGAAAGTCGTGACCAGCACCGCAGTACTTGTGCAGCCTGGTGAAATACCAGGAATACCCCCTGAAGATTCCTAGGAACGACAGCAAGAGCTGCTGAGGATAACACACTCCTTAACAAGCCGCCTCCATTTTCGTCGATATAGTGCATTCATCCTCCAGTCCCGTGGAATTCAGCGGTGTTAGGTTACTGTAGCAACACTCCCACACTGTAAAAGCGGTCTGGCAACAAGAAATCTCGTTTGTAACTTGTGTTCTGACATTACTGCAGCAACTCGGCCAACTCCAGCTCACCAGACTTGGAGAAACCCGACTCGCGGTATAGTGTAGGCTCAGACGCTGATCTAGGATCGCGCGGTTGGGTGTGGGAGTAGGAGGTGGTGGGGGGAGGGAGGGGTCGCCAGAGCGGCGAGCGGCGGGTCCGTTTGAAGTGCGCCGGTGGAGACGGCCGGTTTCCAGAAGGCGGCGAGGCGCACAGGTGTCCGCCCGTTCTCTTCCCTGGAATGCGAACCCAGCAGCACAAGGGCCGTTCCAGGTACGCGCATTCCGTACACAAGACGTGTCACATTCACCCAACAGCGGAGCGGATATTTCAATTACTGCGACTGTCTACTGCGACTTCCGTACTCTTATTACGTCATTAGCACGAGCGCAAGGTGAGACGTTATGCCTGCTACTGAGACGACGTTGATACATATCAATGAAAAGTCGCTGTTTATAAGCATGGCCTTACCGTGCTGCTCCTGGAAGAACTGTCTAATTTCTCAAACGGAAACTTTTTGATCGGCCATTATAAAATGCAAACTTAAAATAGCAAAAAGAACTATCGTGAGAAAAGAAATTTGTTAACGGCTAAATTAACGCAACTGGTGGCAAGTATATGTCTAGACTGTAACTTGGTGTGAAAGTGAATCAATCTAGACACGAAGAGAACAGAAGGTTTTGAAGTGTAATGCTCAAAAAGGACGTTGAAAATCATATGAATCGATCGGATAAGTAATGAAAGGACATTGAACAGAACTGGGGAGACAAGTGGCTTATCAAACAACTTGACTAAAAGAAGGGATAGGTGGTAATAGAAATCCAGGGAGATGAAGAAATAGTTAATACGATAGCAGAAAGAGTTACAGTGCTGATCTGAGGGGAGGGGTTGGTCCCGCCTCCTTGCCGGAAAAGTTCTTTTCCACCGTAGACAACAGACCTTTCCCTCGCTATGTGTGAGAACAGTGTGTTAAGCGTACCTGCTGAGTGTAGGCGACTGTGAAGTGTAAAATAATGGCTCTGAGCACTATGGGACTTAACATCTTAGGTCATCAGTCCCCTAAAACTTCGAACTAGTTAAACCTCAGTAACCTAAGGACATCACACACATCCATGCCCGAGGCAGGATTCGAACCTGCGACCGTAGCAGTCAAGCGGTTCCGGACTGCGCGCCTAGAACCGCGAGACCACCGCGACCGGCTGTGAAGTGTATATGTATACGTTGTGCCGTATTTATGTTGTATGATGACGGAAGAAGCGGAAGGGTGAAACACAGTGCCAGCACATACCTTACTGGCACAGTTCTCTCCTGTCGAAGAGCGCGAATTGTAACGCCGCACATTAAGTCCCCATCCAACGCTTGGACTAAACTCAACCCGGTAGCGCCGCAGTCCGGCAAACGGTATTTCTAAAGCACCACTTCTACCAGCATCAGGATTCCAAATGGATACATTCTAATCGAAAACCACTGGACAGGCATTCATTAACAACCTCTGCTACGGTTGCAGGTAGCTTAAATGGCTGTAGTGGGATGTATGGGCTACCGGGATTTCAACAGTGACACATGTCCTGACTTCAAGAGGCTCTGCAGCAAGGTTAAGAGTTTAACACAAGGTACTGACTCGAATTCTGGCAATCGGTATCACTATGTCACCACTGCTACCACAATCACCATTCCAAACGACTACGCTCTAGTCGATCATCACTGGACAAGCATGCATTTGCGATCTCTGCTACGGAGCCGGGTATCTTAATTGTCAGTGGTGGGAAGTATGAGTGATCGAGACTTTGATACCGTGAAAAGTGAAATGATCGTATGGCAATGTTAGTCGGAAGTGATTTGACGCTACATTTGGCGGATGGCGTGTCGGTGAGGATGGAAAGATGTTGAGTATAACAAAACAACCACTGTGCGAGCGGAGAAAATTCCTGACCCGGCCGGGAATCGTAACTGGGCCTATTGCATGACAGTCAGACGCACTGAAAACTGCTGAGAGGTGAACCTTTAATATACTGAACAGGTGGATATAGATTGCAGCAGTTATCAGAGACGACGCTTGCACAGCACAGCGTGGAGAGCTGCCGTAAATTAGTCTTCCGGACTGGAGACCACAACAACATACATCATAACACATGATCCGTATTAATCTAAGTGTCATCTTCATCCGTGGAATGGGTCTGAGGCGCTGCAGTCATGGACTTTGCGGCTGGTCCCGGCGGAGGATAGAGTCCTCCCTCGGGATAATTTAAGTTAGGTAGCGCGTAAGCTTAGGAAAAAATGGTTCAAAAGGCTCTAGGCACTATGGAACTTAACAACTGTGGTCATCAGTCCCTAGAACTTAGAACTACTTAAACTTAATTAACCTAAGGACATCACACACATCCATGCCCGAGGTAGGATTCGAACCTGCGACCGTAGCAGTCGTGCGGTTCCGGACTGAGCGCCTAGAACCGCGAGACCACCGTGGCCGGCGTAAGCTTAGGAACCGATCACCTTAGAAGTTAAGTCCCATAAAATTTCACACACACATTTAAACGGTTTTGATGTGGTGTTGTGTATGCCTCATTGAAATGGATAAATGGGGATACTGCGCTGTTTCTTTAATTTCATTTTTATGCGGTTTGTATGCGACAGGTATATATCCAAATGTGCTGAAGTTTTAGAAATGCTACTTCATTTTCAACAGGTAATTGCTAACTGAAACGTACCGTATTTCTCTTTAACCTAATGCTCTTGAAGGTCGCCACATTCACGCAACTGAAGATGTGAAGGCCACTAAAGGAGTATTAAATAACTGACGCCAGAGGCATTTCAAATCACAAAGTACTGTACATTTTACGTGAAGAGTTTCAGAAAATGTTGTTAAGGAAGGTTGCCACTGAATATTATATTCTGACCGAAAGGAAATGCGAAAACAAAGACTTCTTACAATGATTTGTTGCTGTGGATGAGACGTGAAACAACACATTTCGTCAGCAATGAAAAAAATATTCACAGTCGTCAGTACAAATCTGTAGCACTGATCCAAAACAGGAGAAGTCGATTTCATTCAGTTGAAACAGCTTCCAGTGATATCTGGTTTTCGACTAGAATTCTTCATACCTTTCGCATTACAAGTAGCAACACAAAAACTGGTGAATGAGTGCAAATTTTGTGAGACAACTTCACAATAAGAGGCTTCGATCGATGCGGAAAGAAGGAATCACTCTCCAATGCAACAAAACAGCCTGCTACAAAGATACGTTGGCCGGCCGGGGTGGCCGAGCGGTTCTAGGCGCTACAGCCTGGAACCGCGCGACCGCTACAGTCGCAAGTTCGAATCCTGCCTCGGGCATGGGTGTGTGCGATGTCCTTGGGTTAGTTAGGTTTAAGTAGTTCCACGTTCTAGGGGACTGATGACCACAGATGTTAAGTCCCATAGTGCTCAGAGCCATTTGAACCACTTGAAAGATACGTTGGCTGTGGGTGACCGTAGGGATATGCAATGCAAAGTTTGGAATACCCACCCTATTCATCGTACTTTGTAATTATTGACGTAGTAACACATATAACGTCATTTGTGACTGTAAAACGTTTTGAGTTTAGTGGAGATGTTATAACTGGCATTGAAATGAGTTAAGTCGCTGGAGAAAACATTCAACAAAGTGCTGACGCTGGAAGCGCACTGCACTGAAAATAGGCGCGTATTTGTCCGAAAACTCAGTATTCCCATACGAGAGCATGTTTTGCTGTTTTCGCGTTGCGTCCTTACTTACTTCCAATGAATAATATCCATACATACTACAAAAATGGATGTTCATATGTATGACTGTACGCATTTATATACGTATGTTCCAAATCTGCTCCTATACACACTGGGCCGATTTCAACCAAACTTCGAACACATATCACTTACTGTCTGTAAACCGTCGCTGTGGGAGTAAGAACCACCTACCTATGGGAGTGAAAAAGCAGTGTAGAGCACGACGCTCGAATACTTATACTTTAGTCATCCATTATTTGAGAATGCTACGCAGCTTGTGGGCTCGCGGTAGCGTTGTCGCTTCCCGAGCACGGGATCCTGGGTTCAATTCCCGGCGAGGTGAGGGATTTTTGCTCCCTCGAGATGAGTTTGTGTTGTTGTGTCGTCTTCATCATCATCATTCATCCCCATTAGGGTTGGAGGAGGGCAATGGCAAACAACCTTGCCTAGTAAGGCGGCGCGGGTCTCCCGCGTCGCTCGCCTACGCACTGTAAAGAAGTATGGCACTCATCATCATCATCATTTGAAAATGAGAGAGCTTACATACTTGCAACAAACTTTCCACATAACGTCAAAGCTTTACGAAACTTGAAAGCCCCCAGAAAATGATGAAAAAGTTTATCGCTTACTACATTTTCGCTGTCCGTGCAGCAGAACCGCTGCATGACGCATGACGTTTCAATTTAGTATTTCTATACTACTAACTATATTCGCGGCACATTTTAAAGACAGTATTCTCATGTACCATTGAAGGGACCAGAAAAATTATAACAGTGTGCGACACACAGCTCAGGATATATGACATCATAAACACTAAGAAGCCTGAAAAGTTGCCGCATAATGCATGATGTTTTAATTTATTACTTCTTTACTTGTAACTGTGTTCACAGACAGCAGCCACACGTACTATTGGATGGACTGCACAATTACATCATCGTACAGCACGCAATTTAGGAGATATGACGTCATAAACATTGAGCTGCGTTAAAATGAGACTGCAGGGCGCAATTCGCTAGAGATACAGGTGAAATACGTCAAATTTATGTGAAATATATTTGACATTTGCATACATGGGCAAAGTCACGGGTAAAAAGCTCATCCTAAACTCGCGGAACGATTTTAACCAAATATGGTACTCAAATTAGTTACAATCTGGGAAGAAAAACTGTGGGAGTAAGAACCACCAATCACCTACTGGGGTGAGCATGATAACACGGAGGGAGAAGGGGAAATAAGGAGAGGTAGAGACAGCCAGGGAGGAAGGAGGGCATGGGTATAGATAGGGAGATGGACGGACGGAGAGGAGAAGGGAATGAACAGACAGAGGTTTCGGGAAAATGAATAGAGAGAGGGGAGAGGAGGAGATGGACAGAGGAAGTAAAGAGGAGGAGATTAAAAGAGAGAGGGGAGGAGCAGATTGACAGAGAGAGCGGAGAGCGGGAGAAGATGGACAGAGAAAGGGACAGAAGGAGATGAACAGAGTGTCGGGAGGGGGGGAGGGGGGGGAGGGGAAGATGGACAGAGAGAAGGTGGAGGAGATGGAGGGAGAGGGTGTAAAGAAGCAGATGGAATAATTGGAAATTGGAATAAGTTGCTATTTTATCAGGAACTGTAGTGGCTTATAAGGAAATAACAAGCGACCAGTTGCATAAAACAAATTTAATTTCTTTATCGGTTTCGGGCACTTGTGTGCTTCTTCAGAAGTACACGAAACCAGTAAAGAAATTAAATTTCGTTTATGCAAACAGTTGCTTATTGGTTGGTTATAAGATTGGAATAAATGCATAACTGGATTATGCAAGGTACCCAGTTACTCATAAAATAAAAAAAAACTGAATATTTGTACAAACACAACACTCTTTGTTTCTATTGGTCACGATAATCTTTCGACAACATTAATAAGGATACTATAGACGGTCCTCGAAGCGTTTGTGTGACACTTCTTTTGCCTGCTGAAATGTGATGCAGACAAAAACGGCTCGACGACGCGTTGCACATGGTCCGTATACCACCAGAATTTCACGTTGCATCTGTGCACAATTTAGGCGATTTGTGGACAAGAGTCCCATTGTCCCGCGTACTTCAGCTTCGGAGTACAATTCCCGCGCTATTTCACTCGCACAGTATGATGCACCTTTTACCTCCGCAGCTGCAGATCTATGCCTGCAGAACATACCAAACATCCCTCTCACCTGATAATGGGTCACTCACGTTGTGGGACGACACGTGGAACTTACTTTCTGAAGTCCCTACGAACGACAACATAGAGGAAATTTCTCAGCGAGACAATAAAAGTATTAAACAGAGCAAAAATTAATTTACTTTTAGACTTTTTAAGTTAATACACATTATCTCAGTCGGTCTAGTGATTAGATTTCAACAGGGAAGAACGACGCTACAAGGACTATAAAATACCCACCACTTCATTGAACACTATATCCAATTTCTCTTGATACAGAAATCAAGCTAAGAAGACGTGTTTTCCGTAGAGAGTGTACGTCTAAACACCTCATATTTCACATCTATCAGTTATTGTCTTAGGAAAACACCTTTCATTATAACAATATTTTTATTTTGCAGCGCAAGAATCTTCTCACGTATTTTATCCATTCATTAGGTTGAGAAGCCTAACATAGTATTTATAATTTTCCATTGTTTTTTATACTTTTCTTAACGGCTAAGATGAAGAATACATTCTGAGTCGCATAAAATTGGATCTTCCAAATGAGTTACTGTACTGCAAGTTCCATTCTGATGGATGTCTTTCTTATTTCATATATACGAAAGAAGCCGATCTCATTATTTCATTTTACGCATTTTGATATCTATTGCTGCTCTTTCGGGACGTCTTTCGCCTATATCTACAAGATAAATACGGCTACATTTGAATCCAGTGGCCTATTTACCACCGAAAACCTTGTACACATTCATGAACTTTGGACGTGTATACGTTTGACATAACTCAGTCATTTTAAGAAAACACGGTATTGATGTTCACTCATGTAAACGAAACACACACAACACGATTACTTTAAAAGCCAATAAAAGAACAGTTACTGTGCAGTATTTATATACATTAAAATATTTCTTTGATATAAACCCCATCTCTGTGCCAGCAAGAGTAACTTTTTTCTTGTCGTAATGTATGACTAAAATTCTTACAGTCAGATATTTTGATAACAACTGCGATTAATAGCAGCTATAAATTAATATTGGAACTTTAAGAAAAGGTCTTCAGTGATATAATATCTGTGCTGAAGACGGGGTTTAATTTCTGTTTTAATCTTACTTGTTTTATTCTCTTGACATATTCCCGATAATTTAACGCAATAAACGGAACACATGTATGGGAAATCATCTGCAGATAACTCTAATTACGCTGACGAAGCATTTAAACTCATTAACTGTACAAACAAACAGGTTTTTGGTTGCAAAGTTGTGCGTGATGATTACCTCAATATAAAAAAACGCAAGCTTCGCTGTTTGCAGTTAGTGTGTGTAGCACGCGATGTGCGCCATAGAACGCACGCTGCTAAATGGTACGGCATATTTACGCTAGCACCTATGGTTCTGTTACACGTTTTACTATTCTGTCTCGTCCTGGTATCATACATCATACTACTGTGATAATAAATAGCTGGAGGCTGTGACCTACTACTGACACAGACATTTCGAAAAACTTTCTAAAGCGAAGATCGCACAAATGTTTCTTTATTTACAACAACCGGTTTAGACAGACTTCGCTGTCATCTTCGGGTCAACAAAAATTTTTGCCATAAGACGTGCTCATTTTGATTAGAACCTCAAGTCACATTATCATGGCAGGGGCTGAAATACAGCACACTATACAAAGTTTTGTCATAAATGAAGCATTTAAAAATCAAAAAGCACCTTGTGGTTATGGCCATTTCCACACACGTAGCGTTCACTCATGATTATTCGTCATGAAAATCACAGGACATAATAAAATGCACAACAGCACATCTGTTTACTTTCTCTGGAGATGTTCTAATCACTGAGGAACCACCTTAAACGGCGTGCTACTTTGAATTTATTGTCAGTCTTCTGAGTGGTTTGATGCGGCCCGCCACGAATTCTTCTCCTGTGCCGACCTTTCAGTCTCGGACTAGCAACCTACGTCCTCGATTATTTGCTGCATGTATTCCAGTCTCTCTCTTACTCTACGACTTTTATCCTCTACAGATTCCTCTAGTTACCCCTGATGTCTTAACTGATGTCCCACCATCCTGCCCCTTCTTCACGTCAGAGTTTCCCGTACATTCCTTTCTTCACCGATTCTGCTGAGAACCTCCTCATTCCTTATCAGTGCACCTAATTTTCAACATTCTTCTGTAGCACCACATTTCAAATGCTTCGAATCTCTTCCATTTTACCTACAGTCCATGTTTTACTAATATACAATGCTACGCTCCAAACGTACATTCTCAGAAATTTCTTTCTGAAATGAAGGCGAATGTTTGATCCTACAGACTTCTTTCGACAGGAATGCCCTTTTTGCCAGTGCTATTCTGCTTTTTATGTCCCCCTTGCTCCCCCCGTTCTCATATCTTATATTCCTCATTATTTACGTCTTTTTTTCGCCGACCGGAGTGGCCGTGCGGTTGTAGGCGCTACAGTCTGGAACCGAGGGGCCGCTACGGTCGCAGGTTCCAATCCTGCCTCGGGCATGGATGTCTGTGGTGTCCTTAGGTTAGTTAGGTTTAATTAGTTCTAAGTTCTAGGCGACTGGTGACCTCAGAAGTTAAGTCGCATAATGCTCAGAGCCATTTTTGTCTTTCTTCGATTTACTCTCAATCCATATTCCGTTCTCATTAAACTGATCATCCCATTAAAAGGTCATGTAATTCTTCCTGACCTTCCCTGAGGATAGCAATATCAACGGCGAACCTTATCACTGCTATCCTTTCACCCTGAATTTTAGTCCCACTCTTGAGATTTTCTTTTATTTCCGTCTTTGCTTCTTCGATGTGCAGATTGAATAGTAGGGGCGAAAGACTACATCCCTATCCAACACCTTTTTAATCTGAGCACTTTTTTTTATTGGTCTTCCACTCCTACTGTTCGCTCTTGGCTCTTGTATATATTTAAGTTACACTCCTTTTCTTATATCTTACCTCTATTTTCCTCAAAACTTGGAATACCTTACACCATTTCACATTGTGGAACGGTTTTTCCAGATCAACAAAGCCTATGAATGTTCTTGATTTTTCTTTAGTCTTTTGGAATATTTCAAAATGGCTCTGAGCACTATGGGACTTAACATCTATGGTCATCAGTCCCCTAGAACTTAGAACTGCTTAAACCTAACTAACCTAAGGACATCACACAACACGCAGCCATCACGAGGCAGAGAAAATCCCTGACCCCGCCGGGAATCGAACCCGGGAACCCGGGCGTGGGAAGCGAGAACGCTACCGCACGACCACGAGATTCGGGCTTTTGTAATATTTATGGGGCGTTAAAAAGTCCAGAAGCGGTATGCCCATCGGATAAAATAGCCGTGAGCATTGAAGGAATCATCCCAACGAGGCAGCAGGTTGAAAATACCCGTTTCGTAAATCACCGGGTTCCGCTGCTGCATATCCTCATCCGACAAGAATGGTTGAAGCTTCAGCATTTTTTTAAGGGACCAAAGGCGTGATAATTGCATGTGCAAAGATCAGGACCATAGGGAAGATGATCGAATGTATCGCACTTGAGTTGGCGTAACTTCTGCTTTACAATATTTCCGATACGGGGACTTGGGATATTGTGAAGCAGTAGCATCCCCCGCTCTGCGAAACTTGGAGCACCGGCCACAAAGGTGGTTTTCCTCAGACGTACTGCTCCACACACGTTCTTCATTTCGGATCGATGTTTACCGGTATTTGTCTCTCGGCAGCCAATAAAAAATAAGAGCATGTTGGCTCTGTTTGAACGCATTTGGTAATAACGTTACCATGGTTCACGTTTCCGCATTTACAGCACACAAGTCATGAAGAAAGGAATGCCATACTAATCCCTTGCCAACACGTCAGTACTTTTACACCCACAACGGAGTCGTGAGCTAAACACAATCATATCTGTACGTATTTTGTGTAACACGTTTCACGAATAACACAGAGAACTGATAGCCTAGTTTGATAATTTCAGAATGAACATTAAAATAGGAGTAAAGATTAGCATAAGAAGCCATAAATTTAGTCTTGTCACTAAATCACTCAAATGTTTTAAACACAGCAGTCGGACAGCATCACATCCCTCTTGTTTTAACTACTTCATTCCCATTTCAAGGTAGTTTCCTCACTGGATGGTCCTTTCCAGTACGTCGCTGTTACTTGGCCTTTTCAAGTCCGGCCGCGCGGAATTAGCCGAGCGGACTAAGGCGCTACAGTCATGGACTGTGCGGCTGGTCCCGGCGGAGGTTCGCGTCCTCCCTTGGTCACAGGTGTGTGTGTTTGTGCTTAGGATAATTTTGGTTAAGTAGTGTGTAAGGTTAGGGACTGATGACCTCAGCAGTTAAGGCCCATAAGAATTCACACACTTTTTTTTTCACGTCCTCGTAAGTGTCTTGGACGTCGATGACATTGGCAGTTACTTCCGTCTGTTGGTACTTGAAAGTCACGGAGATCGACGCCACAGTCGAACCAGCCCGTTAATTTTCCTAATCGGATTGTTCAAGTCCTGAAAATTCTTTAATCAGCTTAGTCGATACAAAATGGCTGTTTGGTAGCTCTTCAGCTACAATGATAGACTCATTCCAAGGTTTGTCTGTGTCTAAATTATTGTTTTCTGCTCTTTAAATAGTTATTTTGCGCTAGTTTCCATCTTCACTTCCAAATTTTTAATGACATTTTTGTTGTTTTTAATGTGCAATATTGTTGCACTTTCCCATCTATGCTGTCTTGTTAAGCCTATTGTGCTAGCACTTTTCTCTAATTTTCCACTGCGAACGAGGCAGCAACAGCACAATCTGTCGCAAGCGTAGATTCATACTTCAGGGTAGAACCGTAACAGCTGCGGTTAGCAAGGAGGGGACGAAAGCGCCGAACTGGCCAGCACTGTTCCTAGGCATGGGAAGAACACACCTGTTAAACCTGATACCGATACTATATTTCATAGCCTACATCCACGTGATTACTCTGCTATTCACAATGAAGTGCCTGGTAGAGGGTTCAATGAACCATCTTCAAGCTGCCCTCTTGCCGTTCCACTCCCGAACGGCGCGCGGAAAAACGAGCACTTAAATTTTTCTGTGCAAGCCCTTATTTCTCTTATTTTATCGTGATGATCATTTCTCCCTATGTAGGTGGGTGCCAACACAATTTTTTCGCAATAGGAGGAGAAAACTAGTGATTGAAATTTCATGAGCAGATTCCGTCACAAGGAAAAACGCCTTTGTTTTAATGACTGCCACTCCGATTCACGTACCATGCCTGTGTGTAACAGTATCATTCGGTATTCGTTTGGTCTCGGCTATAACAGGTGTTCTTTTTTTATTTTGAGTAATAACCGGGTGAAAAACCGAAATATCAATTAGCCATATCAGCAGTTCTAAAATTTTTCGTTTTTAAAATAACATTTTTTTAAAGAATTTTTATTCGTAAAATCTGCATTAGTTTGAAATATTGCGTTATTATAGGAATCGAGAAACTGGTGAGGGCTATTTTAATAACAATACTGACAGGTACGACGGACGAACACATGACATAAGATTTGGTACAGCATTGCTGAGGCAATAAATGTACGTGTGTGCGTGCAATTCCAAGGCGTGCCCCCATTTATCTTGCACTGCAGCTTCTCGGCCATCGTCGGACATCCGTTACATTGCGGAATTTCCAGTCTGGAAATATTTTTACGAAGTGCCGTAGCAATGAAGTACAGTGCTTCATTTGCTGCAAAAGATTAAAGATTCGACTGCAGTTTCTATGAAATTATAAGAGGTGGGAAATTATGGTAACACTAAAAATTAAAAACCTAACAATTCATTCATAATACACAACAAAAATAGAAAGTAGCTGGTATTCTTCCTGTGTCTGTGTAGTATGCTTTTATCTGCTTGTAATCTTTGAAGATGGACAAATAAATACGAAAATACACTGAAGAGCCAAAGAAACTGGTACACCTGCGTAATATCGTGTAGGGACCCCGCGAACACGCAGAAGTGCCGCAACAAGACGTGGCATGGAAGTGACTTATGTCTGAAGTAGTGATGGAGGGAATTTACACCATGAATCCTGCAGAGCTGTCCGTAAATCCGTAGGAGTACGAGGTGGTGGAGATCTCTTCTGAACAGCAGGTTGCAAGGAATCCCAGATGTGCTCAATAATATTCATGTCTGGGGAGTTTGGTGGCTAGCGGAAGCGTTTAAACTCAGAGACTGTTCCTGGAACCACTTGTAGCAATTCTCAAAGCTTGAGGTGTCGCATTCTCCTGCTGAAATTGCCCAAGTCCGTCGGAATGCACAATGAACATAAATGGATGCTTAAGTTCGTGTCACTGGTCAGAGTCGTATCTAGACTTATCAGGGGTCGCATATCACTCCAACTGCACACGACGCACACTCTTAAAGAACCTTCACCAGCTTTAACAGTCCCCTGTTGAAATGCAGGGTCCATGGATTCATGAGGTTGTCTCCATACCCATACACCTAAACCCGCGCGATACAATTTGAATCGAGACTCATCCGACCAGGCAACAATATTTTCAATCATCAACAGTCCAAAAGCGGTATTGACGGCCCCAGGCGAGGCGTGAAGCTTTGTGTCATGCAGTCACCAAGGGTACACGAATGGGCTTTCGGCTCTGAAACCCCGTATTGATGACGTTTCGTTGAATGGTTCACATGCTGGCACTTGTTGATGGCCGATCTTGAAGTCTGCAACAATTTGCGGAAGCGTTGCACTTCTGTCACGTTAACGATTTTCTTCAGTTGTCGTTGGTCACGCTCTTGCATGATCTTTTTCTGGCTGCAGCAATGTTGTAGGTTTCATGTTTACCGGATTCCCTCAATTCACGGATCACTGCTGAAATGATGGAACGGGAAAATTCCGACTTCATCCGCCGGCTGGTGTGGTCGAGCGGTTCTAGGCGCTTCAGTCTGGAACCGCGTGACCACTACGGTCGCAGGTTCGAATCCTGCCTCGGGCATGAATGTGTGTGATGTCCTTAGGTTAGTTAGGTTTAAGTAGTTCTAAGTTCTAGGGGACTGATGACCTCAGCTGTTAATTCCCATGGTGCTCAGAGCCATTTGAACCATAATTTGAGCTGTTTTAATATTCAGGTTACACTGGCATGGAGAAAATACCGATATAACCAGAAAACTGGTTGTTTCAGAGACAACCGCCGACCCTACTCCTAGTTACGTGCTGCGGCGCGGATGCAGCGGATGCAGCCCGGACGCTGCGGCGTCTGGTCATGAAGTCGCGGCGGTCCAGTGTCGGGTTATTTGCGGCTCGCAGGTGGCCGCCGCTTATTGGACAAATTTGTCACGTAGCGCAAGAAGCGAAATGAGCGCGTATTGACTGAGCGCGAGCGGCGCGGCATGGCGGGCGGGAATGCGGCCGGAGACCAGGTGGGCAGCCGCGCAGGTGGGCAGCCGGGCGCTCGCCGCGACTAGACGACGCGGTACAGGGACAGGGGGCGGCACGGCGCAGCAGAGCAGCGCAGGAAGTGTTTTTCTGCGCGCTGCCCGCAGCCCGCGCCGCCGTATTGACTTACAATTAGGAGCGGCGATGGAGCTGCCTCCGGCTAATTGTGCTGACGCGGTAAGACAAACAGCGGCGGCGCGGCAGGACTGCAGCTGACGCGGCCCGCACCGCTCGCTCGTCTTTTATCGGCAATTTGCGTGCCGCGCCCCGACAAATGTATTCCGACGCCTGCCGTCGATAGGAGAGCTGGCGCCTATCGTCTCTTTCTGCGTGTCTGCAGCAAACGGCATCAGGAGTGGGAGGAGGATGGGGGGGGGGGGGGAGACGCGCAGGCAGGGCGAGTGTTTCCTCGGCAGCTTGCCGAGTAGGCTTCCCGAGGAACGCGAGCTGTGACGGCGTAAACGCGCTTCAGCTCGGCATCTCTGTGAAAGTCGGAAGCCGTCAGGTCACTAATATTTCTTGTCCGGTCGTTGCCATCCTTAACAATAAAGTAACTTGACAGAAAAAGATAAATAATGAAGTGTTAGGAAATTTCGGGAATGCATTTGTGTCAGTAACGTATTTAAGTAATGAACATCGCAAGATAACTGGGACAAGTGCGATTTAAGCCATTGCAAATTTGAAAAGCTAGTACGTTAATAACCAGTCCAACCGCCGTAATGTTGAACACAAGCAGCCAAACGCGAATGCATTGTTTTTTAAAGGTGCCGGGAACCGGTGTGCGGGATGGACGTCCACGCCGGTTGCACTTGCTGGGTCAATAGAGGGGCGGTTAATACTGTTTGTCATTTCTGGAGTCATCGTCCGATGATTTCGCGTATATGCTAGATTAGAAACGGATCGAGAAGGACAAGGCAACATGTCGACACTCTGCAGAGGATGCCGATTTTCAACAGCGGGACGCGAGCAGCCGCCGGCCGCTGTGGCCGTGCGGTTCTAGGCGCTTCAGTTTGGAACCGCGTGACCGCTATGGTCGCAGGTTCGAATCCTGCCTCGGGCATGGGTATGTGTGATGTTCTTAGGTTAGTTACGTTTAAGTAGTACTAAGTTCTAGGGGACTGATGACCATAGATTTTAAGTCCGATAGTGTTCAGAGCTATTTGAACCATTTTTGTGCGCATGCGTTATCCTCTTGGAAAATACCCTAGAATGTTGTTCACGGATGGCAGCACAACAGGTCGAGTCACAAGACTGACGTAGAAATGTGTAGTCAGGGTGCGTGATGTAACCACAGGAGTGCTCCTGTCGTCGTTCGAAATAGCGCCCGAAGCTGTAACTCCAGATGTAGGTCCAGAGTGTTTACCACGGATACGGATTGGTTACAGACCCTCAACTGGCCTCCTTCTAAGCACCACACGGCCATCACTGGTGCCAAGGCAGAGCCAGCTTTCATCAGAAAACACCTCAGACCTCCACCTAGCCTCCAACGAGTTCTCGTTTGACACCACGGAAGTGTGCAAATGGTGCTGTTTCGGAATCAGTTGAATACACCCTACATGGCGTTTGGCTCGGACCCTTCGACCATAAATATAATAGACTGGCCCTGACGTCATTTTCGTGGCTCCAACATCTCTGGCTGAAGCCACGTGAGTGTTGGCAAAACATGGTTGTTTCGTGTTGCGCTTATGGCTGTACTCAGAGTTATGTCGGGGGAAATGGCACTACAATCACGTTAAGTGTTTCTATGATAGTGCAGATGTTTTTATTGAAATCTGCTGAACTGACTTTTATTTGATTTTTTACACTTGAAATAGAGTATCACGTAAATTAAAGTGTTGAAACTGATGCCTGTAAAGTCAGACTCTTACTAAATTTTGGAAAGTATCTGTGATAATTCTGTTACAGAAGTATAACTGTTTCTCGTTCCTACTCATAGGTTCCCTAAGGATGAAAACCGAAGGTAGCTTTGGACACAGGCCCTGAAACGGAAAAACTTTAAGCCATCTGCACATCCGCGCCTTTTTGTATAGACAAGTGAGATTTTAATAAGGTAAGAGCACCTATAGTCGACTATTAAATAAATGTAAGCTCCAAAATTGTTTTCTGAAACTTCAAAGTCTCACCTTTCACCTAAACTATCATTTTTTTTAAACTGATAGTTCAAACTTTTGTAAAAATAGTAGGAACTGAATCCATGAAGTGCACCTAAAATTAATACTCTAAAATGGACCTCCTCCTAAAGTCGACAATTTTGGCATCTATAGTTGACATAATTCCCATTTCCTATTTTCTTTTATAAGTGACTAGAGCTTAAAACGCAGCGAATCCAATGTTTAAAGTTTTGACACGAGCCCACTCTTAGTGTTTAAAAGAATTTTAACGACATTTTACTTTAATTGATATTTTATAGTAATTTCGTCTCGCTGCCCACCAGAGGGGCGTTTGATGTATTTGTTAGATTTTGTAAATTGTACTGTGAACAAATCAAGGTCAAATGTTGTTCTGACATAATTTTTCCCAAATAAAAAAGTAATCTTTGTTGGAAGCGTTTGGCAGTCAATTGAGAGATGTGGGTAAAATACGATACAAACATAGGATGCTAGACCGCTGATTTGAAATCCCGCCGCGTTTTGCCAACAGTCACGTGGTTTATGTTGGAGCTCCACCAGCCCTATAGCTTCTGCACAGCAACGCCAGTCTACTAGTATCTATGGTCGCAGCTCGGACCTGACCTTGAAGAAACCGATGTGTAACGGCTCATGGTGTCAGTATAGTGCCAGCTTCTCCTCAGATTGCTGCTTGCTGCAGTTCTAATGCTATCAGCCAGAGCCATACGTCAGACACGATGGTCTTCCCTCTTGTGAGTTAACGAGCATGGTCGAAAGATTCAACCCTCAGGAATGGTTAAAAAAAAAAAAAAAAAAAAAAAGAGAGCAGATTCGGCACGAGAAGTGGAAATTCACAGGTGTCTATTGTGCTGAATGAGGCCTAGGCGCTGTAGTGTGCGAGTGAGACAGATGAGAATCTACGTCGTAGGGAAGCCCCCCAGAAGCCATTTGTGGCCAGAGAAGCGTAGCAGTGTTCAATATGGTGGACCTAAGATCGGTCATAAATATTTATGAAAACTATTTAATTCTGTAGTACTTCACGGAATGAAGCCACAGTAATTTTAATCTACCATCCTTCATAAAATTTGATGGTGATCCCAATAAAACTTGAAAGTTCATCATATCTTAAATAGTGTGGGATTTACTGTAAAGTGAAATTAACAAGTTTTGTAACAAAGACGTGAATGGTAAAAATCTGAACGCTTTGGTGGATCATAACGATCGACATTTCATATAGAAACGCATCATTTAAATGACATTTAAATGTAAATATCAACTTTGTAACTCTATTTGTTTAAAAGATACAGTAAATTGAAATTATCAGTATTTTCAGTCAAGCATCAGAACATTGTTTCCTCCACACTAAACACATTCAACGATGGCAGCATGACACCTTATTGAATCATTAGGTAATAGAACATTTGTTGTAAAGTTTAGTACATAATAGTTACCTTTGTTCTCTATTTATCAGAAAGCACATTGGTGCAAGGCCACTGGACGTGACATTCAAAGTTAAGAAGGAAATTGTATTGGTTTTATGTAAAAGTATTTAACAAATGGTTCAAATGGCTCTGACCACTATGGGACTTAACTTCTGAGTTCATCAGTCCCCTAGAACTTAGAACTACTCAAACCTAACTAACCTAAGAACATCACACACATCCATGCCCTAGGCAGGATTCGAATCTGCGACCGCAGTGGTCACGCGGTTCCAGACTGTAGCGCCTAGAACCGCTCGGCCACCCCGGCCGGCACTATTTAACAATATTATTGTTCCTTTATTTAGAACGTGAAAGTGGTCAAGCTTTGATTATTTAAATATGTTAAAATGTAAAATAATGTAGAATAAGCTGTAGCCAATCAGATGGACGGCCTCAGGAGACGGAACTGCCGTAGTCAGTTGAGCGAGGATGCTCGGCGCACGGGAAACACGGCCGGGGACGCGCAAAGAGACAGTTGTGCTGGAGACACCAAAGTGGACAGTTCCGGTCTAGAAACCAAAGGGGATATTTCGGACTGAGACGCGAAAGTGGACAGTCGGTCTTTAGGCAGCTAGGGACTGACACGATTTAGAAAATTTCGCGTTATTTGATATCGCGGCACTTGGTCTCTGAGAAGTGAGCAGCCGCGCGCCTGGTGTAAACTCTAACTTTTCGTGTAAATTACAAGGTGGAATATTGGACTCGCGTAGGATCGAACTGTGTCATATGGATATGCGCCCGAGTGTAACAGTAACTCTAAATACGACAACCTTTGCTATTAGTTTGCTTTCTGAATAAACATTATTCCAAGCAAGTCGCAACTGTACGGCTACATCATTTATGGGTTGTTAATTTAGTTCCCGATATTATTATTACTGCTATTATATATTATACTAACTTTGTATTTCGCAAACTTGCCATTAGCCAGACAATTTAACCAAAGGGTCACAAGTATCTAGTTTAGGGCGGTTCAACTCCTAGACGAGTTTGAGCCAGGACATTTCAACGAAGAGGAACCGCATGTGAGCGAGAACATCTTTGGGATGTTAGTTTGCACTCTCGGTAGTCCCACGTGGCCGCCCAGATCCCGATATTCGTGTGACCGTACATTCTATCGACCACCGCTGCCGGAAATCATGTACAACGACTACATTCCAATAGCACAGAACTAACATCCTGGTTCCCTTATCCCTATTACACGACCTCGTTCAAACTCATTGAGATATTGATAATAAAGTTTTTGTCGAATTAAAGGCATACTTCACTGATATCAACTCATCACGTCCAACATCAAAGGTAAGTAACGCTCACGATTGTTGCAGCGCGTATTTAAAGCAAACCTGATTTCCGTCCTCATAGTGGCACTATTAGCGCCATTGTTGTGCCGCCGACGTGAAATCAGAATAGACGTCATCTTTAAGATGTAGAAACACGCCTATCATCTTTCATTTATGTCGCTCAACTCCTTATGGGTGCTGCATTTTTCTTTCCGTCTGCTAAGTTCCATACTGCACTAGGCACGAAAACTAATACCGGTATTTAAGCTTTGAATAACCGGTATTTTTTGGAATTAATTTTGCTCTCAGTTATAATAGTTTATTTTTTATTTTTTTAGTAATAACCGAGCGAAAACCTGATTATTATTTTTTCTTAACAGCAGTGTAAAATCTTTTGGTTTTAAATAAAACGTTTTTCTTTTAAATGTCACTAATGTGTATTCGTAAAATGTCTATCCAGTCCTATTTTAATAAGAATACCTACAGTTACAAATTAACAACAAACACGTGGCATGACATAAGAATCATAAGAATCGATACAGCATTGCAGACACAATAAGGTTCCTGCTGCCGTGTGGTGTGAGCTACTAGCAGTACTCGTGAACATGCAGTGTACAAGACTTGCGCGCATCTGGCGTACTCGATAGTTCCTTGCTATCGTCTTCGAGCATCAGCAATATTACAGAATGGTGTCGTCCCTCATTTGTGGAAGTCTTTTACTGCGTGCGGTACCATGAAGTGTAATGCTCCATTTGCTTTAAAAGATTGAAAACGAGAGGAGGCACAATAAGGATTAAAAATCCGCAATGTTGCTGCCAAGAGAAGTAACTTGGATAGACACACCAATAATTTTATTGACGTGCAATAAACCTGGATTAATAATTGAACGATTAATAAGTAGCTGCTTCAGAGTGAAAAATTTATGCCAATCAGTAGTGACGATGCAGGTAACTCATCAACCTGTGATCTTCCGCTCCTGCTGTCGCCGCGTCCGTCTCTTGCACCTTTGCAATCTTTGCCGCAGACAGATTTCTGTCGTAGCCTCAACTTCTTATCGATCGCGATCTCCTATTCTTCGCCTTCATTAGAGCTTGTCAGTCATTGTTTGAAGGTACGTTTATCACTGTAAGCAAACCGAAGGTCGGTTATTTCACAAATCAGTTAATTTGAATGGTTTTAACAGTCAGTCTAAACTGGAGACTAAAAGAACCGATGTAAATAAAACCTGCTTGTTTCAGTGATAACCGCCTTCGCTATCCTGAAGGAGAACTGTAGTCTCCGTTTATTACTGAGAAAATAGTTACGTCATGTTCCAAATAAGAACTTTTCTGAAGTATACCCAGTTACATATGAAAGAATTAATTGTTAGCCATTGCAGCAAACTTTTTCTTTTTTGAGTTGGCTGTGGTGCTTCCGATTTCTGTCTAAAGTGTATATTTATGAGGGCGTGCTGAAAAATAACGGCTCCGAATTGCTTCATGAGAAAACTCTTTAAGTTTTTTTAAATAAGAGAAGCTTAATTAACATTCCACATCTCTATATCTCTATTCTTCATCTCTACATATTTATTTCTCATCATAGTCACCCTGGCGACGTACACGTTTATACCGTCCGAGAGACCAGTTTGTTGATACCGTGGCTGCAGAGCGTTTGACTTGGTGACGGAGCCACAACCTCACTTCTGCTTATACCGCTCCCTTACCACCAAAGTGAAGTCCTCAAAGGTGTTCTATAGGTTCCTGAAACACTCCGAGCTCTGTCACACTCGTTGAGATTAGCACCACCGTTTCTTTCATTACCATACGAGCAACCCAGTAGCACACATTACTGATGTCGAGGCATCCATCACTATAAACAATTTCGTTCTTCTAAAGATTTCTAATGCAGGCGCGTTTTCTGTGGTTAGAAATTCGTTTACAGCACGCTCTTTCTCACGCACCGACGTAGTTAGGTTACGCACCGCCAAGTTACACGCTACAATTCGGAGGGTTGCTGAAGCAGGAAGTCGACCGAGTAACATACATGACGCGTAATACCTCAACGATATTGGGAACAGAATAAATACGGCGGCATTACTTTTCACCACATCCTAGTACATAAAATCCCGCAGTGTCAAGGATTTGATTAGCGGGTTGGCATGACAATGATTAAAACAAAGGCCTTTCTCGTTGCGACGATAACTTTTCACAAACCGTCAATCAACTTTCTCCTCCGAATGTCAAAATAGTTCGATGACATTCACGTACATAAAGAAAATGAGCATCATGATAAAATTGAGACTCGACCGAAAGATTTGGGTGTTTATTTTTCCCATTTGCTTTTCAGAGTGAAACGATAGAGAAAGTACTGTTATACAGATGCACACGCCATTACCATTTCTACTGTAGATTTCCAATGGCTTCCACAGTGACATAAATCGGTTGCTTCAGGGACAATCCGAACCAGACGTCCTGTATCGTGAATTCCGTTGATCCCAAACCATCGGCATTTGCGACTTCAGCGATATCAAGCGAGATCTCACTGAAGGGCAAGGTGGAGGTCTGTTGTGTTTTCTGATGAAATCTGGTTATGTCTCTGTGGTGTCACCGCCAGACACCACACTTGCTAGGTGGTAGCCTTTAAATGGGCCGAGGTCCGTTAGTATACGTCGTACCCGCGTGTCACCACTATCAGTGGTTGCAGACCGAGCGCCGCCACACGGCAGGTCTAGTCTAGAGAGACTCCCTAGCACTCGCTCCAGTTCAACAGCCGACTTTGCTAGCGATGGTTCACTGGCTACAGACGCTCTGATTTGCAGAGACGACAGTTTAGTATAGCCTTCAGCTGCGCCATTTGCTACGGCCTAGCAAAGCGCCACATTCAGTTACTAGAATGTATTCTGAACAGATAATATTGTGAATCATGTACCGTCAAGAGCAACGTTCATCATTAATGGGTTAAAGTTAAGTATCAAAATAATTAGGTCAGTTTTCTGAATTCTCCTTGTCATGGTCCAGACCTCACGTCAGTATTGTTCTTCCCTCCTCACGCCAGCCTGCGTGAGCTAAAACGCGTGCATTTCGGCCTCCACTAGTAACACGGTGTTGGCTCTTCTGCCAACACAACAGTCTCCGTGCCAGCTAAGGGCCTCCAACCAACCTGTTTGAGGGCTACACGGACTGGACCTACACCTGGAGTTATGGTCAAGGGTTCGATTTCGTATGACAGCTGGAGCGCTCTTGTGGTTATCCCACGCATCCTGACTGCAAAACTGCACGTTAGCGTGGTGATTCGACCTTTCGTGCTGCCTTTTATTAACAGCATTTCAGGGGATGTTTTCCAACAGGTTAACGCTGAGCCACATATCGCTGTTTTAACCCACATCCTGTACAGAGTGTCGACATGTTGCCTTGTCCTACTCGATCATCAGATTTGTCTCCAGTCGAGCACATATGGGACATCATCTGACGACAACTCTAGCGTCATTCAAAAACAGCTTCAACCGTCCCTGTATTGACCAACCAAGTGCAGCAGGTATGGAACTCCACAGAAAAAACTGACATCCGACACCTGTGCAACACAATGCATGCACGTCGGCGTGCTTGCTTTCAACATTCTGGTTGCAACACTGATTATTAGTGAACCCGCTTTCACATTTCAAACGCTTATCTCGTGCTTACGTTAACCTGTGATCTTGTAACGTTAATCACTTTAATACGTTACATTGACAAGCGTTTTCCTGAAATTTCATTAATCTATATTAATAATTCTTGGTGTTGCGATTTTTTTCCTTCAGTGTAATTTGTTATGTTTCTCCGAGATTATTGCTCTTTCATTCAGCTTCAAGTAATCAGTCATTTAATCCTCAGTTTTAATAGTGTAGCAATTTAAAAACAATAAATGCATTGTTTAAAATAATTTAGTATTTCCCCCTTTTTTATCATCCTACAACAGTTCAGATTAGCCGTCACTCAGTAAGTATTAAATACGACGGATTTCTTTTTACTGTGACGTTCTTCCGTTGTAAGCCAGGTGGCCCTAAATGGAAGTAGACATTGGTGTCATGAAATTTAATCAATTTGTATGAAAAAGTTTAATGAGAACTGTTCTCATTTGCATTCAATACATTTTTGAAATCACAGAGCTTTTTCAGTTACTGTGATTAGCAGTTTGCTGAGTTAAGCAGATATAAGGCTTATACGTGTCTTCATATCTGGGTGCTGCGGCGAGATAGCACTTTCCACTGTCGAGCCCCAGCACGTCACGCTCACATCAATTACCCCTGCAAGCTGCACATTTCAACTAATAAAGCCAGAAAAGTGTTTCAGCTCGCTACGCAGCGCTCTAAGGGCTGCCGCCAAGAGAAGATTAGACTAATTACAACACGAACACAGGCAGTTAAACAGCCACCCTCCCGCACTGACTCTTCGACTCCATCTTGTTCATCTCCACTCCCAGAAAGCCACTACTCGGAGGGGAACATTCAGTATTTTCGCCACAGTCACAAGCAAGAATTTCTCTTAACACACTAAAACGCAGGGGAAGCCTGCCAAAACGTCTTCACTATCGCTCACACTTTGCCCATTAACTGCCCAGAGGCTGTTACACTGTATAAGCTGTGTCGCCACATTGATTCAGACGTTTACGCTGTAGCGCTTTCAGGTATGCCGATGACCCTTCTGACTGGCCGACATTAAGCGGACAGTTAGGAGATTCTTTTCAAGCTTTCCATGGACGCCTGGAAACCAGAACTCTAAAAATTATAATTGCGATGCGTCCCCCTACGTCTTAAACGTGCCATAATAGAAAGCAAGGAAAAAGTCTAACGAGAATGGAGCCTCTCCAAAACTGGCTGAAGATACGACACTATTTCCGGATAAATATTAATTTCGACAAGTCCACACAAACGTCCTTGAGGTGGCAAAACATAAACGGAAAGACTTTGCCTTCGGGTGAAGAAACCCAAACAAAAGGAAGGACGATGAAGCCACTAAAGACGGAACACGTGCTAGTCCATCTCCTTTCCAAAGGCACTACTCGGCATTCACTTCAGGCGACTTGGAGAACCACAGAAAACATAAATTTGAAGATGGTATGGGGATTCTAACGCCCCTTCCCTAAAAAATCAGTACAACTGCATCACCTCGCTCGGTGTACTGAAAGAATCATTCCAGTTTTATTGCAGAGGGAACAGTAACCTGTATCAGTATCCAAATCGCTCTCCTTCGTGCAGTGAGAAGTTGAAATGTGAACCGTGTGTCGATCGTTCCGTGTGTATGACGTGCACGGTCTTGGCAGTGGAGAGTGCTGTCCACCTACCACACTTATGTGCTCAACAAACAAACGATATGCAAACTAGCGTGATATTTATATTACTTTAACCCAATAAATAGCTAATCACAGTAATTGAAATTCCTCTGTGATTCCAAACCTGTTAAATATAAATGAGACCAATTTTCATCAATCGTTTGGTATGTAAATTAATTAAATTTTCTGCCACACATATATTATTACGTGTAGGGGCTCCTGCTTTATAAGGGAATGCACAATTTAGTTATGCAGAACAAATCGGTCATATTTGTTATTTGTGGCTTGCCTGGCCAAATTTGCTGTAGGACTAAAGAAAAGGAGAAAAACAAATCAGTTCCTTTATACACTGGATTTCTTTAAATCGCTTCACAATTAAATGAATACTTTCTCTTAATTGTGACCAGAATGGTTGCCTACTTGTAGCTCAAAGAAAGAACAGTTACCTCTAAAAAATCTAAAAAATAATATTTCACAGAGGAATGCGTGCTGGCATACTCGAAACTGCGATAAATGACTGCTTGTGCAAAGCTCACTTGGGACTGATAGTTCTGCTAACAAATGGTGGATACTTCTAATTCAACAGAACATTGCTGTAAAACTGACTGACATTCCAGAATCTGAGCAGCTTGCAAACGCAAGTTCAACCTAGATGCAAAATCGAAAATAAGTGGAACATTGAAAACTGACACAAGTTGTGGAAATGGTCTCGCAAATTGCGAGCTGCTCGGAGCAAAGATGGTGCTAACGCTAAAAAACGACACTTACTCGAACTATTCACCGAAAACTGCACCAGGCTGAAAGCCGGTTCCTCTCTCTCTCGACGTATGGCCTCAGGGCCGGAGGTTGGACGGAGGTTGGTACCCTGTATACACTGTGTCGTCACACCTTGGTTCATACATTCACCACATGGCGCCTTTGTTGATTACCAGTATAATTGGTTTATATCATCCGGACCGTGGGATTCTGGAATTTACCACACTGTAAACGCCAATCTATCGGTGTTGATTGTTTCCAACCACCAACAGAAAATACTGATTCGTCACACCAGCAACTCTGAATGGACCTGACCACGGAAACCAGCCACTTTGTGGCTCAGGAGTTCTGCGAACTGGCAGCGCAACAGTAGGTCTTCAGCAGTCCCGTATTCAAACTGTTGAGACTACTTTGGTCACTCGCATATCCTCTCAGCCTTACCTCCTAGAAGAGAAAGTGACGACTATTACTCCAGAAGATGCAAGCTATGCACCTACAACCAGCACAGAACATTTGGCTTTCCATTTTATCTATTATAGCTAAGCGATATATGACAGTTCTGCCACAAAGAAATCCATAGTTAAAAACAATGGATTGCAAGTTGCCCAAACATGGTAAAAGAGCATTTGATTATCTACTACAGCGTAGGTACGTCTGTATTTCTGAAAATAATAACCATATACAATGAATTTTGTTTTTTGATAAACGGGAAACTCATACCGCTTTTTTTCATATCTTTTCATAGGTGTTCAATATGCCCCCTTGAGATGCATGACGTATGTCAATGCGATATTCAAATTGTTCCCATAATGCAGCGAGCATGTCTTGAGTTACAGCTTCTGCAGCTGCTGTTATGCGATGTCTCAATTCATTCATTGTTGTCGGTAACGGGAGCAAATAAACAGTCTTTTATAAATCCTCACAAGAAATAATCACATACAGTCAGGTCCGGTGACCTTGGAGGCCAGTAATGTAAGGCTACATCATTTGGTCGAATGCGACCGATCCATCAATCGGCTTTGCTTTGGTTTAAAAATTCCCGCACTTCCAGATGATAGTGTGACGGTGCTCCATCCTGCTGGTAAAAGAAATCGATCGAATCAGTCTCCAACTCTACGAAAAGAAAGTTCTCAGGCACATCGAGATATGTGCTTCCTGTAACAGTGTTCTCGGCAAAGAAAAACGGACCATATACCTTCTCCCGGGAAACTGAACAAAATGCGTTAAATTTTGGAGATTACCTCTACGCTGTACATCTTCCTGCCGCTGTTCCGGACCCCATATTCTCATATTATGAGCTTTCACCTTTCCATATAAATGGAACGTTAGCTCGTCACTAAACACTAAGTGTGGAAGAGAACTGTCATCCTCCATCTTTCCAAGAACGAGATTACGGAACTCTGCAAGCTGTTGTTTGTCACCTCCACGAAGAGCTTGCAGTAGCTGAATTTTGTGTGGTTTCATGTATAAACATCGACGCAACACACGCATATATATACTCTACTACAGTTAAATAATTCTGTTTTCATATTTCTTAGCCGGCCGCTGTGGCTGAGCGGTTCTAGGCGCTTCAGTCCGGAACCGCGCTGCCGCTACGGTCGCTGGTTCGAATCCTGCCTCGAGCATGGGTGTGTGTGATGTCCTTAGGTTAGTTAGGTTTACGTAGTTCTAGGGGACTGATGACCTCAGACGTTAAGTCCCATAGTGCTTAAAGCCATTTGAATCAACTGATATTTGTTAAGCAAGAATATCATTCCCTGTAAACAACAACTATAACTGTTTTCTGTTTGTTAGTACCTCGTATGTGGGATAAGTACCAGCTGTCCAAGTAACTGCTTAAAACCTTACTATAGTCGCAATTGCAAACTAGATTCTTCTTCATACTGTAGCTGCTTCGAGTACACTGTTTCCGATACGACTGCAGTCCCATCTTTCAATTAATCAGAAAACGATGTAGTTTGAGTATGCGGAAAATTCGATATATTGCTCCTCTGGGTTTGTTCTCCCACATATATATATATATATATATATATATATATATATATATACGGCTTCTTAGAATGTTGTTTCCATCGCTTTCGAAAGGATGGCTCAAATTCAGAAGAGTTGCTGTCAGCTGCCTTCCCGTAATAGTAGAGGAAACTGCGGACCTCCACGTGCCATTGATATCTCAGATGAACTAAGTGCAGACGCCTGTGGACCAGGCGATCGTCTGAGGAACTCAGTGTCAGGTCTATGATAACATATCAACAAATACTGCTGCGTATGGAGCGACTACGGAGGACGCATGTTGTTGCAATCAGTTCGAATGTTTTCGTACCGTTCTCCAAGATCATTCTTAGTCCAAAGGCGGGTGAACTGAATGATTTATGGTGTGAATTCAAGTACGTCTTGCAGACGCATTTTCGAGGAATGAATAGTGCTTGCCCAAAATTTATTCACTAATCAGATATTTCATAATCAATACATCTATTTTTCAAATCAACAACTCGCTTCAGTACTAGAGAGAAGCATGGTGCCGGCCGTAGTGGCCGTGCGGTTCTAGGCGCTACAGTCTGGAACCAAGCGAGCGCTACGGTCGCAGGTTCGAGTGCTGCCTCGGGCATGGATGTGTGTGATGTCCTTAGGTTAGTTAGGTTTAATTAGTTCTAAGTTCTAGGCGACTGATGATCTCAGAAGTTAAGTCGCGTAATGTTCAGAGCCATTTGCACCATTTTTTTGGAGAATGATCTACATAAATATGTAAAGTCATATAGGTAGAAGAACTTGTTCATTATTCCGGGACACACGTTTTGAATAACTTGCCTTCAGCCATACAAAGTGTACCTACCAACAAAGAAAGGGTTGGGAGAAGCATGAAGGGCCTCTTGATCGACAACTTCTTCTATCAGATTGATGTCTTTCTTATTAGCGTGAGTTGAAATGCATATTATTAATTACATCAAACAACCGCGTGTTACGTAAATCTGGGATCTATACACCTTCATTGCCGTAATGCAGTCTGTGTGAATAAATGTGTATATTTACAGAGTGACCATTATTAAATTATATGAAAAAACCGTAAATTAGTTACAAACTACGGTGTGCACACACTTTATTGAACACGCAGACGTCACTACAGATGTTCGGATTTAGGTTACTCCATATTCGATATGCCTGTCACAGACAATGATGTGGCGCAGACGAACAGCGAAATTCTGTATGACCCGCTGAAGTGTCGGAAAGTCGATGCTGTAAACGCTGTCGATGATCTCCTGAATGGCTGTCTTCAGTTCAGCAACGGTATTGGGGTTATTGGAGTACACCTTGTCTTTAATACAGCCCCACAGAAAGGAGTCGCACGTGTTCAGTTCCGGAGAACATGGCGGCCAATCGAAGCCATGCCAATGGCCTCTGTATTCCCCAGCGGCAGAATGCGGTCCCCAAAGTGCTTTCCCAGGACATTAAACACTCTCCTGCTTCGATGGAGTCGAGCTACACCTTGTATAAACCACATCTTGTCGAAATCAGGTTCACTTTGGATAATGGCGATGAAATCATCTCCCAAAATTTTCGGTAGTCACATTACCATCAGGGAATGTCGCAGCGATTATTTCGTGACTGGACATTGCACATCACACGGTCACCCGTTGAGAGTGAAGAGACATCTCGATCGCGAAATGCGGGTTGTCGGCCTCCCAAATGCGCCAACTTTGCTTATTGAAGAACCCAGCCAAATGAAAGTGGACTTAGTTGCTAAACCAAACCATACAGCGCATACTAATTCCCACCATTCCCCAAGCCAAACGTGCAGTTTGAACATCCCAACGCAAACCGTTCAGAAATTAAGACGATTTTATTTCATATAGTTCAATAATTATCACCCTGTACATACATGTTTCTGTCATAATTGGTATTTTTTACGTATTTCACGTTCTGGAGAAGAAATGTGCAGGGAATAAGGAGAGTTAATTTCTGCACAACGTAGACGAAATAGGAGAGGAATTAATGGTGGCAGCCTTACCCGTAGAAGTGGAAACTGCGTCTTCTTCATCTCATCAAAGCAGCGGCAAAGTGGTTTAGCTAGTACTGATAGTTTGAGTAAGTTCACAGACACCTTTCTTTGGTCAGAAGGAACAATTCCGGGAGGATTATTCATAGTAAAGCCGATTAGTGTGGGGTACATTTATTAGTGCCACTTCACAATAGCTTTTGTGACGGCTGTATACAATGAGGAGACAGAAGACATGAGCTTGCGATATACCCTCATAAAAACGGCGATACTATCGCGCACAAAGATATAAAAGGGCAGTGCGTTGGCGGATCTGTCATTTGTATACAGGCGATTCATGTGAAAAAATTTTCGACGGGTTATGGCCGTACCATGGGAGTTAACAGACTTTGAATGCGGTATGGCAGTTGGAGCTACAGGCATGGGACATCCCATTTCGGAAATCGTTAAGGAATTCATTATTCACAGATCCACAGTGACAAGAATGTTTCGAGAATAGAAAATTCCAGGCTTTACCTCTCACCACGGACAACGCAGTAGCCGACAGCCTCCTCTTAACCGCAGGATTCAATGTGGAATCCATGACGAACGTGGCCATTAGGACAGTGCGACGAAATTTAACGGTAATGGGCTATGGCAGCAGACGTCTAACGCGAGTGCCTTTGATAACAGCACGCCATCGCCTGCAGCGCCTCTCATGGGCTCGTGACCACATCGGTTGGGTCCTAGACGACTGGAAAAATGTGGCATGGTCAGATGGGTTCCGATTTCATGTGGTAAGAACTGATGGTAGGGTTCGGGTGTAGCGCAGACCCCACGAAGCCACGCAGCCAGGTTGTCAAAAAGGCATTACGCAAACTGGTGGTAGCTCCAGAACGGTGTGAGATTTGTTTACATGGAATGGACTGGTCCTCTGGTCCAGGTGTAACGATCATTGACTGGAAATTGGTATGTTTGACCACTTGTAGCCCATTTTCAGCCATCCACCGACCTCCTTTTCCGAAACAAGGATGCAATTTTTATGGATGATAATGTGCCATGTTACTGGTTCGCAATTGTTCACGATTGGTCTGAAGAACAATCTGGGCAATTCAAGTTCATGATTTGGCAGCCCATCAAACATTTATGGGCCACATCGAGGAAGAGGCGCAGTAAGCTGAGTATTTCTGCAGGCGACTTCCAACGACTTGTTGAGTCCACGCCACGTCGATTTACTGAGCTTCGCGGGGCAAAAGGAAGGTCGACGCTACATTTGGAGATGTAGCACGACTTTTGTGACCTAAGAGTATATTCATAGCCATTGGCGTTTTCTTAATAATTGCTCTAAATGATTGCTTTTCAGAAGTGTGTTACGTTCCAAGAAATAAATTTTCATTGAAAATCAGATATTGTTAAAGCCATTTTGATCAGAGAAGTATTAAGTCTCCTGGGATTTTTAAAGCTACCTTCATTCAACCCTTAACGTCTACATCACAGCAGATTCATTTAAGTGCGTGTAATTTAAAAAGTTAGCGTTACTTGTGTAAGAGGCTCCCTTTGAGAATTCTGTTTAATTTGAAGGTGTCAGGCGTCGAAGAGAACGGATGGAATGATGCCTACATGTTGTCTCGTTTTTCATCTCCTCTCTTGCCGCGGTCAATATCTCATAACTGATCCACAATATTCAGGTTTTTTTATTTTATTTGTAGGGGTATGAAATTTTGGTGCTTGCAGAAGAGACAGGGAACCGATTTAATAACGGTTCGCCCTTTGAGAACCGGTATGCTGCCTTCCCCTGGAACAAGGCCCATGCGCTCGGATAATTGGTAGTCCCGCCCCCGTTGCGGCGTTATAGCCTCGACTAAATCTCATTATATCACATTGCGTATTGTGGCTGACTTACGTTAAGTGGAAATTCCCGGTTCACGACACGTACAGAACAAATCAACGGTTGGTCTATGCAATTAGTTGTTGTTCTGTGTCACTTTCCTATTTTACACCATAAGGGGCACTCACCCTACCTACCTGTTGTAATCGATCCGGCGCAATATACAGTTATAAAGAAAAGGCAGAATAGCGTCTGAACTTCCATCTTGTGTAAATGGAGTGGGACTGCAGCTGGTCAAAGGCTTGAAGAAAATAAATACAGTTGTCGTTAGAGGTACGGAGATTCCGCGACTGCAGGGAAGTAACCTACGGAAACCAGTTGAAATCAGTGATGCCTATAACAGCACAGATGTTTAGATGACTCATCTAGATGCGTGTATAAGGACCTGAAGATGGTGCCAATGGGGCAATTAAACTGTTAGTGGAATAAAATAATTGATAAAATTGCAGCAGACGATATTTATTTTCTTCGAGGAACAACAGTGTTTAACGCCTCATCGACACCGAGTTCCTCACAGTTGGAGCACAAGCTCAGATGGGCAAGAATGGGGAAAGAAATGAGATACGTGTTTTTCAAAGCAAACGCCTCGGCAATCGGCGCACACGGTTAAATACAGCCACAGAAAAATTTGACACTAAAAGCGCGAATGGGCTTTTAAACGCCGTCCTTTCGAGTGCGAATATTGCTTCAGTTTTTAATTTGCGTATATTGTTGGCGTACTTTTGTACATCTACATCTGTATCTATACGTATGCACAACAAACTACATTGTGGTGTGTGGTGGAGGGTACTTTGCCAACAACTTTCACATACACCCCCGCCTCAGTTATGTGCCAGTCGTGGACATCCGCGTAAGTTGGTAAGCCTTCTTGTCAGCTCGAATCTCTCTAATTTTACTTTCACGTTCTTTCCGCGTCATATACGAGTAAGTGTGAGGAAGCAGTATACTTTTGACTCTCCCAGGAAGAATTTTAAGAGGACCCCCCCCCCCCCGCCCCCCCCCCCCCCCCCCCCCATTGATGCACAATTCCTCTCTTGTAGCGTCTACCACTGGAGTTGGATGAGCGTCTCGGCGACGCTTACTAAATGAACCAGTGATGATCTTCTCTGTTTCTACAGTCAATAAGATCTGGCACGGAACCCAGACTGACGAGCAATATTCGAGCATTGGTCAAACAAGGATTTTAAAGGGACCTCTTTTGTTGGTGAGTTACACTTCGCGAGTGTTCATCCAGTGAATCTGGCTTCTGCCAGACTTGCTATATTTACTCTGCTGGCTATTCATATTGCTACACCAAATGCAGATGATAAATGGGTATTCATTGGACAAATATATTATACTAGAACTGACATGTGACTACATTTTCACGCAATTTGGGTGCACAGATCCTGAGAAATCAGTACTCAGAATAACTACCTCTGGCCGTAATAACGGCCTTGATACGCCTGGGAATTGAGTCAAACAGAGCTTCGATGGCGTGTACAGGTACAGCTGCCCACGCAGCTTCAACACGATACCACAGTTCATCAGCAGTAGTGACTGGCGTACTGTGACGAGCCAGTTGCTCGGCCACCATTAACCAGACGATTTCAGTTGGTGAGAGATCTGGAGAATGTGCTGGCCAGGGTAGCGATCGAACATCTTCCGTATGCAGAAAGACCCGTACAGGACCTGCAGCATGTGGTCGTGCATTACCTTGCTGAAATGTAGGGTTTCGTAGGAATCGAATGAAGGGTAGAGCCACGGGTCGTAACACATCTGAAATGTAACGTCCACTATTCAAAGTGCCGTCAATGCGAACAAGAGGTGACCGAGACGTGTAACCAATGGCACCCTATACCATCACGCCGGGTGATACACCAATATGGCGATGACGAATACACGCTTCCAATGTGTGTTCACCGCGATGTCGCCAAACACGGATGCGACCATCATGATGCTGTAAACTGAACCTGGATTCATCCGAAAAAATGACGTTTTGCCATTCGTGCACCTAGGTTCGTCGTAGCGTCAAGGGTAGCCGCAGCCATGGTCTCCGAACTCATAGTCCATCCTGCACATACGTTGTCGAACTGTTCGTGCAGATGGTTGTTGTCTTCCAAACGTCCCCATCTGTTGACTCAGCGGTCGAGACGTGGCTGCACGATCCGTTACAGCCATGCGGATAAGATGCCTGTCATATCGAGTGCTAGTGATACAAGGCCGTTGGAATCCAGTACGGTGTTCCGTATTACCCTCCTGAACCCATCGATATCATATTCTGCTAATAATAACTGGATCTCGACCATCTCGAGCAGCACCGTCGCGATACGATAAACCGCAATTGCGATAGGCTACAATCCGATCTTGATAAAAGTCGGTAACGTGATGGTACGCATTTCTCCTCCTTACACGAGGCATCACAACAACGTTTCACCAGGCAACGCCGGTCAACTGCTGTTTGTGTTTGAGAAATCGGTTGGAAACTTTCCTCATGTCAGCACGTTGTAGGTGTCGCCACCGGCGCCAACCATGTGTGAATGCTCTGAAAAACTAATCGTTTGCATATCACGGCATCTTGTTCCTGTTGGTTAAATTTCGCGTCTGTTGCACGTCATCTTCGTGGTGTAGCAATTTTAATGGCCAGTAGAGTATGTAGTCGTTCCACTTTAAATATTTCCGTATGCTGACTCCTAATTATTCTATGCAGGTGATTGCTTCTCTTATTTGTTTTGAAATCGTGTAATCATACGTGATGTGACTCTCTGCCTTCTTATACGCGGTACGGTATATTTGCTTACTTTGAGGGTCAGTTGCCACTCCCTGTAGCGAGGGCCAATCATCTGCAATCCTCCCGGCGTTTCGTTATAATTTTCTAGTGTTGTGGCTTCTCTGTATATAAGCATTTTCATCCATGTAGAGTTTGACAGATCTTCCAACATTATCCACTAGGTCAATTATAAATATTTTGAGAACAACTGACTTGTAACACGCCCTTATCGTATGCCCAAAATTACTTTTACGTCTGGACGTTGCACTCCATTAAGAATGACACGCTGTATTACGTTTGCTGGCATCAACCGAGGGGCAAGTGATGGGGCGATATTTACTGTCTTGTGAACGAACGGACTGAGGTGGGTTTCATTCAATCGCTGTTGGAGGGATTCATTTTGATTGCTTCAGAGGAGAGTTTAGGTCTCCAGAGATGTCGTGATACGCAACTGTCAAACTTATTCCAAAACCTACAATATACTCCTGTCAGGATATAGGCCTATAATTTTGTACATCGGATGGACCACCCTTCTTACAAAAGAGAATGACTTGGATATTTTCCAAGCAGTGGGAACGCTTCACTATCTACGGTGCACAGGTGCAAGAAGAGGATCAGTTCTCTTTTGTTTCTCTTCATAGGCGATGATCTGCCAAAGAGTAAGGCACACTTCAGTTGCTCCGTGATGATAACCGCTAGCGAGATGAAATTTTTTACATAGTGTCCCTCGACCTTTGGAAAAGTAGCTCAGTATTGATTTGAAAGTGGGTTCTGATACCCGAATCCGGTCGTCAGTTAAATAAAAGGAACTCAATTACGCAGCTTTTGCGAAATCAAACCAATGAATATATGGTCCACTGCATTTCAGCACATTTTTTGCGGTTTTTAACATGGCTGTCAATCAGCGACTGTTGTATAATACAAAATTTTGAAAAACACAGCCCTCAGTCGCGAACTAATGTGACCTAGGTTTCGGTGTCACAAGGGATACCTTCTTCGGACAAAATTAAAACTAAATGTTACAGCATAACGTACCAAAAAATACGAAAGCTGCGGTCATACCTGACAGCGTCATACAGTCAGAATTAAAATAAAATGCAACAGAGGTGCAAGCCACTAAGGGCTGCCATGTGTCCTCTGCTACAATCAACACAAAACCTAAGTCACAAATTAATTATGTTCGCGACAGAGGGCTGTGTTTTTCAAACTTTTACGCATTTTTTTGCATTCGAATTGGTCGTTTCAATAATTTCAGAGGCATGATCATCTCGGTATCTCGGAACTCGTAGGAAGCTGAGCGTTAATCGGTGAGACAGAAACTCAATAGCGGTAATCGGAGGCGGTATGAAAATCGATTTCTACTATCGAACGATATATGTCGGGGTTAACGTAACGGGGTAGAGATGTTCTAGCCGTCGTCCGACCATCCAGATAGGGTTTTCTTTGTTCAGGAAGGACTATCAGTTTCTTTCAGCATCCTTTACTACCTGAGCTAATGCTGCGTTTCTACTGATCTCATTGGCGATGGTTTATTACATCACAAATTCTCTTCCACCCCAGCAGTCCAATCTTCTGAACCGTCAATGCATGTAGCATGAGTTACCTGAAGTCAGCCAATCATTGTGCAAGGAAAAACAGCGCTGTTCTTTGGTAATGAACATGGAGTATTAGGGTTTCATCGTCTGGGATGACTTCGTCACGAAAGCGATGCAGCAGTCCAGCAGAGCATAGTCAACATGTTCTACCTGTCTTGAATTCTCTCCCTTGACAAGAGACCCGTACCCCAGGGACTACAATTTTTTTCTCTCGCGTTTGTTCTATTTGTGGTGGCACAGCTAAGTTTGCGCGAAACTGTGTATTATTTGTCTCATTGTGAAGGATATATAATTTTGAACTAGTTCGTCAACGTTTTTATCGAGTGTATAGGTAAACCGACCAAATGTAGGTAGTTGGTCCTGAATGCTGCAATCACTATGTCATAGAGTCTAAAGCTATCGAAATACCTTACACTGATTCACCATTGTCTCCATAGACTTACTCTGTGTCGATGTCCGCAGAGTTGTAAAGAAATTGTCTCTCCTGCTGTCGACGTTGATCATCGATGGAGGCTTACCTGGAACAAGCGGAAACAAAAATTAGGCACAAGTCTGGTGGAAAAAGACAAATATCCTACTTACCACTGTTCGCATGTCTAGTAACTACCAGTTTTGACCTACATTCGATTGTTCGTACATTTTCAAACAGTGTGGAATTAGTAATTTTGAAGGAAACTATGAGCATCGCGAGTGTGCCGAAGGTAGCACGTGTTTGGAGGGGACAAGACGCACAGCGAAACGTTCCTTTCGTCCTTACCCGTGAGCTTCGGTGGCGTACTCTGAATTCTCATACTCTTGGCGATATCTGGTGCGCAACACAAGTCGCCCCATGCACTACTCTGTAGATTTAATCGTAAACGTTTACTACCGGGCCCGGATTAATTCTTTGCTACAATGTCAAATCATCTTGCAGAAGTAGCAATCCTGGAAGAAAGGATATTGCGGAGACATGGCTTAGCCGCAGCCTGGGGGATGTTTCCAGAAGATTCGCAGGAGAGCTTCTGTGGAGTTTGGAGAGTGGGAGACGAGGTACTGGCGGAAGTAAAGCTGTGAGGACGCGGCGTGAGTCGTGCTTGGGTAGCTCAAATGGTAGAGCACTTGCCCGCGAAAGGCAAAGGACCGGAGTTCGAGTCTCGGCCCGGCACATAGTTTTAATCTGCCAGGAAGTTTCGTATCAGCGCACACTCCGCTGCAGAGTAAAAATCTCATTCACGGATTGTAGATGTTCTATCTCCGTCTGTGCCGGGTGGTGGCAATTGCTGGCCTGCAGGTACAAGTCGCTGTGAGTGGGTTTGCGGTGTACACCGAGACTGAAGGTACCATCACCCTTCCTCCTAACTATTACATCTAGGAAAGGGAGTATTCCTTACTTCTCCAGTTCCATGGAACTGGAGGAGGATAATAACCACAAAGTACGCGCACAGCGTTCGGAACAGGTGCGGCTAGAAGAAAACACTACAGCCGTTACTCTTGGTCGGCGCACACCACGGGCAGAGCGCCAGGCACGGCGCGGACCTCAGAGGGAACGCTACAACGTAGACATAAATACAGCATTCGTTCCATACTGGAATCAGTATCAGACAGCACCTGAAGAAGACTGCGAGTCACGCAGTTGAAATATCGTGCAGGGAAGACGCGAATAACCGGCAGATACCCTATTAATCAAGATGACAACGCCTTGCCGGGAAAGCTTGTAGAATTACTATGTCAAATCAGTCTAAATAACGGCCGCCAGCGTCACTTTGACCCCCGAGGTAGGGTTAAACTGCACAACTCAAAAGTCAATCATTAAAGAACCTAATGTTGTCTACTTTCAAGAAATATTTCGAGATGTGATCACTGGACTGGAACACGTTCACACCTAATTGCTCAAATAATGTCTTCAAATAGCCCACAGCAAAACAGCAATACTTTTCAGTGTCGATAAAGGAAAAGGTTTCTACTTGAATTTTCATAGAATTACGACTGCGCGCTGAAAAATAAGGCCACCGAACTTTTTATGCGAAAACTTGTAAAGCTTACAAATAAAACAAACTTTATTAACATTCCAAACCTTAATCTTCACATAGGCCTACACATATTTGAAGCTAGAGGACTCCGAATTGGAGCGTGTAACGTTGCGGTGTGTAACGTAATGGGGTGCTGTAATCGAGTTTCAAATTCGACGAGTTCAGTGACACATCATGGCGATGCCAGACCACACACGATAGCTGCAACATCTGCAACAATCCGACGCCTTGGGTTCACTGTCATCGATCATCCTCCATACGATCCCGACTTGTCCCCATCCGATTTTCATTTGTGCCAAAACTTAAAGAATCCTTCACTTTGATAGTGATGAAGAGGCGCAAGCAGAGGTGAGATTGTGGCTCCGTCGACAAAGTTTCACATTTCACCCGTGATGTTATCAAGAAACTGGCCTCTCGTTGGCAGAACGTCACCAGGGGGATTAAATTGAGAAATAAATATGTACACGCGATTAAAATAGATGTAAAACATTAATAATGTTTGTTTTATTGAAAGCTCTATAAGAGTTTTCATATAAAAAATTCGGAGTCATCACTTTTCACTACGTCCTCGTATTTGTTTCAATTGTAGATCAGGGAGGTGAAATAAAAGCTTTCAAGTTTGCCGACGAAATTGCTGGAAAAAGCAAAGGACTGGGAACATCATGTGAACGGAATAGACAATGCCTCGAAAAGAGGATATAAAATTAGTGTCAACGAAAGCAACACAAGAGTAATAGAATGTAATCGAATCAAATCCGATGATAATGAGGGAATTAGATTAGAAAATGAGACTCGAAATCCCAAGAAATGCATTTCGGAGGAGGAGAAATCTGTTAACATCGAATATAAAGTTAAGTGGTGATAAATGTCTTATGTAGATATTTGTCTGCAGTGTGGCCTTGTAAGGGAGTGAAATGTGGACGTTCAGACAAGTAGCAGCTCCTGAAATTCTGAAGATTGGATCAATAGGTCAAGTAATTGAGGTGGAGGTACTGAATAGCACTGAGGAGAAAGTAAATTTGTTTCACAACTTGACTAAAAGAAGGCATCGGTTGACAGGGAAATATTTTGAGACATCAAGAAATCATCAATTTAGTACTAGACAGAAGTGTGCGGGGTAAAACGGTACAGAGAGGTTAAAAGATGAATATAGTACTCGCACTGTAGAGAGAGGTCGAAAGATGAATATAGTACTCGGGCTAAAATTGATGAAGGTTGCTGTAGTTATCCGGAGATTAGGAGGTTTGTACAGGATAGAGTGGGAGAGCTGCATCAAAGCAGTCTTTGGGGTTGACACCACAACAACAACACTACTGTAGCTGTAATTACATTGAGTGAACAACTGCTGGAGTCGACGGCAATTTTCCGGTATCGTAGCCGTTTCAAGATCGGGCTCTCGGCCCGCCGTTGCTGTACCGTTATATTTCGGCCCCATTTGAGGTGGAAGAAACGAGGGAAAAAACATTGTTTGTGTCGGCGGCGGCGGCGGCAGGAGGAGAAGACCGATGGCGGGAGTTAAAAGCTTTTTCCGGGCTGAGAGGCAGCGCGGGCAATCAGCGGTGAGAGCGGCCGGCTCGCCGCTATCTGCGGGGGTGGCCCACCCCCACCCCGCTGAGTGCCGCCTCCGCCGCCGCCTACCGCAGGTGGTTCTCCAGCCTAGTGGAAGTGGAAGGCCTGTCATTACCAGCTCCCACTTGACGGCGCGGTCGACGCTTTCCAGGTTGGCTTCCGAGCCGTCAGCCGCGGTTCGGTTATTTCGGACCGGCAGCGGCGAGTGTGAGGACACCCGAGGCGCAGTGCGAAACCGACAGCCGCCGGGAATCGGCGCGGGTATCACAGATACGACAGTTGCGCGCTGATCATTTCACGCAGACTAGGTGGTCCACGAAATGAGGACCCTTTGATCTCTTGGAGGATACCGATGACCTCGATCTCTAAACAAACTGTAGAATTCGCAGTCTTGGTAATATTTTTATTCAGCAGTAACATACCTATATAAAGAAATACTAATTGCCTCATGTATGAAAGATCAGAACTTGAGAGAACCGTTCGACCGATTTGGCTGTTCTTTCTTTCGTAATTGTCGGGACAAGCTTCGTATGAAAGGAAATTTTTGAAAAATCCACCGAAAAAGTTGGAAATTTCGATGATATTTTTGTACGAAAATCTCATTAAAAGAAATGTAACGGTCGGTTTCTCAGTTCTGTCTCTCTCTCTCTCTCTCTCTCTCACACACACACACACATATATATATATATATATATATATATATATATATATATATATATATATATATATATAACGCCTGGCGCTCTGTATTCTAGTTATGCCGAACATGAGATTGCTCTAAGCTCTGTTGGATTTGAGTAACTTTTGCAGCCTCAGCTCTCTTTAGAACTATCTGCTAAGTCAGACTTACGTTTGGGAGGCTTATTGTAATCGTTTCCGTCCAATTTTGATATTTTATCTGCACCAAAACTCTCCAGCTGTGCTAGGTGGTATAGGAACTCAATATCATAAACCATGCGCACAATTACCATTGGATTTTCACTGTCATGGAATAATCTACAGACTCGTAAGCGTCGTCGGCCATCGCACCAGAACGGCCTGTATGCCACTCGCGTATAAATATTCAAAAATTTAATAATACTCTGAAATATACTACTTTCTAAAATAGCCTATGGACTTCCTCGGGCTTCAAGTTATCTCCATGCTAAATACCACCAGAATCGATTCAGTAGTAGAGTCGTTAAAATGTAGCAGAGTGAGCTAATTTTGTAATTAATAATACTGTTATTAATGTGGAAGTATGGTGTAAACACTTGAAAGTTAAATGAGCATTATATTGATTATGATGAATCACATAAAACCAATAACAGCATTTTCAGAAAAGTGTTCAAAGGGAAAAGACTAAATAGCTAGCTTTTTGCAGAATAAATATTTTTCCTTAATTTACGAAATATTTATTCAGTTCAATAAATATCTCGTACTACACCGCTTTGTAAAGTATCCCATCTCCTTCATTAGGATTCAAGGTATCTCAAGCCAAATTTCATTGATATGGGTTTAGTGGTGTGATCGTAACAGACAAAGTTACATTCTCATTTATAATATTAACATGGAAATACGAATTGACAAGGATTAATCACGTTGAAGATTCTACAAGCACTGTATTCTAGCTGACGCCCATGACTGCCCTCACGTATCAATGAAATGAAATGAAACATGCATATCGCTTTACTGGCAGAGAGACTCCGGTTCAGGAGCTTGGTGCAAGACTTTTTATTAGACGCCACTTCGATAACTTGCACATCGGTGATAAAATGATTATGAAGACAACGCACAATCGCTCAGAAGCGAGCAGAAAAAAACCCGGGCGGCAATTGCACCAGCGAACCCAAGATTAGGAAACAGCTATACTCACCGCATAACCACGAGCTGATCACACAAATTTCAACGCAACAAAGTAGTTGCAACAGACGCCTGACGCTAAGCGACTAAAATGTGATGGATTTGTCGCTGATATTAGAGGGGAAGTACAGATTAAACAGATAGAGGATTGGATAAACATTGTATTCATTGTAATGAATTATATTATGTAGAACGTATCAAACAATAAAAGCACTTTTACAAATATGACAAAGCTAAAAAATCAAAGAGTAAACAGCTTTTTCAAAGAGTAATTATTGTTCCATATTTCCAGTTAAATTCTTCAAATCAATAAATATGTTGTACAACACACTTTCTAAAAAAGCCTATGTTCGTCCTCAGCGTTCAATAAATCCCTATCAAATTTTATCAAAATCGCTTCAGCTGTTTAAACATCAAAGCATAACAGACAGAGATACTTTCACATTTATAATAGTAATATCGATTATATTATGTTGTGTCAAACATCGAGAGTCAATTCAATAAAGACCTGCGTTCTAGAAATGACGTAGCAGCAAAATAACTGTTGTAAGTATCTTCTTAGCACACGTATGACGGGTTAAATCCAAGTTCCGGTAATGGTAGGAGCAATTCCTTGTTTCTTTTAGAAGGTACTGTAATTTTGTCATCAATTCGTATGCGTGATAACTGAACACCTGTTTTTACAAGGACTGTCAGAAAATTTGTTGTTGTTGTTGTTGTTCTCTTCAGTCCTGAGACTGGTTTGGTGCAGCTCTCCATGCTACTCTATCCTGTGCAAGCTTCTTCATCTCCCAGTACCTACTGCAACCTACATCCTTCTGAATCGGCTTAGTGTATTCATCTCTTGGTCTCCCTCTGCGATTTTTACCCTCCACGCTGCCCTCCAATACTAAATTGGTGATCCCTTGATGCCTCAGAACATGTCCTTCCAACCGATCCCTTCTTCTGGTCAAGTTGTGCCACAAACTTCTCTTCTCCCCAATCCTGTTCAATACTTCCTCATTAGTTATGTGATCTACCCATCTAATCTTCAGCATTCTTCAAGTAGCACCACATTTCGAAAGCTTCTATTCTCTTCTTGTCCAAACCATTTATCGTCCATGTTTCACTTCCATACATGGCTACGCTCCATACAAATACTTTCAGAAATGACTTCCTGACACTTAAATCTATACTCATTGTTAACAAATCTCTCTTTTTCAGAAACGCTTTCCTTGCCATTGCAAGTCTACATTTTATATCCTCTCTACTCCGACCATCATCAGTTATTTTGCTTCCCAAATAGCAAACCTCCTTTACTACTTTAAGTGTCTCATTTCCTAATCTAATTCCCTCAGCATCAACCAACTTAATTCGACTACATTCCATTATCCTCGTTTTGCTTTTGTTGATGTTCATCTTATATCCTCCTTTCAAGACACTGTCCATTCCGTTCAACTGCTCTTCCAAGTCCTTTGCCGTCTCTGACAGAATTACAATGTCATCGGCGAACCTTAAAGTTTTTATTTCTTCTCCATGGATTTTAATATCTACTCCGAATTTTTCTTTTGTTTCCTTTACTGCTTGCTCAATATACAGACTGAATAACATCGGGGAGAGGCTGCAACCCTGTCTCACTCCCTTCCCAACCACTGCTTCCCTTTCATGTCCCTCGACTCTTATAACTGCCATCTGGTTTCTGTACAAACTGTAAATACCCTTTCGCTCCCTGTATTTTACCTCTGCTACCTTTAGAATTTGAAAGAGAGTATTCCAGTCAACATTGTCAGAAAATTTAAGACATTAATAAAATCAAAATAGAAGAAAAGTGCTTCTCCCCCACTAATGACTGCACCTAGATTTCCTTTATTTTTTTAGGGGAGAGGGTCCCTTTTCAAGAGTTTTAGAATATAAGTTTGTAAGTGACATGATATTGTATTTTTTTGTAACTGGTACTATAGTATGTTAGACATCTTGTAAACAGTTATTTTTGTTCCTGGAAATAAACAAAAGGTCTAATTTTATATTACAGTTGAGGCAGATTTGTGCTAAATTGCACCTGTGCCATGTTGAACATTTCAACAGACGATGCAACAGCTTAAAACATCTAAATAACTGCAGTAACTTTTATTTTTAAAGCAACTTAAAATATATTTTATTGCTGTTATATATCTATAATGTATCCGTGGATAAAAATGCAGAGCATTGCAGATATAAAATCCAAAGAAACAGAAACAGAATTGGGCACATGAATATTACTTGGGGTTACCGTACAGCTTTTTTTTTTTTTTAGTTTCTCTTTGGAAATACTCTAACGCCGTCAGTTTCAGGTGTCATTCACTTGTGCCTGCTAGAATTTCTTGTTTCTTCTGTTGTAGGTCCAGGACCAACAGCTGTATTTGATTTACGAGTGTTGTGTTCACGTTCAACTGTGAAATTTACTTCAGCAAACAAGCTAACAATTGCAACATCCATATTGTACTTTCAGATTTCTGTCAAATCATCTGATGAATAGCTTGTTTGCAACTGTCAAACAGTTCTGGGTATGTTCTTGGTATCCTAGTGTTCTCAGGTTTTCGCACGGCGAGCTGTTGATATCTGCTCATGAAGCCATTCACGCCGTCCATTCCAGTTATTTTGCGTGAGTAACAATAGCTTGATGGTGTTGGTGTCCGATCTTACATATCTCGTGCATTACTATTCCCTAATCCGCCAGACAAAGCAGAATAGAGCACTCCACATTTATCTGCAGCAGGCCTAAAAGACTTGGCATCTTTCACTGCTTTCATGGCCTTTCCAATTTTTTCGTCACTTGCAGCTAGTTAAATACACGTCTTTTTGCAAGTTCCCGCCGTACTATCCATTTCTAAAAGGAAATAACTTACTTTGCACTGTTATTCCACGTAACACTATATTATTGTCTAAATAAGTGATTTATATGCGCTTACAACAGCGTTGAAACTTATCACCACGAATTTGTTTTGAAACCTGCTTCCGGAGGGGCCGTTAATGTTAAATCATTCTTCCTTCATTTATGAAAAGTTTTCAAGTAGTTCATAGTATGTTAAGACGCAGAATCAACTGGGTGATTAAATAGAATTTACCTCACTTTCTATTATCTACCACAAATGCAGTACTGAAAATAAAACTGAGCTTTACTTTACACTCCACGACACAGTATTTATTAAACAGCTAGACTCTTATGGATAATAATGGAGAGGGATCCGGTTGTAAGCCACTGTGTACCTTTAGTGGTTACCTGTTGGTTAATTAAACGGTGTTGCAGCTGTGAGAAATTCAGTATACTGAAGGAAGTCCCTAGTTGAAATGTGCCTCCCTCTCCCATATACGTTGCTCCACGGTACACCAGACCTCAGCTGCAGTTGTATAGTTTTGCTTGAAGCTGATCGTGTTGGTTTCAGCTCTCGCTCTCATTCATTTCCTTCAAGTTCCTGAAACTCATTGTCATCTCGTCTCTCTTTATGTTGAATTTTTTTTTCTTACAGATGAGAAACGTTAAAAATGATGTCTTACATGGCTGCGAAGCAAAGATAGTAAGATTGGGATTTAACGACACGTTGACAAAACGGTCATTAAAAGGTAAGTACTAGCTCCAACTCAGACACGTACGAGGAAGGAAATCAGTACGAGCAAGTGAAAAGAAGGAAGAAATGTAAAGCCGCCTGTTGTCACTGATAAAATTGTCCGAAAGAAAAAGGAAATAATTTGAGTCATCAGCCTTGTGATGTGTGATGATATCTGCATACCTCACCAATGAGAAGGCAACAGGCACCGATAACGAGGTTGAAAGAATAGGTGCAACAAAAATACTTCTTGAAACAATTTTTAAATGATGTTTATTCTATAGAAAGGAGGACTTATTACTCTTATTTTGCAACTCAGTATGTGTTATTGCTTTTAACCAAATACCTTTCAGTTGTGTCAGCGGTTTCTGTGTCTCATATGTTTTATGTTTGTCCATTGGCTCTTGTGTAAACACTCTGGACTTGAATTTTTCTCATGATCTGTCATGAAACTGTTTGTCACAAGCTTATTTCTCTGCACTGCACTTAACCTTGCTGCTGCAACCTTGCCGTTCGCTGCACTTAGCCTTGCTGTTATAGCCTCGCACCAAGCAGCAAGGTCAAGTGAAGTGAGTACTTCCACAACAACTGTGTCGCTCCCAATTTTGACGTTGAGCAACTCGTTCTTCTCCTTTCTGCTACTCTTCGTCACCTTCATCTTTGCTCAGTTTATCCTTCAGCTACATACCGTGTTAATAAGTTTATCTTTTTCAACAGCTTGTAATAGTAAGGCTATAAATGTAGCCATTATGTTCTTTTTCCGACCTATGCCTGCTATATTCACTGTGCTAACCATATAGGAGAAGTATGTATCTCTGGAAGAGCATTGCGGTCTGCTCATGTTGTCATTTTTACGTGGTCTCAGGACACCACTGTTTGTATGCATGGTCTCGGGATATTGCTGTTTGTGCTATTTCTATACGCTTTCTTCAGAGTTGGAAATTTTATTGTCAGACGTATTTGCTGCGTTTTTATAATTTTTATTGGGAATAGCAGTGACGAATTACTGTTGTTGCAACGGATGGAAAGAGAAAGACGTGGAGGCAGAAAAAGTGTGTGCTATATGATTACGCTGGTATGTTGTGTTGTTTTGGTTGCACTATGAATAAACATTTAAATACGTTGTCATATGTGCATAACATGTAGGATTTTGAGAAAATTCTTTGGCTATTTTCGGCACTCTTAGTAATTAAAAAAAATGTTCAAATGTGTGTGAAACCTTATGGGACTTAACTGCTAAGGTCATCAGTCCCTAAGCTTACACACTAGTTAACCTAAATTATCCTAAAGACAAACACACACGCACACACACACCCATGCCCGAGGGAGGACTCGAACCTCCGCCAGGATCAGCCGCACAGTCCAGGACTGCTCTTAGTGAATTCCATCTTGGTTTTAACACACACAGATGGAAATGAAATCCTATACCTAAGAGCGTCCATTTCTTTTTATAGCGAAACTCTTGTGTAGAAGATAGATTTTTTCGCTCTTGATTTGTTTCTGGTAGCTCATACCTCCATTATTTAAGGTGATTTTCGCTTTTCATTTAACTGCAATGCATCTACCATACGGTACTCAGTGACATGAGGCAACATTTTTGTATCTTATTCAAAAGCAAAATGTTTGCGAAATATTTCACTCTCATCTGAAAGGATCTCTTACAGGATAGAGAAGAGATTCCGTGTAAATTATCTACGATTATTGTAGTATGATTCTGCGCATATGGAAAAGTGTGAGTGTGCTGACCTCAGTGCGAAAGAGGTACCGCTCTGTGAGTAAACTGGCCTTGTGGATCGGCGTTTCAAAAACTTGTGCTCATTTAAATTACATTTTTAAAAGGTCTCAAAACATTTGTTTTTTAACTGTTTTTGTGTGCAGTATTTTGAAGGGGATAGTTCTACTATAAAATTTTTGTGTCTTGTTTTATGGTTACATAGTGCTGAATGTCAAAGGTACAACCAGTACATATGTTAGTATGACTGCATTTCATATTTAATTTTAAGGGGAGAAAAAGGAAACAAGCGTGTGTCGATGCTACTGCAATACTAGTGATTTTCAACTCACAAGCAGTGGTAATAACGCACGATATTTAAGAGACAGTTTAACATTACTTTCACATGGCCATTGTTTTCTTACGCTAGCGCTACGTTGCAATAGAAATTTCAAAATAGACTTGTGTAGTATTTCATAAATTGATAGAGAGCTGTTACACTACAAGATCTAAGTCTTCGTTATACGTCCACATCATTTCATCATCAATCGTCAAAGTGGCGAGTCTGAAGTGTGTAAAGATTGGGAATTTATACGGGCGCCGATAACCGTGCAGTTGAGCGCCCCACAAACAAGATATCATCATCAATAACAACAACTGTATGTTTTCACAGTGGTGGAAACATTCAGCTGCTACTGCAGGCATGTTATTCAGGTTATCTGTTAAACGTTAGATCTCATAGGTCTCGTTAAGCCACCATTCTGCGTCAACTGTAACGTCGGTGAGCCATCTGCCGCAGCGCGTTCACGACTTCCTGGGGCCCACCTCATTTTCTCTTATCGTGTAATTCCACAAGCGTCCTTTTGAATTTACTTCGTTGCTGTACTTTTTTGCAGGCAGTTTACAACAGCAGTCCCATATTTTAAAAAATCCATGACAAAGACATAGTCTTTTGTAGATGCACGCAGGTCTCTTTTTTAACTAAGTCTTCCATTAATCGGCGGATGTATTCCCATCTCTGTCTTCCTGTGCAGTTTTTACCCTCTATCGTTCCCTGTAGTACCATGGAAGTTTTCCCTGGGGTTCTAAGAGATGTTCTATCATCCTGTCCCCTCTTCTTATCAGCATTTTCCACACATTCCTTTCCTAGCCGATTCTGCGGAGAAACTCTTCACTCCCTACCTCATCAGTCCATCTAATTTTTACCGTTCTTCTGTAACATCACATCTCGATTCCTCTTCTATTCCCGTTTTCCCATAGTCCATGTTTCACTACCATACAATGCTGTATTCCAGATGTACTGTCTCGTAAATTTCTTTCTCAAATTGAAACCTATGCTAGATACCAGTAGATTCTCTTGTCCAGGAATTCTCTTTTTGCCATTACTACTCTCCTTTTTTCGTCCTTCTTACTACGTCCATCATGAGTTATTTTGCTGCTTAGACAGCAGAATTCCTTAACCTCTTACTCCGTCATCCTCAATTCTCATGTTAGTTTTACGTTGTTCTTATTTCTGCTAGTTATCACTATTTTCAGCTTTCATACATTTGCTCTCCATCCATATTCTATACTCATTAAAATACCATTCGATGCAACAGATCCTGTAATTCTTCTACACTTTCAGTCAGGATAGAATCACTGATATCCTGACAAATGGTTCAAATGGCTCTGAGCACTATGGGACTTAACATCTGAGGTCATCAGTCCCCTAGATCTTAGAACTACTATAACCTAACTAACCTAAGGACATCACACACATCAATGCCCGAGGCGGGATTCGAACCTGCGAGCGTAGCGGTCGCGCGGCTCCTGACTGCAGCGCCTACAATTGCTCGGTCACCGCGCCCGGCGATATCCTGACACCATGAATTTATATTCCTTCTTTTGTTTCCGTCATTGTTTCTTCGATATGTAGGTTGAACACTAGTGGCAATGGACTCTGTCCCTGTTATAACAACTTTTTTAATAGTTATAATAGTTTAATGGCTTCCTTGCTTGTGTTCCCAGTCGCTCAGCACGGGGGAAAGATTTTTATGGATTTTTATAAGGGGTTTCACGCAATATGCGATTTCTCTCCCCTCCCCCCTTAATTTTCTGTTCTCTCACTTAATTTATTTTAATTTAGAAATTTTAGCCGCATATTTCCTTATCTGACTTAAGGATCCTCTCCAATTCTCCTGTAACGCAATTTTTTCATTATTACAGTTTACACCAGATGATGGAAGTTTAAAGTGTTCCGAAACCAGTCGTGTACGCAATAAAAGGTTGTGGCTTAAGCAACTGTTGTGTGGTTTCTTCATTTTGCAAATTTTTCACACCGTCGAAGATGGAGAAGTGCTCTTAGTTTTTAAGGTATGCACTTTAGAGCCCAGGTTAACTGGACTCTGTTGCTGCGAGTGATCGTTCCTTCCATATCCCCGAATATAGAGCTTTCCTGCTGGAACACACTATACGGCACGAATCATCTAAAACTTGCACGCAGATATTGCGGAAATGGAAAGTGCTATCGATGAACGATTTTCACAGAATGTATCGCTAGTCAGGGGCTCGAGCTGTTAGCCAATAAACAGATTGAAATAATATTTAGCATTTTTTGTGCAAACATACACTTTTTTAAAGGGAACAATACCTGAAACTTGAAACTTCCTGGCAGATTAAAACTGTGTGCCCGACCGAGACTCGAACTCGGGACCTTTGCCTTTCGCGGGCAAGTGCTCTACCAACTGAGCTACCGAAGCACGACTCACGTCCGGTACTCACAGCTTTACTTCTGCCAGTATCCGTCTCCTACCTTCCAAACTTTACAGAAGCTCTTCTGTTGACATTAAAAAATTAAAAAGAAAGCTAAATTAGAATGTCGGTGGCGTTTGTGCCGGATGCTAGTGCGAGCCGTTTACGAGATGTCGTACTTCGAAAAATTTCCACACTAACACTTGTCTGTGCCATTCAATCTGCGTAACTGCTAGGTACGGTGTTACGTTGTTTACAGTTTGTTTGTATGTCCCTTGAATGCATTGCGACTTGATAGCCTGTTATTATGTGACAGTCCAAGCAGTAGACCGTGAGAGAACCATGGTATTTACCAATACAGGAAAACCATACATGCTCATGGTGTCCGGAGTGGGAAGGAATATGCAGTTTGTTCTTGCACTGTGTATGCGGCAAGATATCCCAATAGACGTCAACTATCTAGGCAGTTATTTAAGAACGTCTTACACCAGTTACGAGAAAGTGGTAGCGTAACACATAGACAACGTAACAGAACGAAAAACGTAACGAAAGAAGAGGGGAATATTGCTGCACAATCGCATTAGGAAATTACAATCAGGCGTATGTTCTAAGCATTTCCTTTTGGCATAGCTTCCATCCCTGTCATATATCTCTTTCTCCATCAAGAGTTGCATGTAAACGATTACGAGAGTCGTGTTAACTTCTGTACATGTACATTAAGACAGTATACTACAGATATGTTATAATCTTGTTTAGTGAAGAAGCTACATTTACCATTCGCAGTCAGGTAAATCGCCAAAAACTGCACTATTGATCTGTTGACAACCCCGACAACTGGCACATATACCGCGCAAGGGGCATCAATCATGATTTCAACATTCTGTGATCACTGTCGGTCTTTTTTATTATGATTATTATTCTTGACTCACGGAACACAAACATGTCATCTTACGAGAACACAGTTGCTGCAATTTTAAAGTTGTTACATGATTTCATGTAAGTACAGTTTTTTGGTTTTTGTTGAGAATTCTCACATATGTACATATCTTAAGTATATTATCTATACCTTATATATTTTTCTAGGTAATTTTTACTATTCTGATAAAGACAGTCTTAGAACTATCGAAACCTGGTGAATGTGGTTTTTAAAAAAGTTGTGTGCAACTGTTTGGCTGTGTAATTGCATACACGGTTGCTGAGCTCGCAGCTGCAAATGTTTAAAAAACCACTGACATTCTGATTTACGTTACTTTAATTTGTTAATGTCAATGGGTATTTAAAAAACACTCTGTTGATTGGTTAACAATACGAGCCCCTGACTACTAATCCATTCCAAGAACACTGCACATCAGTAACACTTTCCATTTCCGCAACATTTTCGGTGCAAGGCTTAGCCGATTCTTCCTGTATATTATGCGTCGTTCCCTGTGGCTTGTGAGCCGTGCGCCAAGTTCGATAGCTCGCGACCGTCTTTTCCGGTTAGAGGGTCTTTGTTTTTCCCTCTGGTGGAAGATGGGAAGTGGGTTGTGCGAAAAAGAAGAGGGCTGACGGGAACTGGGTGTGTATGGTGGATGGTGTGTCCGGTGGAACGTAGAGGCTTCCTGGAGAGCAATTGGTCAGTATTGCCGGCCAACTTTTTTTTTTTTTTTTTTTTTTATCGCCGTTCTCTGTGCAGGGTGGTGCGGCAGTTGATGTGCCGTGCTGGGTCACCCCCCGAGCGATTCTAGGCGCTTCAGTCTGGAACCGCGCGACCGCTACGGTTGCAGGTTCGAATCCTGCCTCGGGCATGGATGTGTGTGATGTCCTTAGGTTAGTTAGCTTTAAGTAATTCTAAGTTCTAGGAGACTGATGACCTCAGATGTTAAGTCCCACAGTGCTCAGAGCCATTTGAACCATTTGAACCCTAGCCCAGCCCCTGACTCTACTTGTTTATGCATCACTCTGGTTCCTACCAGAGAATTTGGCGCCATTCGTAAAGCACACAGGTCGTGCCCTCTTCTTCATCAGACGAACGGAACGGCCCCGTCACAGGGTTTTGTCGGGCACCGACTCAACAACTTCTTCGGGTTCCTTGGTCAAGGAAAGAGTCCAGTTCTGCTTACCTGTGTTTATGGCTGGCGTAATTTGTATATTCACCGAGACTTAACTCCATTGTCTGCTGTTGGCTGTGTTTGAAGCAGTTTTTGCGGCACGTGCTCAACTCTCTCCAGAAGGGGAAACTGGCTTCTGTTTAGAGTAAGTGATTATTTTTTTAATTTTGGAGGCCTAATTTTAAATTAAGTGCAGACTGTTGTTTTGGTGATTTAATACTAAGGCCTAGAGCTGTGTCTAATTCTAAGTCACATATTACCACTATGTCGACTTTTAGATAAGAAATCCGCTGTATTTACTGGCACTAACTTGCGTCTTGCAGCGACCTTAGATACCAAAACTACCATTAAGGAAAATAAGTGGAATTTTTTATATGACGCTTAAATGGTACTTGCCTCTGTCAGATTGTATGTAAACTGTGTTAAAAACAATTCCATGGGGACAACTGATGTTCTTGAGACCCTCTGATTTGATCATTAAGCTAATAACAGATCATTGCCGTATCTTGGATTCTGGATGCTAGTCTGAAGGCTGCTTCTGTATTTTTAAGATAGTGTGTTATTGATTTTATATTTAAGATATTAGTGATTCTGACCCTTGGTCGGTAGCAATTCCAGCTTTGTTTACCTGTCTCCAACCTGTTGACTTTAACTAGAATCACGAGGTGAGTTAACATTAAGTGGAGTTAATCTTAAATTAATATTAGTTGTTGCATTTCCTTTATGACCGGGGGAAAGGCTTTGGTTTTATTTAACGTATCCACCGCTTAAGAGACTTTTGTTGTATAATCTCTGTTGCTCCGTCTTGAATACGGGACAGCGACCGGTCAGGTATTTACCAAAGAAAAACGACCAGTTTCGTCATCCCATTAATGCCATCTTCAGGCCGCTTATATAGAGAATGAGATGCATCGAAGCCTGCGCAACGTATTCAGCGAAATTTTCTGTGGAACATGTACTTGGATCTGTAGCAGTGCGCTGCCTACCCTTACCTACCCTCTCTCGGCATTTTACTGTTGGGCTGGGAGGGGGAGGAGGGGGGGGGGGAGGTCTGGATCCCGACGTCTACTTCTGGAGCCTGTTGTCTTTCCAGCGGGTTTGTGCCTTGACCTACCATGCAGATTCTCTATTACTTTATTGTAATTTTCAGGTTGTGGTATGCCTCGGTGTCGTTTTCAATGTAAATTAGTAATACTTCATGTTCTGATTAATTTTAATTTTTCATGAAAAATATTCAAAGAATATCTAAACTATTTCGCTTCTGGTATTCCACGTTTAATGATTTCCTTAAGGGTAAAACCTTAAGTTTAATCTTAAATGTCTTATTTTTTAGTTGAACGTTGTATTGTTGACTAATAAATTGTTGAAAAGGGTTCAAATGGTTCAAATGGCTCTGGGCACTATGGGACTGCTGAGGTCATCAGTCCCCTAGAACTTAGAACTACTTAAACCTAACTAACCCAAGGACATCACACACACCCATGCCCGAGGCAGGATTCGAACCTGCGACCGTAACGGTCGCGCGGTTCCAGACTGCAGCGCCTAGAACCGCTCGGCCACTCCGGCCGGCCTGTAAAGAGTACTTGGTAACAAATTATGTTTAGGATCTGTTGGTTGGTGTCCTCCTAAGATTCAAGCTCTTATTTCGCGCGTTATCTTACTCCCATTTTTTCAATCATTTCGAAAACTACGATTTATTTAAATGTTTGTGGTGGTGGTGCTTTCCGTGTCGGACCCTAGGCCTGCGGTTTTGCAGCGTGGGCTCCTAACTTGAAATCCTAAAGACAAGGCTATTACGGGACAGCAGAATTGTTACAAGTTACTACGAGTTTTGTTTCTTGTCACGGAAAGGTGCCCGTTGAGGCCGCGTACGATTACTTTGCGGTCAGTGAAATGTCACTTACTCCTAGCGAGTACCACAGTGGAGGGAGCGGGAAACAGAGAGCAATCAGCGTTAATGGAGCGGGAGAAGCGGCCTCTATTTAGCAGGGCTGGCCCTAGAGACGGAGATGTGACGGATGTTTAGACGCCGAGTTGCGTATTCTGTCGCTCATTACGGAGTCGGTTGGTCCGAAAATCGTGTTACCGCCGACTGCACGCCGTGTCGGAACACCGCCCGCCCTCGCAGGCCGTTGTACATGCTGGCTAGGCAGCGCCGGCGGAATTTCGGCGTGACGTGTCTGCGCCGAGCCGAGCCGAGGCGCCGCTGCCCAAATTGCGTTAGTTTGCCCGCAGCGGCAGTCAGCCCGCGGCCTAACTTATCCCTCCAGGGACGCTTCCGGAAGCCTGAATAACGCAGTCCGCTCCTCTGGGCGAGTCTTCGCGGATCCTGAATACGTCCTGGATCATCAGGACCGAGCGAGCGGAACTACATCAAAGGGCAGCGTAACATTACGCTGTCTAACTGTGCGACTCGTCTTGTGTGTGTGTGTGCGTGTGGTGTGGTGTGTGTGAGGAAGAGAGAGAGAGAGAGTTTCCGTCCGTCACCACATTTGGTCTCGCAAAGCATCATCCTGACAATATGTGTTTTGCAAGTCAATCGACTTAGTTTTCGAAATTATAGAAAAAATGGGGGTAAACTGACACATGAAATAAGAGCTTTCATCTTAGCAGGACACCATCCAACAGATCCTAAACATCATTTGTTACCAATTACTCTTTACTACTATTTATCAGTCAACAATACAACGTTAAACTAAAAAATAAGACATGGCGGCTACACGGGTAGCGGAGGCTGTGTGGCGTGGACTGGGCGGTTCTTTTAGGTTAGAAGGCCTCGGGAAAGTGCGGGATGGGCTGCAATGTCAAAGGGTGCTTGGCAACTACAGGACGTGCTTGGATCAAGGAACAGTCGGAATTATAGTTGTAAATTGTTGTAGTTGCGCTGGAAAAGTCCCTGAGCCTCAAGCGCTAATAGAAAGCACAGAAGCTGATATCGTTATAGGTACAGAAAGCTGGCTAAAGCCTGAAATAAGTTCTGCAGAAATTTTTACGAAGTCTCAGACGGTGTTCAGGAAAGATAGATTAGACAGAATTGGTGGTGGAGTGTTTGTGTCTGTCAGTAGTGGTTTATCTTGTAGTGAAGTCGAAGTAGATACTCCGTGCGAATTGGTATGGGTGGAGGTTATACTTAACAGCCGAATTAAGTTAATAATTGGCTCCTTCTACCGACCCCCAGACTCCGACGATACAGTTGCGGAACAGTTCAGAGAATGTTTGAGTCTCGTAACAAGTAAATACCCCACTGATACGGTTATAGTTGGTGGGGACTTCAACCTACCCTCGGTATGTCGGCAAAAATACTTGTTCAAAACCGGTGGTAGGCAGAAAACGTCTTCCGAGATTGTTCTACATGCTTTCTCCGAAAATTATTTCGAGCAGTTCGTCCACGAACCCACGCGAATTGTAAATGGTTGCGAAAACACAAAAGGCAACGGAAAAAGCATGCGAAGTTCAGAAGAACGCGAATTCCCGAAGATGGGCTAAAATTTACAGACGCGCGAAATTTGGCACGTACTTCGATGCGAGATGTCTTTAACAGGTTCCACAACGAAACATTGTCTCGAAATTTGGTAGAAAATCCGAAGAAATTCTGGTCGTATGTAAAGTACACAAGCGGCAAGACGCAGTCAATACCTTCGCTGCGCAGTGCCGATGGTACTGTTATCGACGACTGTGCCACTAAAGCGGAGTTATTGAACGCAGTTTTCCGATATTCCTTCACCAGGGAAGACGAATGGAATATTCCAGAATTTGAAACACAAACATCTGCTAGCATGAGTTTCTTAGAAGTAGATACCTTAGGGGTTGCAAAGCAACTCAAATCGCTTGATACGGGCAAGTCTTCAGGTCCAGATTGTATACCGATTAGGTTCCTTTCAGATTACGCTGATACTAAAGCTCCCTACTTAGCACTCATATACAACCGCACGCTCACCGATAGATCTGTACCTACAGATTGGAAAATTGCGCAGGTCGCACCAGTGTTCAAGAAGGGTAGTAGGAGTAATCCATTTAACTACAGACCTATATCATTGACGTCAGTTTGCAGTAGGGTTTTGGAGCATATACTGTATTCAGACATTATGAATCACCTCGAAGGGAACGATCTATTGACACGTAATCAGCATGGCTTCAGAAAACATCGCTCTTGTGCAACGCAGCTAGCTCTTTATTCGCACGAAGTAATGGCCGCTATCGACAGGGGATCTCAAGTTGATTCCCTATTTCTAGATTTCCGGAAAGCTTTTGACACCGCTCCTCACAAGCGACTCCTAATCAAGCTGCGGAGCTATGGGGTATCGTCTCAGTTGTGCGACTGGATTCGTGATTTCCTGTCAGGAAGGTCGCAGTTCGTAGTAATAGACGGCAAATCATCAAGTAAAACTGAAGTGATATCAGGTGTTCCCAGGGAAGCGTCCTGGGACCTCTACTGTTCCTGATCTATATAAATGACCTGGGTGACAATCTGAGCAGTTCTCTTAGACTGTTCGCAGATGATGCTGTAATTTACCGTCTAGTAAGGTCATCCGAAGACCAGTATCAGTTGCAAAGCGATTTAGAAAAGATTACTGTATGGTGTGTCAGGTGGCAGTTGACGCTAAATAATGAAAAGTGTGAGATGATCCACATGAGTTCCAAAAGAAATCCGTTGGAATTCGATTACTCGATAAATAGTACAATTCTCAAGGCTGTCAATTCAACTAAGTACCTGGGTGTTAAAATTACGAACAACTTCAGTTGGAAGGACCACATAGATAATATTGTCGGGAAGGCGAGCCAAAGGTTGCGTTTCATTGGCACGAAACTTAGAAGATGCAACAAGTCCACTAAAGAGACAGCTTACACTACACTCGTTCGTCCTCTGTTAGAATATTGCTGCGCAGTGTGGGATCCTTACCAGGTGGGATTGACGGAGGACATCGAAAGGGTGCAAAAAAGGGCAGCTCTTTTTGTATTATCACGTTATAGGGGAGAGAGTGTGGCAGATATGATACACGAGTTGGGATGGAAGTCATTAAAGCATAGACGTTTTTCGTCGCGGCGAGACCTTTATACGAAATTTGAGTCACCAACTTTCTCTTCCGAATGCGAAAATATTTTGTTGAGCCCAACCTACATAGATAGGAATGATCATCAAAATAAAATAAGAGAAATCAGAGCTCGAATAGAAAGGTTTAGGTGTTCGTTTTTCCCGCTCGCTGTTCGGGATTGGAATAGTAGAGAGATAGTATGATTGTGGTTCGATGAACCTTCTGCCAAGCACTTAAATGTGAATTGCAGAGTAGTCATGTAGATGTAGATGTAGATGAAGATTAAACTTGAGGTTTTACCCTTAAGAAAATAGAGCAAATGTGAAATACCAGAAGCCAGAAGCGAAACAGTTTAGACATTCTTTAAATGTTTTTCATAAAAGATTAAAATTAATCAGAACATAAAATATTACTAATTTACATCTAAAACGACACCGAGGCATATCATAACCTGAAAATTACAATAAAGTAATAGAGTAGCCCCATGGCAGGTCAAGGCACAAACTCGCTGAATACACAGCAGACTCCAGAAGTAAACTTCGGGATCCAGATGCCTCCTCTCCTCCCCCCCCCCCCCCCCTCGCCCTCACCCACAGTAAAATGCCGAGAGAGGGCAGGTAGTATGCACTACACTTCCAAGTGTACGTTCCACATAAAATTTACGGACTACGGGTACTGATGCCTCCAGTTGTACAGGCATCGATGCATCTCATTCTCTATATAAGCGGTCTGAATTAATGAGATAACGGAACGGGTCGTCAAAATAAGAACTTCCGAAAAGATTCGGCTTTTTGGAGTTTCTCCGGTTTGCTGCAAATAGCGCATCACACCGCCGGAGGCATCAAACCGCCGATTCCTATACTGCGTTCAGCAAAAGAATAAACCTGATGTATATTATATATTCTTCCACGGTTGCTAGAACCTTATTAGATTTCGTTTCACACGGAGCGGAAACCAAGTTATCTTGGCACAATGGACTCGCATTCGGGGAGACGAAGATTCAAACCAGCGTCCGGCCATCCTAATTTAGGTTTTCCGTGATTTCCCTAAATCGCTTCAGGCAAATGCTGAGATAGTTCCTTGGAAAGGGCGCGGCCGACCTCCTTCCCCATCCTTCCATAATCCGACAGGACCGATGACATCGGTGTTTGATCCCCTCCCCCGGAATCAACCAATCAGTCAACCAAGCTGTCTTGAGTACAATCAAGTAAGTAATAAAGATACGTTTTATGCTGTGCGGTACATGCACATCGTCTTAGTGATAAACAGGACAACAGCTTTACCGGCGCATTTAACTTGGACAGCATGGCCGGCCAGCTGGTCCAACTAACCAGCAGCTGAAGCAAAATCAGACCAGCAGAGAAACAACTTTACTTCGAATTTCATTTGATTTGTAAACAGAATGGATCATATACAGCCAAACTCCGGCAATACGCTTCTTACGATACCAGCCGACAAACATAAGACCTCTTTCTTAGCTTATATAGTATCGTAATTAGAAAAGTGAATGATGAAAATTCCTAAGTTAAACACAACGTACAGACATTTTTCTGCATATTGCAGGAGTTTCATCGTAAGAGTCAAAATATTTAAGCCACTGATTGTGTTACTTACACTCAGTTGTCCGGTAATCTCTGAATTACTTTCGTAATCGAATTCGAGAAATACATTTTTCAGTACTGGAACTATCATATGGTACGCTAAAAACGAGATGATCATCGACAGAATCCATGAAGCCATCCAAGCGCCACATTTTCTCCTCTCTTTTTTATGATGTATCTACTGTTTTGCATTCGGCCAGCGTTAGGCAGTCACGTGCATTAGTTACATTACATATGGCAGCTTAAATGTCTTATTATTTCTCGCTAAAAGTCCCGTAACTTAGCTCCAGATCAGTTCTACAGGGTTCAGATTGCAGTGGTTCAATAGTAACTGTAAAAATGGAGTATCCGTACGATGTGCCCGATAGCGTGAAGTTGTTTGTTGTCCATTTTTCTACGAAGCTTATCACTATGGCTCTTGTGAGACCACATCTGCGGTATAAAACAACGGAAACACTACATATATTTGATTTCTCCTTTTGTTCCAAAAATTTAATTTGTAAAGTTCTCCTTATTTAAATAATACGTTTAACGATCTTTTATGAAATATCTATAAAAAAGATTTTGTACTTGCACATAAAATTGGAATTTATCTTGCCGTACGTAATTAGGAGCAAGAAAACGTGCATTTATCATAAAAAATGTTTAGATATGCGCTAATTAGTATATTTTTTATGAATTTTATATTTAAATGAAGTGGCTATTCGAATTGGACGAAAACAAAAAATTCGAAAAGACCTTTTTTTTACCACACATCTCGTTTACAGAATCGACTTAAGTTCAGTAAATAAAGTTCCTCGGTAAACTTCAAAGAAAACATTTTAAGAGCAAACTGTTTCTCACCAGTTATGAACATTGTTGCACGCGAGTGTTTCACTACGGAGCAGGAAACAGCTTCAGCCATTTTCACAGTACGTATCAACGGCGCGACAATCAGAGCACAACTGTCGCTTACAGAGACAGCGATTGTAAACGATTTTTAAATGAAAACTACATAGCTAAAGTAGGATTGAGAAGAAGACACTCAAGGCTGTTCATACATTAGAATATCTTAAAGTTTCATTTACAGTAACACTATAATAAGATACCTAATGCATAAGAAGGACCTGCTTCCTAGAATGTAACGACACAGGTGTGCGTGTGCTAAGATAGCTAACCGTTTTTGTTTGTTATCATCAGGTTCATTCTTATGACGAAGGAAGTATTGAAGTTGACTACCGTCGCTGCGCGTTTATGTCACAACTAAATTTTATTTGTTTTTGAGTGCCGAAGTAATTTTCAGCATCGGTTTTAAGTGTTAAGAGTAAGAAATAATATGATCATAGTATCATTGATTTTAGTAAATTAGTAATTCTGTTTCACTGTGTTTTAATGTGCAAATCTGGTATGGGCCATACCAACTTTGGGTGGTGTTCGCCACATAACTAATTTTTTTTCTGCTTTTCCCGCCTCAGTGCAAAGGTTGAAAAAGAAGCCTGCCGGTGAGGAGCGAAGGCAGTGGCCCGTGACAACAAGGAAATAAGTGGTTTCAGGTGTTTTGAAAGACTAAATGACCGAAATGGTTGCTGCTTTGATGTGCCTGGAACTACACTGGAAGTGAGATCAAAATCAGCTCTAAACCACCAGACATCTATGATATCTCAGACGGGATCTCCAAACGAAAATTTGAAGAATATTAAGAAGAAATGCTTGTAACACACATGAAAGATTTTGATTCCAAGTTAATGCTACTATCTAAGATTTGTAAGCACATTGGAAATGACGGAAGGAAGGGCAGTTTCCCTTTGCAAGCCTAGAGAGGCAGTACAGTTCTAAACGTCGAGTTCTGAAGTTTGACCATGTATCCTTCTCAAAGTACTTGTAATAATAATTGAACTGAAAACTTTAAAAATGTTATCATGGTAGTATTCATAAAAAAAAATCGAAGCAGTCGTGAAAGAGAACCAGTTCCGATTATGTATTTAAAAGTTGCAAGCCCAACATTGCGAGCACGAAGCTTCATTCTTCTAAGTCCAGCATAAGGTTTTATCATTTAGATTGTTTTTATCATTGTAATAACATCTAATAAAATTACAAATTACTGTGTCTTTAAAGATGTAAGTTTCATTTTTCCCGCATCCAAATTGCCAACAGTATAACTGTGTGCATTTGATTGTAGCACTGTTTTCCAATTTAAGCTGTGTTCCCCTACTTTTATGAAAGTCATTTATGTGAAACCACTACAAATCTGCCAAAATCTGCATTGCTGTGCATGTAGTGTTGACAATAGTCACAGACAATAGACATCTGTAATGAAGTTTCTTCCCTCTCCAAGACTGTGCATTGCAACCGCCATAGCGATATTTCGTCACGCAACTATCGATCGTATGTGATTCAAATAGGCACAAAAAATATTCATATTTAACTTTTAAACATAAACTAATTATTGTGGCGAATATCCACGTAAATACCTGGAGACAGTCACATCTGCGTGGTCTTAAAGCCACAAAGTTACATAACGCTACTGCGGATATCGACATTAGCACAGATTTCTAGCGAAGTACATTCTCAGAAGGACGATTATCTCATGTTCTCAATCCACATCATTAAGTAACTTTCCTGCACTGGTTAAAGTGGAACATAATCTATGGGTAAAATGTATAAAAAATAGTTCTTTCGCCACATAACTCTGTTAAAAATAGAAAGTGCACATTCTACTCAAAACTCGCATCACGAAAGAGACGGGAAGTTGAAAGACTTCGAGTTTCGCTGCAAAACAATTCTTCCGAGTTTTACAGCAATAATTCTACTCCAGCGCCACCGCTTTTAATTGCCAGATAAATCCAGTGGTTGTAATTAATTCCTAGCAGGATGAGTAATGCTTGCCAATATAGCCAACCTACTTCATTGTTATAGAGAAGTTCCAGAATTATGAGTCTCGATTTCACGACAGATCTGTTTCCGCTTTTGTTGCGATTTTCAAGTATTTTTGCTAATACAGTATGTAAGTAGGCTGTTTAGGTTTTAATATTGGTAACGACATGTAGCGCTCTGTATGAAAATCACTGGCTGTGCTGTGTGCAGTCTGTGGCTGGGTGGCATTGTTGTAATATTCGCCATTGTAGTGTTGGGCTGTTGGCTGTTAACAGCGCGCCGGCCGCGGTGGTCTAGCGGTTCTAGGCGCTCAGTCCGGAACCGCGCGACTGCTATGGTCGCAGGTTCGAATCCTGCCTCGGGCATGGATGTGTGTGATGTCCTTAAGTTAGTTAATTTTAAGTAGTTCTAAGTTCTAGGGGACTCATGACCACAGATGTTAAGTCCCATAGTGCTCAGAGCTATTTGAACCATTTGTTAACAGCGCATAGCGTTGCGCAGTAGGAGGTGAGCCGCCAGCAGTGGTGGATGTGGGGAGAGAGAGGGCGGAATTTTGAAAGCGGACGATCTGGACGTGTGTCCATCAGAAAGAGTAAATTTGTAATATTGGATTCATAGACTGATATATATATATTATGACTTTTGAACACTATTAAGGTAAATACATTGTTTTTTCTCTATCAAAATGTTTCATTTGCTAACTATGCCTATTAGCAGTTAGTGCCTTCAGTAGTTAGAATCTTTTATTTAGCTGGCAGTAGTGGCGCTCGCTGTATTGCTGTAGTTCGAGTAACGAAAATTTTTGGTGAGGTAAGTGATTTGTGAAACGTATAGGTTAATGTTAGTCAGGACCATTCTTTTGTACGGATTTTTGAAAGTCAGATTGCGTTGCGCTAAAAATAATGTGTGTCAGTTTAAGCACAATCACGTATAATTTTTCAAAGGGGACGTTTCAAATATTGGTGAGATTTTTCACGGACATAATACGTTTTGCATATTTCACTGATTACATGTCGGTACTTACGTCTAGGTAAACCCGACGTCTATATTACAACAATAGAAAACGTCACGTAACTGTCAGTATTTAGTTTTTGGTAAAATTGCGTAATTGTAATATTTGTTATACTTTTAATATGTTTTGACAGTAGTTTGACGATTCTGTTACTATGATCTTTTTACGAAGTGTATCCAAATAGACAACGATGATATTATTTCCCACTGGTTGGATTTCGATATTGGCTATCTTTGGTTATTGTGCATCATTTGTTTTTAATGTTAACCCTTTACGTGTTACACTATTTCAGTAACGATTTTTAGGTAGAAATCTGTAAGCTGGTTTAACATTTCTTATAGATATTTTTCATGGGTTCATAAATTTCTAGTTCTTCAAGAAAGTTTACAGTCGGACATTTAGGTAGTCTATGCAGTATTTTCAGTGCATTTTAATTTTTATCGCTTGGGTGGTGTTGATTTTTCAGATGGAGAAAGAAACCAAGAAACCTGATTGGTTACTATCGCGATTTCTGATGTGCACTTTGAATCTAACCACAACGAAAGATAGCCCACATCGAAATCCAACAAGTGGGAAATAACAGCATCGCTGTCTATTTGCATATTCTTTATAAATAAATAACATTATATCACAGTCTACAATATGCAGTCACAACACTCACGCGCGTTTCTCTTGTACACTGCGACAGCAGCGTTCCATGCGACCAGCGAGCTACACTCTGAAAACAATATGTGTCGAGTGAGAATAGTGTCGTTTATACTGATCTGCAGCATAGTTTTTACAGTAGGGAGTGTACGTAGTGCCATAAAAACCGACGCTAACTGAAGAATAACAAGGACACTAGGAGGTTTTAAACGGTACATTGCAGGTCAGTATACTTACGAGTATCTTTTAATGTTCAGATATTTACTGAGAAATGCCATTTTATTTTAAGAACAAAAAAATGACTAGTAAACAGAAGAAGTCCTGACCTTTAGCAGAAAGACGTCGTACATCTACTCAACAGCAAGAAGTTTCCCTCGTTACATTTCCCTTGAAATCAATGAATGTGCAACGTAGAAAACTTGTATGGAATGCAATTCCTAAGTTTTATAACGTACCAAATAAGCCACTACAACTATAGCTGAAGGAAAACCACATGTACATGATAATAAAACGTCAAGGGAATAAAAGTTTTTTCAAAACACAGGAGACACCAATTCCACAATTGTTCCATATACGAGGCAAATATCTTCAGTTTATTCATTTTTAAAGAAAAGGTAATTACAATTACAAAAATATCCGCGTATGAGAAAGTCGAGTGAAGTATAATACTGTGCGAATCATCAAACACCATACAAATTTGCTACTTGTCAAGGGAAGAGTCGGTCACAATAAGAGGAGACAATGACAGATATGTTTGCGTGTCGCCCATTAAATGTGTTTTGCTTTCAGCGGCGTAAGCTGCAATTATACATATATTCGAAAGTGTTTCATCGTAAATACGCTCTAGTTTATGTCATTGAATCAGAGAGATTCGGATGTTTTTAAACTTGTTTCACTATCATTCATGTCTGCTAATGCTTGGAACGCAAAATTGTAACAACTATTTCATTAATTACTAGAGAAATAATTAAGAGCAAACATTAATCTTATGGTTGGCTTTCTCGCCGCTAGGCGCGCTAGCGTCGTTTCAACTGTCAGAAAGTAAACAACGTTCGCAGCAGTGTGTCACGATTATATATGTCAGACTGTTTTCATAGTAAGAGAAACGTAAAATTACTGTAAAAACATGTTCAACGTAAATCAGATATTACATTTACGTAATTTTACCACAACTGAGCACTGTCAGTTATGTGGCACTTTACTATCGGTGTAATATGGATGTTAAGTTCACCCAAACGTAAGTGCCAACATATATTTAATCAAATATGGAGGGCGTATTATGTTCGTAGAAGAACTTACCAACATTGTTTTCGCAGGTTACTTGAAAACAGAAAGCCGGCCGCGGTGGCCATGCGGTTCTAGGCGCATCAGTGCGGAACCGCGCGACTGCTACGGTCGCAAGTTCGAATCCTGCCTCGGGCATGGATGTGTGTGACGTCCTTAGGTTAGTTAGGTTTAAGTAGTTGTAAGTTCTAGGGGACTGATGATCTCAGATGTTAAGTCCCAGAGTGCTCAGAGCCATTTTTTTGAAAACAGAAATACAAGCTAAAAGAGACGTGTCATGATATAAAGACTGATAATTGCATTGCAACTATCCTGGGGTGTCTATAAATAATGTCATTATTTGACGTATACTGTGCTGCGGACCCAAATGAACAGAAAATTAACTTACTTCGTCATTCCTGACAGAACTCGAAATTCGCACAGCTCTGGAAACAGAGCCGAAACTTCGTTAAACTTTTATTGTACGGCAGGAATATCATACTCTGTTGCTGGACTTTGCACCCTCGCGTGACGTTTTAAACAGCACAATCCTCGCGCCCCGTACTTACGCCGTGGCAGTGTGGGGCCGCGTAATGCATACCCTCAGGCTTCCTCACCCTCTCAACATCTCCACTCACACCCACCCCTTTTCCATCATCCCCTTTCCCTGCAGCGCCGGTGCGGGGGATATACAGAGACTACAGGAAATTTTTCCAGCGTAAGCCACCACACTTGTTTTCACGCTTCCATAAAATATAGCAGCGTCTCGTTGCATTATGAAACTTTAATATCGTAGAACTTTATATAACTTTGTAAAACCTCCTTTTATACTTTCATGAATTCGGCCATATTTTTAAGGCTTTGTCACTCTCTCTGCTTTTGAAGTCTTTTATTAAGGCTTATAAATAACTGGAGAGAAGCGATATTTTGCTCAGGAGAACTTTTTTAGCGCTTTGCCATTAGTTACAGGCCAGTTCGTGAATTTAGGCAATAGAACGCAATCAACGAAGAAATACATGTGAGCTCTCAGCCACTTTCAGTAGCTGTGTTACAACAATTAGAACGCGTGATCACTAACATTTGTTGACAAAATGTGCCTTCAACACCTTCCATAAGAGAACCTGCACTCCTTTAGCAGAAATATTTGTAATGCTCTTTCCAGTTGCGCGTTTATTTTAAATAAATGCCGTGAAGGACATGTTGGTTTTCGTAATCCCTTTCAAGACTGACTCATTCGATGCGGCCCGCCCCTTATTTAGGGTAGCCATTTCGCCCTGTGTGCCCAATTATTAGCTCAATGTATTCCAATCTCTGACTTCCCCTATAATTTTTACCGCCTACAGCTCCTCTAACACCATGAGAGTTATTCCTTGATGTCTTAACAGGTGTCCTATCATCCTGTCCCTTCTTCTTGGCAGTGTTTTCCAAATATTCCTATCCTCGCAGAAACTGAGGAGAATTTTCTCGTTCCCTACCTTACCAGTTCACCTAATTTTCAACATTCTTCTGTAGCAACACATCTGAGAAGCTTGGATTCTGTTCTGTCTCGACTTTCCCACACTCCGTGTTTCACAGTCATACAATACTAAGCTTCAAAAGTACATTTTCAGAAATTTCTTCCTCGAGTTAAGGAAGAACAGCTTCTGAAATAACAGATCAGTAATAGTACAAGATAGACACGATGAAATGTACAGAAGCTGCCCCCTAACTGCAGATATTTCATACATTGTTCACTCTATCGGAATGATATTTTGACAGCTCATGGTACCTAAGGCATCGAGTATTTGGCATTTCGATTAATTATTTCACTTACAGATATACTGAATTAACCACGATTTTATTATAATGGGACGATGTACACTTCCTGAAACAATACAGTTTTTTATGCCAATTGCACATTTCTGCGTACTGTTTCAATACTTACACTGATGCGTGAAATGTAATTAAGCCTTCAGATACAGTATGAATAGAAAATTTGCTATTTTTAGTAAAAAATGTCAGTTGTGTATCAATACCTCGATGGTAAAAATCTGCTAATCGCAACGCAGCAACAAATTCACTGTGTGCTATCAATTACCGAACACAATGTTTCGATATTCTAAACTGTTCTGTGAACTGTTATGGTACTATTTTCATATCTCACGAGGATTTTGGAACATGGAAATATGGTTTTACGTAAACAAACATTTTATGTAAAATACTTTGACCACTGAGCCAGATACCTTCCTCATCGGTTTTTCGCTTCCCACGCCCGGGTTCCCGGGTTCGATTCCCGGCTGGGTCAGGGATTTTCTCTGCCTCGTGATGGCTGGGTGTTGTGTGATGTCCTTAGGTTAGTTAGGTTTAAGTAGTTCTAAGTTCTAGGGGACTGATGACCATCGATGTTAAGTCCCATAGTGCTCAGAGCCATACCTTCCTCATACACTGCAGTCTGCGTTCTTATGAGTACTCGATGCCAGGACTTCTACCAATCTGTGGAGTATGTTGGCTACCAAACTGTGGAGTATGTTGGCGTCATGCTGCTATTCCGAAGCCGGCCGTGGTGGCCGAGCGGGCTTTAGTCCGGAAACGGGGGACCGCTACGGTCGCATGGTTCGAATCCTGCATCGAGCATGGGTGTGTGTGATGTCCTTAGGCTAGTTAGGTTTAAGTAGTTCTAGATGTTAAGTCCCATAGTGCTCAGAGCCATTTGAACCATTTTGCTATTCCGAGTTCGTCACCCGGCGCCGGCTATGCCCGTTGATGTTCGTTTGTTTTTAGAGCCCACATTGTAATCTGGTGAAACACACGTGCTGTTAGTGTTTTCCAGCTCTGACAGATGAGTGGTCACAAGCTTCATTTTAATTAAAATCTCTGCCCGGTGAATTAAGTTTTTCGAGATCTTTATTTCGATAGACGCCTTCGTAGGAATTACAATACTCGGGATAGTAGTTACGTATAATAACAATTAACAGGTTGTAGGATACCACACACACATATTTTATTGTCCTACAAGATGCAAAGCATGTTGTCATAAACATCGATCAGAGCGAAATAACTACAGTTCCAGGGAGGTTAGTTGAGCCACCTCACACCAGCGATATTGCTGCCGGCGACTCCACAGTTACGTTTCCTCACCTTAATAACGAATTTGGCGTTTGCCCCACAATACTAATCCCGTCGCATTTTATTTCATGATTATATTCATGCAGTTTTCGGATATTTATAGACAGAGGTGTGTCTCCAACAATGCTTCACAGTTTGACTGGATTATAGATAAAAGTAGCTAGCAGCTAACTGAAGAAGATATTTGGGTCGGCCGTCGAAATATTATTCGTAAAATGGTATCAAAAACTATGCTGAATTCTCGAAAGCACAACATTAATCAATCACGCTGACGTAATCTGAGAGATCACAGAATTTTTGACAGCTGAGGCTTGTACACAATCATTTACAATAGCCAGTTAAACAATCACAGTTATCACACGTTTTTAGCCATCGTTCTCTAAGTTTTGAGGTAAATATACTGATATTGTTTATAATAAAACGTACTGGGTAGCTTATTAAGCGGGTTATTGCAACAAACTATAAAAAATTATGGGTGCTGTCGAATAGTATATCGGTAAGATAATTTCTTCATAAAATGATTATCCTTCTTAACTTTGTATTTACTTTCATAGTCATCGAGGACTACATCTCTGAGTTAGGCAACAAAAAAGGTGGAAGAATCGCTTGTCCGTTGTTTCCTTTTGTAAGTTGCGAAGAGAGAAGTAAAGACAGTTGTCTTCAGCAAATTTTATGTTTGTGGCCAATTCCGCCTTCAGTTGTGTCGTCGGTGAGGAAATGATTTAATCAAGAAGTAACGGAATACGCGCTCTTTCTGAACGTCAGGTGGGGGCAAGTTTGCCAAGTAAGGTAAAAAGCAGCTTCCCTTTAGTTTCACAAACGGTGACGCGCCTGCCACTGTCACAGATCATATCTTCACATAATGGAAACGGTGAAATATTTTTAAGGGTTCGCGCTAGATGTTTTTAATTTGCTTATCTAACACATAAACTTAATGCTTTGTAAGGGAATGAGCAGCCGTTAAGTTCTGATGCTCAAGAAGCGGAAAGCTTATGGCGCGGAAGCCGTAAAATTTTCCCTGCTTTTTGCAGCCCATCGTACAGGGACCGCCATGATGTGAAAATGAGAACGCCACCTCCTATCTTTATTATTTTTGTTTTGTTTTCATTTTCACGGCGTACCACAACAAAGAACCAGGGGCGCCCAACTGGTGCTCGCTGGTTTAGTAACGAAAACCATTGTTTGATTCGCATTCTGCTAGAAAAACACAATTAGTCCAGAAAAATCAAACCGAAAGAAGGTCGCGCTGGTAAATGAATAGGCACAAGCTGGAAGTATTTTTAATCGAAGTTAGGCTTCCAGTCGGTGGAGAAAGTTGGTGGCAAAAATTTCGTGAGACCCCGCGCCAGCGAGAAACGTCTTTGTTTTAATGATGTTCACTCCGAATCCTGTATCATCTCCGTGACATTCTCTTCCCTATTTCTCGATAGTACAAAGCGTGCTGTCCTTTGAAGTTTCTCGATGTACTCGATTAATCATACGAGGTGCATTCGAGTTCTAAGGCCTACGATTTTTTTTCTAATTAACTACTCACCCGAAATTGATGAAACTGGCGTTACTTCTCGACGTAATCGCCCTGCAGACGTACACATTTTTCACACTTACGCCATGATTTCATGGCAGCGGCGAAGGCTTCTTTAGGAGTCTGTTTTGACCACTGGAAAATCGCTGAGGCAATAGCAGCACGGCTGGCGAATGTGCGGCCACGGAGAGTGTCTTTCATTGTTTGAAAAAGCCAAAAGACACTAGGAGCCAGGTCAGTTGAGTAGGGAGCATGAGGAATCACTTCAAAGTTGTTACCACGAAGAAACTGTTGTGTAACGTTAGCTCGATGTGCGGGTGCGTTTTCTTGGTGAAACAGCACACGCACAGCCCTTCCCGGACGTTTTTGTTGCAGTGCAGCAAGGAATTTGTTCTTCAAAGCATTTTCGTAGGATGCACCTGTTACCGTAGTGCCCTTTGGAACGCAATGGGTAAGGATTACGCCCTCGCTGTCCCAGAACATGGACACCATCATTTTTTCAGCACTGGCGGTTACCCGAAATTTTTTTGGTGGCGGTGAATCTGTGTGCTTCCATTGAGCTGACTGGCGCTTTGTTTCTGGATTGAAAAATGGCATCCACGTCTCATCCATTGTCACAACCGACGAAAAGAAAGTCCCATTCATGTTGTCGTTGCGCGTCAACATTGCTTGGCAACATGCCACACAGGCAGCCATGTGGTCGTCCGTCAGCATTCGTGGCACCCACCTGGATGACACTTTTCGCATTTTCAGGTCGTCATGCAGGATTGTGTGCACAGAACCCACAGAAATGCCAACTTTGGAGGCGATCTGTTTGTTCAACAGTCATTCGGCGATCCCCCAAAACAATTCTCTCCACTTTCTCGATCATGTCGTCAGACCGGCTTGTGCGATCCCGATGTTGTTTCGGTTTGTTGTCACACGATGTTCTGCCTTCATTAAACTGTCGCACCCACGAACGCACTTTCGACACATCCATAACTCCATCACCACATGTCTCCTTCAACTGTCGATGAATTTCAATTGGTTTCACACCACGCAATTTCAGAAAACGAATGATTGTACGCTGTTCAAGTAAGGCAAACGTCGCCATTTCAAGTATTTAAAACAGTTCTCATTCTCGCCGCTGGCGGTAAAATTCCATCTGCCGTACAGTGCTGCCATCTCTGGGACGTATTGACAATGAATGCGGCCTCATTTTAAAACAATGCGCATGTTTCTATCTCTTTCCAGACCGGAGAAAAAAAAATCGGAGGCCTTAGAACTTGAATGCTCCTCGTATCTGGTGAGGATCCCAAACCGCACAACGATTCTCCAAAAGAGGATAGACAAGCGTTGTGTACACAGTCTCTTTAGTAGGTCTGTTGCATCTTCTACGTATTCTGGCAATAAATCGCAGTCAACGGTTCACCTTCCCCACAACATTTTCTATGTGTTCTTTCCAGTTTAAGTTGTTCGTAATTTTAATTCCAATGTATGTAGTTGAATTTACGGTCTTCAGATGTGGTTGATTTGACGTGTAACTTAAGTTTAACGGATTCCTTTGGAATGATGGATTGTGGATGACCTCATACGTTTAACTATTTAGAGTCAATTGCCAACTTTAGTACGATACAGAGACCTTCTCTAAATCGTTTTGCAATTGGTTTTGATCTTCGAATGACTTCACACATACTTTGAGTATTTCTTGCTGCTACTCCTTTTGTTAACCTGCCCCGAGCTGCTTCATTACTTGTACTGCACTTGTTTTTCATCATATGTACAAAAGAGCAGGTAACGCAAAGGAAAGCAATGTACGCTGTCCAGTAACATTAATGTGAGCGTCTGCCATAAGCCTGAATAACGACGACTGGCGACGCGGACAGCTGTGAGGTGTGCAGGAAGAGAAGCAACGATGTTCTGGAAGGTACCGACACGAATGTGGAGCCATACACAGCGCTGAGGCCTCCTGCGCTAGGTTTCTCAACTGAGGATCCGTGGCGCCCGTGGAGCCCGGTCGAGGAGGTCCCACACATCCTCAATTGGGTTTTAATCTGGGAAGTTTGGTGGCCAGAGGAGTAGGCTAGATTCATCTTAGAACCACGCACGTGCGCTGCGAGCAGTAGAACACTTTGCTTTGTCGTGCTGATAGATGCCGTGATGCCGAGGACAATCAAACGGCAAGTAGGGGTGGACTTGGCTCTCAATCAGTACTTCGGTTGGCGCGTTATACTTTCCAGAATAACGCTCGCTCCTCCAGCCTCGACCTTCCGACGACTGTTGCACTGTGTCTGCTTTCAGACGTTTCATGTCGTACGCGCCAATGGTCATCTGTCCGATGGAGCATGAAACGTGTTTCATCTGAAAAAGCTACCTGGCTCTAGCCAGTCGACTCCAGTTCCGCCGCTGGCATGCAAATTCCAGCCTTCATCGCTGATGAACAGCAGTCAGCGTGGGTGCATGGACCATGCGCCTGTTGTGGGGGCCCATATGCAACAACGTTCGCAGAACGTTCCTTAAGGAGACACTGTCGATAGCCTCTTGGTTCATCTGTGTGATCAGTCGCTCAACCAGTTGCCCGTCTATTCGTCCGTACACGTCTCCACAGCCGTCGTTAATCCCTGTCATCAATGGCCCGTGGTTTACGACAGTTGCCTCGGCAATAGCGCCATTTGGTCGTGCACTGTGTACTTTAACCAGGGCGGCACGTTAACAGGGTACAACTTCCATGTGGCACGAAAGCCAATGACCATGCCCTTTTGAGTGTCAGAAAAGCTGCACCGTTTCCTCATTACGCCAACGAGTGCACTGGTTGCCGCTGCCACCTTCTCCATGATAGGCTTTATATACACTTATTCACCATCCACAGTTAGTGCAGCTACCTGCCGTCTGTAAGTGGTTATGTAAGTGGGCTGCTTCTCTGTTGGCAGCGCTGTGTAGCGCTTTGCATTGCATCTGACTGCGCTTTCTCTGCAAGAGACTCTGTGGCTGGTCGGACTCGTTGTTTGAAGTTAATCGCCAGTACTGTTGGGCAGTTGGAAGCTTGTCGCCAGCAGTGATAGAAGTACTGTTGGGCAGTTGGAGGTGAACAGCCAGCAGTGGCGTTCAAAATCAAATGTGTGTTAAATCTTAAGGGACTTAACTGCTAAGATCATCAGTCCCTAAGCTTACACATTACTTAACCGAAATTATCCTAAGGACAAACACACACACCCATGCCCGAGGGAGGACTCGAACCTCAGCCGCACAGTCCATGACTGCAGCGCCTCAGACCGCTCTGCTAATCCCGTGCGGCTCCAGCAGTGATGGATGTTAGATGTGAGGAGTTAGCATTGATGGAGGGTACAGGTCTTAAGTGCTAGCGTAGGCTAACGATCTGTACATGTTCGACTTAGATACTGAAAATTATTCATGTTTATATACCTTTGTACTAGATGTCAATGACGATTTACATTTGTGTCTGAACTGGATGTCACACTATTAAGGTAAAAAAATACATTATTTGGTTTGTAATAAAATCTTTCCTTTCAGGCCTATAGGGTCGCCTTAGAAGAGCATCTGTTTTGTAAGATGATAATTTACGCTGGTTTATATTTAATCTCACATCAGATAGTTAGCATGTAACTGCAGTTAGAATCTTGTATTTACCTGACAGTATTAACGCTCGCTGTATTGCAGTAGATCGCGTAATGAAGTTTTTTGTGAGGTAAGTGCTTAATGAAATGTATAGATTATTCTTAAGATTTCTTTTTAGTCAGGGCCATTCTTTTGAATTAATTATTTGTAGTCATGTTATCTTTTTTTTGAGCAGTCAGATTGCGTTGCGCTAGGATATTGTGGAATTCAGTCATTCATCAATTTAAGTACAGACACACTCGTTTGAATAAGGAAGTTTCAGTTAGTGCATGTTGAAATTCGAACCTAGAAAGTGGACGCATTAATGTGAATAGGCTGTGTAAAAAGCTTAAAGCACTGGCAGCATAGTAAATGGGTAAAAAAACAAACAGACTAGTTATTGCTTTAGATACATGGCAGTCATGGCAGGAAACATGGTATGATACATTTTGGGACCATGTGGGCGTAAAACAGTGAAACATGAAGAAAACTCAATAGAGTAACATGCTAACTATCTGAATGGAGATTAAATGTAAACCAGCATAAATTATCACCTTACAAAACAGATGCTATTCTAAGCTCAACCTATAGGCCTGAAATGTGGACTATGCGTTCTGCAAGCATGAAAAAAAAATTAAGTACAAGAAATAAGAATTTCTCCATGAATAACGCAAATCACTTAGTTAAATATGTTTTCATTGTGAGATATGGAAAGAAATGATCTTACACCCAGGAAGCAAGGATGAAGATTCTTCCTTACGCAGTAATCTTACACTTACCAAATGAGCTGACCTAAATTCGTGATCGATCGAATCAATAAATTTTACCTCCATTGAAAAAACTGGAAAACGACAAAACCCAACAGAGACAAAAGACGTAGATGATCCCGACAACTCTTTATTCCAAACGATTTTAACATGGAAAAGGAACAGAGTGCCCTAACAAACTTATGGTTACCCAGAACCCCCGCCGGAATCGTGGGTCAATTAGAGGTAACGTTGCCAAAGCGTGGCTCTATCGATTCAGATGGAGGTTTGTTGGTGTAACTGTTTTTCGCAGTAAGTATATAAATATTCGTTTTATAAATTTTTGAAATATCTATTTTACTGCAGTCTATATTTATTTATGTTGCAGACGCGTTTCTCCTTTTAGATTAAGACTTCTTGAGTGTATTTAATATGGATTAATACAGTCTTGTTTTCATATGCAATACTTATAGATTAGGAAACAGTTCTCGCCGTAATTCTCACATAAAAAAAAATTCTTTGTCTGGCCAATTCTATAATAAGCACGCCATATAAAAACAATATTGTACCATTCCAGGTTAAATTCCTTAAACATCCCCAAATGCTTAAGAAAAACATGCTTGAAGCTGAATAAATGTAGAATATATATAGGTATATATTTATATACATATAATAAAAAATAGAAAATTAAATTAAAAAGCTGTGTTTCCGTTTATAAATCGAATAAACTTTACAGATGCGCTGAAAGGCCGAGAGAAGTGATGTAACGATGTGAAACAGGTTTCTTCCAAGGCAACAACCACGACTTCACCACCAGTTATAATGGAAAACTGTGAAATCCTTTAACTTATCGATCGTGTACGATACACACCTGTACCAGACATTTATTCATTTAAAAACCACTCGCACGCCTGAGGCAGGGCTTGAACGAAGGTGTTCCGCTTTGCAAAACCGCTATTGTCCTCCTTGTTCTACTGAATGAGAACAATAAGGGATCCTCGGTGTCCTGTAGACTGCGCTCAATGAAATCTGGGCCCAGGAAAGGTAGAGAGAAAGACCACTAAACCCCATACCCGAACCCTGCAGCTTGCCCGGCTGTAGACATGCCCTCTTACATCTTCTTTAACTTAATAATTACTGATGAAGTGCAGTGCAGATGCCCAACAAGAAGTGTTAGGCAAAAATTTTCACGTTCGGGAGCGTCGATAATTTATTTTCTGCCTGGCGGAATCGCAATCCATCCACTTCAAGCAATGGGAGCAGAAATCACTCCTGACTGAAAATCAGCAGTGACATTTTTAGGATCCCATTCTGGAATATTACAGATTGCACTGTGTAAAACAAGAAAATTTGTCTCTGTTTTTTCTTTCGTAAGAATTCAGAATCCATGGGATAGATGTTTGTTCCATTCTTTGAGTTTCCAAAGCGTACATGAATAGTACGCATACTTGAGAAAATTGTCTGCTACAATATTCGGACGTCCCCTCCACAAAAAGTTTGTTTAGTCTTTGGGGCCCCCATTCCTGCTTTTTCACTAAAACCTTGATCCTAATTCCAAAGTTGCCGTCACTTAAAACAAATGTGCTCTCGCAGTTGATGCTTACCGTCTCTCCTTGAAGATGAACTTCTTGACGTTCTTCTGGTTCTTTCAGATGGCCCGATGTTTGTACAATGTCATCTTCGTAGCTTGTTGTTCTGGTATTTCAGTAACGAAGTCATACGCTCGATTGTGCAAGTCACCTAACTCTTCACAATATAGACTGAGGTGAGAAGTCGTGGGATAGCGATAAACACATATACAGAAGGCGGTAGTATCGCGTATACAAGGTAGAAAAGGGTAGTGCGTTGGGGGCGATGTTTGTACACAGGTGACTCATGTGAAAAGATTTCCGGCGTGGTTATGGCCGCAAGACGGGAATTTGATCACGGAATGGTAGTTGGAGCTAGACGCATGGGATATTCTGTTTTGGAAATCGTCAGGAAATTCCATATTACGAGACCTACAGCGTCAAGAGTGTGCCGAGAATACCACATTTCAGGCATTACCTCTCATCATGGACAATGCAGAGACCGACGTCTTTCACTTCACGACCGGGAGCAGCGACTTTTGCGAAGAGTTGTCAGTGTTAACAGACAAGCAGCACTGAGTGAAGTAACCGCAGAAATCGATGTGACACGCACGACGAACATTTCTGTCAGGACAGTGGGGTGCAATTTGATGTTAAGGAGCTATGGCGGCAGACGTCTAACGCGAGAACCTTTGCTAACAGCACGACACCACATGCAGCACTTCTTCTGGGGCCGGCCGCGGTGGTCTCGCGGTTAAGGCGCTCAGTCCGGAACCGCGTGACTGCTACGGTCGCAGGTTCGAATCCTGCCTCGGGCATGGATGTGTGTGATGTCCTTAGGTTAGTTAGGTTTCAGTAGTTCTAAGTTGTAGGGGATTATGACCACAGCTGTTGAGTCCCATAGTGCTCAGAGCCATTTGAACTTCTTCTGGGCTCGTGACCACACCGGTTGCACCCTCCGCGACTGCAATACCGTGGCCTTGTCAGATGAGTCGCGATTTCAATTGGTAACAACTAATGGAAAAGCTCGAGTGTGGTGCAGACCCGGCGAAGCCGCGGACCCAAGTTGTCAACAAGGTAGGATGCAATTTGGTGGTGACACCATAATGGTGTGAGCTGTGTTTACGCGGAATGGACTGGATCCTCGGGTCAAATTGAAGCTATCATTGACTGGAAATAGTTGTGTTCAGCTACTTGGTGACGATTTCCAGCCATTCAGGGACTTCATGTTCCCAAACAACGGTGGAATTTTGATTGATGACAATGTTTCATGTCACCGGGCCACAGTCGCTCGCGATTAGTTCGATGAACATTGTGCACAATTCGAGCTAATGAGTTGGCCACCCCGATCACCCTACATGGATCCCATCAATATTTATGGACGTAATTGAGAGGTCAATTCGTCCACAAAAATCCTGCACCGGCAACCCTTTTCAATTATGGACGGCTATAGGGGCAGCAAGGCTGAGCATTTCTCCAGGGGACTTGCAACGACTTGCTAAGTCCATGGCACATATTGTTGCTCCACTTCGCGGGGAAACAGGAGGTCCCACATGACATTAGAGGGTATCCTATGGCTTTTGTTACCACAGCGTGTTTTAGAAATTCTTCGTCTGGTTCACAGTGTTACTTACTTCCATGCGATCATCATCCGGAACTCCACACTGACGCCTGCTTAAACTAAGCACCTTACAGTATTTGATCTAAAGCATTGTTCGGCAATATGTTGATTTCTGGCTTCATCAGCGCGAAAACACAGTCCAGTTTACTTTGATTCTCTTTATGGTTTAAGAATGTCATTCATAGTGCCTACATGGCTTACCGCGCGTAGCCATTGTCACACAAACACACAAGGCACACAAACTGAACGCCGCGATATCCACAGTCGTAGTTAGAGTGACTGTCCAGACTATCATCCACAAGGGTGAACGAGGGCGTGGGTAGCCCGTGGCTCATAGGGAGCGTTCCCCGCTGACCGTGATTCTGGTGATGCAGTTAGGCCATGATGTTGTGAACAGGTAGTTTCCAGGACTTCTTCTCGTTACTTCTCGAAGTCTTCCAGAGAAACAAACCTGGGCATCCACCTACATAATAGGGCTGGTGGGAAACTTAAGCCGGCCGGTGTCGCCGAGCGGTTCTAGACGCTACAGTCTCGAACCGCGAGACCGCTACAGTCGCAGGTTCGAATCCTGCCTCAGGCATCGGTGTGTGTGATGTCCTTAGGTTAGTTGGTTTAAGTATTTTTTTTCTTTTTTTTTTGGGGGGGGGGGGGGAACTTAAAAACATCGCGTTACTCAGAAGCAAGAGCATTGTTTTACTCGCTGGTGATGAAGCATTCATAGGACATTTTCAAGACGACCTTCATCGGCTTGTGGACAAATTTGCTGTTGCTGTGAATTTAAAGAAAGAATGATTATGGTGCAGGGATACACAGATACGCCTGCCTCAAGATTAGATGGCTACTTGTTGAATGTAGTCGACAAATTCTGGTGTCTCGGTTCGCTGGTGGCAGAAGCTCTCTCTCTCTCTCTCTCTCTCTCTCTCTCTCTCTCTCTCTCTAGACACCGAAACGCAAGATTTGGCAAAGCAGCGAACACTTCCGGGACGCTCCGTTGAAGAGTGTGGGACAACAAACATCTTACGGTGAACACAAAAATGCTGGTCTGTCGCCGGCCGTGGTGGTCTCGCGGTTCTAGGCGCGCAGTCCGGAACCGTGCGACTGCAACGGTCGCAGGTTCGAATCCTGCCTAGGGCATCGATGTGTGTGATGTCCTTAGGTTAGTTAGGTTTAAGTAGTTCTAAGTTCTAGGGGACTAATGATGACCACAGCAGTTGAGCCCCATAGTGCTCAGAGCCTTTTTTTTTTTTTTTTTTTTTTTTTTTTTTTTTGCTCGTCTGTCAGACTTGTGTGCTGAGTACCCTTCTGAACGGTGCCGAGACGTAGACGTCATACGCCAAACAAGAACCTCAACACCTTTCATCTGCATTGCTTACGAAACATGCTAGGCATAACACAGAGAGGCCAATTGGCAACTGAGATGGTCCTGAATGATGCGAAACTACCAAGCATTACCAACACTCTCAAGAATCGTCGCCTGTGGTCGCTAGTATCTTATGTTGTGTGGACCACTTCTGTCTTCCCCGACACACATTGCTTAGTGGGATAACAGAAATCAAGAGACTCCCAGGAACACCTGCTTTGCGCTTTAAGGATTGTGTCAGAAGCGATAAAAATGCATTTAATATTGGTTGCGACAGTTGGGAGAAGCTCGCCGAAGACCACAGTAGATGGAGGAAAACCGTCAAGGACAGCAGCATGTTCCACATATGCCCTTGGCTCGACAACTTAGCTGCGAAACGAGTGTGTGGGCAAGTCCCTCCACCGCACTTCTCTTTTGGCGTGGAATACACTCGCCCCACCTGTTGGTGCCAACTGGGCTCTGGCAGTGGACTCCTAAGCCACCAAAGAAATTGCTTGCGTGATGTCACGTGAACCTTCCGTTAAGAAGTATAAGCCATTGATGCGTTTCTAGGAATACTGAGTGCAAATTTTATAGATTTTTGTACGGGTGCCAATTTCAGTTGGTGCAGTTTTCATACATCAAGGTGTGGCCCCCGTCAGAAGGGAAGACAGTTATCGGTAGCGGCCTACGGACATCCGCCCGTCCCGCAGGAGAGAGACTCGTGCCCGGCGTAGCAGGAGGTGAGCGCCCCAGAGGCAGGAAGCCGGCACAAAGAGGCCGTCGGCCCGGATATCGCCAGTTGCGCGTCGCCAGAGGCCGCTGATTAAACTGTTTGCCGGCCAAGTGGGCGCGCGCCGCCCATTGGCGGTCATTAAGGGACGCGACAGGTTGGTCGCTGCAACATGTACTGTACGGCCCGCTCACTTCGCCTCCTTCTGCAGGCCGCGTGAGCTATTTCATCCCAAACCGATAACCTCTGGCAATACCACAGTTGCTTCTAAAGTAGTAGGTGTAAGACGTGTATATTTCTACTGTCTATTGTCAAACCACAATTTATGAAAGATGTTTATATTTTATTAACAGGATTAAGTAGGAATAATTAATATTTGTCATGTTGGAAATAATTGTGATAGCAGGGAATATTTGCACCAAAGTATTGTTGATATAACTTTAAAAAGGGCGGGAGAAACCGCGTATGGATACATTTTAAGAAAACAGCGGGAAAGACGGCGCATTGATACATTTTGTAATGGTAGCAGGAATTGTCTGCACCAGAAAGCATTGTTGGCAGGAGAGACCGCACTTTAGCGTTCGTAGAATGTCAGTAGTAAGCGAGAAGTGAAGCGAGTCGGTAGCAGGTTTGAAGCCAGAGGTTGAGAGAAGCGGTGTGCCGGCCAGCCACTAGCTATGATTTACAAGAGATTATAAACGGATGTACAGAGACATCAGCTGACTATTATAATAAGAGGAACTAATGATATAGAATTAATTTTTTGAGAAACTCAAGACTACTGATGCGCATTGCTAGTTGTAAGATTATAGGAAAAAGTAAGTCCCATTTGAACGTTTGTAAAATCATTTCATTCAGAATATAATTAACTTTTGCCAGCAGTATTGCATTTCTAATTATAATCCATCCTAAAAACCATCAACGTAAAACTTTGCAAAATTTTATTGTTGTCAAGAAAAAGTTTTACTATGAATTACGTAATTTCAGTCAAATTAATTAAAGAATAACGTCAGCTTTGCTATTAAAGAATAACGTCAGCTTTGGTAATAAATACAGCCATTTATTATGAAAGCCCACCAGCAGCTAATAGAATATAGTGAAACAGAGGAAGTATATTCATGTCGCAGTTCGATGTAGCAGTCAGATGGCGATCCAGTAACAGTAAAAAAGGTAAGGAACAGTTTTCGGTTATTGCAGATAACGACGACGACACATTCTATGTTTCATCGAAATAATGTGAAAATCACTTTTAATAAGCAGCAATTAAATTTGTATGCGAAGATAGAGAAAGAGAATAAATTTCAAAGGGAAGATTTCATTTGTTATTATTAAGCAAGAGATAGAAATCCCAAGGAAAAATCTCATAGTTTACTGTAAAAGGGAAGGTTATCAATAAAAAAAGAGAGATATGGAGGAGACGGGAAGGTTTCACGCGTCTAAAATAGTAGGTTACTGCATAAGATCGCAGCGCATTTCTTTTTTCTTCATATTGGTATTCCGGTTGTTGTGGTTTTATATGTTGATTGTTGTTTTTTCTACGTTACTATTGCTATTTGAGTTTACATACTGTCATTACCAGCTCTGGAGAAAGTGAGTGGAGCTGCAGACTCTAGAAAATGGAGAGCCAAGTGGAGAACTCGGAATGTTTCCGACATATTCTTCTGTTTTTATTGAGTAGAGAAGTCACACAAACATATGCGCCTTGTGTGGGGTAATGCAATTGGACAGAGCACGGAAATAAAAAGGTTTTACCGTTTTAAAGGGGATCGTTTTGACATTAGCAATTCCCTACGTTCAGGGAGACATTAGGGGTTTGATGAAGATCTTTGAAAAGCATTAGTCCAGAACGATCCACGACAGTGTTGTCGAGAACTGGGAAATGTGATGAAATGTGATCATTCTACTATCATGCGACATGTTCATCCAACGGGGGAAGTTCAATATCCGAGTGTATGGGTACCGCATGCGCTAAGCCAAAATCACAAAAATCGGCAAGTGGCCATTTGTGCATCTCTGCTTGGTCGTCATCAACCGGCTCGTGAGTTGCACAGATCATTTCCATCCCGTGTCATTACACGAGACGAGAAATGGTGTCTTTATGCTAACATAAGGAAAAGAATGGTTGAGCCCAAACAGAACAGCAGCTCCCCGTGCAAAGACCTGCGCGCATCCACGAAATAGGGCTAGTGGAAAAGCGACGGTGTGGTGTACTACGAATCGCTTCCTGAGGGTGTAACCGTCACTGCTGACATTCATTGTCAACAACTGAGACTTCTTTCAGACGCAGGAAGACTGCCTGAAATAGGGCTACTCCATTAGAATGCCCCTTCCCCTCCCCCTGCATCCTGCTAGACTGACAAAAATGCTGTACACGAGTTATCATCATCATCATCATCATCATCAGCCAATTCGATCATTAAATGATGTTTCCTCTTCGAGTCGTGGATTCATGTAGGCTTTCAGCGGTCTTACCCAAGTGGGACGGTCTTAGGCAGTTCTCTGCCAGGTGTTACCAGCGATCTTCTTGATGTCTTTGTCCCATCTGTCTGGTGGTCTTCCTCTAGGCCTCCGGTGCTCTCTCGGACTCCACTCCAGTACTAGCTTCGTTCAGCTGTTGTCTTTTCTTCTTGCGACGTGGCCAGCCCACTGCCATTTCAAGGAACCTACTGTCTATAAGACGTCGTTAACCTTCGTCACAGACCGGATGTCATCTGCCCTTTTCCTATCCTTTCTTGTACAACCCAGCATTGATCTCTCCATGGCTCTCTGTGCTGTCCTAAGTTTCCCTTTTATACTCGCCTGATTTTTTGCCTCATATTTTCACTTTTTTCACTCTCTGTCAAACAACCTTCAAGTAGTTTCCTTTCCACGTAAAAGTACGTGTTCAAAATGCTTCGATGAATTTTTCGCCTGGAAACCATGCGTTTTCTACATTCGCGAAATTGAAAAGTTATCCCAGCGTTGGCAGACTGTCGTAAATAGTGAGGAAGAATGTATTATTGATGACTAAGTTTTCTGTTATGGGTATCTGCTGGATAAACCCAACTAACTTATGCCTCAACGTAATGCTTCTCCTTCTTTTCCTAACGTTTAAGGCGCCCGATATCGGACGTGCTTTATCAGAATCTGGCAGATTCCAACTCATTGTTTAAATTTGTGGTGGATGACCTTCCTGACGCTGAAGTCGTCATGGTAACATGAGGAGGGGGGGGGGGGGGGGGAATTCGTGTGCGCCACCTGTCTGCGAATCGTGTAGACTTCGTTGTGTGTTAACTGTGTATTGTATTCTCTGAGGCGAGACGAGTTTGAGAAAACGCCTAGAAACCACACTTGGACTGGTCTTGGATAGTGGTTAACACGCGGCGCCGAGTCGGTCCCGCTGTGGCTCCCCTCCCTCCCTCTCTCGCACGCTGCGCGTTACGCTGTGCGATCAGGTCATACGGAACACTCCTCTGGCGATCCAGACCGCATCAGGAAGCATACAGATAACTTTACTTACTGTGAGTACACGGCGGCCCAACGATTCCCCGCAACCCCCTTCCCATCAACCGTGTCATGTCACAATGGATACAGCCCATTGTAAAATGGCATGAAATTTAAAAGGTCCAAATGAGATAGCTTGTTTGATAGTTGTGTATTGCATGGTCTATTTATTTAAAAATTAGGGAACAGTGTTAGGCCTTACAATATGCTGCAAGTCATACGGGATACTGCCATTTCTGTGCAGGGGATGTCAAGCTCACTTGTGTGGTGTCCAGGCTGATTTATTTATGTTATTGTTATTCTTATTACTATTATTATTATTTGAACAAGCAATCCTGTTGGCAGAACATGCGCAACTGAGTATTACAGCCGGCCGCAGTGGCAGAGCCGTTCTAGGCGCTTCAGTCTGGAAGCGTGTGACCGCTACGGTCGCAGGTTCGAATCCTGTCTCGGGCATGGATGTGTGTGATGTCTTTAGGTTAGTGAGCTTTAAGTAGTTCTAAGTTCTAGGGGACTGATGACCTCAGACGTTAAGTCCCACAGTGCTCAAGGCCATTTGAACCAATTTTTTGAGCATTATAGCAAAGGTTGAAAATACCGCTTAAGTTGTAAATTACTTTATTTTCACACGACCAGCTTCGGACTGTTATAAGCCCATCCTCCTGTGTCGTAGCTGTGCTGTAGTCCTCGAACGCCGCGTGTACCAGGAGCGGCGTGCTGCCTATGAGCGCAGAACAAGGAGTCTTCCACGTTCTGACAGTAATATATTGGTTGGATCACTATAGGATTTTGTCTTAAATACTATAAACTTTGCAAATTATAACTGCACCACTATGTGTTGCAATGTAGCGATGGTAAATGTATGGTTTTCTAACAAAATACGCCAGTGTCACATTCCTTCCTTAAAACTGAAGTGATTACTGCCTTTATAGGCATAGGAATCAGTGATATGGAGGCAAGGCACTATAAATAATAAAGTAAGAATGGTTTCTTGTCTTGAATTATGGTGAGCGGGAAGTTAAGCTATATGAGCAGGTAAAAAGGGACTAAATTAATCTAGCACATACAATTTGCCACAAGTTTGCATCATTTCACCTTCTCCGTGCAGTTGCCTTGAACATAGAGGTAATCGTTGAGCTATGATGAAAAAAAAATGGTTCAAATGGCTCTGAGCACTATGGGACTTAACTTCTGAGGCCATAGGTCCCCTAGAACTTAGAACAACTTAAACCTAAGTAACCTAAGGACATCCCACACACCCATGCCCCATGCAGGATTCGAATCGGCGACCTTAGCGGTCGCGCGGTTCCAGACTGTAGCGCCAGGAACCGCTCGGCCACCCCGGCCGGCTGAGCTATGACACTCTAGTTCCTACAGTATCTCCTACCAAAAATTTACCGCAGTATGATTTAACTGTACTTTGACTGCATCCGAAACTGTAACCCACAATTCGTCAAGCAGCGAGACTTTGTTTCGTCTCTGGAACGAAATGTAAGTAATGAATTTCTTTGTAAAGAAACATTTTCTACTACCGGTCACGGTTTTCTGTTTAAGTATGCTGTGCGTTTTGGTTGATAGACGCATCCCATATTAATACCCACTGACAGATGGCCATGAACTTCCTATCAAAAATAGTGTATGCGCATTGTGAATCACACAGCACACTAGAAGCAACTAAGAGGGAGGCTAATTCGTGTGTGTACATACATTTCCCCTAGCCAAAACTGAGAACAAAGTCAGCCATATTGACTATTCCACTCTCGAACAGCACATGGGAAGAATGAACAATGCGTATATCGAAAACCTGAATTCTTCTGTACTCTCAAAATAGACATACATTGTGCTGCCACCTCGATGGAGGATGTTGTACGAAATAATGCTGTCCTGTGGATGCGATCCTAAGCAATATATCATATAATTATCACCAATTAAAACGAGGTAAGTTACTGCACAGTTCACAACTAGCGACAGAACACACTCTAAATGGAACGGAGAAAATCTGTGTTGAGCACCTGATCGCATTTTGTCCAGCAAGCTGAAAGAAACTGCTTAACATACATGTTTTTTCTTTAGAGTTTATGTTCTCGCTTTTCCTTCACTTCTCTGATGATTTCGAAATAACGATGACATTCGGTGGTGATCCGCAGCCAAATAGTGGAAGTTCATTTTCTCCCGGTTTTACGCATGGTGGACGTGTATAGGGGGTGTATAGCCTAATCATTTGTATTTGGTGGTGGTACACTTAGGTGGGTGGCGCAAAATAATGCGATGCCAATTGCACCCTGCAGTTGAATGTTGAAGCTATGTCGACTTTGCTCATAAACTAAAAGAAAATGGGCTGTGCCTGCTTTCGTGGAAAGAGGAAATTTATTATCGTCGCGACTGTGTTGTCCTTTTTAAAAGATGCTTCATTATAAGAGCCGCGTTGACGTAAAATATAATTTCTCTCCATCGCACAACTGCGAAGGCTTGCTGTGGGGTGGTGCGGAGGGCGGGCCAGTGTGTGTGAGATCGCCGACGCTGGTGTGCGTGACTAGGGTGGCCGGAGGTGTACACAGCACTTGCACTTGTCCATTTATCTCCTATTGTTTAGTGGACTATACATGCTTTTGTGTTGGCGAAGGGTCGTCGCTTCAAGGCAGCCAGCGTCCGAGGGGGTGTGACAGAAGCCTGGGTGCGGCCAGCGACTGCGAGGGGATGGCTGTAAGCCACAGAAAAACCACAAGACACTCGACGATAGTAGTTGACCGTTTGGAAACGCTTATGTCCCCTCTGTAGATGGATGGAGCGAGGGTCTTGAATTTCGGTAGTTTTGTGATTGTACTTTGACGAGTATGCATGTTCAACTATCGCCCCTTATTCAGTCTTTTAGGACAATGATTTGCCGGCCGGTGTGACCGAGTGGTTCTAGGCGCTTCAGTCTGGAACCGAGCGGCCGCTACGGTCGCAGGTTCGAATCCTGCCTCGGGCATGGATGTGTGTCATGTCCTTAGGTTAGTCAGGTTTAAGTAGTTCTAAGTTCTAGGGGACTGATGACCTCAGCTGTTAAGTCCGATAGTGCTCAGAGCCATTTTTTTTTAGGACAACCATTTTCCCCAGTATATATATGTGTTGTATTGTAACCTGTTCATTACTAGTGCTGGTTTTCTCACGACAATTTCGAAGTGTAATTAGAACAGTGATGCACTTTTTTCCATCAGGTGTGGTGGTGTGCAACGGCTTCGATCACCTTGGCTGCAGGGTGATTATCAAGCAGGCGACTGTAGCGAACTCCGACGTCAAACAGCGATAAGTCCTCAGTTGTATGCTTACAGTTAATAATACACTTATTAAACCTCCCTCTGTGCAACACGTGCATCTTGTCAGTTGAATATATTTCCCACCATTAAAGAAAAGCGAAAGTAGCTCACACCCCAACCTTTCTCCCGCCAGCTCCTAGGTGAATGGTAGAATCTGAGTGTGACTACACTAGTTTCGAGTGGTATGCCAAATGTTTACCCAGCAGGATAACGCCAGTTGTACGGCATCCTTGATTTTTGAGCTGCATTGCTATTTTAGGCAGTCCTTGTGTAGCACTATGCATGTAGTTGTGCAATTAGGATCGAATTGTATGATTTAGTAAGAAATTAGGAACGATTTTACGTCAGTTTCCAACCAAAATAAATAAAGTGCAGTATCCTAACCTCCGGTTAGCCGAGAGGTCTAACGCACGGCTTTCGGGAGTGGGAAGGAGCGCCTGGTGCCCGGCACGAATCCGCCCGGCGTACTTGTGTCGAGGTCCGGTGATCCGGCCAGTCTGTGAATGGTTTTTAGGCGGTTTTCCATCGGCCTCGGCGAATGCGGGCTGGTTCCCCTTATTCTGCCTCAGCTACACTGTGTCGGCGATTGCTGCAAAAACAAGTTCTCCACGTAAGAGTACACCACCATTACTCTACCACGCAAACATAGGAGTTACACCCGTCTGGTGTGAGACGACCTCTTGTGGGGTCCACCGGGGCCGAATCGCACAGTAACCCTGGCTCTGGTGCGGGTCGGCGGAGGGGTGAAGTGGACTACGGTAGCCGTCGTGGGATTGTGGACCACTGCGGCTGCGGCGGGGACGCTGCCTCCCCGTCGTTTCTAGGTCCCCGGTTAACATACAACATACAACAACCCTAATCTTGCTCTCCTGCATCTGGGCAGTTTCCATGTGCTGGTGGATGCATTTTGCCCTTCCATCCAGAAGGACCAGGGTTCGAGGCCCGGACAGGGCACTGCCATTTATCATTTCCCGAAAATTTCAAGCGCCTCTGGTGGTATAATTGTGTTAGGGGGATGTAGTTGGGCTTTCAGTCCAGGAGAGTCCTAGAAATGGCACCGCCATTTTTAATTTCCCGCCGATTCCCGGTTGGGGAGGGGGGAGGGGGAAGGTCGGGTGGGACGTCAGCACAGCCCTGCGACAAAGATTCTCACCAAAATTCGAAATTCCCGCCAAATTGAAAATTTCCGCATAATTCGAAATTCCTGTCAGTACGGTTTGTGGGGGAGGGGGAGGGGTGGAGAGGGAGGAGTGGGCTTGGACTCACGTGCAGGCTGAGATAAATCCATGACGTCATCTGGGGGTGGGAGTGGGCATGTTGGGGGAGGCTAATTAATTGATCAGTTCAATTAATTTCCATATCAATTTCATATCAATTTTTTCTTCAAAACTGTGCTCGGAGCCCCAGTACCGTACTACTGGAAGCCTAGTTACAAAGTTTCAAGAACCGGCTTCAGATGCTGGTTCTAGGAATATACTAGAGCTCCTTACTTACCGCTGGCATGAAGATTAGATTAATTACAGCACGTACAGAGGCATTTAAACCATCATTCGTCCTGAGCTCAATACGTGAATAGAACGGAAGGAACCCTAATAACTGGTACAATAGGACGTACCCCCTGCCACGCACTTCACATGGATTTGCAGAGTATAGACATAAATGTACTTGTAGATCCGAAACAATGTCATCTGCAAAACGAAGGTGAAGCCAAAAAAATCCGTTTATGCGCATTCCTCATTAACCCCCTTAAATGAGTTGAAGACTTCCTCCAAGGAAGCAAAAAATAGCTTCGCTGAAAAGCAGTCCCCTTACCTCTTTTCACTATTACGAATTCTTGCTATAATCGAAGAGAAGCTGTAATGTTGTTGTATATATTCTGAGAAACTGATAGAGAATATTCTGTTCCTTGATTCTCAGGTGCTCCAAGCACAGCTCATACTCTGATTGTCAAACTGTTTCTCATACAAAGCGGTATCTGATGTTTATTTTTCTTACATCGTGTTTGTTGACAATCTATAGCCGGTCCATAGTGCTCTACCGACTTTTTTTCTCCAAGTTAAAGTCTTCAATTTATTTTGGATTATTTTTCAATCAGTGTAGATTTAGCACACGCGTCGAAGTCAAAGCGTCTTCCCAGCAAATTACGTAACTAACGCCCAGAAGTGTCCATCTGATAAGCGGCAGTTACCCTGCCATAGGTCGTGACATCGAGGTGTTCGCCTACGCATCGCTCCTTTTGCCGAGGAAAGACCATTTAGGTAAACACAGGTTGATCGGAAGAGGCACTGCCCAATCGGCACACGCGAAGCACTCTAACGACAGCTTAACCTATCGTTTAAAGCTTGCGAAACGCCCGCGAAGGTGAACTCTGTCAGCATTCGTTAATCAACATGTCTACTTCTGGAACTCTGAAGCGATAGGCAGTCATTTACTGACGCCGGAATTCTATTTCGCATGTGGGAATAATAACAGCTGACCTGAGAGGTTCCGAGAGCTGGGTGGGAACCGCGAAAGGCTAATAGCGAGTAAACTGTATCCCACCACGTTGATAAATTTGCTTCTCGAGCAAAATGCTAATACGGGGATCACGATTTCATTTTTCCTCAGTTCGCCTTGAGCGCGCATTATTCAAATTATAATGGGCGTAACCCGCATTATGCGCGACACACGGGGTCGCGGTACAAATAATTAATTATACATTACAAATTGAAAACATCGCCGCCGCGGCGCTGGGAGCGTCACGGGCGGCTGATGCTATCGGCGCCGCAAGACGCGACCGTCTCGGCTACCCCGCGCTCTTATCTTTACACGTCCGGGAGAAAGTTACAACACGTCCCCACTCCGTTAAGTCCCCCACGTATGTGCGTGAGAGCATACGTGGGCTTATGCGTGTCCCCGACAAGCCTGCAGTCCACGAACAACATTGATGACGATATCGAAGGAAACAGCAGGTTTACTGTTAGCAGGCACTCTTTTTACACTACTGGCCGTTAAAATTGTTACATCACGAAGATGAGTTGCTACAGACGTGAAATTGAACCGACAGGAAGAATATGCTGTGATATGCAAATGATTAGCTTTTCAGAGCACTCACACAAGGCTGACGCCGGTGGCGATACCTACAACGTGCTGACATGAGGAAAGCTTCCAACCGATTTTTCATACATAAAAAGCAGTTGACCGGCGTTGCCTGGTGAAACATTGTTGTGATACCTCGTGTAAGGAGGAGGAATGTGTACCATCACGTATCCGACTTTGATAAAGGTCGGATTGTAGCCTATCGCGATTGCGGTTTAGACATTGCTACTCGCGTTGGTCGAGATCCAATGACTGTTAGCAGAATATGGAATCGGTGGATTCAGGAGGGCAATACGGAACACAGATCCCAACGGCCTCGTATCACTAGCAGTCGAGATGACACGCATCTCATCCGCATGGCTGTAACGGATCGTGCAGCCACGTCTCGATCCCTGAGTCAACAGATGGGGACGTTTGCAAGACAACAACCATCTGCACGAACAGTTCGACGGCGTTAGCAGCAACATGGACTATCACCTCGGAGACCATGGATGCGGTTACTCTTGACGCTGCATCACAGACAGAAGCGCCTGCGATGGTCTACTCGACGACGAACCTGGGTGCACGAATGGCAAAACATTTTTTCGGATGAATACAGGTTCTGTTTACAGCATCATGATGGTCGCATCCGTGTTTGGCGACATCGCGGTGAACGCACATTGGAAGCGTGTATTCGTCATCGCCATACTAGCGCATCACCCGGCGTGATGGTATGGAGTGCCATTGCTTATAGGTCTCGGTCACCTCTTGTTCGAATTGACGGCGCTTTGAACAGTGGACGTTGCATTTCAGATGTGTTACGACCAGTGGCTTTCCCCTTCATTCAATCCCTGGGAAACCCTACATTTCAGCAGGATAATGCACGACCGCATGTTGCAGGACCTGTACTGGCCTTTCTGGATACAGAAAATGTTCGACTGCTGCCCTGGCCAGCACATTATCCAGATATCTCGCCAACTGAAAACGTCTGGTCAATGGTGGCCGAGCAACTGGCTCGTTACAATACGCCAGTCACTTACTCTTGATGAACTGTGGTATCTTGTTGACGCTGCATGGGCAACTGTACCTACACGCCATCCAAGCTCTGTTTGACTCAATGCCCAGGCCGTTATTACGGCCAGAGGTGGTTGTTCTGGGTACTGTTTTGTCAGGATCTATGCACCCAAATTGCGTGAAAATGTAATCATATGTCAGTTCTTGTGTAATATATTTGTCGAATGAATACCCGTTTATCATCTGCATTTCTTCTTGGTGTAGCAATATGAATGGCCAGTAGTGTATTTATATCCATAACCCATTTCCTAGGTTTTGAAACCTCCAAATATGGTGGATTTGTATGCTCTAAAACTAAATGTGTCTGTGTGTTGAGTTACAATTTTGGGTAACCTGAGACACTGTCTGGTGGAGAAAAAAAGTACTACTTCAGAACGTGGTTACGTTACTAAACGTAAATGTAAATTTGGAAATAAAATAAGAAACAAAACACCTTCTCTTTTATGTTTACCATAACTAATTATAAAAGATTTGAGAAAATTAGCCAACAAGCTACAGATATAAAGATTTTTTAACAACCCTTGACCACGGTTTCAACAATTGTAAAAATGATTTCTTCTGGAAAAGACAATTTTACAGTTGTTGGATCCTTGGCCAAGGCTTGCTAGCAAACCTTTATTTCTGCAAGCGGTTGGCTGATTTTCTCAAATTATTCTTTTATATTCGCCATTATTGTGCAGCAGCTATGTTCAAAATTTCATAAATAATTAGTTATGTTACCGCGACGTTCTGCAAATGGAATGGCCTATTTTACAAATGCACCAACACACCAACAGCATGTACCCTCCCCCTCCCCCTCTCCCCCGCCCTCCTCCCCCACCAGCTTGAGAATATGTGTATATTAATTAGTAATACAAATAGTATATCTGCATACTTTGAAGACATAATCAGCGTACTACTCATACCTTCATTTAGTTATAACATCTAATAGATACAATTTCAGTAACTCCCTGCTCTCAAAAAGTATGCTGCCCTTCAGTCACTTCATTCAAGCTCTGTATCTGCATCTTTCTCTCTCTCTCTCTCTCTCTCTCTCTCTCTCTCTCTCTCTCTCTCTCTTAGCTCCATCCTCCCCTTCATATCTCCCATGAATTAATATAGTTATCTGCAGGTTTCTTTGCCTAACACACAAAACTCAATAGTTCCACCCAAATAAAACCAACAGTTTGTATACCACGTCAGCCTGATACTATCTATACCTCTTCATATGGTTAAGTATACATCTATCTGGATATCTTTAACTCTCTATCAGTGTGTTACTTCAGCATTTAGTTATTTATAACACAAACACATGTAAGTTTAACAAACCCACAGCTCTACCATATACAAAACTTATCACTCATTCCTGCAATCCTTTCATCCTCTGTCTCTGAAGTCCAGGCAAAATTGTTATTTATGTATAAATGATACGCCTACTTGGGAAGCAAGCGTGACGACTGCGTGCCAGGGGATGACCTGAGGGTGGTACTGTGTACCGAAACTAATAGTCATTAGGCAAAATAAATGAAGTGTAGAATAAAGCATATACTTTCTCAGTACTGTTTTCGTCGCTTTTCCACTGGAAATGTCTCGGGAATAAATAATTGTTGTACTTAAGGTTTACAACATGTTACGTGATTACATAAAGGAGTACAAAATTTGAGCTATATAAACTTGACAGAAAATGATTCGTATACGACTTTAAATATTACTCTAACGTATGTATTAACGAATTCAAGCAAAGATATCAAAAATGCTTTAAAACTTGTTCTGAAACAATAGTGCTCTTTTGTTATAAGTTCTCTGCACTTCGAAATAATGTTTCCGTTCTTGCTAGATGACCTTGGCACCTACAGGTTTGCAGAAACCATCTTTGTTTGCAAAGAGTGACGATTTACTTGTGACCACTGGAGTTATCCTGTTTTAGTCGTTTTATTTTCACATTTACATTTACGTTTAGTTTTTATTCACAAACCTCCCCTAAATCATCTTCTGAGATAGTGTGTTGTTTTTCCGTAAATAGTGCCACAGATCAGCCCAAATTCGTGACAGAACACATACATTCCATATTAGAACACACAAATCTACCTGATGGTCGGTGTTTAAAAGTTTGAAACGTGTTGTGGATATAAACAAACAGTTGCTGGGAACAGTAAACGTGTTTCATTCGATGTTAAAACAGTCACTGTAACGCATAACCTAAAATGTTCGCATTTAAACTGTGAGAACAATGTGCATAGCCCACACTGTTATGGGGAAGGGGGGGGGGGGGGGGGGAGTAAGAATGGGGCAGGTGAGGATGGGACGTTCTAGTGGAAGTGGCTTGTCGTCATCATTCTCCGACTTGTAACAAGGTGACGGCTTATTTGCTACCTGTGGATGGTTGTGGTTACTCCTCGTACTGCGTAGTGCGTATTTTCGTTGCTGTGAGTATCTCCTCTTCTTTCGCTTCAAGGTGAAACACGTTGCTTCCAGCCGTCCTCGGGGCTCCCGTGGCATTGTGCTAAGTGCCTCTCGCGGCCGCGGCCGCGGCCGCAACCACACTAGCGCAGTGGGTCGCGCGAGGGGAACTACGCACGTATTCCTCGTCAGATTTACGCTGAAACGTTGTCTGGCCGACCCGGACTAATCTTCTGCTCAGCTGCACCTTTAAATTAGTCTGAAAAGGGCCGCCGGACAGGCTTAAAGGTCTCACTAGTCAATAACCAAAGCTACCGGACTCTCGCCAGGAAAATTCTGAGATCCGATTAATGGAGTGGTATATGTGCGCAGTCTCCGGCTGCCTTCCTCCACAGATAATCTCCACAGGATTAAACAGGATATACAGTCTAAGACAAAAAACGACGCACCGTGAAAGAGCTACATATTGGTCACAAATCGACGGAAAAGGAATAATTGTAAACTTTAGCGGCTGATGGGTGAATGCGTCACGTTGCAGCGCAGATTCACCACGCACCTGGCAAGGGGCGTGTCGATACCAGGGCATAAAGTCTTCGCGAATTTCATTCCGTCTACTCAGTTGCACAGTAAGTATGCCTCGCAGACAGGTGCGTGAATAATATACGCATGTATCCTCCGAGTCATTCGCGGTGGCATGCTTGAGTAAAATCTACAGTCGTTGCAGTTAGTTCACAAGCCTACAAAACGGCAAAACATCTGGCAGGGTTATTAGCGACCAAACTGGGACACTGCGAACGTCACGTTGTTAACTCGAATTCATTCGTTGAGACCCTCAAGAAAATATAGACAAAAAACTGACATAGTGTTTGGTCTGGGTGTGGCGTAACTTTTTACGAGAGTGCCGGAACAAGACACGTTGGATCTTTTGGCTCGAAAGTTTCCACCTGAGGTCGTCAAATTGTTGCGCCATGCCTTAACGACAACACATGTAATGTACTGCAACGAATAGTATGAGATGACGGATGACGCAGCCATCGAATCCCCATCGCTAACTTTTTCATAGAACACTTTTGGGTCAAACTCTGAACTCAGCAAGGGTGCGACCACCTTGCTTCCTATGGTACGTTGACGACACGTTCTTGATACGACATCATGGTGAAAATGCACTGCAGCAGAAAATGCACTGCAGACGGAAAAAGACCTGAGAGAATTAGGGTCTCCAGATCCACATGATAGAAATGAAATCAGAAGAATCACAAACACACGGGGTTTTGAAAAAGAAGAGAGAAAAACTAACCGACGTACGTGGTCTACGCAACGAAAGCTAGCCCATTCGTGGTTTATGAAGGAATACTGAACGAAAAGGAAGGCCAACAAATGTTGATTACGCGTGGTCCTAAGTGATCCATCCGCGAGGAAGAAGAAGAAGAAAGCAGACTAATAGCCCGAATACAGCTTTTCGTACCAAAGTACCAGCAAAGTTCAAAGAAATTAAAACCCTAAAGAGAAGGACTATTTTTTTTCACTGATTAACTTGTAACAGAAAGATAATTAATTTTAATTTAGACAGGGAAAGCAAGTTTATGTCTTATCCAAAAGCGGGTAGTTCTGAATGAAAAGTTGTCCCATTTAATTCAGAAAGACTGAGATTGATGAAATAATTTATCACGACAAAATTCCAATAGAGTCAAGAATACTGGTGTAGTAAGGTGCTAATTATAGAGGTTATCGTTGACTGACAAAGAAAGATAAACACTAGAATGAGATTTTCACCCTGCAGCGGAGTGTGCGCTGATATGAAACTCGGGACGAGTTCGAGTCTCGGTCTGGCACATAGTTTTAATCTGCCAGGAGGTTTCAAAGGTAAACAATATTTAATTATATCTTCGCCTTCTGAACATATTCTCCAATTTACGTAAAAATTTGTAATGTTCACACTGATTACTTGAATGTCAGATTATTCGTTGAAGCTTTAACAGAGGAGCAACTACCGGAGGCGCATTCATCAGTTATATACGAAAGCTATCTTTTCGGGTAGCTACATTGTTGAGAAAGTCTTTAGTAGTATTGGCATAGTACACACTATAGGTTGCCGTTATTGGTAAAGTAAATATATCATTCCTGCTCTTCATAGACTCTCGAATTTAGTATTTTTCTGATGATTGATGCTAACTTTGATGGTAGTTTGTCTTTCGAACCTTGTGAACCCTAATCGTCCGATGCGTTGCTGTCACTACTATCCAGATAGCACTGACCCCATTATATCACAAAAAGTGTTACTGTACTCATGGTGAGCTGTGGTGTGATTCATAGCTTGAAAATCTGAATATCAAATTTTACGTGAACGTTGTTGTGTCAGTATAGATGATTATTTCAAGTCACACAGATTACGTCGTTGAGTGAAGGCAAGGCTTTCTCAGTTCAACTTATTGTAGCATTACGAGAGCTAACTACATTGTGCGACCTTCATATTGCAGTGCTGCTAGAGCCTGTTCATACAGTGTATCTCTTAGGAGTTAGTGGTATTTAAAGGGTGGCGCATTACATGAGCTATATGATAAGAAAGCATAAAGAAGAAAACGATAAGGCTGACCTGAAGAAGAACGGGAAGAAGTATGAGTATTTGGCTGCTGGAATGGAAAAAGTACGTAATTTGGAGGTAGATGGAAAAGTATTAGTAGGGCTCGGAAAAGCAAAATATCGTGGTGTATTATGTAATAAACAGAGCACAGACAGTGAGGAAATGACTAGTGGGATTAATAAAGGACGAGATATAACACTGACAACGAACTCTGTTCTTTGGAACAAGAAGATAACAACAATGTACCTACCTACACTACTGGCCATTAAAATTGCTACACCAAGAAGAAATGCATATGATAAACGGGTATTCATTGGACAAATATATTATACTAGAACTGACATGTGATAACATTTTCACGTAATTTGAGTGCATATATCCTGAGAAATCAGTACCCAGAACAACCACCTCAGGCCTTAATAACGGCCTTGATACCCCTGGGCATTGAGTCACTCAGAGCTTGGATGGCGTGTACAGGTACAGCTGCCCATGCAGCTTCAACACGATACCACAGTTCATCAAGAGTAGTGACTAGCGTATTGTGACGAGCCAGTTGCTCGGCCACCGTTGACCAGACGTTTTCAACTGGTGAGAGATTTAGAGAATGTGCTGGCCAGGGTAGCAGTCCGAACATTTTCTGTTCCAGAAAGGCCCGTACAGGACCTGCAACATGCGGTCGTGCATTATCCTGCTGAAATGTAGGGTTTCACAGGGATCGAATGAAGGGTAGAGCCACGGGTCTTAACACATCTAAAATGTAACGTCCACTGTTCAAAGTGCCGTGAATGCGAACAAGAGGTGACTGAGACGTGTAACCAATGGCACCCCATACCATCACGCCGGGTGATACACCAGTATGGCGATGACGAATACACGTTTCCAATGTGCGTTCACCGCGATGACGCCAAACACGGATGCGACCATCATGATGCTGCAAACAGAACCTGGATTCATCCGAAAAAATGACGTTTTGCCATTCGTGCATCCAGGTTCGTCGTTGAGTACACCATCGCAGGCGTTCCTGTCCGTGATGCAAGTCAAGGGTAGCCGCAACCATGGTCTCCGAGCTGATAGTCCATGCTGCTGGAAACGTCGTCGAACTGTTCGTGGAGTTCGTTGTTGTCTTGCAGACGTCCCCATGTGTTCACTCAGGGATGGAGACGTGGCTTCACGACCGTTACAGCCATGCGGATACGATGCCTGTCATCTCTACTGCTAGTGATACGAGGCCGTTGGGATCCAGCACGGCGTTCCGTGTTACCCTAATTAACCCACTGATTCCATATTGTGCTAACAGTCATTGCATCGACCAACGCGAGCAGGAATGTCGCGATACGATAAACTGCAATCGCGATTGGCTACAATCCGACCTTTATCAGAGTCGGAAACATGATGCTACGCATTTCTCCTCCTTACGCGAGGCATCACAACAACGTTACACCAGTCAACGCCGGTCAATTGCTGTTTGTTTATGAGAAATCGATTGGAAACTTCATCATCGTGGTGTAGCAATTTTAATGTCCAGTAGTGTACAAAGTTTAACAAATTTGGCTCCCAACAGAAATTCAGTCGTCGGACTGTTGGCATTTGGCGCTTTTGACTAACGAGTTCGCCGATTACCGGTGTATGCTAATGACCAAGATCTCCCGTGTAGCGAGGCAACGTGCAGCCCGCGGTCTCCTGACTAGGGAGCGCTTTCCGATGCGGGGTCGCCCGCGATGACACGGGCAGCACGGCACAAGTCGGAGCCGCTGTTCGCGCAGGAGAAGCAAATTAATTTCTTTTGTTAAGGGGAAGCGCGCACACAGATATCTGGACTCTTTACAAGCGGCGTAAAACTTTGGCAGGAGGGCCATTAGAGTGGTCGTCTGCTGCTCAGCGGAGGAGAAGCCCGCGATAAGGCAGCCACGTCGCCATTGTGGCGGCGCCGGCCGCACTTTGTTTCCGATATCCGTCGCCGCAGACTTCATTCCGCCGTCGCCGCCGCGACCCCGGCCCACGATAAGGAAGCCTTTTACGTCAACGTCTTCCCTCCACTCTTCCCGGCTGCTCGCCCGAGGGGATGGGCCGGGCTGGGTGTGAGGGAGCGGTCCGCCACTAAGTGCGGATATTAAACCGCAGGGCAGAGCAGGGCGCCCCGACTCGGCGCTCTGCGTCATTGCGCCCATTCTGTGCCGGAGTTACCGCCTTCAAACAGATGCGACAAGTCTTTCCACCAGTAACCCTTTATTCCCATTACATAGTTCCCTCTTCACATACACAGTGCGCTGTCACAAGTCATGCGATACATCCGAATATCGGAGTGCAGAACTCGACGTGGCATGGACTCAACAATTCGTTGGAAGTTCCCTGCAGAAATACTGAGCCTATGCTGTATACACTGCCGTCCATAATTGCGAAACTGTTGCCGGTACAGTACGTTGTGAAAGAAGTGACAGCTCGTTTATGTCTTACAAATGTTCGGTAGGGTTTATGTCAGCGATGTGGGTGGCCAAATCAAGAACTCGAATTGTTCAGACAGTACGTTCTTCACCAATCGCTAACAGTTGTTGTACCGTGTCATGACGTCATTGTCTGGGAACATGAATGGCTGAAAATGGTCTCCAAGTAGACGAAAATAGTCATTTCCGGTCAATGATAGATTGTGTTCGAGCTGACAACTTAGTTCACTCCATCTAAATACAGATCATGCTCTAAAGGTGGTTGTCATTCAGAGTCCTCTGGGAGATGTCCTCCTCCTAAGGGCATATGTTTACTAACAGAAGTTAATTCTGCCAATTTTGCTTTAGATTTTTCCTAACTTTTACAACACAGAGTTTATGCCACTGATATTACGGGTAACTAAAATATTTCTGTTTGCTGATCACGCTCGCTTGGTAGTAAAGGATGTGTGCAACATTGGCTCGGTTTCAAATAGTGTAGTACACGACCTCAGTTCATGCCTTGTAGAAAATAAACTAACGTTAAATCACAGTAAGACTCAGGTTTTACAGTTTCTAACACACAATTCAACAAAACCTGACGTTTTCATTTCACAGAACGGGCATATGATTAGTGAAACTGAACAGTTCAAATTTCTAGCTGTTCAGATAGATAGTAAGCTGTCGTGGAAAGCCCACGTTCAGGATATTGTTCAAAGACTTAATACTGCCATTTTTACCATTCGAACGGTATCAAAAGTGAGTGATACTTTGACACGAAAATTAGTCTACTTCGCTTATTTTCATTGGCTTATGTCGTATGGTATTATATTTTGGGGTGACTCTTCCCATTCTAAAAGGATATTTTTGGCTCAGAAACGGGAGGTTCGGGAAATACGTGGTGTGAGTTGACGAACCTCTTGACGACCTCTGTTCACGAATCTGGGTGTTTTGACATTGACCTCTCAATATGTATATTCCTTATTGTCGTCTCTTGTTACCAATATTAGTTTATTCCCAAGAATAAGCAGCTTTCACTCGGTTAATATTCGGCAGAAATCAAAGCTGTATTTGGATCGAACTTCCTTAACTGTTGTGCAAAAATGTATGCAGTATACTGCTGCATCCATTTTCAATAAACTTCCACTCGAATTCAAAAGTCTTAGCAGTAATCCACGCGCTTTCAAATCGAAACTGAAGAGTTTTCTCATGGGTCACTCCTTTTATTCTGTTGAGGAGTTCCTTGAAAAATTAAACTGATTCTTATTGTATTGCTGATAGCATTTACTTAAACTTATGAACTGACTTTTTTCAGGTTCATGAACATTTGTTTTTATCTGTTACTACTTTTATGTAGTAATTTCATGTACTGACACGTTCCATGACCTTGGAGATTTGATCCTCAATTTGGTCCTACGGAACTTGACGTGTAAATAAAAATAAATAAAAATAAAATTAATTGGTATGAATATTTAGCACCCATAATTCAAAGTGTACATAGAAATACCAAGGAGTGTAATTTATACTGACATGTATTTCTTTGTTGTGTTATGTAACATGACTGGTACAGATTGCTTCACGATTATGTATCGTCTCCGTTACATTTATTTAAATTAAAGCGTGCGGTACTGTCTGTTGGGTGGTGGCTGAAACGTTTTCATGTTACTTTAGTCACGTAACGTTTCTCAGAGATATTTGGTACGCGATTACTCCAGCTTCAGAGCTATGTCTAGAGCCGCAATTTTAGCACTATTCATTTAACTTCATGCACCAACATTTAGAGGTGGCCTCCCTACGAATAATTTTGGAGGGTTAAGGGAAATTCTACACCTCATGATTTTACAGTCGTCGCTAGAATGATCCGTCGCTCTGCCACTTATTTCATACTGAAACGCAAGCTTCTCTGTAGTACACACACTATGGTCAATCTAGACAATAAATTGGATTTGTTAAGAGATTATAATGAGCACGTTTAACAGTTTGTTTCCACACTGAACTTTTGCATTAAATTATGGATTGTCTGTCAGACGATGACGTTACGTCTAGAAATGGTTTGATATTTGTTTGTGAAAGCAATCGTATAACCGTAAATTTCAGTAGCAGTTTCATTTCAAAAGAAAATGTTGTATTATTCTTTACAAACGTATTGTATTTGTTAGTTACCATGCTGTGTAGTATAATCTGTTACTAGGAGTTATATTTTATGTGACTTCAAAAAACCTGTAATGATAAAATTAAAAGGTGTTGCCTACATGGTATGCACACCTAATGCCAATAAATTAAAAAAATAAAATAAAAAAGTTGTTTGTTTCAACGGCGCCAATAGCTCCGGAACTAGATTTGTCTCACAGTGTAAAACTGTTTATTCTGTATTCAGTTTCGTGTTTATGTTTATTAACGTAATTTTATCGTTGTTTGATGTTTAAGATCTATTGTGGTACGTTTATTGGCGTTTTTTGTGTTGTATGAACTGTAGCGGTGACACACAGTGCTGAACTTGATATACAGATTAGAGGGACAGAGCAAGTAAATTAGCGGTCTGGAACCGGCTACAGTTATATATACAATGGTAGAAATTCCTTAAATAAAAGTGGATGTGAAACATTGTATACTTTTCGACATAAGAATATTTTACTTGGTGTAGAATCATCTCTAAGAGAAACTCCATGTCTGTTCATTCATGTGGTTTTTAATAATTTTTCCACACATATAGTCATGCTGTACTGATTTTCAGGGTACGCTTGCTAGCAGTTGAAGTCTGCAGCGTATAATTAACTTGTACACACGAAGCTACTCAGATTGTCCAGACACTTAATTGAATTTCCTTCGTTAAAAAGCTGGATATCGCGACAAATTGCAACTGTATGTGAATACCGCGCCACACAGAAACAATTGCTTATACGATTGCTGTGTTTTATGGGAATTAAGTATATTCAGTAGCACTGTAAAAGAGAGATGCATATCAATAGCATTTTCAAGGATGAAATCTGTATTTCTCCTGGAAAGAGATTACGGCATATATACTGGTTATTAGGGATATAAGCGCAAATATTTCTAGTAGTGATTCAGGACACTGTATTGAACAACATCGCATCAGTAATTTGCAGAGTAATAAGTAAAGCTATTACGAGTGGTATGTTTTCACGCTGATTAGTACACGAGGCAGTAGTAAACTATTGAAGTTTATTTTTCCCTGGGGAGCAGGTCGGGTACTGAAGTGTGGATGCGTAGAGGAAAAAGAATAGTCTATACGGAGAGGCATGGTGCAGTTACTACAGCGCAGAAAACGTCAGGGAGCACATGGAGTGATGTGTTCGCGTGAAGACTGTTAGAAGCATAAAAAGAACAACTTGCACGCTGAAGATGACACATATTAAGGTACTAAATCGCAATATCATCGCCTGCATGCCCAGACTACTGAACGTGCAACACTTGTTAAAAGTACTGATGAGAATTTGCTGATGCCTAGTTGCGCGTGGTCTGTGAATTCACACACAAACAGTCTGAACCAATCATCATCTGAAGAATGGAAAACTGTGGGACCAAATGTGCCGAAACTGTTTCTTTTAGTAACCACTGGAAAAACTGAAGAAAAGTAATTGGTTCTGGAAGCTTTACGTCAACCACAACATAAGAGCAAAAATGTAGATCATTTTGATAATTTTCTCACACAATATTACTTAAATCCCCACGTGAACAGCTGACGAACATAACGATTTGTTTGAAGCTTTTGTGCAATGTTTTGTGGTGTTCGTTCTCGTCGTGATACTTTTCTAAAGGCCTCTTGGCTGGGCTGTAATTTTGGGTACCCTTTGGTACTTTTACCTGTATATGTTTAATGATTTCTATAGCTGAAGAAAGGAGAACAGAAGTAAATTATTGTAGCTGTACCTTTACTGCAATAAAATACTTACAAACAATTCACAGCAACTGCTGGTGAATGGTTCCATTTTATCTTTCGTAACGAAGATCTGTGACAGGAAAGTGAATGCAGCGACACATTCTGAGTTATGTTTCAGAGCTGGTCGAGAACAGTGAGTGTAAGGATTTGTGCAATCTAGTAATGTGTAATCATCAAGCTCTCTTACGAATTGCGGAAATTGGCGATGGAAGTCTATTCGATGTTAGTAAAGATATTCAGACTATCCAGACACGTAATTGAATTTCCTTCGTTAAAGCGGTGGAAATCGCGACAAATTTTTGAAGAGACTCTGTTTCATTCCTTTCATCATATGTTTTCTTCAGCTCAGATACTACACAGTGCAGTCATATTAATGTAACCACGGCCTATGTTCGACGTCAACTTCACACGGCAGGTTGTAAAGCATGTCGGCAGGACGCGGAAAACAGTGCAGTCATTGTCGTACGAAGCTGTCATCAGCTTCTGGGCCAAGCATTTCCGATGTCTGTAAACACTTCGCGTGCCGGGTATGGCAAAACGGCACGAGTGCCGGACATTTGCCACACTTCCCCCTTCGCCAGGTAGCGATCCCTCAGGTAAGGGACGCTCTTCCTCGTACTACTTCTACCCGATTTCAAACCGCCGTCTCCACATCTTACTCGATACAACCAGTATGTTAGGGACCTTCTTCTTCGACATCATGGCGAAATCAGAGCTTCTTTTCCGAAAGAGAAATATTTATAGCATTTGGGAAACGAAAACAATGCCGACGATTATGTCAGTATGTAATTAGTTCTGCCAAGTATAAATACAGATCCATCTCTCTGTACGGTAGCTTCCTTCACGCTTACTGATTGCGACAGAAACAGTCCATAAACATAGGAGCAACAAGAAAGGAACGATGTAAAGAGAATGCGAATGTACGCTAATCATTTATTTTTTATCGCTGCATTTGTGCCTACTTTAATTCCTACAACTGCATGCCCAAAAGACAACAAGGAAAGAAGAAATGGGTATGTGAATGTTTGAAAAGAAGAAAGACATACTCCATATTAATTGACTCTAAAATGCGATATCCCTTGCGGCGGAACGTTAGTTAATAAAGTGTAGCGGGACAATGTTCAAAACATGACTGAAAATACGTTAACTAAATAGAGATCTATGACTGACATGTCATCTTAAGTCAACGTACAATTTTAAAATGTTAGAAATAAGGAAATCAAGTAATACCGAATGCTATGCTTGTAATGTACGTTGTTGTTCTACATTGTTTAGCTCTGGTATTTACAGGGTCACAGAGAAAGCATCCTAGGTTTTGGAGGGAAAAGCCGTAATTGTAATGACATGCACTACAACAGAAACAAAAAGCACAACTTAAGGAAAAATAATGTAATGTGTGTTCCAGCTCACAAGCGACATTGAAGCAGATAGTTTCTGTGACTTAGTATGGGCAGAGGTTATATTAGACAACCGGAATAAATTAATAACTGGCTCCTTTTACCGACCCCGGTCTCAGATGAAACAGTTGCTGAACAGTTCAAAGAAAATTTGAGTCTCACAACAAGTAGGTATCCTACTCATGCAATTATAGTTGGCACTGACTTCAATCTACCTTCTGTATGTTGACAAAAATACATTTTCAGACCCTATTGTAGAGAGAAAACAACTTCCGTAATTGTTCTAAATGCTTTTTTTAATTATTTCGAACAATTAGTTCACGAGGACATTCATATTGTAAATGGTTACGAAAACACACTTGACCTCTTAGCCACAAATAATCCTGAGCATCACCAGGGATTAGTGATCACACAGTCGTAGCGAGGCTCAATTCCGTAACAAACAAATTCACCAAAACTAAACACGAAATATATCTATTTAAAAAAGCAGCTAAAAATTCGGTTGACATCTTTCTAAGAGACATTTTCCAATCCTTCCAAACTATGTAAGTCAAGACCGTATGTGGCCTAAGTTCATAGAAATAATATCAACAGTACTCGAGAGATTCATACCAAATAAATTAATAACAGAGCTGCTGCAGGAGCACCGAAAAAGGCAAGTATAATTTAGACGAACGCAAAATCTCCAAGACTGGCGAAGTTTTACTGAGACTCGAAATTTGGTGCGGATTTCAATGCGAGATGCATTTAATAGATTCCACAACGAAACTCTCTCTAGACATGTGGCGGATAATCCAAAGAGATTCTGGTTCTATGTTAAGTAAACCAGCGGAAAGGGTCAGTTAGCGATGAGGAGGAGGGGGGGGGGGGAGGGGGAGGCAAGGGACCCAAACCTTCGGAGCAGGTAAAATCGTGGCAAATGTCCGGCGTGGCAAATTTCTTGCGTAGCAAATGTCCGCACACCAATGGCACTAGCCAAAACAGGCGCCGAGGCATCTGGAGTCACCAAGGGTCATAGATGACAGAGGTGGACGGCTGTGGAGCTGTGTACGGGCGAATAGACGCGCACCACTCAACAACTGACTCTCAGATGAACCACAGGGCTACCAACAGCGTCTCCTCACCACCGTTGAGCGAACGTTGCTGCGTTTGGGCCCCAGCACGAGGGAGGCGCCTGATTCATGCACCCATGCTGATTGCCGTTCATCAGTGACGAAGACTGCAATTTGTATGCCACTACCACAACTGAAAGACTACTGACTGGTGACAGGTGGCCTTTACAGATGAACTGTGCTATATTGGGCAGAAAGCAAACACCCTGTAACATCTTGGAAATGTTTTTGTCATATTCCCTGGATGATCTCGTCATTGCGGAATGCACACCGTATCAATACAAGTGTGCATCTATCCTTGGGGACCACGTCCACCCCCACATGAAGTCTGTTTCTCCTTGGTAGGATGGCATCTACCAGCAGGACAATGCAACGTGTCACGCAGCTCACTGTTTTCGTGATTGGTTCGAGAGCACAACGATGAGTTGACTGTACACCCTTGGCCATTAAACTCCCCGGATCTAAAGCCAATGGAGCATGTGTGTGACCACCTCGATCAGGCGGTTCGCGCCGTGGATCCACAGCCGAGAAGCTTAGCGCAGCTGGCCACGGCGTGCTTCCTCTCGGTACCTTCCAGTACCTCACTCTCTGCCTGCACGTCTCTCGGCAGTCTGCGCTGGAAAAGGTGGTTATCCAAGCTGGTTGTTCAGGCTTTTGACGGATAATCACGTTAATGTGAGTGGACAGTATATTTATCGCTGAGTGACGTTTCAACGAAACGAGGCATCTATCACATAACTTAGCTAACAAGGGAAATCCGTGAGTTCCAGCTGTTTGAAATTCTGAAGAGTCACGCTTACTAATAGTTGTGTCACTTAGTGTATTTTCTCGCCATTACGTACTAGTTTGTCTGATTTATCGTTTCTTACAGATGTGAGTCTGGTAAATATGTTAGTACCGTAAAATGTGCAGCTGAGTCATACAAAGAATGCACTGAGGACGACTATGATATCACCTGCTATAAAAGCAGTCACATCGTAAAATTCTTTGAACCAGGGTGATCATTCTTGAAAGGCTGCTACGTGAGAGGTGTCTTCAAACCGTATAACGACACATTACTGGAACCAGCGGTAACAAGATGGCGCCCACGATTCTGGAATACTCTGCAAGATTCGCTGGAAGAAGCTACTAGACAACAAAAACCTTTTAGTTTGTCAAAATCGACGCTGTATGTCCTTCAGAGAAGAGTTTTACCATTGGTGAAATATTTTGTGTCGGCCAGGAGGGTATCACGACGGAAAGCAGGTCAGTATTTATTTGTCTTACTAGTCTTCTTTAGAAAGCATCTCATCAAAATAGCAGCAGCAGTCTCGTTGGTGCTTCTATTTTGAACAGTTGCCATAGTCGCCTGCGGAGACTGTCCACTGACTAAGTCAAATCATGTCCTGACTTTGATGAACTCAGCATCAAAATATAGAAACGACCACGAGCTGCAAACTTAAATTTCACAAAAAACACCTTGAGTATTCGGCAGCTGTTTAGGAATATATGAATAAAAAAACATTGCAATCAGACATCGTTGCATTCAGTGAGCCATTTCTTCCAGTATCTAGTTTCGAATCTAAGCTCAATTTTCTTCGATAAAAAGAAAATTCACAGTTAGTTATTACTCTGCAAGATCATTCTCACTTTTTTTTCTTATGGCAACATACAAGTATGAAGTGAAAATTGTCTTTATTCAAATTCGCACAGAATTTCAATTTTTCCCTGTCTGTCGCGTTAAGTCAAAGTGGCGGTACAGTACCTAATACGATAAAACACCTACAAAAAATTGGAATCAGTTGTTTGTAGGCCATAGAAGTGAGCAAAACACAGTGAACAGATTCCTGCTCCCTCCAGTTGTTTGCACCGACATGGTGTCTTTGCGATTCAGATTTTGCACCGACATGGCGTCTTTGTGATTCAGATAGTAACGGTAGCATAAAAGAAAATATTTTTTGTCATTATACACTCATTAAAGGGTTACTCGTGTACTGAGTCACGACAAGTTTTCATAGTCTGTCTTAAAGCAGAAAGTGTTACTGTGCAGTTGCACTATTAAAGGCCTGGAATTTCAAGTCATGACTCCTCAACACATACGGTATTTACGTGGTTTATTTAAAGCACTCTTGTATAATAGCCTTTTCTTATTTGTGGCTTTAAAATTATTGTTCATTATTATCGCACACGCGTTTAAAGACAGCAACCAAACACTGCATTTACCTAGCGAATATCAGCGAGATTCTCAGTAAAATGAAGAACATGCGCATTTCCTTGACTAAGCTAAAGCCTATAGGGTGCATCAACACTGTAAACTGCCACACTTCTTGCTAACTAACTTCTAATTTCTTGTCAATAACTTCTTTCACATTTTGTTATAACCGTTGTCGAAGGTGTACAGTATGGTACACAGTGTTGGAGAGTCTCTGTTTTAAAGATGTTTTAACCTTCAAATCCTTTTTAGGTAACACGATAGACAGGGACAGAGACGAATGAAAATTGTAAGGTCGGTTTTAAAGTTTGCGGTTTTACGATTATCAATTATTCTTCGGATATTTCCTGTATCCTGTACCCAACATCCTGTTTCTTGTGAAGGTTTGAGTATGAAGATGGAAGACTATACGCTTGACAAGGGTCAGTTTTAATATTATCATATTTTAATGTGTTTAGAGTTCACCTACATCTACATACATACTTCACAAGCCAACATACGGTGCATGGCGGAGGGCACTTCGTACCACTGTTAGAAATTCCACTTTATGTTTCATCCCAAAATGGAACGAGGAAAAAGACTATTTGATTCCATACGAGGCTTGATTTTCTTATTTAACATCACGCTCCTTAAAGTAGGTGTATGTTGGTGGCAGTAAGTACGTTCTGCAGTCTTTCGCGAATACCTGCTCTCTAATACTCTCAATTATTATTGGTTTTTCCGCCTTAAGACTACTGTAATTAAACAATTTTTTCACCAGGCGTCATTCACTATTATTTATAAACCATCTTCCGTGATCACTGTTGTTTTTGCGCTTATTTTCATAATCTGAAGTACACTGCTATTTTTCCTGAGGTCGAAAAAAACTTGCTTACATAGTCACTTATCGTAATGTTTCGCTTTTTTGAAACAGTCTTTCTTATGCTGCATTTGCGTGTTTTTGTACTTCACCTCAGTATTTGTTCTCTTAAACACAAGTAAGCACAGAATATGCTCTATAAATAAATGCGAAACGCCTCTGGCCTGAAACACTCTTTAACTGTGGCAAGCGGAAGACGGAGAAACCTATAATAACGAACATCTAACAGCTGCTACGACAGATGGGCATGTATCTCTCAACAGCGTTTTGTGAAATGAACGTCTTCTTTCCCTAACGATTCCCATTTGAATTTACTTAGAACTATAGCAATAGTCAGTTGTTCATCGAGCACTTCAGGAACTTTTTTGATATCTTGGCCACACTTTTTATTATTTCCAAAATCACCTTACTTGTTTCGAAATTCCGTCATTTTCAAAGACAGTGTTATGCCAGTCATATAAAATTTTTCATTAGATATATTGTATCTCGCCAATATTTTCAATCACAAGTGCAATATTGAGTGACTGAGAATGACGACGACGTACAATGTATGTAATGAACAATTTTATGTGATTGGCATGACACTATGGCCGCTTCGTCTCAAAGCATTTTCATGCAAATTGCAGATGTTCATAGAGCCTAACGTTACGTGTCTTGACGCACAGCTGTGAATTCCTTCGACGTCTCCCTTTGGTCTCAATTATAGATAATCTCCACTTCCCTAGGATTCTCCCACTAAACTGAAGTCGACGATTCGCCTTCCCTGGTAGCAATTTTACGTGCTCATTCTACTTCATGTAGCTTTGCAACGTTACACCTAGAGTTTTAATCGACGTTACAGTATCAAGCAGCATTCGAAGATTAAACGACTGTATTTCCTACTCGTCTGCATTAATTCTGTGCAAGTCATCCTGCGATCTCGTGCGCTGACCTGGAAACTACACAGTCGCGTGCGATACAGCCTCCTCAACAAACAGTAGGAGATTGCTGCTCGTTCTATCACTCATATCGTTTGTTTATATAGTCAGAAACGGTCTGAAAATCTTGTAAGAGTGTTGCAGGGTAGGTTGTGGGCAGAAATAATCGTTAAGAAAAAAAATTATACCTTGGGCTGTTTCTGATTTAATTAGTATTGGCGTTAGCCAATCAGGTCGCTGCACGCGCAAATTCAAGCATTTGGACGCGCTAAAACGCGACAGACCCATTTCTTATGAATATATTCATAATTAAATGTGATGATTGAGAGTAGGTGTACAAAGGAAAAGAGGTAAAAATATTTAGATACGTTTTAATAGCATATAAAATCTCTAAGTATAATAATAGCACTACATCTCCTAAACAGCAAATAACGTCGAAAAACAGAAAATCTCCTAATTCTGCAGCGTTCTAAGAAAGGACAGATAATTAATGTCTTGAAAGAAACTGAAACTTTCACTCACTTGAGAAGTCCCACAGATACACTCCTTAATGAACAAACAGACCTACATAAGAGAAAATGGGTCGATAAATTCAGTCACATTCTGCTAACGACCAACCAAAAGGTCATCTATGCAATAAATTAAATTCAAATTTTTGTGTTTTCTCAGGCTGAACTTTTATATTTTTATTTACTTTCTATTTTCGGTACTCGTAATACTTTTTATTTCTTAGTACTTATTAATATTCGTCAAATACGGGCATAACTCTATAGTCACAGTAACCTGAGGTTAGTAGTTCATGGTTAATTTTATTCTTTGGAAAAAGTGATATCTTTGTAATCTTCCCGCCATGCTAAAGCGTCGGGCTGTGAAACCAATAAGAAAGCACATATGTGAAGTAAAACGAATTTAGTTAATAATTAGGCCCATCCGTGGGATATGAGCGCAGGGGAGCGGAAGCAGGAAACCTGCACCGCAGCTCGAGGCAAAGCCCTACTGAAGACGGTTTGCCGTTGCCTTCCTCCGACCTCTTATGAAGTGTTAAGTGTGTATCCGTGTCGTGCGGATGACTGTGAAGACCTACTGTACAGTGTGGTGTTGGATGTGCGCTGCTGTGGATGAAGAGAGTGGCGAGGGTGAAACTCGCACCCGGCACATAGCCTGCTCTCCACGAAAAGCACCAAGGCGGCCGCCGAACTTACCGACGGACGGATCACCGTCGACATCGAAACATGCCCTCATTTGTTGAGACCCTACGGAGAGGTTTGGACGTGGGCGCAAAGCCTGGTGATCAGGAGCTCTCCTCCGCTTGCCAGCCAAACACTAGCAGGGGAAATTTCATCCACCGCCAAGATTCGAACCAGCTTACCTCCGAGTCCAACGGCACCGTACAAGCGTGCGCTAGCGAACTCAACTAGAAGGCCAGTCTAAAGCGAATACAATACCTAAATAAAGACACTGCCACTTTTATCCACATAGCACGTTTTTCTACCGCAGGTAATTACTTCTAGTAAATTTCTGAAAATTCTCCAAAGGCAGCGGAAACATAACACCGAGCACGACGAAGCCGGAGTGCAGACTGAGGTCCACCACTCGACTCCCGAGCGAGATCTGCCCCGACCACCGTGGCCGGCACATGGCACGGTCCGTACGTAGGGTCAGTGGTGGTGGTGTTGGTGGGGTGGGGTGGGAGGCGATCGATGTACACTGAAGAGCCATACAATCTGGTACACCTGCCTAACGTCGTGTAGGGACCTCGAGAGCACGCAGAAGTGGCGCAACACGACGCGGCATGGACTCGACTAGTGTGTGAAGTAGCGCTGGAGGGAACTGACACGAAGAATCCTGCAGGGCCGTCCATAAACCGTAAGTAAGGGCGCGAGCGGGTGGAGTTCTCTTCTGAACAACAAGTTGGAAGGCATCCCAGATATGCTCAGGCGGAAGTGTTTAAATTCAGAAGAGTGTTCCTGGAGCCACTCCGTAATAATTATGGACGTGTGGGTGCCGCATTGACCTGCTCTAATTGCCCAAGTCCGTCGGAATCCACAATGCACATAGATGGATGCAGGTGATCAGACGGGATGCTTACGAGCATCTCGCCTGTCAGAGTTGTATCTAGACGTATCAGGAGTCACATAACACTCCAACTGCACATGCCCCACACCATTACAGAGCCTCCATCAGCTTGAACAGTCCCCTTCTGACATGCAGGTTCCACGGATTCATCGCGTTGTCTCCATACCCGTACACGTCCATTCGGTCGATACAATTTGAAACTAGACTCGTCCGACGAGGCAACTTGTTTCCAGTCATCAACTGTCCAATGTCGGTCTTGACGGCCACATGCAAGGCGTAAAACTTTGTGTCGTGCAGTCATCAAGGGTACATGAATGGACCACCAGCTCCGAGAGCCCACATAGATGATGTTTCTTTGAATAGTTCGCACTTGTTGATGGTCCAGCATTGAAATCTGCAGCAATTTGCGAAAGGGCTGTACTTCCGTCACGTTGAACGCTCTTCAATCTGTAAGTGGGCTGTTTAGGTTTTTATGTTGGTAGTGCCACGTGGCGCTCTTTGTGAAGGTCGCTCACTGTGCTGTGTGCAGTCTGTGGCTGGTTTGCATTGTTGGAATATTTACTATTGTAGTTTTGGGCAGTTGGATGTGAACAGCGCGTAGCGTTGCGCAGTTGGAGGTGAGCCGCAAGCAGTGGTGGATGTGGGGAGAGAGATGGCAGAATTTTGTGAGCGGACCATTTGGACGTGTGTCCATCAGTAAATTTGTAATCTGGATGTCATGAACTGATATATATTTTATGACTTTTGAACACTATTAAGGTAAGTACATTGTTTGTTCTCTATCAAAATCTTTCATTTGCTAAGTATGCCTATCAGTATTTAGTGCCTTCAGTAGTTACAATCTTTTATTTAACTGGCAGTATTAGCGCTAGTTGTATTGCAGTGGTTCGAGTAACGACGATTTTTGTGAGGTAAGTGATTCATGAAAGATATAGGTTATTGTTAGTCAGGGCCATCCTTTTGTAGGGATTTCTCAAAGTCAGATTGCATTGCGCTAAAAATATTGTGTGTCAGTTTAGTGATGATCGGAATAAGTAAAGAAAAAATGGTTCAAATGGCTCTGGCTCTGAGCACAATGGGACTTAACATCGGAGGTCATCAGTCCCCTAGAACTTAGAACTACTTAAACCTAACTAACCTAAGGACATCACACACATCCATGCCCGAGGCAGCACTCGAACCTGCGACCGTAGCAGTCGCGCGGTTGCGGGATGAAGCGCCTAGAACCGCTCGGCCACTCCGGCCGGCAATAAGTAAAGAGAGAAATGTCTGAATACGTTCAGTTTTGCTCAGCTGTTTGAAAATTAAATAACTTAAGGGGTTTATCAGCACAATCATTCATAATTTTTTTTGTAAGGGGAGGCTTCAAATCGTCTTTGGTCTCGTTCGTGCAGGATCTTTTTTCCGGCCGCAGCGATATCGGAGATTTGATGTTGGTTTCCTGATATTCACGTTACTCTCGTGAAATTGTGGTACCGCAAGTCCCCAGTTCATAGCTACCTCTGAGTTTGCTCGTGCGCGAACTATAACACCACTGGACGATGTCAGTCAGTCGGAGTAACCTTATGATGATGACATGTTACGCTGTCGAAAATTCGTTCTACAACGATCAGTCAGTCGGGCTGCACGCCCGAGAGACTTTCAAATGGCATATTCGTCGCGAAAAACTGCAAATAAGGAATACATATACGATAGTACTTTTCTGTTTGTAGAGGTAATGGGGGTGGGGGGAGTGGAGTAGCCCAGTCCCTGTTGTACAGAAAACCATTTGAAAATGGCCCAAAGTGGAGAAATTATTCGTGAACCAATAATAGAAATACGGTGGAAGTGCAAAGATTGCGTATTTTTGTAGCATAAATTTTCTCTTGAAGGGGTAGTCTATTACTTTCACTCCTCAGCCGATAAGTACTGTCCAGTTCATAAGACAAAACGGGCTGGTACTTTTGTGTGCTGACTGGTAGCAGAGCCGCTTGCGGGCGCCGGCTCGGTGTGGCGCGACGCGGCTGGCGGGCAGCTGGCGCGTGAGCGGCGCCAGGCGGGCTGGCCAGCGCGGCGCAGCGCGGCTCACGTGGTGAGCGACTGGCCGGGCGGGTCAAGGCCGCGGCCGCCGCCGCCGCTGCGTCTGCAGGCGGAGGGCCGCGAGGAGGTGGAGGCGGCGGCGGGGGCGGCGGCGGCCCGTTTGTTGTTGCTGGCCGCTGGCTGCTGGCTGCTGGGTGCGAGCGATGTGCCGCAGACAGGCCGCGCTCTGCCTCCTGCCACCCCGCAACCAGCCAGGGGGCCGCGGCAATCGGCGGCTGCGTTCGAGAGCCACTGTTTATCACGCCACCAAGTCACATAGTGCTTCCACAGCAGCTAACCTCCAGTCCCGCAAAGGAAAGGCGCACTACAGTTTATTTCTCTCGCATACTTCTACCTCTGCATCTACATGGACACTCTGCAAATCACATTTAAGTACTTGGCAGAGGGTTTACCGAACCACCTTCACAATTCTGTATTATTCCAATCTCGTATAGCGCGCGGGAAGAATGAACACCTATATCTTTCCGTACGACCTCTGATTTCCCTTATTTTATTTTTGTGATCGTTCCTCCCTATGTAAATCGGTGTCAACAAAATATTTTCGCAAGTTGGTTATTGGAATTTCGTGAGAAGATTCCGTCGCAACGAAAAAAGCCTTACTTTTAATGATTTCCAGCCAAAATCCGGCATCATTACTGTGACACTCTGTCCCATATTTCGCGATAATACAAAACGTGCTGTCTTTCTTTGAACTTTTTCGATGTACTACGTCAGTCATATCTGGCAAGGATCCCACACCGCACAGCATTATTCTAAAAGTGGACGGACAAGCGCAGTGTAGGCAGTCTCCTTAGTAGGTAGTTACATTTTCTAAGTGTCATGCCAATAAAACGCAGTCTTTAGTTAGCCTTCCCCATAACATTTTCTATTTGTTTCTTCCAATTTAAGTTGTTCGTAATTGTAATACCTAGATATTTAGTTGAACTTACTGCTTTTAGATTAGACTGATTTTTCGTGTAACCGAAGTTCAACGCGTTCTTTTACGCACTCATGTGGATGACCTCACACTTTCCGTTATTTAGGGCCAACTGCCACTTTCCGCACCATTCCGATATTTCTTCTGCAGTTTGTTTTGCTCCTCTGGTAACGTTATTAGTCGATAAACGACAGCGTCATCTGCAAACAACCGAAGACGGCTGCTCACATTGTCTCCCAAAGGGCCTATAACACTATCTTGGGCAACGCCAGAAAACACTTCTGTTTTACTCGACTTTCCGTCAATTACAACAAACTGTGACCTCTCTGACAGGAAATCACAGATCCAGTCACATAACTGATACGATATCCTATAAGCACGCAATTTCACTACGACCCGCATGTCTGGTACAGTGTCAAAAGCCTTCCGAAAATCCAGAAATACAGAATCGATCTGAAATCCCTTGTCAATAGCACTCAGCTCTTCTTACATCTTCTTGAAAATACGACTGAAAATGAAACTTCCTGGAAGATTAAAGCTGTGTGTCGGACCGAGACTCGAACTCGGGACCAATGCCTTTCGCGGATATCTGCTCTACCGACTGAGCTACCCAAACCCTGGTTGAGTAGCTCAGTTGGTAGAGCAGTTGCTCTCCGAAAGGCAAAGGTCCCGAGTTGGAGCCCGTGCCAGGCACACAGTTTTAATCTGCCAGGAAGTTTCATATCAGCGTACACTCCACTGCAGAGTGAAAATCTCATTCGGGAAGACTGAAAATGTCCATATTATCCCAGTTCCTATTCCAGTTCTCCGGTATTTTGATATAAGTGATTTGATCCCCACTGACCTGCCCAGCCTTCTCACAGTCTCCTCCAGCAACATGCGGTTACACAAGCCTTTGAAGCCGCGCGGGGTTAGCTGAGCGGTCTCAGGCGCTGCAGTGATGGACTGTGCGGCTGGTCCAGGTGGAGGTTCGAGTCCTCCCTCGGGCATGGGTGTGTGTGTTTGTTCTTAGGATAATTTAGGTTAAGTAGTGGGTAAGCTTAGGGCTGATGACCTTACCAGTTAAGTCCCATAAGAATTCACTCACATTTGAACATTCTGAACAAGCTATTGAAAACACCACTAGAAATGGGAGTTTGAACATGAAAGCAGATACTAGCCAAGTCTGCAGGTTACTTTGTCGTATTTTATCACGAAAGTCACCTGACGATATCCTCAATGCGTTGCAAGTCTCAGTGTGGTCTGGATAGTGTTCTGTGTATTCTTGAGTGCATTACATCGAAGCTATGTGACTTCGAACGTGAGCAAATTGTTTTTGTGCTCGTGTGATAGGTGCTTCCGTATCCAAGGTAGCTGAACTCATCGATATTACACTGAGCTGACCAGAGTAATCGGATACCACCTAACATTCTGTCGGACTTCCTTTTGTGAAGGAGCACGACGTGGTATCGACTTAACATGTCGTTGGGGGTCCTTTCCAGAAATACCGAGCTATCTTGCCTCTTTACCCGCCATAATTGCGGAAGTGATGCCGGTGCAGTATCTTGTGCACAAACTGACCTCTCGATTATGCCCAATAAAACTTCGAACGGTTGATGTAGAGTGGTTTGGGTGCAGCCAAATCATTCGCTCGAATTGTCCTGAATGTTCTGACGCGGTTCATTCACAAAAATTCCATTGTTGTTTGGGAACATGAGGTCCATGAATGGCTGCCTGTCCCCTACAAGTAGCTGAATGTAACCAGTCAAGTCAATGACTGGTTCAGTTGGACGAGAACCCAGCCCATTCCACAGCTTTATTCAGCCACCGCCAGGTTGCACAGTGCCTTGTTGGGTGCATGGCTTCTTGGAGTCTGCGTCACACTCGAACCCCACCATCAGCTCTTATTATCTGAAATCGCGACTCATCTCACCAGGACACGGTTCTCCAGACGTCTAGGGTCCAACGTATGGTCACGAGCCCAGCAGAGGCGCTGCAGCCGCTTTACTAACACTCTCGTATCGGTCGTCTGCTGTCATAGCTCAATAACGCCACATTTCGCCGCACTGTCGTAACGGAAACATTTGTCGAACGTTTGATTTCTGCAGTTATCTCAAGCAATGCTTGTCGCCTCTTAGCACTAACAACTCTATGCAAAAGCCGCTGCATCGTTAAGTGAAGAGATAATGCCAGATATTTAATATTCTCGGCACATTCTTCACACTGCAGATCTCGGAATATCGAATTCCCTAACCATTTCTGTAAAGGAATACCCCATGGGTCTAGCTCCAACTACCATACCGCGTTCAGAGTCTGTTAATTCCCATCTTACGGCCATAACCACGTCGGAAACTTTTTGAGATGAATCACATGAGCACAAGTGACAGCTCCACCAATGCACCACTGCCTCCTTATACCTCGTGTACGCGGTACTACCACCATCTGTATATGTGCATACCGCTATCCCATAACTCTTTGTCACCTCAGTATGTACCGCACAGAAGGAAAGCGCAGAAAATTCGTCCGCTAAGTTACAACGCTGAAAAAAGCGTTTTTATGTGGACATGATAGACAGTCATTGGGCAGATAAGTAAGACTACAACAACCTCAAAAATTACTGCAGAACTGAACGTCGGACTCAACAGAACGGAGCTCCAAAGCTGGGAACTGCAGGACGAGATGGCATTCCAAAAACTAGACATCAGTGATGCAAATCTGGTAACAGGAAAGAAAGGCATAAAACCTGGGCAGTGATCGGATGAGTCTTCTTTAATACTATTTACATTTTCTTGCCGACTTGAAGTCCCAAGAGTGAAACATGGCGAGGTTCTTGTGATGATTTGGCCAGCTATGTCGTGGTATTCCATAGGCCGTTACCTTACTCTGCAAGGTCGCACTACTACCAAGGGCTATGTGACTATTTTGGCTCATCAAGTCCATCACATGGTGCAATGTCTGTTGCTCAGTGGTGATGGTGTGTTCCAAGAGGACAAGGTCCCTGTGAAACGTCCCCTTAGAAAAATTATACAAGACTGTGCTTAATCTGACACACAATATTTTTAGCGCAACGCAATCTGACTTCCAAAAATCCCTACGAAAGAATGGCCCTGACTATCATTAACCTATATGTTTCACAAATCACTTACCTCACAAAAATCTTCGTTACTCAAGCTACTGCAATACAGCGAGAGCCACTACTGCCAGCTAAATAAAAGATTCGGCCGGCGGCTCACCTCCAACTGCGCAACGCTACGCGCTGTTAGCATCCAGCTGCCGCTGCCCAACACTACAATGGCAGACAACAATGCAAACCAGCCACAAACTGCACACGGCACAGCCAGTGATTTTCATACAGAGCGCTACGTGGCGGCGGCGTTACCAATAAAAAAACCTAAACAGCCCACTTACATTTTCACCTGCTCACACGGCTTGTATCGTCCACGACTGCTTTTGAGAGAAAGAGGATAAATTGTCTCGTCTCTCCTGGCCCCCATTGGCACTAGATCTCAATATTATTTAGCCTTGTGGTCTACTTTGGAGAGTTGCATGTGTCATTCATTGCTATCCACATCCACGACCGTACCTGCACTTACCACTATTTTCCAGGATGAATGGTATACGATTCAATTGAATCACATATAGGACTATTTTTATCCATTCCTCCAGCGGGTTCCCTCCACTGAATTATCCTTGGTCATGTTTTTTTATACATATTTGTACGTTTTTGTACAATCCCTATAAACCTGTAACTGAAAATTCTTTTGGCAGCATGCATCCTAGGAATTACTAAGTATGGCTCATCTTTTGTTTGTACTAACCAACGTTCTCAGTTACACTACTGGCCATTAAAATTGCTACACCGAGAATAAATGCAGATGATACACGGGTATTCATTGGATAAATATATTATACTAGAACTAACATGTGATTACATTTTCACGCAATTTGGGTGCATTGCTCCTGAGAAATTAGTACCCAGAACAACCACCTCTGGCCGTAATAACGGCCTTGATACGCCTGGGCATTGAGTCAAACAGAGCCTGGATGGCGTGTACAGGTACCGCTGCCCATGCAGCTTCAACACGACACCACAGTTGATCAAAAGTAGTTCAAATGGCTCTGAGCACTATGGGACTTCTAAGGTCATCAGTCTCCTAGAACTTAGAACTACTTAAACCGAACTAACCTAAGGACATCACACACATCCATGCCCGAGGCAGGATTCAAACCTGCGACCGGAGCGGTCGCGTGGTTCCAGACTGAATCGCCTAGAACCGCTCGGCCACTGCGGCCGGCATCAAAAGTAGTGACTGGAGTATTGTGACGAGCCAGTTGCTCGGTCACCGTTGACAAGACGTTTTCAGTCGGTGAGAGATTTGGAGAATGTGCTGGCCAGGGCATTTTCTGTATCAAGAAAGGCCCATACAGGACCTGCAACATGCGGTCGTGCATTATCCTGCTGAAATGTACGGTTTCGCAGGGATTGAATGAAGGGTAGAGCCACGGGTCGTAACACATGTGAAATGCAACGTCCACTGTTCAAAGTGCCGTCAATGCGAACAAGAGGTGACCTAGACGGGTAACCAATGGCACCCCATACCATCGCGCAGGGTGATACGCCAGTACGGCAATGACGAATACACGCTTCCAATGTGCGTTCACCGCGATGTCGCCAAACACCGATGCGACCATCATGATGCTGTAAACTGAACCTGGATTCATCTGAAAAAATGACGTTTTGCCATTCGTGCACCCAAGTTCGTCGTTTAGCACACCATCGCAGGTGCTCTTGTCTGTGATGCAGCGTCAAGGGTCACTGCAGCCATGGTCTCCGAGCTGATAGTCCATGCTGCTGCAAATGTCATCGAACTGTTCGTATAGATTGTTGTTCTCTTGCAAACGTCCTCATCTGTTGACTCAGGGATCTAACGTGGCTGCACGATCCGTTACATCCATGCGAATAAGATGCCTGTCATCTCGACTGCTAGTGATACGAGGCCGTTAGGATCCAGCACGGCGTTTCGTATTACCCTCCTGAACCCACCGATTCCATATTCTGCTAACAGTCATTGGATCTCGACCAACGCGAGCAGCAATGTCGCGATACGATAAATCGCAATCGCGATAGGCTACCATCCGACCTTTATCAATGTCGGTAACGTGATGGTACGCATTTCTCCTCCTTACACGAGGTATAACAACATTTCACCAGGCAACGCCGGTTCATCTGCTGTTTGTGTATGAGAAATCGGTTGGAAACTTTCCTCATGAAAGCAGTTTGTAGCTCTCGCCACCGGCGCCAATCTTGTGTGAATGCTCTGAAAAGCTAATAATTTGCATATCACAGCATCTTCTTCCTGTCGGTTAAATTTCGCGTGTGTAGCACGTCATCTTAGTGGTGTAGCACTTTTAATGTCCAGTAGTGTATTTGTTGGATATATTTCACTCCGTCCCTACCTGTTTTATTATGTACAGGTCTCTCAAGTACCGTGAAAGCTATTTCCAAATGTCCTAATTCATGTGCTATCGTCCTGTCCTTTCTCCTTGTCAGTGTTTTCCACGTGTTTCTCTCCTCGCCCATTCTGCACAGAACCTGCTCATTTCGTATCTGTTCACTCAATCTAATTTTCAACTAGTGGTACCTTCTATAACACCATCTCAAACGCTTTGGTTCTCTTTTCCGGTTATTCCACAGTTCTTGAGAACATCCGTACGGTACTGAGCTCCGAATCTATATTCTCAGATATGTCCTCCTCAAATTAAGGCCGATATTTCACACTAGCAGAGTTCTTTTGGACAGAAGACCTGCATTTGCTAGTCCTAATCTGCTTTTCCTGTACTCCTAATTTCGCACACCACATATTGTGTTGCTTCCAAGGCAGCAGAATTCGTCATTTTTTTCTGTTTTCCGTAGTTCCTTAGTTGCTTCAAGATTCGTGGAGGTATGTTCCGTCTTAGGTTTTTTTTTAATTGCCAGACGCGTTTCTCTTCTTTTATTTTTGAAGCATTTTCACCGGCATGTTTCTTTTTATACATATAATAAATATATTATGTGCTGTTTACAATATGTTACGATGTTACATTTTGTCACGTTTTTCTCGTGTTGTGTCACATGTCTATCGTGTTGTTCTAACCTAAAAATCAAGAGAAAAACGTACTAAAATGTATCATTATAACATTCTAACCACCACATTATACATTTATTATATGTACAAAAAGAAACAAGTATTACAGGCCACTGAAAATGCTTCACAACTAAAAGAAACGAAACGCTTATGGCAACAAACAAACTGCGTTCAATTAGTTGAAACACACCTCCACGAATGTAACAGATGAATTCGTTCCCCTCGTCTACTCCGTGGTCCCCAACTTTGATGTTAAGTTTCTCGCTAATCTCTTTTCTGCTACTCTTCATTACTGTCGTCCTTGAAGGGTTCAATAGTTACTGTTTACTCGTCAGATTGTTCATTGCATTCAACAGACTTTCACCCTGATTTCTAGTCCCTTTCCCCAATCTTTATCATTGCTGTTGTAATGATTGACAATTACAAGCGAAAGATTAGACCGCTCTATACACCTTTTCTATCCCACACGCACCTTTCTTTGTCTTCCATTATTTCTGCTCCCTCTCGGTTCTTAATGAGCATACGTGATGTGTGCTTTCGCACGTCATTAAAAAAATGATTCTAATGGCTCTGAGCACTACGGGACTTAACATCTTAGATCATCAGTCCCCTAGAACTTAGAACTACTTAAAGCTAACTAACCTAAGGACATCACACAACACCCAACCATCACGAGGCAGAGAAAATCCCTGCCCCCGCCGGGAATCGAACCCGGGCCTGGGAAGCGAGAAGGCTACCGCACGACCACGAGATGCGGGCGCACGTCATTAGCTGTGGTATATCATCACCACTGGAGTGCCACTTTGTGTCAGATGTAGTGTGAGTAACATTTAAAACATTTGCATGCCTGACTTCCACGAAAGAACGCTCCATCTCTCAGAACTGTGTTTCCAGTTAGAGACAATAAAAATGTAGGAATCTCGTATATTTCGATGCGAGATACATTTGACTCTTGGAATAACCTCCAAAGTAATAATATACATAATTCCTCAATTAATTTGTCTTTGTCTGGCATATGTGTCTTATGACAGTTATTGAGTGGGAGCTCTTCATTTTCCTCTGTCCACTGGTTCTTTAGTGGTAACGTCGTCTTACGTCAATAGATAAAAACGGAACCCTTGTAGGATCACTTTGTCCTGTCGCATTGTGTCTCTCCGTCAGACTATTAAAGAAGTACTTTTCTGAGGGACGAATAGATGAATCAATCAGAAATTTATGCCACATACTAACGTCTAAGGTCACTTGATGGTGTAAAAAAAAATTAAGATTCTAAATCACTGTAATCCGAAGATACGGCTATTTACGTCACCATTTGGACACTCGCAAACTCACTCATCAAAACCCATAGGTTACTTCCCGTTGACCTAGAATCATGAAATTTGGCAAGAAGCAAGGTTTCACAGTACAAGTTGTAGTATTTTTGTGATTTGTTGTTCGACTGTTTGTCTGCCAGTCTTTTAAGACCCCTTTTTCTCAGGAACGATCAGAAATATCAGATTCAAATTTATGTCACATACTAAAGCCTATTGCGGTGTAAAAATTTAAACTTCTAAATGAAAGTAATCAAACGATTTGGCCACACAGGGCAAATATTTTGGTATTCGCAAACTCATCATAAACTGTAGGACTTCCCGCTGTCCTAGAATCATGAAATCCGGCAAGAAGCAAGATTTTGAAGTACAAATAAAGGAAAAACTAATTGGTGTTGCTAATTATAAAGGTACGATATCTGAAGAAACTCCACAGATCCGATAGTGGCATCATAGCACTGTCGAATCCGTTCAACCAATTAAACGCTTTTTTAGCTGTCTTTGCTTGTGAAGTTTTCTTCAATTGTCATACATTTCAGATAGCCCCAGATTATGTATAATTAGTATATCGTGTTTATACGAGAGCTGTCCAGAAAGTAAGTTACGATCGGTCGCGAAATGGAAACGACTATGAAATTCCGAGAAAGCTTTGCAAAGATGTGTTGGGCAGTGTCCCTAGTATGACTCTAGGTAGAATTAAGTCGCTCTTTTCATTCCTGAGCTCTTAGTGAGCGCGTAAAGATTTTATAGAGAATAGTGTCTCCCTCCAAGTACGAGGGCCTGGTGAGAATTTTCCCCTGAAGCTAAGCAACCAACATTACATAACTGTCATGTGGTTTCTTCTTCAAGACAATTCTCAGCCTCATTCTGCAGGGGCAATGAAGATGTTCCTGCATCGTTTCAATTGGAAATGTTTGGTTACCCACAATACAGCCCGCAATTGTTTCCCACTGAGTATCATCTCTGCTCAAACGAACCGCTGGCTATGAAGACAACATTTTGGCACAGACAACGAGCTTTAGGCCAGCGTAGAGAACTGGTGGAAAGCACTGACGGGTGCCTTCTATGATGAGGGTATTGGAAAGTTGGTACAACGCTACGACGAACGTCTGAGTCAGAACGGCGACTACGTAGGGAAGTAGCTGAAAGGTGTAGCTAACTGTTACAAATGAAACATTTCTGATTTTCACTGTGATTTTCATTACTTTCTGGACAGCCCTCGTATAAAAGCTTAAAATTAAACCAACCTCGAAAGTCTTGGAACTCCCAGGACCGAGGTCTTGCAGGTATCGATATCGATAAGAGGCAAAAACCGTCGAGATTCTCCATTCCCAGGATGGATGAAGTAACTATATAAAAAGTTGTATGGAACCCTCAGAGCGCGTGTCCTCGCAATTGTCCTTTTTTTTACGTCATTCTTTCTCTTTCTCTCTGTTCTGCAATCGTGCATTTAATGACTCTTCGTTGCAGTTACTCTGTACGTCTTATACGTCTCAGACATTTGCTCATTCTCATTATTCCCACTAGATTTCTTTCCCGTTGTAGTCTTTAAATTATATCTTCAGTCGCCATTCTGACAGAACATCTCATTTTTAGTATTTTCTTCCATAGCCACATTTAAAATTGTGCAACTATTTTCTTTCTTACTCACTGTCAGTCCTTGCTGTCATACTACAGTCTAGATACTTCATATAGAAAATCTCTTTCTTAATTCCTTCGTAATTCTTTTCCCTGTCAGCAAACCTTTTATCGTTTTTTAAATCTCATTTACTCATACAAATTAAAATTCTTATTTCCTTCACACAGTTTCCAGTTTCTTATCTTTCTTTTCCCTTCTTTCTCTTTTTACGCAGAATCCGATGATCTGGCTATATCCCTCCCCTCCACACACACACACACACACACACACACACACACACACTGAAAATTGTTTCATTTCCAGTATTAAACAGAGCGTACACACAAAGCAGTCGTTAGAGAAAATACCTCAACGAAAGTTCATGTTAAAGTCTGAAGAGTATGTGTTCGACATTTCATGTTTCTGTATCGGAGAAAGACGAGACGAGGACTCGTACAGCGAACGCCCCGCCGTTACGAATTCAGTAGCAGACGAGTGGCCCACCCACCCGTGAAGGAGAGACTCTTTACGGCGGACAGGTGCCGTGATTTCCCACGTTCGAGGAACGTCCGTACAAGTCAAGTCTGACAAAACGGCTGCCGGACACGCTACGGTCAGCCCTGACATTTTATTAGGGCCACGTTCGTCTTTCGGGAACCCTAATTTGGCGCGACGTAAGCGTGTTCGTATACAATTGATGGAAGCTATCGTCCGCCAGAGAGTTTTTGTTTCTCCTCCAGTGGCATGCAGATCACGGACGTTCACCTGTCATCGTAATTCTACCGTTGCCGTCGGCATTATGGAAGACGAGAATATTAACGGCTGGAAATGACACTTGCGTCGGATGTGAGCGTCGTTAATATTTTAACAATACCTCGTGAGAAATAAATTGAGCAAGTTTTCGTTCGCTTTCTAAACCTGATCGACCTCTGTACGATTATGGTGTCTAGCCGAAACAAAGCTGGGCATATAATTCTGGAGTCTGAACACGCTGCCATCTGCATTTATGTAACTGTTTTTTTCCCTTAATACTAACATAGCTTTTTCTCTCTCATCCAATGTGGTGAATGTGGTATCTCGCGACGTTGCTTTCGACAAATAAGAAAAAAAGGACCTATCCCTCCACCAGGATAAATTTAGAATGGGTTGCACGAATGTAAATTGCCAGCAGACAACATTCAACAACGCTGAGTTATTGGCACTTGCGCGAGTTCAAATGGCTCTGAGCACTATGGGACTTGACCGCTGAGGTCATCAGTCCCCTAGAACTTAGATCTACTTAAACCTAACTAACCTAAGGACATTAAACACAACCATGCCCGAGGCAGGATTCGAACCTACGACCGTAGCAGTCACGCGGTTCCGGACTGAAGCGCGTAGAACCGCTCGGCCACCGCGGCCGGCTACCAAATTGCATCCTGCATGCAAATTGCATTCGGTCCGGCCGGTGTGGCCGAGCGGTTCTAGGCGCTTCAGTCTGGAACTGAGCGACAGCTACGGTCGCAGGTTCGAATCCTTAGGTTAGTTGGGTTTAAGTAGTTCTGATGACCTCAGAAGTTAAGTCCCACAGAGCTCGGAACCATTTGAACACCGGCCGGCGCAAGTGTATTCAGCCTTTTATTTCAGGGTGAAATCTTTCTAACTCTCGTGTTGAGGCTGAAATTGACAGTAGATTATATCAATGCAATATGCAGCATGGCAGTGAACAAGAAAAGCTGTTTATAGTGTTGAATCTATCTACATCTACATGGATACTCTCCAAATCACATTTAAGTGCCTGGCAGACGTTCGTCGAACCACCTTCACATTTTTCTATTACTCCAATCTCGTATACCTTGCGGAAAGAACGATCTTTCCGTGGGAGCACTAATTTCCCTTATTTTATCATGGTGATCGTTTCTCCCTATGTACGTCGGCGAGAACAAAATATTTTCGTATTCGGAGGAAAAAATTGGTGATTGTAATTTCGTGAGAAGATTACGCCCAACGAAAAACGCCTTTGTTTTAATTATGTCCATTCCAAATCCTGTATCATTTCATGGACACTCTCTTCCCTATTTCGCGATAATACAAAAATTGTTGCCCTTCTTTGAACTTTTTCGATGTACTCTGTCAATCCTATCTGCTAAGGATCCTACACCGCGCAGCAGTATTCTAAAAGAGGCAGTTTCTTTAGTTAATCTGTCACATTTTCTGAGTGTCCTGCCAATAAAAGGTAGTCTTTGGTTAGCTTTCCCCACAACATTTCCTATGTGCTCCTTCCAATTTAAGTTGTTCGTAATTGTAATTCCTAGGTATTTCGTTGAATTTGCGGCCTTTAAATTTAACTGATTTATCGTGTGATACAGTTTAAGGGATTCCTTTTAGTACTCATGTAGATGACCTCACACTTTTCGTTACTTAAGGTGAATTGCCAATTTTCGCACCATACAGACATCTTTTGTAAATCGTTTTGCAGTTTGTTTTGATTTTCTGATGACTTTACTAGTCAATAAACGACAGTGTCATCTGCAAACATCCTAAGACGGGAGCTAAGATTGTCTCCCAAATCGTTTATATAGATAAGGAACAGCAAAGGGCCTATAACACTACCTTCGGGAATGCCAGAAATCACTTCTGTTTTACTCAATGACTTTCCGTCAGTTATTACGAACTGTGACTTCTCCGACAGGAAATCACGAATCCAGTCATATAACTGAGACGATATTCCATAGGCATGCAATTTCACTACAAGCCGCTTGTGTGATACAGAAATGCGGAATCCATTTGAAATCCCTTATCGATACCACTCAACACTTCGTGCGAGTAAAGAGCTAGTTGTCTTTCACAAGAACGATGCTTTCTAAATCCGTGTTGACTTTGTGTCAATATACCGTTTCCTTCGAGGTTATTCATAATGTTCGAACCAATATATGTTCCAAAATCCTGGTGCATATCGACGTTAATGATATGGGCCTGTAATTTACGGCTTACTCCTACTACCTTTCTTGAATATTGGTGTGACCTGTGCAACTTTCCAGTCGTTGCCTACGGATCTTTCGACGAGCGAACGGTTGTATATCATTGTTAAGTATGGCGCTATTGCGTCAGCGTACTCTGAAAAGAACCTAATTAGTGTAGTGTCTCGACCAGAAGACTTGCTTTTATTAAGTGATTTAAGCCTACCCCGAGGATATCAACTTCCATGTTACTCATGTTGGCAGCTGTTCTTAACTCGAATTCCGGAATATTTACTTCGTCTTCACTGGTGAAGGAATTTCGGAAGGCTGTGTTTCGTAAATCTGCTTTGGCAGCACTGTCTTCGATAGTATCTCCATTGCTGTCGCGCAGAGAAGGCATTGATTGTGTCATGCCGCTAGCATACTTCATTCAAATACGACCCGACTCTCTTTGGGTTTCTGCCATGTTTCGAGACAAAATTTCGTTGTGAAAACTATTATAAGCATCTCGCATTGACGTCGTCGCTAAATTTCGAGCTTCTGTAAAAGATCGCCAATCTTGTAGAATTTGCGTCTTTTTAAATGTGACATGTTTCTTTTCGTTGTTTTGCAACAGTGTTCTGACCCGTTTTGTGTACCATGAGGAATAAGCTTCGTCGTTTGTTAATTTATTTGGTATAAATCTTTTAATTGCTGCAGATACTGTTTCTTTGAATTCAAGGCGCATCTGGTCTACACTTACATGGTTAATTTGTATGGAGTGGATATTGTCTCTCAGATATGCATATGGGGCCTGAAGATGGCATAATGAAATGCTGAAACTGGTAGCCTTCAAATGAAATAAAATAACACCTTCAGTTACACGGCTGTTGGTGAATTTCATTGACATTGACAATTACTTAACCAGCCGATGTCCTTAGTCCATGATGGACCAATAGAGATTAAAAACTTGATGGTTCGATAGGGCTCCGAACCGACTCTTCCCGAAAACGAATTTTGTTTCTGGCAACTGCATGAGTTGGATAAGTAGGTTTTTTCCGTGTTTTGTCCAAATGTAGACGAGAGGGTTTTCCCTTAAATATGCAACATCCTTGTACGCTACTCTAAAAATCTACTTACCGCGTTAATAGCCTGGTGCGTGAACGCGCCGCTTTCGTCACTCGCGAAGCGAGCATGACCTCGGTCGAGTCCGCCACGCGGATTAACGAGGGTAAGTGAGCTGGGTAGCCTGCATTTTCATATCCGTCCCCCAGTAGGTCAGTGGTCCCAAGCTTTCTGAGACCATTACTCCTGAACGAAATAGGGTACTAGTTAGTACCAACTCCGCCCCTTTCCCCCTCTCCCCGTCACCATCATTAGCTACTAACTAGAATGAAAAACAAGTTCCTTGGGCACTTTTATTTTTTTTAATTATGACAAATAAATTATATTATGTTTTGTAAGTGTTTATTAAATCACACATTAATGAGTCAGTGCGATAACTGCATATTTTAACAATCTACTTATTTTTTTAAAAAAAAGGATGATGAGCAAAATTTTCAATGCATCGCAAGTGATTCCTACAGTTCTTCCCACTGGGGGTAGACACTTGTTAAGAAACATTGTTCCTCTCCACCATTCCTCTTCCTAATGTCAAATAGTTCAAATGGCTCTGAGCACTATGGGACTTAATTTCTGAGGTCATCAGTCCCCTAGAACTTAGAACTACTTAAACCTAACTAACCTAAGGACATCACACACATCCATGCCCGAGGCAGGATTCGAACCTGCGGCCGCAGCGGTCGCGCGGTTCCAGAATGAAGAGCGTAGAACCGCTCGTCCACTGCAATCGGCTCCTAATGTCAGTTGATTCACTCACACCCTGCACTCTAATTTAAAATCAAACGAGTTAAAATATGTGCACTACACTCACTGTTTGTATACCACTTGGTTGCTGGACTCTGAAATTGGATCAATTGAAAGACTTCTTGCTGTCAATGCTTTGTGTCTGATCCCTGCCAATATTAATATTAATAATACCTGTAGACCATATAGCACTGAAGCAGCCATTACATGGTTACTGTTGTGCTGTCAATTATTTCGTTTACAGCTGCAAACTGAATAATGAAGCAATTTCAGGTCTGATGTGATAACTACCAACAAATCAGAGAAGCCATTTTCATGAGATATTTAGGCAAATGTGAAAAATGTATGTCTTTATGTTACTGTCATAGATGCATGGTACAGAATACAAAGTACATGTGTAATATGTGAACACCGAGACATGTTTCACAGCTTTTAAGACACTGGACTCGTGTTCGTTAGGACTGTCATTCAAAACCGCATGCGGGTATCAAGGAATGAGTTTCCTGCGGCTTCCTTCAATCGCTTGCGACAAATGGCGGGATGGTTCATATCAAAAGAGCGCGGCCGGACTCGTTCTGCATCCTTGCGCATTCCAAGGTTTCTGTTCATCTGTAACGACCTCGTTGAATGGGACTCTAATTCCCAAACTTACTTTCTCTGTTCATTTAAACGTCCTTCTCTCCGGTAATCACTTTACGCATCCATATCGATGCGTGGTGCTGAGAACATAACTTATTATGGGGAAGTCTTCAATGTGCTATCTGATAATATATCTGATAATACATTATATATAGCTGTAGACTTTCCAGGGGCTAAGGGGAAACGATAAAAGAGAATTTTTGTTATATTTACCAATTTATTTGCAAATATTTGTTATGAACAAAACACTACGTATTCGATACTTACAGTGTAACATAAGATAAGTCGAGGTGAAACACGTGAAGGTAGTTTCTAGTAACAGAAAGATCCTTCTTTCAGTTAATAATTTCACACCATTTTTGTAATAAATTAACATAAAGGGCGGACCAAAAGACCGTTGTTGTTGTTGTTGTGGTATTCAGTCCTGAGACTGGTTTGATGCAGCTCTCCATGCTACTCTATCCTATGCAAGCTTCTTCATCTCCCAGTACCTACTGCAGCCTACGTCCTTCTGAATCTGCTTAGTGTATTCATCTCTTGGTCTCCCTCTACGATTTTTACCCTCCACGCTGCCATCCAATACTAAATTGGTGATCCCTCGATGTCTCAGAACATGTCCTAACAACCGATCCCTTCTTCTAGTCAAGTTGTGCCACAAGCTCCTCTTCTCCCCAATTCCATTCAATATCTCCTCATTAGTTATGTGATCTACTCATCTAATCTTCAGAATTCTTCTGTAGCACCACATTTCGAAAGCTTCTGTTCTCTTCTTATCTAAACTATTTATCGTCCACGTTTCACTTCCATACATGGCTACACTCCATACAAATACTTTCAGAAACAACTTCCTGACATTTAAATATATACTCGATGTTAATAAATTTTTTTTCTTCAAAAATGCTTTCCATTCCATTGCCACTCTACATTTTATATCCTCTCTACTTCGACCATCATCAGTTATTTTGCTCCTCAAATACCAAAACTCCTTTACTACTTTAAGTGTCTCATTTCCTAATCTAATTCCCTCAGCATCACCCGACTTAATTCGACTACATTCCATTATCCTTGTTTTGCTTTTGTTGATGTTCATCTTATATCCTCCTTTCACGACATTGTCCATTTCGTTCAACTGCTCTTCCAAGTCTTTTGCTGTGTCTGACAGAATTACAATGTCATCGGCGAACCTTCTTCTCCATGGATTTTAATACCTACTCCGAACTTTTCTTTTGTTTCCTTTTTGCTTGCTCAATATACAGATTGAATAACATCGGGGATAGGCTACAACCCTGTCTTCCAAACCACCGCTTCCCTTTCATACCCCTCGACTCTTATAACTGCCATCTGCTTTCTGTAGAAATTGTAAATAGCCTTTCACTCCCTGTATTTTACCCCTGACACTTTCAGAATTTGAAAGAGAGTATTCCAATCAACATTTTCAAAAGCTTTCTCTAAGTCTACAAATAATAGGAACGTAGGTTTTCCTTCCCTTAATCCTTCTTCTAAGATAAGTCGTAGGGTCAGTATTGCCTCACGTGTTCCAACATTTCCACGGAATCCAAACTAATGTTCCCCGAGGTCGGCTTCAACCAGTTTTTCCATTCGTCTGTGAAGAATTCGCGTTAGTATTTTGCAGCTGTGACTTATTAAACGGATAGTTCGGTAATTAGAACATCTGTCAACACCTGCTTTCTTTGCGACTGGAATTATTATATGAAATGATATGGGATTTTATTGAAATCAAAAATGAGTGGAAAAACCGGCCAACAGACGCTGCTGAACAGCGACACGTCAGTGATGCCGCATGAGAATCGTGTGTAAAATGTCGGCGTGAGGGTCGCGAGGTTCCGGTACGCCGTTATGTTACAGAACTGCATCGTCTCCAACCTGGCTGTAAACGCCTCCTGGAAGGTACGAATTTTATGCAGGATGGCGCTCCATCACATCACGTGAGAAAGATCTGTGGCTCACATCATTTGGTGACGATCGCGTGCTGTGCCGTCACTTGAGTCCCGTTTGGCCTCCCAAGTCCCCAGACCTCAGTCCCTGTGATTATTGGTGGTGGCGTTACCTGAATCGTCCGACCTCGTTAGGGATGCTAAAAGACAACATACGACGTCAATTTCTCAGCATACGTACTGATACGCCGTTCAGGACATTGTCTCTCGACTACAAGTATTGTTGATGAATGATGGCCGACATGCCGAGCATTTGCTATAAAGGACACGTCTTTGCTAAGCATCAACTGTTATGCTGTAATTGCTTTTGTATCATATGAAGCGCCATGCGTTGGTAATTTTGTGCACTTTGAGCGGTTTCAATAAATCTCCATTTCTTTTCAAGTATGTGTGTCAATTTTCGCCTCCGTACCTACATTAATCCGTGAAGTATTGATTTCTCAAATGTTAACCGACTTTTGGGTCACCCTGTATTTGTTTACAGCAATAAAATGTGCTAGTTACTGCAAATAGAATTATTGAGAAGGAATGAGCTGTCAACAACAATGTTATACAGCACGCCGTTTAAAATTAACAATTCTTGCAGTACTCGGTGCAATATAACACCGTCAAATGAAGGAACTATTTGCACTCCGAACACAGAACTGAAGTGTTGATCGATAGTCGATAACATTATTGAAATAGCATTGCTTAGATGATGGTAACTTATGTGCAATTTGTTCTTCGAGGGTTAAAATTAATTAACTAATCAATAGTTCTAATGTTGGACAGTGTACAGTGCGAGTTGGTTTTCGGAGTCCTGTTTTCCTTTATTTTTCATCCGCACATCTTACGAAATAAATTTTCTCTCTACCACTACCTAACCGACAGAATCATCGCAGAATAAGTCCATCCCCGGTAGCTGAATGGTCAGCGCGACAGAATGTCAGTCCTAAGGGCCTGGCTTCGATTCCCCTCAGGGTCGGAGATTTTCTCCGCTCAGGGACTGGGTGTTGTGTTGTCCTAACCATCATCATTTCATCCCCATGGACGCGCAAGTCGCCGGAGTGGCGTCAAATCGAAAGACCTGCACCCGGCGTATGGTCTACCCGACGGGAGACCGTAGTCACACGACATCGCAGAATAATCCTAGCAGTCGTAAATTCTGAACGGCGCTACGAAAAGGGATAAACTACTACAAGAACGAACTATCTTCCGGTTATGTAGGTGACTTTAGAAGCATCCGTGACAGCTCTAATGCTGAAGAAGAAGTCGTCGAAAGTGTGAATTTTGCATGAATCTGACGTGGTAATAAAACCGTCAATGTTTTATACGAGGAGTCGCCTGTCTCGTCAAAGTAGAGCACGAGAAAGCCAGGCTCAAAATCAATTGTACTCTATCATTAGGGACAGCATACTGTATAACGTTCCGCCCCTGTAAGCACATAATAGGAAGTATCCACCACTAAATACCGTAGTAGTACTGACATCGGTTTCCCGGAAATGCTTAACACAAGCTCAACTTTCCTATTACCGCTGGCACATCGCAACCGCCATAGAGGGCTGTGCCACTCGGAACAAAGACACAATTTACATACAATAATATTTGCTGATAGATTCGGGCGGTGCGTTCGAGGACCTGCTTTCGAAACAGCTAAAAAGCTGGGTACATATTTACGCCCTCCATGAGGTAAGTCGCTTTTGTTGTCGGTGTCTTGCAACACTGGAGACGAACAATATGCGTTGCTAGTTAGCTACTAGCAACAGTTTCTCTTCTTGTAGCGATATTATATGACGTAGACACCTGCAGGATTTGCGTCTGCTAATTAGCGTTAGTTATAAAAGTAAACTGTCTTACGAAATTAAAATAAGAGGCTATGCCGCAGTGGTACCAAAATTGCACGTAGAGTAGAAACTTTATAGTGACATGTGCACCACCTCAGTTCAGTCATGGGATCCGGCAAAAAACCCTTTTAGCAACAGAAGACAAAAAGGTGTAAGAGCTCCTATACTATTTTATTACAGAGGGTCAAATAAGACTATGGAAGTAGAGATTTTTATTATTTTTTTAATAGAATGTAGTAAATATGTTACTTTCCTCAGATCACAGACTGAAGGAGCACACTAATTGGAGCTTACTAACAGCGACATCATCGGGCCCTTTTGCAATCACAAAGAGCAACGTGACTACTAAAAGGTCTAGGGAATTGTCGACTAACCATAATCCATTAGTGTGAATGTTGCCCGTGTTCTCTTTGTTTCAAATAACAATAATTAGGGAAACCACCCTGAGATTATAAATAATGACAGAGTCATATTATTGTTTCCTTTCAGTCTTAGTGTGTCATGGGAAGATGAAAATTTTGTCGGAAAATATGTGCACATGTCCAAAAGAGCAAACACCACATATTCATGTAATTAAGGCAATGGTGACCAACGAGCCCTTCAGCGCAGATGAACACCAAGATTCGGCCGTTGTGGAGGAGCGGTTCTAGGCGCTTCAAAAAAATGGTTCAAAAGGCTCTGAGCACTACGGGACTTAACTCCTGAGGTCATCAGTCCCCTAGAACTTAGAACTACTTAAACCTGACTAACCTAAGGACATCACACACATCCATACCCGAGGCAGGATTCGAACCTGCGACCGTCGGGGTCGCGCGGTTCCAGACTGTAGCGCCCAGAACCGCTTGGCCACTCCGGCCGGCTCTAGGCGCTTCAGTCCGGATCCGCGCTGCTGCAACGGTCGCAGGTTTGAATCCTGCCTCGGGCACGGGTGTGTGTGATGTAATTAGGTTAGTTAGGTTTAAGTAGTTCTAAGTCTAGGGAACTGATGACCTCAGATGTTAAGTCCCATAGTGCTTAGACTCATTTGAACCAACACCAATTTCGGACTGTTACGGAAATCGGCGAGATGTCACGAGTAATGACGTTAATGAGCAGGGTCACTACACCAGAAGTGTATAGTATTAGTCGAGAATTTGGGTCTGACTGGTGGTGTGCTGGATTAGTCCGTCCAGGACTAATTGCTGTGTCCGGATGGCACAGTGATCAGTGCACCTGCCTGGTAAGTAGCAGACCGGATCGCGGGCGGGCAAAAGTTGCCAAAGAAAGAGAAAAAAAGTTCAAATGTGTGTGAAATCTTCTGGGACTTAACTGCTAAGGTCATCAGTCCCTAAGCTGACACACTACTTAACCTAAATTATCCTAAGGACAAACACACACATCCATGCCCGAGGGAAGACTCGAACATCCGAGGGGGGGGGGGGGGGGGGGCGCCGCGCGAACTTTGATAAGACGCCTCAGACCGCGGCTACCCCGTGCGGCCTCAGTCCTACTTTGTCGCAAATCTACACGCGTTGAAGGGTTCAAAAAAAAAAAAAATGGATCGAATGGCTCTGAGCACTATGGGACTCAACATCTTAGGTCATCAGTCTCCTAGAACTTAGAACTACTTAAACCTAACTAAACTAAGGACATCACACACATCCATGCCCGAGGCAGGATTCGAACCTGCGACCGTGGCAGTCCCGCGGGTCCGGACTGCAGCGCCTAGAACAGCAAGACCACCGCGTTGTAGGGAGAGGAGTTCTGTGTAGTGAACACACAGACAGGGACTCTAGCTATAGGTGAAGGTAACAAAATTTTCCCGTACTGTGCGCATGCCTTTATAGTCGTGTCACGAGCGTTCCATCGCAGGCAGTGCAGTGGTTTACACACACACACGGCGTGGTTGTCAGCGCCAGCAGCTGGGCGCGGCGGCTGTGTCTGCGCAGCTAATGGTGCGCGGCCGGCTCTGCCGCGGACAGCAGGTGCCGCGCGCAGCCGCGCCAGCTGCCGCCCAGGTGGCCGCCACATTCCTCCAGCTGCAGCTTCTGGACACAGCCTAGGCGAAGCGAGGCGTGTCGTGGCGCAGTGAAGGTCTCTGGTGCGACACCTCACTATAGCGGCCAATGTTCGAATGTCGTCGCTGTAGTGTATGCCAATTTAGTGGCAGGTTCTCTTCGTGACAATCATCGAGGTGGCGCAGTGGCTAGCAGAATGGACTCACATTCTGCAGAGCAACGGTTCAATTTCGCGTCCGGCTGTCCTGATTCATGTTTTCCGTGAGCTCCCTAAATCGCTTAAGGCAAATGCCGGAATGGTTCTTTTGAAAGGGCACGGCCGTTACCTTCCTCCATCCTTCCCTGATCCGAGCCTGTGCTCCGTCACTAACGACCTCGATGTCGCGCCACGTTAAACATTTATCTCCTCCTTACAATCTTTTTACCTGTAGAATGAAAGCAGGCGCACTGCCTAAACTCGAAATGACCATTCGAGGAATGATAAGGGACCGAGCAGCGTGTAGTGTACACCAGTAGTATTGTCTGATTCATGATTGCAGAGACATTTCGCTTTCTTACCTGCGCTAAGAATGTACAATAGGCAGTCAAATGAAAACGAGACTCATGGAAAAAAAAGTGTCATAGGTATAAAACTGGCCTTGTGCGAGTGGGACTCGTGGTCTGAAGGTTCCGTACAGAATTATCTACATAGGTAGTTCATCCATTCCGGGAATTGAGAATCTCGACGATTTTTGCCTTTTATCGACACCGATATCGGCTACTTATAAGTCCACTGAATTCCAAGACTTTCGAAAACTTTGTAAGCCCTCGTCGCCAGTTTTGTAAAGGCCTCATCGCTGCTGTTGTGGATGCCAAGTTGTCACAGTCATTGGGGCCGGCCGCTGTGGCCGAGCGGTTCTGTGCGTTTCAGTCCCAAACCGCGCGGCTGCTACGCTCGCAGGTTCGAATCCTGCCTCGGGCATGGATGTGTGTGTTGTCCTTAGTTAGGTTTAAGTAGTTCTAAGTTCTAGGGGACTAATGACCACAGCAGTTGAGTCCCATAGTGCTCAGAGCCATTTTTGAGAACAAAGGTTCTACAACTCTCCAACAAATCAGAAACGAATTCATACAAATGAGATAAAGAAAGGTTTACTTATCTTTGTGAACTGTTAAATAATGAAATCTGCAACAGTGCATGCAATACTACACAAAAAGGCCTTCAATGACTAAGTGCAAATAATCATAGGTAAACTTAACGTTACATAGCAAATGCAATTCACAATAACTGTCTGTTCACTGCTAAGAGTTCACTAAACGACTTTCCCTATCTACGTCAGCCCTGGATGGTGATCTACAACCCAGAAGACGAGAGCCGCTCTTGTATCTTCCGAGTAGGCTTGTGTCCGCTGCCGTCCGATCATTAGCGGATTGTACTCACCCGGCAATTGGCCGAGGCGAAGTCGGTAACTTCATGCTCAGCGCCGCCCGTGGCGCTGGTGAAACTCGCGCAAGTTTAAATGGCTCTGAGCACTATGCGACTTAACTTCTGTGGTCGTCAGTCCCCTAGAACTTAGAACTACTTAAACCTAACTAACCTAAGGACAGCACACACATCCATGCCGGAGGCAGGATTCGAACCTGCGGTCGTAGCGGCTGCGCGTTTCCAGACTGTAGTGCCTAGAACCGCTCGGCCACAACGGCCGGCACTCTCGCAAGTGGGGAGTCTGTATGACACTGGCACCAGTTCGCATCTTTGCGCCTGTGGTGCTATTGCCATGGCTACGTCTTGTTCGGGCGACATAGCAGAAAATATTTTAATTTCAAGTTAAATTGTATACCAATAATTGCGTCGTAAATCAGTCGCCTATTAAGAAAAAAACGTATCAGTATCTCTACAGCAGATAGCGAGACTAGACCAGAGATACAAAAAGAAGCGAACTGAGGACTTCAATTTATACATGTAAAAAAAGAAAATTCAATATCATATTTTTTGGAACTTACTAAACCATGTCTGCACCTTACATTTTCGTGCAGTAACATTTTCTACTATGCTTTTAACGGATGATAAATGCAACATAAGTGTTAGTGGCAGAAATACTTTTTTTATATGCAATAATTACAGTTTAACAGTTTTCGGCGTTTTTTCCTGTACTTGTACTGTGAAATCGTGAATCCTGCCTCAGGCATGGATGTGTGTGATGTCCTTAGGTTAGTTAGGTTTAAGTAGTTCTAAGTTCTAGGGGACTGATGACCTTAGAACTTAAGTCCCATAGTGCTCAGAGCCATTTGAACCAATTTTTTTTCTTTTTTTTTATTCCATTGACGCGCAACCTCAAAGTTGTAACTCCGCCAAAGGACCACAGAACTTCGTATGTGGCATAAATTTCAAGTTGATACGTCTACCTGTTCCTGAGAAAAAAAGCGGTCTTAACAGTCGGACGAACGGGCAGCCGGAAAACAAAGCGATCCGTTTTTATCGACTGAGGTACGCAAACCTAAAAATTATATAAGGTGCACACGTTGAGGGGAACGATCTGATATTTGGTAAACAAGAATATTTGGCAGGCAAGATTCCGTGTTACAACATTTTTATTTTCATCACCCATTTCGACGACGTCTAGCTATCATTTTCACACCTTCTGGGAATAATATTACTGTGCATGAATTGCACAAACATAACGAGATTCATGCACAGTAATATCACTTGTAGAAGGTTCGAAGATGACAGGTCGAATCTGTCTAAACTGGTCACTGGGAAAATAATATAAAAAGTATTACAACACGCGATCTTGACTGCAAGATATTCTGTCCTTGAAACTAAGTAAATTGTTTATAACTGCAAAGGTAATCCTCATAACTCTTAATATATTCATCCAAATGTGAGACAAGACGGCTACTGCATTCATGGAAAATTGTTTACGGTTGCCTACGGAAACATGATTGTAGCCAGGCGTGCACTTGCTCGTGCACATCAAATTGACGGCCACTTATGCATTTCACCACAGGTTCAAAATGGAAATCGCATGGGGAGAGATGGAGACTGTATGGAGGATGTGTAAGGGCGTACCAGCGAAGCTTCTGTAGGTACATCGCTTGAACATAGCAATGAATGAATGCTGAAAATTCTCTCTTCCCAGTAGCTTCTGAGGTTTCTGCGCCTCGCATGCTACAGATAAATGAATTAAATTATCAGAACAAAGTACATACTCTATGAAAGTGAAAGTGCAGCGACAATGCCGCCAGGGTGTATAATGAGGCGAGTAAGGAGAAAGGAGGAAGATTGTAGTTTAACGCCCCGTCGCCACCGTGATCGTCAGAAAGAGGGAAGGAAGTTTAAAGTTTTCACGTCGTCGACACCGAAACCGGAGCAATAGATTGCACGACGAGGGGATCGGTAATCGTCATCTCAAGGAATTTAGCTCAGGAATTCGGCTCAGATCAACTAGGACAAAACGCAAAAACTGAATCATCTGGAGTAGTTACAAAACTCTCACAACTCTGTGGGCGAGGACCTTAAACCTCACAACTCTGAAGCAATATATCTTCGGAAAGAGTGCGTTAGGGAAACAAACACAATTGAAGAACCCATTGCACAATCACATTATACACCAGTTGGACTCTGTTAAGAGAAATTATACTATTTAGTCTGATAAAGGACGATTACCCATCTTGAGAGCAGATGGTGCGAATTGCACGCTGCAGTCAGCGACCGGTTCCTTGAATATCGACGCCAGAAATTCAGAGTGAATGTGTCCTACTTCATCCTGTAACCGAGGCAGAGGTTCTCTGATATCACGTCAGTAACCCACAATAAAGAGCAGAATTTCTACCCGAATGTTTGATGTTATCAACTTTCCCTTTGATCGAATCAGCAAAGCAGTTAACTTCGCAAAAATAGAGTGAGTGCGCGAGATCCATAGACATGATATACGTGTTATACAGGGTGATTATAATTCAAGTGAAACTTTCGAAGCGCTTTAGGAATAACACCACTGGTCAGATTGACGTCAAACTGCAACGGAATATGGTCGGAGGTGGGGGAAAACGTAGGGCAGAGGGAAAAAAATACTATGGAAATTGATCAATAGATGGCTCTGTTTGTGTCAGAATACGTAAATGACAACACCTGTCTTGCACACGATCCACTGAAGTTGGTATAAACACGCCGGGTGCACGGCTTTTCCTCGTTTCTGCGACGTTCGCCATGACTGTCTCAATGCGGGACTGCACTCTGCTTGTAAAGCTGTATTACAAGAATGATGACTGTGCACACGTCGCTCTGCAGAAGTTCCGGACACTGAATGGTTTGAAAAGAGGCGTTGGTCCGATGGCTGCTGTAGCTCTGAAGCAAATGATTCGGAAATTCGAAAAGACGGGATATTTTGGTGTGCAATCTGGAAGAGGGAGGAAACGAACTAATTCGGTGTCAGTGGAAGCTGCAACCACAGCAATGCAGTAGGAGACGAGTGGTGGTGTGCAAATGTGTAGTGCACGGAGAACTGCCCGAACATTAGACATGCCCGTGAGCGCGGTGCGTAAAATACTACGAGACATCCTTCTTTGCTATCCATTCAAAATTACCCACGTGCACGGGCTGCTTCCTGTTGACCTGGCACCAGCAAGAGAGACCGTTGCTTTAGAATTTCTTGCTCTCATGGAAGCGAACAATGATTGGCTATGGAAGATTTTGTGGACAGACTAAGCCCACTTCCATCTGACAGGATGTCTCAGTACACAGAAATGTCGAATATGGGCAACGGAAAATCCACGCGCAAATCAACCAGTACCACTTCATCCTGAAAAGGTCTCTGTATGGTGCGGGCATACGGCATCATTTATCATAGGACCATATTTTTTCGAAGAGACAGGTGCTTCTGGTTCTGTTGCCTGTACTGTCACTGCTAAGCGCTCTAAGTATCTTTTGCACAATCACTTCATTCCAGCTCTCCAACAGCATGGAAGTGTGGATGGGATCATTTTTGTGCAAGATGTCGCACCTCCGCATATTGCAAGTCCAGTTAAGCAGCTGCTTAAGCGCTATTTCGGCATTTCGGAAATGCTAGAATTATCAGCCGCCATTTCCCTACAGCATGGCCCCACTGACTGATGAAGCCACATTCAGCTAGCTCCAGCTGCCGAGGCTGCAGTTATGTGAGTGTGAGTTACGTTTGCGTGTATGTGTGTGAGTATGTGTGCCGTCTATTTTTCACAAAGGCGTCCTTGGCCGATAGCTTATATTGTGAAAGTCTTATTGTAGTGCGTATCTGCGACTCATCATCTCCGCTAAATGGTGAGCAGCAACTTTCCTTTTTATAATATTGTTTCATTCCATCCTGTTTGAATGTTGTCGACGTTGATTTGTTGTCGATTCTGATAACAACTCTATCGCTGAACAGTTCAAAGTAAGTCACTCTGCCCTACTTTTCTTCTCATAACGAATCGTACTCACTTTATTCCATTTTCTGCTGCTGTTTATATTATCCTTTGCTCATATGACCAGAAACCTTGCCTTATTTTCATTTCTATTCACTGAGACACACTATACTTGCTCCGCATTTTTCCTTTCCGGATTGTCTAGCTTCCCTATGTAAGGTCACAGCAGGTACTTTCGATAGTCTCGAACGCCCGGTGCGCCAGAGAGTAGTCAAGTGTTGGGACTCCGAGCAAGTAAGTTGTTGGCTGCTAAGCGAGCAGGGCGGATTTCGGCAGGACGGCCGATCGCGTTTACAATTGTTTAACGGCTGTGGGTGTCACACAACGCCGTGGGCCTGACTCCAGCAAATACGTAAATGGCATTAATTGAGTGATTTGTTAGATGAATTTACGTTTTCAATGGTGCTCTGTGACCGCGCGACAACCGTGCCGGACACCCATGATTTGGACTGCAGTAATGATTGTGTATTCGGTGCCACATGAAGAACATTGTCAAGTGACGACATTAATAGGCGACCTGTGATGAGTTTACCGTTGTTACCTTGTCAGACGAAGAGAGTAACTGGCTCATTCATGCTGTTTAATCAAAAGATAAAGTACATTAACTACAAAGTATGTACCGATTATTGCTACCTGACATCCTAATTAACTTTGTTGGATTCGATACGAAACAACTCTCGTACAAATATTAACCGATCAGCTTTTATCAATTGCATATGGTCAAACTATTCTAAACTGTTAGGCTATAATCCACTAATCAATAACTGTGGGTTTAATAAGGGAGTCTTTCACCTACCACGTTCAAACTTCTGACATTCCCAACGATTCAACGCGTTATTGCACAAGTCATGCGCCAACTGCCTTCGAGAGATCCACCTACTAAGGGTTGTCATCTGAGCAGTATGGGTGATTCTGTTTATTTACCTCTCCGTTCGCACATAAATTAGATTCACCCGTGAACAGAACGTCATACGGAAAACGATTTCGTCCAGCTTGTCTGTCACATTCTGCATACCGGTACTGAAGACGGTGATCCTCGGTGAGGTCTAACGTTTGCGTTTTGTAACGCTGTCATGTGAGGCCAAAATTCTCATCATTGATAGAGGGATGTCACCAGTTTCCTATGATATGCAGAGCACCGGCTAAAGTGGCTTCGTAAGGAGCTGTCACCGATCGTCCAGTCTTCGGTTTGTCTGCGACAGAGCAAATGAAAGTTCGCGAAAGGTTTCCCTACTGCACTGTGGATAATGGGTAGCCTGTGTGTGTGGTGTTGCTTGAAGTTCTCTTTGATAATTCATATGAGGACGATCTCGAAGCGTTCAGCTTGCGTTAACACCAGAGCTAGATGTGAGGAAGAAGTATCATTAAAAACTCGAGAATGTGCTCAAGTGGAAGGTACCATTGTTTTCTCCCTTGCAATTCTCTGTTCGGTAAGTCACAGGACCCCTTTTCCATTTGAATATTACGAGTTGAATCCAACAGGGCGGCTTTCAAAATGGCAGCCATTGTAGAAACGAAGCGTGGTTCTTCAGTAATGGTCCACCCTGTTCTAATGTTTATGTCAGGCAGTAAACAAAGATCTGAGACTGGATTTTAATATACTTAATGCAGTAGAAAAACAATTGAGGTCTTGCAATGCTTCGATGGTTGTAGAGTAAAGGTGGAACTGCGTTCCCAGCGTGTCGCTTGGAAACGAGCCGCACTACCCTACTCCCCATCCTGACACTTTGTAAAACATCGAATTCATCACCTGCTACAGACGTGATTCAGATCTCTTCACACGCAAAGTGAGTGAGATAAAAGACGAAAGAGGGTAGCACAACTCCTCTTAAACAAGAGTCGACTACAGACTCAATTGAAACATAACTTTAGATAAAGACTCACAAATATACTAACAATGAAATTCATGCGACTGAACGAGATAAAAAGGCACTGAAACAGATGGTTAAAGTGTCTAGATAACTGAAAAATGGTTCAAATGGCTCTGAGCCATATGGGACTCAACTGCTGTGGCCATCAGTCCCCTAGAACTTAGAACTACTTAAACCTAACTAACCTAAGGACCTCACACACATCCATGCCCGAGGCAGGATCCGAACCTGCGACCGTAGCAGTCGCACGGTTCCGGACTGCGTGCCTAGAACCGCGAGACCACCGCGGCCGGCTCTAGATAACTGAACGTTATTACTAGACCTGTTCACCATGTGAGGTTAATCAATAAAAACGGCAGGACCAAAATGAAAAGATAAGACACTTAACTGACAACTAGCGAGAGAAATGCTGTCTAATGACCGTACATGGCAGAAAATCATGGCAGGTCATCTTATCGGCCACGTAGAGACGTTCTTGGACCGGATGCGATAGTAATTACGAGTTGTCAACGTAATTTCGGATGATGCGATTGTCGCAGCTAGGGAGTAAAAGTACCATTAATCGCTTTTTCTACTAACTAGCAGTCTCTAATCTGCCATTCTGATGCCTGTCACGTCGACTTAAACTTTCTCAGCGTGGTGCCTTAACGGTAGATCAGAGTACTGGTTCTACGAGCCACTGAAATGGGTCCCACTGAGGCAAAGTTTTTGCTTTGGGAATTATTTAAATCCTTGGATTAAAAAATATAAAAATAAAAACTACATCGTGAGTAAAGGATACTAATATTCACGGTCAACCTAAATGCGCTCATTTTCACAGTTTTGGGCACGTTCCTCAGTTGCATTAGGTTGCACTGACTTCTTCTAACAGCCAGAAACGCTTCTCTGGCGTCTCTCTGGTGTATTCCTGCTGAGAGGCGAGTTCAAAGTTATCTCACAGGATTCCATTACAACGGACAAGATCATCTTGAATTAACTGCTGTTACCATCAGCAAAGATTATTACTGTCTATTTTGTATCTCTCGTTCGCTCTCGCAACACAAAATCAGTATTCAAATTAAGAGAAAATTTATTAATATCGTTGCTAGGTTTAAGAGCTTCCAGATCTGTAATTAATTCTGATGTGGCGATAACACATTACCCACCGGGAAAATTAAAGCATCCAGAACACGTGATTCGATGTCACTGTAATTCCGTACACGTAAACACCCCGTCGACGTTGCAATTCTCTGTGACTGGTAGAATGGCAGTAGAGTTCGTTAATGTTGTTAGTGTTTACCCAGGCCTCGTCGGGAATATAAAGAGCGTGAACAGTGTCACATGTTGAGTGATTATTGTGAAGAGTGCGGAGATATGCTTCAAATGGCTCTGAGCACTATGGGACTTAGCATCTGAGGTCATCAGTCCCCTAGACTTAGAACTACTTAAACCTAACTAACCCAAGGACATCACATACATCTTTGCCCCAGGCAGGATTTGAACCTGCGACCGTAGCAGCAGCGTGGTTCCGGACTGAAGCGCCTACAACCGCTCGGCCACAGCGGCACGCATTACGGAGATAACGCGTAAACTTGTGAGACAGCGTTATCAGCACCTGATGAGGTTTGAAAGGGGCCTTTCGAATGGCCTCAATGTGATCGACTAGTCGAACAGAACAGTATCCTGATTTGTGAGGTATTCAGATGTGGCCGGATATTGGAGCATAGGAAAGTGACGGCAGATATCCGCGTCGTCAATGCTCCAGTCAAGCACGTCTGACTACCACAAGGGTGGATCGACTTATTGTGCACGAAGCACATCGTAACCTCTTCACATTTGCGCCTGTCATCCTGCGCCACTGGTCGGAGATTAGCAGCTGCTGGACTAGTTACTGTCCCAAGCGTAGCAAAAATTTGGATATTTGTGGTAAGTTGCTTTGGGACAAAACTGCTGAGGTCATCGGTACCTATTCTTACAAACTACTAAATCTAAATTAAAGTAACTTACGCTAAGGACAACACACACACACATGCCCGAGGGAGAACTAGAACCTCCGAAGGGGGAACCGCCCGAACCGTGGCAAGGCGCCTGAGACAGCTCGGTTACCCCGCACGACCGCTAGCGTAGCCTGCCGTGAAGACAACACAAATTACTGCGTTTGGAGAGGTTCTGTGACCTGGAAGCACGGAATGCTGATAAATGGCGTTGCACTGCGTTCAGCGATGAATCGCGGTTGTGCACTACACTGGATGACCATCAGCACGAGAGTCTCATTCTTTCAAAGTTTTGGGGAGGCGCAGCGGTGTTACTGCACAGGTCAAGGTGTGGGGAACCGTTGGGTATGGTTCAGGTGACGGCTGGTATTGTCGTGCCATTTTCAACACGACAACACTGATTGATATTCCCGTGGCGAGCAAGATCCCCAGATATGTCACCGATAGAATGTGTGTGCTACCAGCTGGGACATTAATTGCGACCCTTGCCAGCAACCATGATATGAAGGACCAGTTACAACAACCGGGAGCCAGGTTGACTAGAGAGGACGCAACGGCTTTATGATACTCTTTCCAAACGAAAAAGTACGTGTCTCTAGACAAGAGCGGTGCAACGTCATCTTGTTAAGCAGGCTCATAGTCTCCAGTTCTTTGTACACGTGTCTCGATTTAGTAATCCTTTCAGTAACATCATAAGCTCTCTCAGTCTATGATGTTTCCTTTGGTTTCCATCTTGCCTTCTGGGTGCTTCACTCTTTTATCAGGCAGTACGCACCGGTGGAGATAGTGGCACCACAATGTGTCAAACAACTGGAACAGCACCTCTGCGAGAATTGTACGAAACGTGTTTCTACACATCGATCTGAAGGATTATTCCAAGCTGTTTGGGATGGTAGAAGTGGCGCTGCAGCGGATGAGGTAGGGTGGGCGTCGCTACGGCGGGCCGCGCGCGCCCGCAGAACTTGTTGCTCGGCGCGCCGGCCTCGCCTCGCCTCTCCGCGGCCAGCGCGCTGCGGCGCGGTAATTGCGGCGGCGGCGTCCAGCGCGTGCGCCGGCCGTATGCAAATGCAGCCGGCCTGCCAGATAGCCATCTCGCGCGCGCCTTTTTCGCCGGCGAACACGTCTTTAATGAATAACCTCGCCTCTGCAGCGGCGGCGGCAAAACAAATGGCGCCGAGAGCGGCCGGGGCAGGCCGGCCAGGCCGGGCACGTGAATAACAAAAGAGCAGAGGGGGCCGCCGCAGCCGCCGCCGCCGCCGCCGCCACCGCCGTCCGTCGCGCCTTTAATTAGGAGCCAACCGCCCCCGCAGCGGCACCGCGATCCGGCTCAGTGACACACGCGTACACGCACACGCGCAATAAAAGGAAAACCAAGTTTATTTTCAATTTGGCCACAGCGCTTAGCGACCCATAAATAACTGTCCGTTTCTTTTTTCCTACGCAGCAGTTCTTCGTCTTCGATGGGACCGTACGTGACAGGAAGTGCGTAGGGTACGCCGCTGCAGTCAGTTAAGATAGAAAGCTTTCGGTATGTAGCGCCGCTCATGATGTAAACTAACTATCAAACGAATAGAGTGGAATCCTTTGGGATGTGGTGCTACAGAAGCTGTAAGTGGGCAGTTTAGGTTTTTATGTAACGTGACGTAGCGCTCTGTATGAAAATCACTGGCTGTGCTGTGTGCAGTCTGTGGCTGGTTGGAACTGTTGGAATATTCACTATTGTAGTGTTGGGCAGTTGGATGAGAACAGCGGGTAGCATTGCGGAGTTGGAGGTAGCCGCCAGCAGTGGTGGATATGGGGAGAGAGATGCCAGAGGTTTGAGTGGTGGTGGTGGTGATGGTGGTGGTTAGTGTTTAACCTAAATCAGGATGGCTGGAGACGGGATTGAACCGTCGTCCTCCCGAATGCGAGTCCAGTGTGCCAACCACTGCGCCACCTCGCTCGGTAGAGGTTTGAGCCGATGATCTGCACGTGTGTCCATCCGAAAGAGTAAATTTGTAATACTGTATATCATGAACTGATATATATATATATAGCCGGCCGCAGTGATCGAGCTGTTCTAGGCGCTACAGTCTGGAACCGTGCGACCGCTACGGTCGCAGGTTCGAATCCTGTCTTAGGCATGGATGTGTGTCATGACCTTAGGTTAGTTAGGTTTAAGTAGTTCTAAGTTCTAGGGGAATGATGACCTCAGAAGTTAACTCCCATAGTGCTCAGAGCCATTTGCACCATTTGATATATATATATATATATATATATATATATATATATATATATATATATATATATATATATATATATATATGACGACTTTTGAATATTATTATGGTAAATACATTGTTTGTTCTCTATCAATTTGCTAACTATGCCTATCAGTAGTTACTGGCTTGAGGAGTTAGAATCCTTTATTTAGCTGCCAGTATTGGCGCTCGCTGTATTCCAGTAAGTGATTCATGAAAGGTATAGGTTATTGTTAGTCACGGCCATTCTTTTGTAGGGATTATTGAAAGTCAGATTGCGCTGCGCTAAAAATATTGTGTGTCAGTTTAGTGTCGGTCAGAATAAGTAAAGAGAGAAATGTCTGAGTACGTTCAGTTCTGCTCAGCCTGCTTGAAAATCAAATAACGTAAGGGGTTTACCAGCACAGCAATTCACTAATTTTTCTAAGGGGATGTTTCAAAGCATGCTGAAAAGTAAGTGAACTGATCAGATGAGAATAGGAATATGTGCAAAAAGTGCTGCGATGGACACAGAACCCTTCGAATGGTGCCGGACTGGGATTTGAATTTGGCAGCCCATGACCGCATCTGGGCCAGGGGCGCCCGTGTCACCAGACGGGCGACTTGGAGGCGTAGGCAAGTGTCGTGGGATTCTACGGCGAGTGTTGATCAGTGCCTCGTCAACAGCACCGCATAGGAGCGTGACAGGACCGCTGTCATATAAACGTTCTGGTGACAAGGTGGGCAGCGATTCGCTGTTGTTTGCTGATGATGCTGAGGTGTACGTGAGTCGAAGACGAGCTAGTATATGAGGGCACATCATTACTTAGGCAAAATTTCTAGTTCTCAATGGTGGGCTCCATGTGGTTCCCAAGTTGTTCAGCGACCGTAAACCATAAAATTACCAAATAAGCAGCAACCAGTCGCTACATCATATTTTCTTTTATTTACTTTTGCAAATTGATTTCAACTGATTAACAGCCGTCATCGGTGCTTTCAACGTGTATGTTCACTGAGTAACAACACTGTCTTAAACAGACGCCAAACATAAAGTTATGTTTGGCGTCTGTTTAAGACAGTGTTATTTCTCAGTGAACATACACGCTGAAAGCACCGATGATGGCATAAAGTTATGTTTGGCGTCTGTTTAAGACAGTGTTATTACTCAGTGAACATACACGTTGAAAGCACCGATGATGGCTGTTAATGAGTTGAAATCGATTTGCGAAAGTAAATAAAAGAAAACATGGTCTTGCGACTGGTTGCTGCTTATTTGGTAATTTCTAATTTGTATAATAAATGGCGGCAAACTTTAAAAGTAGATGGTTCAAATGGGTCTGAGTACTATGGGACCTAACATCTGAGGTCATCAGTCCCCTAGAATTTAGAACTACTTAAAGCTAACTAACATAAGGACATCACACACATCCATGCCCGAGGCAGGATTCGAACCTGCGACCGTAGCAGTCGCGCGGTTCCGGACAGAAGCACCTATAACCGCTCGGCCATCGCGGCCGGCGCTAAAAGTAGAAAAAAGTAGGTTAATGTGGATGAATGGGAGAAACAAATATGTAATGTTAGGACCGAGCATTAGTAGTGTACTGCTTGACACAGTCATGTTGTTCAGATACCGGGTATGACGTTGCAAAGCGATATGAAAATCAACGAGCGCGTTAGCATTGTGCTATAAAAGGCACATGGTCGACTTCGGTTCATTGGGAGAATTTTGGAAAAGTGCGGTTCATCTGTAAAGGAGACAGCATATAGGGCGCTGGTGCGACCTACTCTTGAGTACTCCTCGAGTGTTTGAGATTCGCACCAGGTCGGATTCAAAGAAGACATCGAAGCAGTTCATAGGCGGACTGCTGGATTTGTTACCGGTAGGTTCGAATAATATGCAAGTGTTACGGAGATGCTTCGGGAATTCGGAATCCCTAGAGGGAAGGCGACGTTCCTTTCGAAGAACACTACTGACAAAATTTAGAGATCCGACCTTTGAAGCTGACTGCCGAACCATTATACTGCCGCCAACATACATTGCGCGTAAGGACAATGCAGACGAGATACGAGAAGTTGGGTCTCATACGGAGTCATTTTTCCCTCGCTCTGTCTGCGAGTGCAGCAGAAAGGGAAACCGCTGGCAATGGTACAGGGTGTCCTCCGCCCGCTTCGTACGGTGGCTTGCGGAGTGTGTATGTAGACTCCACCATCATAGTTATTTACACCCCCTGCCGGATGTTGTCATAATGTTACAACTATTATTGTTAAAAGTAAAGAATAAGTTTGATAAAATCATCCTCGACGTTTTATGTTCGTATGTTATAACTCCAACAAATATTTTAATTGTATGTAGCGCCTGATCTTTATACTTTGTTTAAGAAAAGTTATGTTTAATAGGTATCGCGAAACATAGTGAACGTAATCAACGTAGTCCTGCCATTCCTCTGCGGCTCCATAAAATAAAACAATAACTAATACACCGTCCAGTCACATTAATGGACCATCGGACAAAAGCCTGAATAATGAACTTTTGCGGGTGGAACTGCAGTAGGAGAGTGAATGTGGTTCTGTAAGGTGCCGCCGGGCATGTGGAGACATGCCGTCTCCAGAACCACGGGCAGATGCGCTAGCTGTCTCGGTTGAGGATCTATGGCGAGAACAGCCCTATCCAGGAGCTCCCATAGATTATCGGTTGGGTTCAAATCCGGTGTCTTTGTCCATCAGTGAAGTACAGTAAAATCCTTACGGTGTTCGAACCACGCATGTACACTGTCAGCTGTGTGACACATTGTATTGACCTGCTGGTAGATGCCATTGTACTGACGGAAAACGAACTGTATGTAGAGGTGGACATTGTCTCCAAGGATAGATCCATCTATTTTGGCTTCCACAATGGCGATATAACCCAGAGAATGCACTAAAACATTGCCGAGACGATAACGCTAACTCTGCCATGGCATGCTTGCAAAATCATATGCGCCAAAGTCGTTCTGTCAGTTGGAGCATAAAACGTGATTCTTCCGAAAGGGCCACCTGTCACCAAATACTGGACGTAGGCCTACAGTTGCGGCACTGGTGAGAAAATTCCAGCCTTCGTTGCCGATGAACAGTAGGGAGCATGGGTGCATGAAACAGGAGCCTGCTGAAGACACTATACCGGTGAAAGGTTGTTGAAGATACACTGTTCATATCTCCTAGGTTCATCTGGACGGTCATTTGCTCTCAGTTCCACATCTATTCTCCCTTACACACCTTCACAGCCGTCGTCAACTATGGCCCTTCGTGCATCACAGTTACCTCGTCGCCGGTTTCGTCTTTTTTTTCCTTTATTGAATTTCGATTCCCCCTCCCCAAAGAGGGCAGGCTGGCATCATCTTAGAAAAAAACAATAAACACTAAAAGCAGTCGATAAAAACGGTGATTTAAATTGTAATATGGAGGAAAATTGTGGAAGGTAAAATATAAAACAAAGGGGCGATGCTAGTAAAATACACATGAAGCACACAGGTTAAATAGTAGTCAGACAATTAAAAAAAAACACTGCGACAGTCTGCTTTCTGTTCACAAGAGATATAAAAATCACACCCAGCGACAGTATGATTTCTTTTCGCAACACTTCGGAAAAGACGCGCAACACTGAACACTCACTTCAAACACTGCACTAAAAATTTGTCACTAAGATGTCATACCACAGCCAAGGGCAGATGGGGGGGGGGATGAACATATGAGGGGAAAAAAGGGGGAAGGAGAGGAAAAACGAAGTGGAGGGGAGGAGCCACGGAGGGAGTGGATGCATAAGGGGGCGGCAGGGCAGACATGAGAGGGATAGGGGAAAGGCTGAGGAGGGGAGTGCAAAAGGACTCAGGGGAGAGAAGGGAGGCAGAGAGAGAGCAGGTGGGGGTAAAACAGGATAGAAGGGGGGGAGAGGGAGCCTGGAAAAAGGACAGAGGAAGGGAGGCAGAGGTCAGGACCAGAGTTGATAGGAGGGATAAATGGAGGAAGAGAGAGCATCATACGAGAGGGTGAGTCGCCGGAAGCCACCTCGGGAAAGGAGATGAAGGGTGTAGAGGAGGAGGGTAGGGGGAACACAACGGCAGGGGGGTTGAGGAGTTGGGAGGAGAGGAGCAAGCAGTGGATGATAAGGATCAAGGCTGCAGGAGGTGCAGAGGACGCGGATATGTTCGAGGAAGAGGAGCAGATGGGGAAAAGGAATCAGGTCGTAGAGGATCCGCATGGAGCAAGGGAGGCTTATAGAGAAGGAGAGGCAGAGTGCATGGCGCTGGAGGATCTGGAGGGACTTATAGAATTTGGGGGGGGGGGGGGGGGGGAGAGCGTTTCGGATGACGCCTTTTTACCATGCACTGTATACTTCAACCACAGTGGCAAGTAAGCAGTTTACATACTTAACAGTTACGGAATTTCTTCCACCCTTGACCCGAAAGCCAATGATCACGCCATTTTGGACGTCAGATAAATCGCCCCCTTTTCGCATTTCAACAATGATGTACTGTTTTCCTCATCCTACCGACACACTTTATATTCGCTTCACTGCTAGTGCTGGCCCCTGCCGTCTGTGAGTGATTATTCCACGTTGACATCGAACATAGGTGGTGGTCACATTAATGTGTCTGAATAGGTAGAGGAGTATCACTGAGAATCGTATGCACTAGTACCGAGTTCTGACGCTCATCTAATTCCCTGAAATTCGTATCATAGTGACGGGTTTTCCAGCATTCCGCCAGACGCAGGAAAGCCAGTCACAGACCGGGTTTAACCGCACGCATATCCGCTGCTGTGCGTAGTTATGGTTCATGTCCTGCAGGCTAACTGGAGTTGTTCATCGACGGCGGAGGTGCGCTTAGTCATCTTACGAGTGGTGATCCACAACTCTGTTGTGTGTGCCTACAACATTCGAAGTTCGCATCTTCAGAGACGGGACGTTCTTCGTTTTTATTGCTTCGATCTTTGCATACCTAGGTGCCAGTATTTACTATACACCCAACGACAGACGTGGAAGTAAAACGGTGAGATTTAAATACTTGTTGCGATTCCTGAGAACATCGGTCCTTTAAGCAAGGCCTTGTAATATTTATTTTGCGGTTCTCGTGTATAAAGCTGTATGGCTTTGATAAGTGACTCTTGTACTTGCCTTATCCCTTAATGTAGTTAACAGAACATGCCATGGTCATTCCTAACTCGACTTGTAAAAGGCAATACCTTCCCAAACTAAAAACTCTTTTACTGTTTGCTGCAGTCATGGCTGCGTATAAACAGAATTAACCATTTTCATTTGTGTGTTTCCTTTTTAAAGGTACATATGTTAAAACTCCTATGAAAGATTAAATGTTTTAAACCGCTTCTCCGTTTTTAGGGTTCAATCTGTAAAAAACAAATACCGTCTATGTGTCTGTCTATCTGTCAGGCCGACTATTAACAACAATTTTCTTCAGGAACGGATAGACGTGTCAAGTTAGAATTCCTGTAAAGTTTATGATACCTTGATGGTGTAAAAATTTTAATCTTCTAAGTCAATGCAACTTATTTTATTACTCGAAAACGTACACATCAAAAATCTGTAGGGAGCTTCCCGTTCAGCTAGAATCATGAAATTTGGCAGGAAGCAAGGTTTCACAAAACAAGTAAAGGAAAAAAATCGAAACTTGTTAATTTGCAATTATATAACACAAAACAATATTTTTTAATATTTTTGTCGTTTTTTATACGTCTGTCAGGTAGTGTCTGCCTCTTAAGAGCTTTTTATCTGGAAAAGTTTGGTGTATCTAGTTCAAATTTATGAATCATATTAACGTCTATGGTTCACTGACGGTGTAAAAAATTTGAGCTTCTACGTCAATGCCATCAAAAGATTCGACCATTTACGTCACTGCCCACTGCAAAATGGTTCAGATGGCTCTGCGCACTATGGGACTTAGGATCTAAGGTCATCAGTCCCCTAGAACTTAGAACTACTTAACCTGAGGACATCACACACATCCATGCCCGAGGCAGGATTCGAACCTGCGACCATAGCAGTCGCGCGGTTCCGGACTGAAGCGCCTAGAACCGCTCGGCCACCGCGGCCGGCTGCCCACTGCAGTAGTAATTGTCGATGTCGTTGTCAAAACGCGAAAACGTACAAGCCTCTGAAGCCGAGCCCCATCTTCAACAATGTCTGCAGAACATGTGTTCCGAAACACTTGTGCGTGCACCGGGTTTGTACAATACCGTCTGATGTTCCACAGAATCGCCGGCCGGTGTGGCCAAGCGGCTCTAGGCGCTTCAGTGTGGAACCGCGCGACCGCTACGGTCGCAGGTTCGAACCCTGCCTCGGGTATGGATGTGTGTGATGTCCTTAGGTTAGTTAGGTTTAAGTAGCTCTAAGTTCTATGGGACTAATGACCATAGATGTTAAGTCCCATAGTGCTCAGAATCATCCACAGAATGCTCCTTTTCCCTCTTTATGGAGCGGTCAGCTTTCCAACGTCGACGCTCTGTTATGAGGCGTGGTTTCTCCGCCCTTCAAGCACTTCCCATAGCTGCTCAAGTTAGCACACGAAACTCAGACGAGCTTCGCCGTTTCCAGGATATTTCTCAACGCCCTGCCATAACAATCTACCCTTTGTCAAAGTTGCTGATGTCAGTGGATTTCCCCTTTCTCGGCCCGTACCGTCAGTAGGATGATTCCCCATTCATCTCTGCTGCACTTATGCACGGTCTAAATGGAGTTCACAACGTAAAAAAAGTGGTTTACGTGAAGTCCAGACGTAGAAATTGATGTAGGATTCTTGTGGTCTATTAAGTCTCAAATTAGCCTATAAAAACCTGCGAAAGTACAAAGCAAACGTGCCGCACGAGATTTTTACTAAAATTGTCCTCGAATATTAAAAACCGTTCGTTCTTGCACTTAAAAAATCTTAAATGGATTTTGCGTAATTCTGAACAGCAGAACATGAAAAATTGAAATAAAGCACTATCTGCTTATTCTGGAAGTAATACAGGTTGTGGCTAAGCCATGTCTCCGCAACATCCTTTCTTCCAGGGGTTCTAGTCCCATAGGTTTCGAAGGAAAAAATCTATGAAGTTTCGAAGGTAGGAGATGAGGTACCGGCGGGACTAAAGCTGTGAAGACAGGCCGTACGTGATTTGTGCTCGGGTACATCAGTTGGTATAGCACTCACCTGCGAAAAGCAAAGGTGCTGAATTCGAATCTCTGTCGTATAAGTGCAAACTTCACTGCACAGCGAAAATTCATTCTGGAAAAATAAAATCTTTTTTTTTTTTTCCTCAGCCCTTCTTACTACGAAACTATTGTGCTCGGAAGGATAATCTGTTTTTGCTTAACATTCCCAAGAAAAACGGCTCTTGTCCTTTCATTACCAAGACATGGAAGTTTAAATGAATAATGTTTACGAGATAGCCAACGTAGCCGGTTGGAAGAGGATACTGAAAGTCTCGCGCAGCATGCAAGCGCTGTAGCAATGGCCTATGTAGGCAAAATTGAGACTATTTCCCGGCTTGATGGACCGCAAGTGTCCTGTATCTAAGTGTTAGTATCGCCCTTTCCTACAGCACTATGGTACACTGTAAGCAATTATCGTTTACGCACTGTCCACTTACCTCGCAGCTCCACGTGCCTTCGATCTCACAGTGGCAGTGAACTTTTGGTTCATAAGTGTATGTATTTGGTGCAAAAGATTATTTCTTAAGCTTTACGTAGTGTTTGCCCATGACTTGAAGATGGTCATTTTTCCGAAACTAGCTGTCTATGATTACATATTAATTTACAAACTTTTGGCTGTTCCATGTTGCCGTTCAACTTCGTTGAATCTGGGCAGCGCCGTCCGGCTCACCCGGAAACAGCAACTCCCATGTGCTGGGGAGAAACTAAACACTCGAATTCGACAGCTGTTCCGGCAGCGTCTGCTCAGTGGCTCGCACGAACTCAGCAACTGCGACCTGGTTGTGGCAGACCAACTGCACGAACTCGGCAAACTCTTCCACAGCTGAACAACGTTCTTCAAGAGTATTATAAATACTGGGCCAATGAACAAGATATAAAAGAACACAAATTACATATAAACAAAAAGATATTATTACAAATTCCACATACAAAAATATTTCCTGAAAACAACTTTATTTTTTTTATCTTATGATTTGCTCACGGCTGCTTCGTATGAAATGCCATCACAAATTTTAATATGCCAGTTTCACCATGTCTGAATAAGTCTGATTTCAGTTGTAGGAAATGCTTGCCACCTCTGGTTTCTGAGTCCGTTTTGATGATGTGGCCATTTGCTGCAAAGTTAATTTATATGTAGGTAACAGTTTGTTCAAGGTTCAGACTTTTCACAAAATTGAAAGGATTGAGTGAGGAGATTCACACAACGGATTGAAACGGGAATGAAAGCTCGCACAAGTATTAGTTGTTCTCCTTAAGGAAGCGCAGTTTGCTGCCAAAATGTGAAGAGGAACTAGCGAATCTTCTTAGTCATCAATCGTGTGAGTTTTTGGTGTTTTGACTGTATGTCGGTCATGTCAGCAAAAACGTCAGCACCATCTTGGGGAGTTACGTAGCTAAGCCCAAAGATATAATGCAGCCACTGCTCTTTCTCACTATTCTGGTTTTTGTACCTAGAAGCCGGGCCAAATGTCTGTATTTTTCTCCACTTGAAATATGTAGAAAAAAATAGTGTTTGTGGAAATTTAAAAGGCAAAAGTTTTTCAGTGTCCGCGACTTAAACAATGTGGTAGCGCGGATGGTATAAAGCTAATTTTAAGAATAAAGTAATTTTAGGAAACTACATATTAATGTATTTTTAAAAAGTCAAATAATATTCTATACAAGTTATGGCCGTTTATCGCTGAACAGTTACATGGTTTTCTTAAAATTACAGTTATAGTTGTACTCACCATCCTTCAGCAAGGTGAAATCGACAACCAGTAATCTTGGCTGATGGCAAGGCACCTGTAATACTCTCGTAGGTGGACTGTTCGAAGCGAATTACCACCACTTCTGGATTAAAGTACTGGTTTCTCTTCCTACATTCATTCTGAACACACTGTAAAATCTTCAAATGTGATTCCATCTTCTTGTCCTCTACAAGGTTGTCAGAAACACTCTGCAAAGCTTGTGAGGGTGTTGTAGGGAAGGTTATGCTGAGAAATAATGTTAAAACAAAAATTCGATCCTTTTTGGTGTTTCCAAGTTATTTACCATTAAAGTTAGTCAATCAGGTCGTGGCGCGTGCGAATTCATACTCTTCCACGCGCTAAAATGCGATAATGCACAGACGTTTATGGGTCCGTGAGTTACGACTCCCTGAAATGCACTTAGCATTTAAAATGTGCGTCTCTCTGAAGTGATAAATTTAAGCTAGGCGAGGGAAAGATACGTTTCTTCGGTCTGAGGAGACCAAACTAAGAAGACGTTTGGCAATACTGTCTCTCGTGGACAGCTTGAATTTGCGCGCGCGACTACCTCACTGGATAATTTCAGAGCTAAATAACTCGAAAACGCCGCAACGTTTCGAATATTGCGTATTGAAGTCTACTATCGATCAATATGGGTTCTTGCTTATGTAGGTATTTTAGATTTGAGTCCGTTTAAAAACCAACCTAACCTTTCTCCATATCATTATTAAGAACGAAGGCTTCTCCTTTTGCAATGGTCACGTCCTTTTGCGATAGGGCAACCCCATTTTCGGCATACTCTTGAAACGAGCGTGACTAATATTGTTGCGAATATATCTTACATGGTGTGGTCATGAGTGCCCTCCCCCCCCCCCCCCCCCAAACCGTGAAAATAAATGTTCGCTGCCTACTGTAAATAATTCAATAAAACACCAGGAATTTTTATCACAGCATCACGACCCAAGTTCTTCAGTTCCTTGAACACTCATAAGATTTACATCTGTAACCATCAAAGGTTAAATGTATGTTACTTCGGTCACTAAACGGAGGCTACAAAACGTGAGTTCCAACCATATTTTTCACTTCGATGATTAACTACACAACGAAACACTATGTGATTCTGCACAAACGTTAACGAGTTCCTGTCGTTCACAGGACCGGGCCAGGATCACCACCCCTGTCGACTCACATCTGTGCCGGCCGCGGTGGTCTAGCGGTTCTAGGCGCTCAGTCCGGAACCGCGCGACTGCTACGGTCGCAGGTTCGAATCCTGCCTCGGGCATGGATGTGTGTGATGTCCTTAGGTTAGTTAGGTTTAAGTAGTTCTAAGTTATAGGGGACTGATGACCACAGATGTTAAGTCCCATAGTGCTCAGAGCCAATTGAACCATTTTTTGAACTCACATCTGTCCCGCTGGCATCGTACAGCGTTGCCTTTTCGAGTTTTGGATTAATTGATCCTTTCACAGTACCCTTCTCGCAGACATTAAAAGTCATAAAAAGATGGCCGCCCTGTCTACAGAAAAAATAGGACGCGTCTACGTTGTGCTTGCTAGAATTGTACAGAGAACAATTAACAGCCATGCCACAGTCAAGATCGAGAACTGGCTGAAATTCGTAACAGTGATCAATGCGACTAAAAGCGTTTTTTACAGCAAGAGGTTCTAGTCACGGTTGGAAGGAGAGGCAGTGAAACGGAATGGACATAACTTTCACAGCTCGGAAAGAATGCTGTTACACCTTACCCCGTTCTCCTAAGTCAAATCGATTTACATGTATTAAGTGAAGTGTTGGGCAACTTGGCAAGCCGCTCCATTTCAGTGACCTCAGTCAGAAATGTGTTATATACGAGAGCGCCGGAGCGGGCGACGTGTCCGGCGATTATTCCTGCAGTAACGGCCTGAGTGAGCCATCGGTCAGCGCCCGGCTCGCGCGGACCGCTCCGCAGGGGGGCGGCTCTGTCGCTGCCCCTACCTGTCTCCCCAACAACGGCTGCCGCGGCCGAATTCCGCCGACCTGGCGAACATTTCGCCGCTGGTACAACCTCCGTGTTAATGAGTTCGCAATGGTAATCAAGTTGCAGCGGCCTTGATTTTGGCGTTCAGCAGGTCAACGACACTGAATGAATATCTTAGCAGCGAGAAAGCAGTTCTACCAACTTCTGTAGACGTGTCATTCTTTTCGGCGATAATCGCTGTGCTCTACTTGATCTCGCCGTCTCTTAGCAAACGAATATCAATGAGGTAATTTACTTCATTGTTTGCATACCGTAAACTCGCTATACTCATACATATAGCCTGCACGAGTCGTTAAAACTGAAATATCTAGGAAACTCAACAACGAAATTCTACTTCACGAGTTGCAACACAGTAACCGAAAATTTTTTCCGGTGATCGAAGAAGATATTTAAATACTTATTATTAGTCTAGTTACGGCTCGCAAAAATTTTCTGTATATATCATGTTATTAATTTCGGGCTATACAACCTTCGAATACCTACAATAGAAACTATAATCACGGTTCGTGATAAGAAATATCCCACCCACAAAAAATAACAATAGATAACATACCATTTGAGCAGGTCTCCAGCTTTATTTTTTTTACAATACGACGTAAATTATGATGTGAACAAGGATTTGAAAAATAACAGTACTAAATATCAGTCAAGTAGCCGACAAACCTGACACGGGCAAGGTATTCACTTTGCAAATTTTCTGTTAGAAACGAAAACAAAAAATGAACTGTATTTGTAGTGCAATATCGAAAAAAACATTTCCATGAATTCGTGAAAACACATTTGAAATTATCAAACAGTTTACGAACGCTGGATGCAGCTGCTTCCCGTGGCCACAATGCGAATTTGTAAATGTCTCTATGGTAACGCCTCTTCATTGCTCTATAGCTCTGTAGATGGCGATTAGCTGACTCGACTGCAGGAGTCTCTTGGTAGCAAGCAATAAATATATTAAAACTTCATGCATGATGCGGCATTTTTTTCACACATCTTAGTGCTTCTGACGGCTTAGCTCCCGATCTATGTGTCATACAATGATTTAATTTTATAGGTACATTTACCAGCATATGCTGATACTGTCTGCAGAATGTGTTGCGAATAGAGTCAATAGCAAAGAATGACGGTAAGTGATATCTGCACCAAGTTTGGTTGACATCGGTCCAGTGCTTTATGAGAACATGTGGAACATTCACAAATACACACTGTGAGTTAACGAGCGTTGCACTCGCATTTAAATATATGTCCAAAAGAGTCAGCCTAAAGGAATTGGGAAACGAACCCTGTCTTTCACGACCTTGTGCCACAAAGGACGCAGATTCACCAGGAGATGGGGAAACTGACAGGCGTCTGTTGTCCATTGATGCCTAAGTGCTGTAGTGTGTGAGAGAGACAGACGAGAACCTACGTCATAGGGAAACCCAGTAGAAAGCGTTTGTGGCCATGGAGACGAAGCAGTGTTAAATATGGAGGACCCAAGATCAGCCATAAAGGGAAACATTTATGGAAATTATTTACTTCTGTAGTAAAGCAGGGAACGAAGCCACAGTAATTTTAATTTGCCACGCTTCATAAATTTTCATGGTGGTCCCAAAAAAACTTGAATATTGATCATATCTATAATAGTTTAAGATGTACTGTTAAAGTGAAATTCACAATTTTGTAACTAAGACCTGAACGCTAAAATCTGAACGCTTTAGTCGATCTTAACTATCGACATTTCATGTAGAAGCGCATCATTAAAATGACAAATGTTGTAAATATCAACTCTGTAATTTCATTTGTTTAAAAGATATAGTAAATTTAAACTATCAGTATTTTCAGTTAAACATCAAATCAACATTTCCTCCACATAAAACACATTGAACAATGACAGCATGACACCTTACTGAACCATTAGGTAATAGCATATTTGTTGTGTAGTTTAGTGCTTGATAGTCACTTTTGTTGTTTATTTATTCATCAGAAAACACGTTGGTCCAAGGCTACTGGCCGTAACATTCAAAGTTAAGAAGGAAATTGTACTGGTTATATGTAAAAGAATTTAACAATGGATATTATTGTTACTTTATTTAGAACGTGAAAGTGGTCAAGCTTTGATCTTTTAAATATGATAAAATGTAAAATAATGTAGAATTAGCTGTAGCCAATCAGACGGACGGCTTCAGGAAACGGAACTGCGCTAGTCGGTTGAGCGACTATATTCGGTGCGCTGGTAACGTAGCCGGGGGCGGGCAGAGAGACAGCGCTGGTGCAGACGCGAAAGCGGACAGTTCGGCTGGAGACACCAAAGGGTACAGTTTGGATTGAGACTCGAGAGCGGACAGTCGGTCACTAGGCAGCTAGAAAGTGAAACGACTTAGCAAATTTCGCGTTATGGTATCGCGGGGCTTATAGTCTGAGCGGTGAGCCGCCGCGCGCCTGGAGTTAACTCTAACTTCTCGTCTAATTATCGAGGTGGAGTATTGGACTTGTGTTTCGCGATGAGATTGTGAATGAGCGAACTGTGTCGAATGGGTATGCGCTCTATTGTAACAGTAACTCTAAATACGATAACGTTTGCTGTTAATTTGCTTTATGAATGAACATTATTCTAACCAAATTGCAACTGTGTGGCCTGTATCATTTATGGGTTCGTTAATTTAGTTCCCGATATTACTACTACATTTATTATACGTCATATTAACTTTATACAATTTCGCAAACTTGCCATCAGCCGGATAATTTAACCAAAAGGTCACAAGTACATAATTTAGGGCGAAATGCAACACGTTCGGTTAGCCACTAGACGCGTTATATATATATATATATATATATATATATATATATATATATATATATATATATATATATATATATCGATTTTTGTAATATGTATGCATATGAGGAATAATAACAAATCATTCCAGAACAAAGTATGGAAGGAAGTAAAATTAATATTTCATAAAACCATGACTGCACGTGTATTACTATAAATGTGATCAAAGTAAACTACAAGCATCAGAAATGAAATTTCGCAGGAAAGCCAGATTTTTTGTCATACGTAAAAATTGCACAGCAAGAGTAATGAGCCGAGCCCATACATATATTGGCATGATATGATTAGCAGACTGTATGTACTCGGGTCTGAATGTGGTCATTATTTATTGAAATTAGTAGTCCGTATATAAAGGTTTACTCTCAACCATATGGTTGAAACGTCCCCTTAGAATAATTGTGCATGACTATGCTTAAACTGACACACAATATTTTTAGCGCAACGCAATCTGACTTTCAAAAATCCCTACAAAAGAATGGCCCTGACTAACATTAACCTATACGTTTCACAAATCACTTACCTCACAAAAATCTTGGTTACTGGAACTACTGCAATACAGCGAGCGTCACTACTGCCAGCTAAATAAAAGATTCAAACTACGGAAGTCACTAACCACTGATAGGCACAGTTAGCAAATGAAAGACTTTAATAGAGAACAAACAATGTATTTACCTTAATAGTCACAATATACACTCCTGGAAATGGAAAAAAGAACACATTGACACCGGTGTGTCAGACCCACCATACTTGCTCTGGACACTGCGAGAGGGCTGTACAAGCAATGATCACACGCACGGCACAGCGGACACACCAGGAACCGCGGTGTTGGCCGTCGAATGGCGCTATCTGAGCAGCATTTGTGCACCGCCGCCCTCAGTGTCAGCCAGTTTGCCGTGGCATACGGAGCTCCATCGCAGTCTTTAACACTGGTAGCATGCCGCGACAGCGTGGACGTGAACCGTATGTGCAGTTGACGGACTTTGAGCGAGGGCGTATAGTGGGCATGCGGGAGGCCGGGTGGACGTACCGCCGAATTGCTCAACACGTGGGGCGTGAGGTCTCCACAGTACATCGATGTTGTCGCCAGGGGTCGGCGGAAGGTGCACGTGCCCGTCGACCTGGGACCGGACCGCAGCGACGCACGGATGCACGCCAAGACCGTAGGATCCTACGCAGTGCCGTAGGGGACCGCACCGCCACTTCCCAGCAAATTAGGGACACTGTTGCTCCTGGGGTATCGGCGAGGACCATTCGCAAATGTCTCCATGAAGCTGGGCTACGGTCCCGCACACCGTTAGGCCGTCTTCCGCTCACGCCCCAACATCGTGCAGCCCGCCTCCAGTGGTGTCGCGACAGGCGTGAATGGAGGGACGAATGGAGACGTGTCGTCTTCAGCGACGAGAGTCGCTTCTGCCTTGGTGCCAATGATGGTCGTATGCGTGATTGGCGCCGTGCAGGTGAGCGCCACAATCAGGACTGCATACGACCGAGGCACACAGGGCTAACACCCGGCATCATGGTGTGGGGAGCGATCTCCTTCACTGGCCGTACACCTCTGGTGATCGTCGAGGGGACACTGAATAGTGCACGGTACATCCAAACCGTCATCGAACCCATCGTTCTACCATTCCTAGACCGGCAAGGGAACTTGCTGTTCCAACAGGACAATGCACGTCCGCATGTATCCCGTGCCACCCAACGTGCTCTACAAGGTGTAAGTCAACTACCCTGGCCAGCAAGATCTCCGGATCTATCCCCCAGTGAGCATGTTTGGGACTGGATGAAGCGTCGTCTCACGCGGTCTGCACGTCCAGCACGAACGCTGGTCCAACTGAGGCGCCAGGTGGAAATGGCATGGCAAGCCGTTCCACAGGACTACATCCAGCATCTCTACGATCGTCTCCATGGGAGAATAGCAGCCTGCATTGCTGCGAAAGGTGGATATACACTGTACTAGTGCCGACATTGTGCATGCTCTGTTGCCTGTGTCTATGTGCCTGTGGTTCTGTCAGTGTGATCATGTGAGGTATCTGACCCCAGGAATGTGTCAATAAAGCTTCCCCTTCCTGGGACAAGGAATTCACGCTGTTCTTATTTCATTTTCCAAGAGTGTATATATCAGTTCATGACACCAATTCTTACAAATTTCTAAACTTCGCCGTCTCTCTCCCCACATCCACCACTGCTGGCGGCTCACCTCCAACTGCCAACGCTACGCGCTGTTAGCATCCAACTGCCGCTGCCCAACACTACAATGGCAGACAACAATGCAAACCAGCCACCGACTGCACAGGGCACAGCCAGTGATTTTCATACAGAGCGCTACGTGGCGGCGGCGTTACCAATAAAAAACCTAAACATCCTACTTACATGGTGTACTCATTAGACTGTTCATTCAATTTAACAGATAATGTAATTTTTCTTCACTTTCATTCAGGATAGCAATGTCATCAGCGAATCGTGTCATTCATCCCCTTAAACCTCGAATTTTAATTCCGCTGTTGAACCTCCTTTTGTTTCCGTCATTGCTTCTTCGATGTACAGACTGAACAGTAGGGGTGAAAGACTGCAGCCCTGTCTTATACACTTTTTAATCTGAGACGTATCAAGTTGAAATTTATGTCACATATTAAGGTCTATCGTATCAAGATGAAATTTACGTCTCATATTAAGGCTTATGGTCACTTGGGGCTGTAAAAAAGTGAAGCTTCTAAGCGAATGCAGAGAAAATCTACTTCCATTTATGACACGTGCCTTGAAACTCGCAAAGTCACTCATTAAAACATATACGGTATTTTCCCTTGATGTAGGATCATGAGATTTGGCAAGAAGAATGGCTTCGCACTACAGCCAAATGAAAAATAGGAAAACTGTTAATTTGTAATTAAAGCATACGGGATATATTATTTTGCCATTTGCTATCGGACTTGAAGCTTGAAATTAAAATATTTTCGAAAGTCTTGGATTGCCTGGGACGGATATGGCGCCCGTGTCAGTGTCGGTAACAGGCAGAAATCGTCGAGATTCTTGATTCCCGGAATGAGTGAACTACCAATGTACGTAATTAAGTTTGTGCGGAGCTCTCAGTGATCGATTCCTACTCACACCCGGACATTTGTTTAAAATCAGATTTAAAACTTGATTTTTGCTACCAGAATGAGATTTTCACTCTGCAGGAACATCCCCCAGGCTGTGGCTAAGCCATGTCTCCGCAATATCCTTTCTTTCAGGAGTGCTAGTTCTGCAATGTTCGCAGGAGAGCTTCTGTAAAGTTTTGAACGTAGGAGACGAGGTACGGGCAGAAGTAAAGCTGTGAGGACGGAGTGTGAGTCATGCTTGGATAGCTCAGATGGTAGAGCACTTGCCCGCGAAAGGAAAAGGACCCGAGTTCGAATCTCGGTCCGGCACACAGTTTTAATCTGCTGGAAAGTTTGATTTGGTACCTTTCGTGCATTCCATGTTATTGGGCAAACGATCAAAAATGTTTGTTGATACGCACAGGACCGGTATAAGTCCCAAGACTCATAGGCCACCGCATTGGGCGTGAAATAAGAGGGAGGCCAAAGGGAGAAGGGGGAAAGCGGGTGGGGGAAGAAGGAGCCAAATGAAAAGCTGGTAGTATGGAAAAATGATCTCTAACCGACCCTGGATGTATAATGAACTCTTTTCTAAGCCACTGACAGCTGTCATAAAGGGCAATAAAGGTCACTTTTTCTTCTGACACTGTAGGTACGGACAGCATCATTGTTCTTCTGTGGTGATGGATTATTTATAAAACAGTAAACTGGTAGCCAAGATCGCAGGAATTATCAGGCCTGCGTGTTATGGGCAACTATTAATATCACTATTGTTTGCCTTGATGTTGTAACCTGTATGCATCCTAAGGTATGTACGTAAATTTATATGTAGATATGTTATGTAAGTGGAATCCAAACCCACTTTTATAGTGTTTTCTATCCTCCCTAGATGCGATGATGGCGGCTTTAGTTTCGCCAAAACTGGTAACCATGGAATAAAAGGAATTCCTGCCATCTTGGCTACCAGTTTATTGTTTTACAACCATCTAGATCGCTCCCACATGAGCACAATGTGCTCCCTACAAAATGGGTTATTTATTATCAATTCCGTTAATAAATACATAGAAAATTATACCGTTGGACATCATTGATCGGAAATATGCTAAACATTTTAGGCGGCTGCTACCTTTTTTTCCGAGACTAATAGTTATACGACGAACAAATGTAGCCGAAAATGTTTGTTTCAGCAGTTTAGAAATATACTTCCTCTAGTTCAAATTCTGATCAACGTGTAGATTGTCTTTACTGACTCGAGTTCATGTGTCACATCTATCTGTAGTACAGAACTGAATGCAGTGTGTTTTGCACCGAGTGAGGTGGCTCAATGGTAGCAACACTGAACTCTCATTCGGGACGACGACGGTTCTATCACGCGTCCGGCCATCCTGATTTAGGTTTTCCGTGATTTCCCTAAATCACTCCAGGCAAATGCTGGGATGGTTCCTTTGAAAGGGCACGGCCGACTTCCTTCCCCATCCTTTCCTAATCCGATAAGACCGATGACCTCGCTGTTTGGTCTCTTCCCCCAAACAATCCAATCACACCCAATGTAGTGTGATTTCTCAAATTTAATGGAGAATCTATTTTCCGAGGAACACTAGACAAAGCTTTAAAAGACATCATTAAGGAATGAAGTTTGCTACATAGCCTGACACACGAAAGGGAACAGCTCTCGTATAAAATATCGGTTTGTGTACCGCATACCGTGCACAAGTGTTCTCACACACATGCTGGGGCATCCACAGATTGCTTGAGGGGCTAGGGGTGTAACTGTCTAATTAGCATAGCTGTCATTCGGATGGGCGATAACGGAGGGTGACGGACGTTAACGAGCAAAAATCAACGGAGGAGCAGGCGATGGCGACCTCGAGCAGAGAGCCAGGGCGCAGCGGTGAGGCAGTGGGAGGGAGGGGGGGGGGGGGGGAGGGGGAGGGCCGTATCAGCCATCTGCGGCTAGCGCGCAGGGACGTCTTCATCGGAAACCGGACCCCGCCGTGGCCGGCGCCGCCGCGGCCAGCACCTGCACCTGCGCCGCGCAGTGCGTGCCCACAGCTGCGCCTGCCGCGGAAGCCTCGTCTCCGGAGGGCAACAGCCGGACCACGGCTACACAGAGCGGGCACACTCCCCCACAAGCAGTGACAACCGCCACTCATTGCCTGCACTGTCTGCTTATCAATGTCACATACACTACTGGCCGTTAAAAGTGCTACACCAAGAAGAAATACAGAACGGGCATTCATTCGACAAATATATTATACTAGAACATTTTCACGCAATTCGGGTGCATAGATCCTGAGAAATCAGTACCCAGAACAACCACCTAGGGCCGTAATAACGGCCTTGATACGCCTGGGCATTGAGTCACTCAGAGCTCGGATGGCGTGTACAGGTACAGCTGCCCATGCAGCTTCAACACTATACCACAGTTCATCAAGAGTAGTGACTCGCGCATTATGACGAGCCAGTTGCTCGGCCACCATTGACCAGACGTTTGCAACTGTTGAGAGGTCTGTAGAATGTGCTGGCCAGCGCAGCAGTCGAACATTTTCTGTATCCAGAAAGGCCCGTACAGGACCTGCAACATGCGGTCGTGCATTATCCTGCTGAAATGTAGGCTCTACATCTACATCTACATGACTACTCTGCAATTCACATTTAAGTGCTTGGCAGAGGGTTCATCGAACCACAATCATACTATCTCTCTACCATTCCACTCCCGAACAGCGCGCGGGAAAAACGAACACCTAAACAGTTCTGTTCGAGCTCTGATTTCTCGTATTTTGTTTTGATGATCATTCCTACCTATGTAGGTTGGGCCCAATAAAATATTTTCGCATTCGAAAGAGAAAGTTGGTGACTGAAATTTCGTAAATAGATCTCGTCGCGACGAAAAACGTCTTAGCTTTAATGACTTCCATCCCAACTCGTGTCTCATATCTGTCACACTCTCTCCCCTATTACGTGATAATAAAAAACGAGTTGATCTTTTTTGCACCCTTTCGATGTGCTCCGTCAATCCCACCTGGTAAGGATCCCCCACACCGCGCAGCAATATTCTAACAGAGGACGAACGAGTGTAGTGTAAGCTCTCTCTTTAGTGGACTTGTTGCATTTTCTAAGTGTCCTGCCAATGAAACGCAACCATTGGATCGCCTTCCCCACAATATTGTCTATGTGGTCTTTCCAACTGAAGTTGTTCGTAATTTTATCACCCAGGTAATTAGTTGAATTGACAGCCTTGAGAATTGTACTATTTACCGAGTAATCGAATTCCAACGGATTTCTTTTGGGACTCATGTGGATCTGCCACACAATACAGCAATCTTTTCTAAATCGCTTTGCAACTGATATTGGTCTTCGGATGACCTTACTAGACGGTAAATAACAGCATCATCTGCGAACAACCTAAGAGAACTGCTCAGATTGTCACCCAGGTCATTTATATAGATCAGGAACAGCAGATGTCCCAGGACGCTCCCCTGGGGAGCACCTGATATCACTTCAGTTTTACTCGATGAGTTGCCGTCTATTACTACAAACTGCGACCTTCCTGACAGGAAGGGATCGAATGAAGGGTAGAGTCACGGGTCGTAACACATCTGAAATGTAACGTCCACTGTTCAAAGTGCCGTCAATGCGAACAAGATGTGACCGAAACGTGTAACCAATGGCATCCCATACTATCACGCTGGGTGATACCCCGAGTATGGCGATGACGAATACACGCTTCCAATGTGCGTTCACTGTGATGTGGCCAAACACGGATGCGACCATCATGATGCTGTAAACGGAACCTGGATACATCCGCAAAAATGACGTTTTGCATTCGTGCACCCAGTTCGTCGTTGAGTACACCATCGCAGGCGCTCCTGTCTGTGATGCAGCGTCAAGCGTAACCGCAGCCGTGGTCTCCGAGCTGATAGTCCAAGCTGCTGCAAACGTCGTCGAACTGTTCGTGCAGATGGTTGTTGTCTTGCAAACGTCCCCATCTGTTGACTCAGGGATAGAGACGTGGCTGCACGATCCGTTACAGCCATGCTGATAAGATGCCTGTCATCTCGACTGCTAGTGCTACGAGGCCGTTGGGATCCAGTACGGCGTTCCGTATTACCCTCCTGAACCCACCGATTCCATATTCTGCTAACAGTTATTGGATCTCGACCAATGCGATCAGCAATGTCGCGATACGATGAACCGCAATCGCGATAGGCTACAATCCGACCTTTATCAAAGTCGGAAACGTGATGGTACTCATTTCTCTTCCTTACACGAGGCATCATAACATCGTTTAACCAGGCAACGCCGGACAACTGCTGTTTGTGTATGACAAATCGGTCGGAAACTTTCCTCATGTCACCACGTTGTAGGTGTCGCCACCGGCGGCAACATGTGAATGCTCTGAAAAGCTAATCATTTGTATATCACAGCATCATAGTCGTGGTGTAACAATTTTAATGGCCAGCAACATCTCCAAACAGAGGTTGCACGGAAATATCGAAACATTAAGACACAACACATTACCACGCCTAGTGCGGTGTAGGAAATCCGTCGGCATTCAGAACAGCTTCCAGTCGTCTCAGGGTTGGTAAATACAGCTCCTGCATGTTTCTCTATGTATCTTACAGCATTATTCCTCCAAAATAGTGGCAATTTCAAATAACGATGATGCAGACGAACAGCGATCACACTCTGCTCTCCAAATCAAGCCACAAAGTCAGAGTAATATTCAAATTTGATGTCTATACTGTTCAGCTGACATGCAACAATTGATCCTCTTGGTTAGAAAAGCGTTCTTGGAGATGCCAGCGTCTTGGAACATACCATCACTATTGGGGAACAAAAATTGTACCATGAGATGGACTACATCACCAAAAAACCTCACATAGACTCCTTACTGTGGCAGTAACCATACTGGCTGCGTAACTATGAGGCCAGAGGAATACCGTGATATTCTCCCATTGTTCCATAATGCAAGTTTTATGGCTTCGGCACGGGTATTTGCATCACTTTTGAGTTGTTTTGAAATTGCAGCTCGCTATGCAATTCGATGTTTCTAGAGCTCCCTTCGTGGTTCATTTGGCGGTGACAGAGTTCGCGAGTGCAACACCTAGTTCTGCAGTGACTTTTAAGCTGCCGTCCTCTCATATTTTGTCTCAATCCTCTTTATAAGCTTTTTATATTATGTATCTACTCATATATATGAAATACTGTATGTTAGTTTTCGAAAAAGTTCTCATCGCGTAGCATATCCTGACTGACTATTGGTTGACCTCGTATTGCGCCTGTGAACAGTGGCCATTGCACCGAGCGAGGTGGCGCAGCGGTTAGCATACTGGACTGGCATTCACCCCCGTCCGGCCTTCCTGATTTAGGTTTTCTGTGACTTCCCTAAATCGCTTCAGGAGTGCATGGATGGTTCCTTTGAAAATGCACGGCCGACTTCCTTCCCCATCCTTCTCGAATCCGATGGGACCGAGGACCTCGCTGTTTCGTTCCCTCCCCCAAATCAACCGCGTTGTGAAACAGAACTTTAATTTCAGTGAAATGTTGAATTTGAAATAATGATTATGAATCTAATTAAATCCCATAAGCAACTAATTGTGTACTCATTGAAAACTATTTAGCTGAAACTCAGTCTGAAAGTTAAGTAACATGAAGTACAATGTCTGACTGGTTATATCCACAAAATAAAATAACGCTCAACTCGGAAGAAAATAGCTGTTTCAGATTAACTTACTGTTCACTGTAAATTAATCTGCTTGCTTAGCACAACACCTGAAAATTCTGAATACGTACTGTTTGCTCCGAAGAATGCATAGTGAGATCTGCTCTGAAAGAAAAGTAACTTAACTCTTACTCAGCATCGCATATTGTGTCTGGTGTACTGACATTCTCGAAAGCAAACTGAAATCAGCAATGTACCTACTCAATAGTAAATTTTACTTTGCTTGTCAGGAACAGTCTGTGGCTACGTGTGCTGCAGGGTTCAATGCACACACGACAAAATGTTGAAAACTTTGTGAAGAGAAATGGAAGAGTATTTTACTTTAAGGAAAAGTGTTTTTGAAAACTTCAACTCTGATTATTGTCTAAAGAGACTGTGCAGCATAAGAAGGCTAACAATTACGAAATTCTCTCACAAGAAAAATTACTGACATTTAAACCAACTACGTTAATTGTGGCATAATGAAAACAAAGAGACCAGAGTAACACTAGTCATGAGTATTATTATTTATCTAAGGGATAAAGATTTCCTTCAGTTAATAGTTCTGACAAACAGACATTTTGTTCTTCCACGTACATTGGTTACCTTGAAACATTCTTCCAAAAATCTCCTCTATCCATACAGTCAAGAAAACATCTTCAAAACACACGTGTTCATCTCCATAATAAAGTATTCCAGATAATTTCTCCCGGATTTATAAATATCAAATCTCCTTATCTAATACTCAACTGCTCGCTACTGTACCTGTAATAAGAATACCCTAGAACTGTACAACTAATTGGCGACCAAGCACATTAAATACAGAGGCAAGGATCTTATCCATACTGGCGCAGCGCTCTCATGCATCTTTGTCCCAGTACAGTAAATATGAAGTACTCACAATGGCAGAAAACTTATGAAAAAGTTGCATATTCATCGGACCGTCCGTTACGATCGCTCGACACACACTTTGGTCTGCGTTGTGACTCAGCAGTAGACGTTTTTCCGGTATATATCTCCGGCACGGTACGCCTTGAAATACCAAAAGCTTCTGCTCCCTTGTTTACGAATGAACCCACAAAGCGCTGCATCGCCATTTGCCCAAGTTCGAATTCACTTACCTTCAACATAATGCACTCACAGCTACACAGTACACTGTCCTGGCCCCCACTGAAACTTGCAACGTACTGAGGACACTGCACAACCGCCGTTCTCAGTTAAATACACTGAAAGGAAAAATCACAACACCAAGGAGAAGTTGTGCGACATAACGAAAGTTTGTACGCATGTTTCTACATCATCTGTGAGATGATGTCTATTCAGATTTGACGCCAGCCTCATAAGAGTGGTGCTAGTAACGGCACTATGAGGATACAATTCACGTTTGCATTAAGTACACTCAGTAACGGTAGTGAGCGATAGTTACCTTTGACACTGGACGTTGTGAGTCGATTTCAGTCAAGAATGTATTTAAGACGACAGAGGCCCCATTTTCAGCACCCCACTGAGTTGAAACGAGGTCTTGTAATAGCGCTACGAGAAGCTGGACATTCTGCTATACTGCAGAAAGACTTGGCAATAGTATAGCCACTGTATATGACTGCTGGCAGCGGACTGCAAGATGACCGGGGTCCGGACGGCCACGTGCCACTGCCGAAAGGGAAGAACATCATGTTCGGCGTACGGCTCTGGCGCATCGTACTACATCTGCGGCAACAATCTGAGCAGCAATTTGCGCCACAGTGACACAGCGAAATGTTACAAAACGGTTACTTCGGGGATGGCTCCGACGCAGATGACCTGTAGCGTGCATTCCGCTGACCTCAGTCACCGCCGTTTGTGACTTCATTGGTGTCAAGCAAGAGCTCAGTGGACGGCAGCGTGAAGTCTGTTGTGTTTTCTGATGAAAGCTGGTTCTGTCTCGGTGCCAGCGATGGCCCTGTGTTGGTTATGAGGAGGTCAGTTGAGGGTTGGACTGCGGGCTAGGCACAGATGTAGACCTGGAGTTCTGGCCTTGCGTGCGATTTTATATAACTGCATGGGCAGTCTCGTGGTTATTCCACAGATTCTGACTGCAAGTTTGTACGTCAATCCGGTTATTCGACCTTTTGTGCTGCCACTCATGAACAGCATTCCAGGGGGTGTTTTCCAACGGGATAACGCTGGTCCACCTACCGCTGTTATAATCCAACATGCTATGTCTGCAGTGTCGACCTGTTGCTTTGGTATTCTCGATTGTTGCGATTTTTCCGTTGGTTTACAAAAGTGCAACCTGGAATGTTGGTTAGCATCTGCATTTGTATTCAGGCGTACTACTGTACATTGGTGATGTCTCCTAAGAGTCGTCAGGCAGGGATGGACATTTTCTTTGAATGTTTACATGGTGGTATGTAACCGTTGTAAAAGGTTAACATCACTTAAGTTATCCCCCGTCTGTTAATTTTTTTTTTGTGTGTGACATCTGTGCCTGTGAAACCTGTCACAATCTTAACTTTCATACTTTATTTTTCTTACGCAGGCTCTGCAATCGATCCATGGAAGTATCACTATTTTCGACGAACTCAGTAGGGGTAAATGAGGTGAAACACTATGGTGGCCTGTAATCCCAGCCAATCACCAGACGTGCGCGCAGCTTATTCAGCTGGGGACTAGCGTCTTAAACGGACAGTAGTGGGTTCCCGTCGGCGTGTTTCAGAGTCCAGAGGTAATGCTGTCTTAAGCTGTGTATTAAGTACAGCTGAACTCACTTCCTGTGGGTGATTCTCAGATATGGTCTTATAAATGTTTGGCGAGATTCTGGCTCGCATTCTGCAGATTGGCATTCCAGTGCTTAAAGCATTTCCAGATATTTAGCGTGCATTTATCTGTATTCAAACTTGACCTTCCTTTCTTTTAAAAATAAAATAAAGGACATCATATTCACTGCTAGTAGTAGAAATCGTTTATAACGGGAATTATGAATGTCAGTAGCGAAATCGATCCAGAGACCTGGCGCTCATAAAACTACGCGCTAAGTAGCCCGGCTAAAGACTGATTGAATTTATTCGTCCATAAGTGTCAATTACAGGTTTGAATGACAACGACGCAAGCCGAAGATGAAGAGACCAAGAAACTAGATGAGGATATTGAACGGATAATTCAATACGTAAAGGGAGATGAAAATCTAATACTCAGGAGTGAAAGAGGAGAAGAAACAATTAAGTTCTGGAACAAATTTCAACTGTTAATAGGGAATACTCTGTTCAATATCACAAGACTTGTGAAAGACCGAGAGATACGGCAAGATTTCAATTAGTTTACATCATGGTCAGGCAGAGGTTCCGAAATCAGATACTGGGTTGTAAGGCGTACACAGGACCAGATACAGCCTCTTATCACAATTTAGTACTGAGGAAGAGTAGGAAGAAGTGCAAGAGATTAGACAGAAGAATCAATGCGCAAAGAAGTGGGATACGGAAGTAATAAAGAGATACGCTTGAAGTTCTAGCAGGCTATAAATATTGCGATAGTGAATAGCTCAGTTAGCAGTTCAGCTGAAGATGACTGGACGTCTCTAAAAAAAGGCACTCACGTAAGTTGAAAAGCAAAACATAGGCACAAAGAAGCTGACTGCGAAGAGCCCATGGATAACAGCAGAAATACTTCAGTCGATCAAATACGAAGAGCAAAGGGATATTCAAGAATACAGAAATACACTCCTGGAAATTGAAATAAGAACACCGTGAATTCATTGTCCCAGGAAGGGGAAACTTTATTGACACATTCCTGGGGTCAGATACATCACATGATCACACTGACAGAACCACAGGCACATAGACACAGGCAACAGAGCATGCACAATGTCGGCACTAGTACAGTGTATATCCACCTTTCGCAGCAATGCAGGCTGCTATTCTCCCATGGAGACGATCGTAGAGATGCTGGATGTAGTCCTGTGGAACGGCTTGCCATGCCATTTCCACCTGGCGCCTCAGTTGGACCAGCGTTCGTGCTGGACGTGCAGACCGCGTGAGACGACGCTTGATCCAGTCCCAAACATGCTCAATGGCGGACAGATCCGGAGATCTTGCTGGCCAGGGTAGTTGACTTACACCTTCTAGAGCACGTTGAATGGCACGGGATACATGCGGACGTGCATTGTCCTGTTGGAACAGCAAGTTCCCTTGCCGGTCTAGGAATGGTAGAACGATGGGTTCGATGACGGTTTGGATGTACCGTGCACTATTCAGTGTCCCCTCGACGATCACCAGAGGTGTACGGCCAGTGTAGGAGATCGCTCCCCACACCATGATGCCGGGTGTTGGCCCTGTGTGCCTCGGTCGTATGCAGTCCTGATTGTGGCGCTCACCTGCACGGCTCCAAACACGCATACGACCATCATTGGCACCAAGGCAGAAGCGACTCTCATCGCTGAAGACGACACGTCTCCATTCGTCCCTCCATTCACGCCTGTCGCGACACCATTGGAGGCGGGCTGCACGATGTTGGGGCGTGAGCGGAAGACGGCCTAACGGTATGCGGGACCGTAGCCCAGCTTCATGGAGACGGTTGCTAATGGTCCTCGCCGATACCCCAGGAGCAACAGTGTCCCTAATTTGCTGGGAAGTGGCGGTGCGGTCTCCTATGGCACTGCGTAGGATCCCACGGTCTTGGCGTGCATCCGTGCGTCGCTGCGGTTCGGTCCCAGGTCGACGGGCACGTGCACCTTCCGCCGACCACTGGCGACAACATCGATGTTCTGTGGAGTCCTCACGCCCCACGTGTTGAGCAATTCGGCAGTACGTCCACCCGGCCTCCCGCATGCCCATTATACGCCCTCGCTCAAAGTCCGTCAACTGCACATACGGTTCACGTCCACGCTGTCGCGGCATGCTACCAGTGTTAAAGACTGCGATGGAGCTCCGTATGCCACGGCAAACTGGCTGACACTGACGGCGGCGGTGCACAAATGCTGCCCAGCTAGCGCCATTCGACGGCCAACATCGCGGTTCCTGGTGTGTCCGCTGTGCCGTGCGTGTGATCATTGCTTGTACAGCCCTCTCGCAGTGTCCGGAGCAAGTATGGTGGGTCTGACACACCGGTGTCAATGTGTTCTTTTTTCCATTTCCAGGAGTGTATATAGGAAGTGCAGAGAAGCTAAGGCGAAATGGCTCCATAAAAAATGTGAAGAAATCGAAAAAGTAATGATTATCACAAGTACAGACTCAGCATATAGGAAAGTCAAAAAAACCTTCGGTGAAATTAAAATCAAGGGTGATGACTTTAAGAGTGCAATAGGAATTCCACTGTTAAATGCAGAGGAGAGAGGAGATAGGTGGAAAGAGTACACTGAAGGCATCTATGAGGGGTAAGATTTATCTGATATGACCGAAGAAGAAAGGCGTCGATTTAGAAGAGATAGAGGACCCAGTGTTAGAATCAGAATTTAAAACGGCTTTGGAGGACATAAGATCGAATAAGGCAGAAGGGATAGATAACATTCCATCAGAATTTCTAAAATCATTGAAGGAAGTGGCAACGAAACGACGGATCACGTTATTGTGTTGAATGTATGAATGTGGTGATATGCCATCGGACTTTCGGAAAAAAACATGAACAATTTCGAAGATCCCAAGAGTCGACAAATGCGAGAAATGTCACACAACTAGCTTAACGGTTCTTGCATTCAAGTTGCTTTCAAGAATAATATACAGAAGAATGTAAAAGAAAACTGAGGATCTGTTAGATGACGATCAGTTTGCCTTTAGGGAAGGTAAAGGCAGCAGAGAGGCAGTTCTGACGTTGCGTTTGATAACGGAAGCAAGACTAAAGAAAAAGCAAGACACGTTCAAATGATTTTTAGACCAGGAAAACGCGGTAGACCGGTCAACTGGTGCAAGACGTTGGAAGTTCTGAGAAAAATAGGGAAAGACGGGTATATAAATCATGTATAAAAGCCAAGAATTAACACAAAGAGTGGAAAACCAAGAACGAAGGGTTAGAATCACAAAAGGGTGTGAGAAAGGGATCTACTCTTCCCCCTTTATTGTTCAATCTATACACCAGAGAAGTAATGACGGAAATGAAATACAGGTTAAAGTGTAAGATTAAAAGGCAAGGTGGAGCGATATCAATGATAAGCTACGGTGATGATATTTCTATCCTCAGTGAAACAGGAAAAGGAACTATATGACCTATCGAGTGGAATGAATAGTGTAATGAGTAAAGAGTATGGATTGAGTGTAAACCGAAAAAAAAGTAATGAGAATAGCAAGAGACGTAACAACATAATTAGTTATCATTAAGTATAGTAAGATATTCTCCTACATAAGCAGCAAAATAACCTATGACCGATGGAGCAAGGTGGACATCAAACATAGGCCTTAATTTGAGAAAGAAATTTCTGAGAATTTACGTTTAGAACACAGCATTGTAATGGTAGTGAAACATGGGCTGTGAGAGAACCAGAAAAGAAAATCGAAGCGTTTTAAGATGTGGTGCTACACAAGAATGTTGAAAATCAAGTGGAATGATAAAGTGAGGAATAAGGAGGTTCTTCGGAGAATCGGCGGAGGGAAGAAATATACCGGAAACACTGACAGAAGAAAGAAGGGAGGGGTGGTAGGACACCTGTTAGCCGTCAGGAAGTAGCTTCCATGGTGCTAGAGGGAGATTTAGAAAGCAAAAACTATGGAGAAAGACAGAGGACGTACGTTGGAGATGCTCCTCTGAGATGAAGAAATTGGCGCAGGGTAGGAATTCGTGGCGTCCCGCATCAAACCAGTCAGAAGACTGATGACTCAAAAAAAAAAAAAAAAAAAAAAAAAAAAATGCAACGTGTGTAGAGTGTTCGGAAATTCCCGTTACAAACTTCTAGTACTTATAAAGGAAAGTGTGTAGATATTTTGAGCTGAAACCCATGCCAGGAAATGTACCGTTTCCGTGCCACTACCGTTTGAAAACATGTTGGTACAGCGACCAGTTTTACAAGTAGTTGCTTAGGCTTGACGCAGTGCTTCATTTGTTTTACAATTCCAGTCATTAACAGCCAAAGGAATTTGCACGTGTACTGGTTGATGCCTTGTCTTCAACGAGATGCTGTACAGGCTCTTCCAATTCGGGTGTGCAGCGTCTCCTTGGAACACCGCAATTAGACTTTCTGATTGTGTAGTCACCCTTTCTCAAAGTCGTTGCGGCAAAAAGTGTTGTCGAGAACGATCTTGATGAAGGTGACGAGCAGCTCTTGCATTGCCGTGACCTTCGTCATACAGAAGGATCATGTCGCTGTATTCCGCAAACGTGTACTCAACCATGTCTCTCTAACAAGGGAACCTCCTCATCGTACCCCCCTCAGATTTAGTTATAAGTTGGCACAGCGGATAGGCCTTGAAAAACTGAACACAGATCAATCGAGAAAACAGGAAAAAGTTCTGTGGAACTATGAGAAAAATAAGCAAAATATAAAAACTGAGAAGTCGATGCGCAAGATAGGCAACATCAATAATACTCTGAGCTTAGGAGCGCCGTGGTCCCGTGTTTAGCGTGAGCAGCTGCAGAACGGGAGGTCCTTGGTTCAATTCTTTCCTCGAGTGAAAAGTTTACTATCTTTATTTTCGCAAAGTTGTGATCTTTCCGTTCGTTCATTGACGTCTCTGTTCACTGTAATAAGTTTAATGTCTGTGTTTTGCAACCGCACCGCAAAACCGTGCGATTAGTAGACGAAAGGACGTGCCTCTCCAATGGGAACCGGAAACATTTGATCGCAAGGTCATAGGTCAACCGATTCCTCCACAGGAAAACACGTCTGATTTATTCTATACGACACTGGTGACGGCATGTGCGTCACATGACAGGAATATGTTGTCGACCCACCTAACTTGTACACTTGGCGAATGGGTAAGAAGATTCTTCTGCCTTGCCCGATTTAGGTTTTCTTGTGGATGTGATAATCGCTCCCAAAAAAGTAATGAAAACATAAGAGTTTGTCACATAAACTGCAACAAATGAATGCTACAGTTTCACAGTCGCACAGTTTTCCCTGTGCTCTGTCAAAACATATGTTTTTAACGTTTTAAAACTTTTCCATGAACAGAGACATCAATGAACGAACGGAAACATCATAACTTTGTGAAAATAGAGAAAGTAAACTCTTCACTTGAGGGAAGACTCGAACCAAGGATCTATCGTTCCGTAGCTGCTCACGCTAACCACGGGACCACGGCGCTCCTGAGCTTACACACTTCTTGATGTTGCCAATCTTTCGCATGGACTACACAGTCTGTATATTTTGCTTATTTTTTTCATAGTTCCACACAACTTCTTCCTGTTTTCTCGACTGATCTGCGTTCAGTTTTTCAAGGCCTATCCACTGTGCTAACTTATAACTAAATCTGAGGGGGGTGCGATGGGGAGGTCCCCTTGTAAGGAACGCAACATGTGAATGAGGCTGAAACCAGGTTGGAGAGGTAGGATAGACCCTGTTGCAACCTTCTTAGCAAACATATTTTCGAACGGCTGTAGCTAGGAAACGGTAAGTGTCCGGGTATGCGTTCCTATTCAAAATGTTATGCAGCTCTACGAGCCATAAAAGATTGTAACTTAAGCTTCCGAACGGTTTGAGGACATTTCCCACGCCAGACATTTGCCACGATTTCACCTGCTCCGAAGGTTTGGGTCCCTTGTCTCCCCCTCCCCCCCACCCCCCCCCCCACCCCCCCACCCTCCTCCTCATCGCTAACTGAGACTTTCCGCTGGTTTACTTAACACAGAACCAGAATCTCTTTGGATTTTCCGCCACATTTCTAGAGAGAGTTTCGTTGTGGAAATTATTAAATGCATCTCGCATTGAAGCACGCACCAAATTTCGAGACTCATTAAAACTTCTTCAATCTTGGAGACTTTGCGTTCGTCTAAATTATACTTGCCTTGCCTTTTTCGGTGCTCCTGCAGCAGCTTTTTCTCGTGTTTTGTGTACCATGGGGGATCAGTTCCGTCTCTTATTAATTTATTTGGTATGAATCTTTCGAGTGTTGCTGATCCTATTTCTTTGAACTTAAGCCACAAACATAGTTGGAAGGATTGGAGACTGTCTCTTAGAAAGACGTCAACAGAGTTTTTCAAAAAATGGCTCTGAGCACTATGGGACTCAACTGCTGTGGTCATTAGTCCCCTAGAACTTAGAACTACTTAAACCTACCTAACCTAAGGACATCACACACATCCATGCCCGAGGCAGGATTCGAACCTGCGACCGTAGCACGGTTCCGGACTGCGCGCCTAGAACCGCAAGACCACCGCGGCCGGCACCGAGTTTTTAGTTGCTTTTATAAATAGATATATTTCGCGTCTAGTTTTGGTGAATTTGTTTGTTACGGAATTGAACCAAGCTACGACTGTAATCCCTATATCCGTCGTGATGCTCAGAATTACACTCCTGGAAATGGAAAAAAGAACACATTGACACCGGTGTGTCAGACCCACCATACTTGCTCCGGACACTGCGAGAGGGCTGTACAAGCAATGATCACACGCACGGCACAGCGGACACACCAGGAACCGCGGTGTTGGCCGTCGAATGGTGCTAGCTGCGCAGCATTTGTGCACCGCCGCCGTCAGTGTCAGCCAGTTTGCCGTGGCATATGGAGCTCCATCGCAGTCTTTAACACTGGTAGCATGCCGCGCAGCGTGGACGTGAACCGTATGTGCAGTTGACGGACTTTGAGCGAGGGCGTATAGTGGGCATGCGGGAGGCCGGGTGGACGTACCGCTGAATTGCTCAACACGTGGGGCGTGAGGTCTCCACAGTACATCGATGTTGTCGCCAGTGGTCGGCGGAAGGTGCACGTGCCCGTCGACCTGGGACCGAACCGCAGCGACGCACGGATGCACGCCAAGACCGTAGGATCCTACGCAGTGCCGTAGGGGACTGCTTCTGCCTTGGTGCCAATGATGGTCGTATGAGTGTTTGGCGCCGTGCAGGTGAGCGCCACTATCAGGACTGCATACGACCGAGGCACACAGGGCCAACACCCGGCATCATGGTGTGGGGAGCGATCTCATACACTGGCCGTACACCTCTGGTGATCGTCGAGGGGACACTGAATAGTGCACGGTTCTACCATTCCTAGACCGGTAAGGGAACTTGCTGTTCCAACAGGACAATACACGTCCGCATGTATCCCGTGCCACCCAACGTGCTCTAGAAGGTGTAAGTCAACTACCCTGGCCAGTAAGATCTCCGGATCTGTCCCCCATTGAGCATGTTTAGGACTGGATGAAGCGTCGTCTCACGCGGTCGGCACGTCCAGCACGAACGCTGGTCTAACTGAGGCGCCAGGTGGAAATGGCATGGCAAGCCGTTCCACATGACTACATCCAGGATCTCTACGATCGTCTGCATGGGAGAATAGCGGCCTGCATTGCTGCGAAAGGTGGATATACACTGTACTAGTGCCGACATTGTGCATGCTCTGTTGGCTGTGTCTATGTGCCTGTGGTTCTGTCAGTGTGATCATGTGATGTATCTGACCCCAGGAATGTGTCAATAAAGTTTCCCCTTCCTGGGACAATGAATTCACGGTGTTCTTATTTCAATTTCCAGTAGTGTATTTGTAGCTAAGAGGTCAAGTGTTTTTTCGTAACCATTTACTATTTGAATGTCCTCGTGAACTAATTGTTCAAAATAATTTTAAAAAAGCATGTAGAACAATTACGGAAGTTGTTTTCTATCTACAATAGGGTCTGAAAATGTATTTTTGTGATCATACGGAAGGTACATTGAAGTCACTGCGAATTATAATTGCATGAGTAGGGTACCTATTTGTGATGTGACTCAAGGTTTTTTTTTTTTTTTTTTTAACAGTACAGCAATTGTTTCATCTGAGACCGGGGGTCGGTAAAAGGAGCCAGTTAGTAATTTATTCCGGTTGTCGAATATAACCTCTGCCCATACTAAATCACAGAACTATCTGCTTCAATGTCGCTTGTGAGCTAGAACACACATTACATTATTTTTCCTTAAGTTGTGCTTCTTGTTTCTGTTTTAGTGCAGATCATTACAATTACGGCTTTTCCCTCCAATACCTAGGATGCTTTCTCTGTCACCCTATCAATACCAGAGCTAAAAAATGTAGAAAAACAACGCACGTTAGAAACATAGCATTCTGAAATACTTTATTTCCTTATTTCTAATATTTTAAAATTGTACGTCGACTTTAGATGACATGTCAATCATAGATGTTCTTATCTCTATTTAGTGAATGTATTTTCAGTCTACATCTACATCTACATGACTACTCCGCAATTCACATTTAAGTGCTTGGCAGAGGGTTCATCGAACCACAATCATACTATCTCTCTACTATTCCACTTCCGAACAGCACGCGGGAAAAACGAACACCTAAACCTTTCTGTTCGAGCTCTGATTTCTCTTATTTTATTTTGATGATCATTCCTACCTATGTAGGTTGGGCTCAACAAAATATTTTCGCATTCGGAAGAGAAAGTTGGTGACTGAAATTTCGTAAAAAGGTCTCGCCGCGACGAAAAACGTCTATGCTGTAATGACTTCCATCCCAACTCGTGTATCATATCTGCCACACTCTCTCCCCTATAACGCGATAATACAAAACGAGCTGCCCTTTTTTGCACCCTTTCGATGTCCTCCGTCAATCCCACCTGGTAAGGATCCCACACCGCGCAGCAATATTCTAACAGAGGACGAACGAGTGTAGTGTAAGCTGTCTCTTTAGTGGACTTGTTGCATCTGCTAAGTGTCCTGCCAATGAAACGCAATCTTTGGCTCGCCTTCCCGACAATATTATCTATGTGGTCCTTCCAACTGAAGTTGTTCGTAATTTTAACACCCAGGTACTTAGTTGAATTGACAGCCTTGAGAATTGTACTATTTACCGAGTAATCGAATTCCAACGGATTTCTTTTGGGACTCATGTGGATCATCTCACACTTTTCGTTATTTAGCGTCAACTGCCACCTGACACACCATACAGCAATCTTTTCTAAATCGCTTTGCAGTTGATACTGGTCTTCGGATGACCTTACTAGACGGTAAATTACAGCATCATCTGCGAACAGTCTAAGAGAACTGCTCAGATTGTCACCCAGGTCATTTATATAGATCAGGAACAGTAGAGGTCCCAGGACGCTTCCCTGGGGAACACCTGATATCACTTCAGTTTTACTCGATGATTTGCCGTCTATTACTACGAACTGCGACCTTCCTGACAGGAAATCACGAATCCAGTCGCACAACTGAGACGATACCCCATAGCTCCGCAACTTGATTAGAAGTCGCTTGTGAGGAACGGTGTCAAAAGCTTTCCGGAAATCTAGAAATACGGAATCAACTTGAGATCCCCTGTCGATAGCGGCCATTACTTCGTGCGAATAGTTTTGAACACTGTTCCTCTCACTTTATTAACTAATGTTTCGCCGCAAGGAATATCGCATTTTAGAGAGTAAATTAATATGGAGTGTGTCGTTCTTCTTTTCAAACATTCACATAACCATTTCTTCTTCCTTATTGTCTTTTGGGCATGCAGTTGTAGTAATTAAAGTAGGCACAAATTCAGTGCTCGAAAAGAAATGATTAGCGTACATTCGAATTCTCTTTACATCGTTCCTTTCTTGTTGTTCCCATGGCAAAGGACTGTTTCTATCGCAAATCAGTAAGCATAAAAGGAAGCAATATTTATACTTGGCAGAACTAATTGCATACTGACACAATCGTCGGTATTGCTTTCGTTTCCCCAAAGTTATAAATATTTAGATTTCTGAAAAGAAGCTCCGTATTTGGGCAAGATGTCGAAGAAGAAGGTCCCTTACGTACTGGTTAGATCGAGTAAGATGTGGAGACGAATGCCGGACATTTGCCACGCCGGACATTTGTCACACTTGCCCCTTCACCAGGTAGCGATCCCTCAGGTAAGGGATACCCTTCCTCGTACTACTTCTTTCCGCTTTCAGACCGCGGTCTCCACATCTATTGTAGATCGAAAACAACTTCCGTATTTGTTCTAAACGCCTTTTTTAATTATTTTGAACAATTAGTTCACGAAGCCATTCAAATTGTATATGGTTACGAATACACACTTGACCTCTTAGCCATAAATAATCCTGAGCATCACGACGGATACAAGGATTAATGAACACACAGTCGTAGCCAGGCTCAACTCCGTAACAAAAGTTGCACCAAAACTAAACGTGAAATATATCTATTTTTAAAAGCAACTAAATATTCGATTGATGTCTTCCTAAGAGACAGTCTCCAATCCTTCCAAACTATGTAAGTGAAGACCATATGTGGCTTAAGTTCAAACAAATAGTATCAACAGCACTCGAGAGGTTCATACCAAATAAATTAATAAGAGACGGAACTGATTCCCCATGGTACACGAAACATAACAGAAAGTTGCTGCAGGAGCACCGAAAAAGGCAAGTATAATTTACACGAACGCAAAATCTGTAAGATTGGCGAAGATTACTGAGGCTCGAAATTTGGTGCGGATTTCAATGCGAGATGCATTTAATAGTTTCCACAACGATACTCTCTCTAGACATGTGGCGGATAATCCAAAGAGATTCTGGTTCTATGTTAAGTAAACCAACGGAAAGGCTCAGTAAGCGACGAGGAGGAGAAGGAGGAGGAGGAGGAGGAGGAGGAGGGGGGGCAAAGGGGCCCAGCGCTTCGGAGCAGGTGAAATCGTGGCAAATGTCCGGCGTGGCAAATGTCCACACGCAGTGGAGACGGCGGTTTAAAAGCGGACAGAAGTAGTACGAGGAAGGGCGTCCCTTACCTGAGGGATCGCTGCCTGGCGAAGGCGCAAGTGTGGCAAATGTCCGGTGTGGCAAATGTCCGGCGTGCCAAATCTCTGCCCTTCTTCCGAACACCCTGTACAAGCACCCCTAAAGAGTTCAGACTCAATCTTCATGCAAACTATTGAAAATTGCGTCTTCCTGTTATCACATACTGAAGATCTAGACATGTCCTGCACCCCCATCAGTAAGAATCAAGTCGATGAGCGTAAGTGAGCATGAAACCACTCTCTGTCCTTCAGTGCTGTCGGCCAATAGGTGGGCCATTCCCACAGCGCAAGTGCGGTGTCAATGCGTGAGAGGCGATCTGGAACTCGGTCAGGCCGCCGACTGCGTAAGAGGTGCGGAGCGATCCGCGCTCCCCACGCCGGCACGCAGGCGACCGGATAAATCAGCGGCTAATGACGGCGCGATCAATTAGAGGCGGCGGCGGCGGCACGCACCTGTGCGGCGGCCGCAGAGGCACCTGCCGCGGCCAGCTGCACAGCTGCCCAGCTGCCAGCTGCCGGAGCCTGGGCCTGGCATTCCTGACGCCAAGGTCGCGCGCCGCGCCGCGCCGCGCCGCGCAGCACAGCCTCCTCGGGCAGCCGCCTGGTCCGGCGCGGCCACTTTCGCCCGCTTACACCGCATTTCACTTTCACTGCCGGCCCGGCCCGCGGCAGCCGCCTTGCAGCTACAACCGCCCATTGTGTAGGCTAATCTGTGCGTACCGGGGAGCAGAGGTGTAGTGTCGTTGTTGTGGTCTGATACAGCTCACAATACTTGTCTATCCTATGTCTGTCTATTCTGGTCGTATGTGAAGTATGTTAGTGGCAAGAGACGATCAGTGCCTTCCAGAATGAGATTTTCTCTCTACAGCGGAGTATGCGCTGATATGAAACTTCCTGTCAGATTAAAACTGTGTGCCGCACCGAGAGGAGACTAGGTACTGGCAGAAGTGAAGCTGTGAGGACGGGGCGTGAGTCGTGCTTGGGTAGCCCAGATGGCAGTCTGCGTTCGGCAGGGCAGCAGTGCCCACCGCGCTCGGCCGTCCACGCCGCTGCGCGCGCGGGGAGTGTTTTGTTTACTTCCTCGCCACAGCGCTTCCCAGTCGAACACGCTCTAATGGCCAACTCTTACAGGAAGAACACTCTTAAGTTCACCTTCTCAAATGAATACGCACGACCCAAAGCACTGGCCGTCGAACGATTCCTACGCGAAGACGTGAAGATCCCCCGTTACGAACTCATCGGCATACACCTATCGATCATTAGCAGCGTCGTTTATGTTAAGATGACTTCCGACGCTGCCTGCAACGAGATTATTCAAAGGACGCGACATGGACTAAAATTTCGGCACTCCGACGGAAACGCCGGGCCTGTGGATGTCGACCATGCAAGACTTGGCCTTCGGACGATCCGTGTATCCGAACTGCCTCTCGAGGTGAATGAAGATGAAGTCATCGCGGCGCTAAGCCTGTTCGGAAAAGTCCAGAGCCACGTAGCCGAGACATGGGCACAGTTTACGACGTATCCGGTGCTTAATGGTGTGAGACAAGTCCGAATTGGTCTCAAACTGCACGTTCCATCGTACATTTCTATCGGCGGCTGCCGTGCGGTGGTCATTTACGACGGACAACCTCGAACATGTTCCGGTTGTGGCAAAGAAGGCCACGTTCGTAATGAATGCCTGTAACGCCGCATCACACAACTAAGGCCCGACGATACGAACACCGACAGAACCACGACCACCCTTCCAGTCACCTATGCGGCGACACTGCACGTCCAGCCCTCACAAGACGCCGTTCATGAGCGTCTCTCTGGTCCGATACACCAGGAGGCATCCCGGCACCTTGACACTGGCGATGCCGCCCGTGAACATGTCCAACAGCCGAACACACCCACGCTACATCACAAGGATACCAATGAGAGTGTTCTGGAGAATGACGACCGCATCGTAGCACCCGCGGCTTTTGTACCGGAACGACGTAAATCTCTTCCTTCCTCAGACACTGAAACTCATTGTCGAAAGCAGAAGTCACCCAAACGACGAAAAAAACGCCACAAGAATCGACCATTGAGACCCCTCCGCAGGACGAAGAGATGGCACATCACTCTGACGGAGAACACGACAACACTTTCTCCTCTGCCACGGAGACGCGTCATCCACAAGACGGTGAACCGTCCAACAGAGATAGTAAGCAAGCCCCGCGCCCAGAAGCCATGGAACACAGCCCGCCTGTTGTCACCGACGCAATTGAGCCGACTTGGCCAGCGCTGCCACCTCTCGCCGATGTCAAACCTGTCGGACACTTTTCATGGGCGGGTGACACGGATTTCCCACCTCCATCTGATGCGGAAATGAGATCTGTTTCTCCGTTAGACCAACACTGAAATGGGGAAAGTTTCTAAGGGGACTCCTGCGACTTCTATGGAGTTCCAGCATCCACCATAACAATCTTCACCAGCTACGAACCTATCGGCGGCACGTATCTCCCATCAGGCGTACCGAATAGCTACTATCAATGCTAATAATATCGGCTCCCACGCTAAACTTCAACTGCTCCGTGACACGCTAAGAGCAGCGGACATCGACATCGCCCTGTTACAAGAACTGAGGACAGCAACTTGGACTGGGTGTTATGGATATGAGACGTACGCCGCCCCTGCAGCTATGGAACACACAGGCGCAGCCATCCTTCTCCGAGAAGGGATTGCAGTTTCCGACGTCGCCTACCTCCCAACAGCGCGAGGGGTGGCCATAACAGTTGAAGGAATGAAAATCATAAATCTCTACGCCCCATCGGGCACTGATAAACGGAGGGAACGATCCCAGTTCTACGCAGAAGATATCACGCCTTTATTCCTCGGCCGATACGATCATATCATCGTAGGTGGATACTTCAACTGTGTTCTAGAGCGCAATGACCAATACCCCCATTTCACCACATGTCCGGAACTTCGCTTCCTCGTCCGCCGCCTTCATCTCCTCGACACTTGGCGAGTGGTACACGGCGACCGCCCGTGGTATACACACATCACGAGTCACTCCGCCAGCCGACTAGATAGAATATACATCTCTAATCCTCTAAAATCAGTTCTCCTCGACGCGGAACGTTGGCCATCTGCCTTTTCGGATCATGACACCTACATCTGTACCATGAACCTACGTCGACAATCTATACGGCGCAGTGCAGGACCTTGGAAACTCAATGTCGCGCTACTGCGGGACCCTGAATGTCGACAACAGGTCACCGACACGTGGCACACCTGTGTTCAACGCATTATGCGTTACGAGACCACACTGCAGTGGTGGTTGCTGTGCGCCAATCCGGCCATCCGACGCACATTGACACACTATGGCAGAGCCAAAGCCAGGTGGAATCACCATACAACTGATTTCGACTATAGCGCTCTACGTGAACTCATGCATCATCCTCCATCCCCGGATCGTCTAAAAGAAGCTCAACGCATCAAGGCAAAGATTTTAACCTTGACCAGATGCCGTCTAGAGGGAGCCATTGTACGAACACACAGCCAAGATAGGATTAACGGTGAAGAACCTTCTATGCGTCATATTGTTCAAAATGTTCGTCGACGCTGACAGCCGTCGTCCATCAGGTAAGTCTAAAGTTGTCATTAAAGCCTGACTTCGCAAGCTACCATTGCAGATGCATTCACAACGCACTCAACGCACTATAGACTTTTCTATCAAGAAGTACCTGCCGGCGCAGAGGCCATTGATGGGGTTGCCCAGGAGACACTTGGTACTCTAAACGCAGCAGCTGCAACCCTCCTGACTTCTGAAATGACCACCGACGACATTCAAGGCGCTGTGGCCAAAAAGTCTCTGAATCGATCTCCCGGCCCGGATGGTTTACCTTTCGAATTTTACAGAACCTTCCAAGATCTGATGATTGCCACGATGGAGGGACATGTACTGGGAACTTTTGTCCGGCGCGGCGAACCCGCCACCAATGTTCATGGAAGGCTTACTTGTACCAGTCCCGAAACCCGCAGGAGGAACACGACTCGATTGTTATCGGCCAATCACGTTACTCAATTCCGACTTAAAGATTTTCACACGCCTTCTAGCAGTGCTACTCAAACATGTCTTACGAGACATTGTTTCCCACGAACAAACATCCTTAGGCGGCGATCGTAATATACAGACAGCCCTCACTGAATATCGAGATGTGATCGCTGTGGCAACACACTCGCGATTGCCAGGCGCTTTAATCTCCTTCGACTTCAAACAAGCGTTTGACCGCATCAATCATGCATTCTTCAACGCAGTGATAGACCGAATGGCAATTCCCCCGACGTTCACGCAAGTGGTTATGCGGCTCCTTCGCGGAGCAACGTCCAGACTTCTCGTCAACGGCAGACTTACAGAACCCATACGGATTGAACGCTCAGTGCGGCAGGGTTGCCCTTTGTCGACGATGCTTTATGCCATTGCGATGGGACTACTCATTTGAGGATTACGGCGACGTTTAACTGGTATTCCACTCAGGGATCATATGTTCCGCTGCCTCGTTGGCCCTCGTTGGCCCTCGTCGTACGTTCAGCGGCCGACGTACAAGCTGCGATGCAGTGGATTACCAGTTACAGTGCAGGGGCAGGAAGCGCTATGAACGTGACAAAATCATGGCCATGAAGATCGGCCGCGGCCTTCCCGCAGATAGCGTAGTCCCATTTCAACTGGTGGACATCCTTCGTTGTCTCGGATTAGTGTACACGCGAGACATTCGCCGCACCTTGGCGATCAATTTTCGGGCGCTGCTGCAATGCACCCGGGCCAACATACAAAATCAGGTACTACGCTCGCTGAATATGTGCCAGAGAGTCACCTTCGTCAATACCCATCTAGCAGCCCGGATACCCCATATAGCGCAGATTCTGCCCATTACTGCGACAATGGCGGCCAGATTACAGGCGGCTTTCGGCTATTTCATTTGTTCTGGACACATCTTCGAAGACCAGTGTGAAGCTCTCACCTTACCGAAGCGGGGTGGTGGCCTCGATCTGGTTAATGTGAGAACCAGGACTACGGCACTTTACACCAATACCATGCTCCGGTTATGGAAAAGCCAAAATGCTAGTTTTACTGGAATGTTGACCACCGAGCTCGCACCTGTTTCGAGACGCCCACCGACGTCTTTGGCACACATCCCACCTCCGATGTCACATATCGGCCGTTTCATTTTGGAGTACAGCTACATATGCACCGAGCTCCCCGGGCCCAAGAAGACGACCACCCGCGACATCTACCGCCCACCGACGTCTTTGGCACACATCCCACCTCCGATGTCACATATCGGCCGTTTCTTTTTGGAGTACAGCTACATATGCACCGAGCTCCCCGGGACCAGGAAGACGACCACCCGCGACATCTACCGCCTTCTCCGAAAGTCTCCACCCCGCAACCCCGTCGAAACACGTCACCCCCAGGTTTCATGGCCTACAGTTTGGAAAACGATCCACCAACCATATCACACCACTGACACCACATCTATGTGGTACCTTCTCGTCAACGGCAAGTATACTACAAGACAGAAACTGCATCGCATCGCACAGGTGGACTCACCCCTGTGCCTCAAGTGCAATGTCGAAGATACAGATTTACATCGTTTAGAGTGTGGGCCAGCAGCAGCTGTCTGGACCCTCGTACAGAAGATTGTGGCTTTCTACCTCCGAGTACCACCACATCACGTTCCTCCTACCATGATGATATATCCTGACACGACCTACTTTCCACCGGCTAAGTGGCACGCCGTCACATGGATCAGTGGCATGGCTGTCAACTACCTCTTCCGGGACGACATCGTCGATCCGGCGGACTTCTGGACACGCCTCCAAGTACATCACCACACCCTTCGCCGACATCGACACTATCGGGCCACTTTCGCGAACTATTTACAGAGTATTTTCACCCACCCGCCTCAAAGCTGGAATCTCAACGAATCGTGCCAGCCAAGACTTGACGATCCCACGTTTCCCTTCAATGGTCAATGATAGAATGCATTTTCTTCTGATGGCGCGCCAAAGTGGAGCATGGCGCGGAAAGTATTTCTATTTTATTTCACTTCTCTTTTCTCCTCCACTTCTAAGTTGTTTTTTTTCTCTTTACACATGTTTATTCTTTTCACACATAGCTCTCTATCTGCAGCCTATTTGTTTTCTTTCTCCTGTGTAAAAATAAAAAAAAACTGTATACTCATTTATGTTAGCAAAATAAGAATAAAAAAAGAAGGCCGTTACGGACATATAGCTACCTTTTATGTTTTACGTTATCAAAGGATATTGTGTTATTTTATGAAGAACGTCATCTTTTATTTTCATACACAAGCGATTTTTTTTCTTTTTTTAAAAAAATTATGTTAGAGCACTTGCCCGCGAAAGGCAAAGGTCCCGAGTTCGAGTCTCGGTCGGGAAAAAAAAGGTTGGTAGAGCACTTTCCCGAGAAAGGCAAAGGCCCCGAGTTCGAGTCTCGGTCCGGCACACAGTTTTAATTTGCCAATAAATTTCAGTCAATACATTCTCTGCGTGATAACAATGGAGACACTATCGAAGACAGTGCTGCCATAGCAGATTTACTAAATACAGCCTTCTGAAATGCCTTCACAAAAAAAACATTAACAATCATATACAACCGTTCGCTCGACGAAAGACCCGTACCCAAAGACTGGAAAGTTGCACAGGTCACCAATATTTAAGAAACGTATTAGGAGTAATCCACTAAATTACAGACCCATATCGGTAACGTCGATATGCAGCAGGATTTTAGAACATATATTGTGTTCGAACATTATGAATTGCCTCGAACGAAACCGTCTATTAACACAGTTAACATGGGTTTAGAAAACATCGTTCCTGTGAAACACAACTAGCTCTTTATTCACATGAAGTGCTGAGAGCTATTGACAAGGAATTTCAGATCGATTCCGTATTCCTGGATTTCCGGAAGGCTTTTGACACTGTACCACAAGCCGGCCGGAATGGCCGTGTGGTTCTAGGCGCTACAGTCTGGAACCGCGTGACCGCTACGGTCGTTGGTTCGAATCGTGCCTCGGGCATGGATGTGTATGGTGTCCTTTGTTTAGTTAGGTTTAAGTAGTTCTAAGTTCTAGGGGACTGATGACCACACCAGTTAAGTCCCATAGTGCTCAGAGCCATTTGAATCATTTGAACTGTACCGCACAAGATGCTCGTAGTAAAAGTGCGTGCTTATGGAATATCGTCTCAGTTATGTGACTGGATTCGTGATCACAGTTCGTAGTAATTCAGCGAAAGTCATCGAGTGAAACAGAAGTGATTTCAGGCGTTCCCCAAGGTACTGTTATAGGCCCTTAGCTGTTCCTTATCTATATACACGATTTGGGAGACAATCTGAGCAGCCGTCTCAGGTTGTTTGCAGATGACGCTGTCGTTTATTGACTAACAAAGTCATCAGAAGATCAAAACAAACAGTGAAACGATTTAGAAGAAATATCTGAATGGTGTAAAAAAGTGGCAGTTAGCCGTAAATAACGAAAAGTGTGTGGTCATCCACATGAGTGCTAAAAGGAACTCGTTAAACTTCGGTTACACGATAAGTTAGTCTAATCTAAAAGCCGTAAATTCAACTAAATACCTTGGTATTACAATAACGAACAACTTAAATTGGAAAGAACACATAGAAAATGCTGTGGGGAAGGCTAACCAAAGGCTGCGTTTTATTGGCAGGATACTTGGAAAATGTAACAGACCTATTAAGGAGACTGCCTACACTACGCTTATCCGTCCTCTTTTAGAATACTGCTGCGCGGTGTGGGATCCTTACCAGATAGGACTGACGGCGTACATCGAAAAAGTTCAAAGAAAACAGCACGTTTTGTATTATCTCGAAATATGGGAGAGAGAGTCACAGAAATGACACAGGATTGCTGCTGGAAATCATTAAAAGAAAGGCGTTTTTCGTTGCGACGAAATTCCGATCACCAACGTTCCCCTCCGAATGCTAAAATATTTTGTTGACACCGACCCACATAGGACGGAATCATCACCCCGATAAAATAAGGGAAATCAGAGCTCGTACGGAAAGGTATAGGTGTTCATTCTTTACGCGCACTATACGAGATTGGAATAATAGAGAATTGTGAAGATGGTTCGATGAACCCTCTGCCAGGCACTTAAATGTGATTTGCAGAGAATCCATGTACATGTAGATGTAGATCCTGTGCTAGCTTCTGATTAGCTACTATACTGAGAAGTACATCTATTTGAATCTGCGTACTTCAGTATATTTTTATCAACCGTGCCTCCCGCCATTAGCAAACTGATTTTTCCTTGATGAGTGAGAAATGTGACCTGCCCGGATAGGCGCATGCGTCAGCAAGTCTGTCGCGCCGGCCTCTGACCGAAGTGGCGTGGTAGATGAACGACGAGGACTGAAATGCCGGCCAACCTGGATGCAATTTTTCGGCGGTTTTTCACGTCCCACTAGGTGAGTACGGTGCTGGTAACCACATCCCGCCTCAGTTACACAATTCGTAAACATTTCGAAAACGCTGTCACACATCCTCACAGATAGCACCAGACGCAGCGGTTGGGTTACACATTCCATCCCAGGGGGAAAGGATGGCGACTGGAAGGTTCTCTCGCCGTCCTCTCTCTACCATAACATTGCCAAATCGAAAATAACGTGCTTTCTCTGCGAAGACTCGGGATGACAGAAAAAAGAAGAAAAAATAATTCAGTAATGTCCTGTGAACATACTCTTCCTGTGCATTGCGCCATAAATCTCTTCCCTCTCCAGTTCGGTTCCGTATCACTTTTCTCTCCGTTTCGCTTCATTACTTCCGCGTTTTTTAATCTAATCATCTAATCACCGACATTCTTCTGCAGTGCCGCAATTCAGAAGGTTCTGTTCTTGTCTGGACTGTTTATCGACCACGTTTCGCTTTCGTCCAGTGTTAGTTCGGATACTTTCAGGAAATACTTACTAACATTAAACTTTTATTCGACGCTGATAACTTTTTTTTCAGGTATGCTTTTCTTGCTTTTCATATGCCTGTAAGATAGTAGTGGTATCCTACATCAAGTTTCCCATCAGCAGGAGCAGTAAAACTCTTGTCAACTGCCACTTTGACACAGATTAACTTCAAACGTTACCACTCCCAAATTATGGCTAAGGAAGACATTTATTGTACCTCTAGTCATCTTTCGGCATCGTTTACTACTATTGCTTGCCTTTTCTCAGATCATGGTCGTCTGTTCAAATATGTTAGTTTAGATTCAGACGTACCCTCGAAACCTTGCACACAACTCGCTGTATTAAATTACTCAACTCTAAATAACCTACAAGCTTAGGCGATCATCAGTAGTTTGGCTGCCTAAGTAGTGTATTTCATCTACTACCTCCAGTGTCTCATTTCTTGCTATAATTCCCTAAGCATCACTTGGTTTAGTTTACCTTATAATAACCTTGTTTACTCTTCAGCTTACCATTTCTTTTCAAGGTACTATCCATGCCGTTCAACTCATACTCCAAATCCGTTGTTTCTCTGACAGAATTACAATGTCATTGTCAAACCTCATAGTTTTTTTCCCTCTTACTTGGACTTCAATTTTTGTTCTAAACTTCTCCTTGGTTTCTTTTGCTGCTTTGCTGTACACATTACTAAATTAAACTCTCCTTCCAAGTTTTTCTTCTGCTTGTACGTAAGACGTCGTTTGAGGAACTACTGTACGGATTTGGATATTGTTTTCACTAATAGACCGACTCACGAGGAAGCTTTGTGTGCATAATTCATTGCCCCCCACCTTGGACAAATGGTCCAGCTGGGGAGGGTCTTTATTTTATTGTGTAGATGGACTAACGTGCGGGTTTGCCTGCAACCCATCTGAAATATCATTTTGAGACCGCGTCTGTTTGCTCGATTCTGTTGCTAATCCGTACGCCAGGGAACCAGAGAAAGCGGTGTGTTCCAGCCTAGAGCTAATTGTCTGCTCTTTCCATAGCCCTCCTAAATGGGTTGCGGTGGAGACCTGAAAGTCTGGCTTAAGGGTGATGATTTTCCCAGCATGGTAGGTGCTTCCAAATTCGGAGCTCGCGAAATCAGCAGCTTGGAGGGCGTAGGTGGTGGCCTGTGGCCACCGGAGCGCAGGCAGTGTTGTTGTAAACTGTGTTTGACTTGAGAGATCAGTTTCCTTATTTTTTTAGTACGGGAAGTCTCCAAGTATTCGTATGTGCTTTCTCGTGTGTCGTGTGTCAATGGATCATGATTACATTTTCCCATACACGGATAATGCCCTATCCGGATATCCTTCACGCAGGTAACAGGTGTGGTTCTATCCCGTGAAGTTCGGACAACCAAAATTACATTTATATAGTGTTTTCGGCTCAGAATTTTCCACAGTAACAATGATTAAAACATGTCCCATTCTTCCAGGTACTTCTCCTGTGTCTCTTTTGATTAAATGTTCGACAACTTTGAAAAGTACTGCTTCAGCTTGTGCGTCGCATTTGACGTTTCCTCGCTGCAGGTACACATCTTTTGTCCCTGAAGCCTCAATAGAAGGGGGTACACGTTTACTGTTTTCCTTTCATGGGCGTTTTCCTTTTATAGGAGGGTCAAGGATGTGAGCCTCGAAGGCGAGTTGCGGTAATGCGAAATAAACCAGTGAGTCGCGCGACGCCATACTGCTGAGCTTTGTCGTGTCACTCCACGTCGCGGCGAGACGAGCGGATTACTCGTTAAAGGCGGAGTGCGAGGCGCATTTATATCACATGTAATGTAACTAGGTCGTCTACGATGATGTTGCGCGCTGTTTTCTCCTACCTTATATCCACACTGGAATATCTTCGGAAAATGTATGCCATAAATTCCATAATTTAACTTCCCTGTAATTTTTCTTCTCCGCTGCTCCTGCCACCGCCTACTCCTCGCCTGAGGCTCCGCTACGTCGTCTCACCTGGTGTCAGAGCCTCTAGCGATGTTCTTTCCTCCTTTATCCTGGCTGACACTTTTTCCTCATTTTGTTCCTTACCATTTTCAACATTTCATAGTGACCTTTTGCAGCAGAAATAAAGAAGATGGAGGGCAGATAAGTGTTTGACGGCCCGAGGACTATCAAGTCATTACGCATAGAGAACAAGCGCGGGTTTGCCTTGAACAATTTATGAAAACGGCGGGAAACCTAAATCTGGATGATCTGACGGGGATTTCAATCGCCATTTTCCCGGAAGCGATACCTGTACTATTTCTGTCCCACCTCGTTCGGTCCTGTAGCAGGTCATTTCGAATGTTTACATGTATTTTTTTAATTGCACCTATCCTGTTATTTTTATTCTCACTGTTGTGCTCCAAACCTAATGTTTCAGAAACGGATGCGTTGTTTCTCTTTTGTTTGATGAAAAATAGGATTCTTCGCTTGTGCCACTCTTCTCTGCTTACATCAGCTTCTGCAGTCTCGTCTGCTACGCAACAGCACGCTTTCAGTTCTTTGTCTTGATTCGATATCCATTTACAACATATTTTCAATCTCGTTTGTCACTCGTTTCGATTTTTATTTGTTTGTTTTTTGTACCCTCAGCACGATTTCTGGATGTACCCTTCTATTTCTTTCCACCCTCTTCAAGGCTTCGTACTAGTGTGGCTATGTCATGCGCTTAGTACTGTTGCAAGCTTTTGTTTCTGTTATTTTATTGTTTTTTCTGTATTAACTGCACCTATTGCTGTAAGACTTTAGCATAGAATGTCTTCAGATTTATATTTAAGAAAACTAGCCTCATTTATTCTAATTTCATCCTTAGGAAAAATATTTCTTTACTTACAACAACCGATTTCGACAGAATTTGCTGGCATCTTCAAGTGTTAAATTTTATTTTATTTTGAATCGTGTTCGTTTTAAGTAGGACATCACGCCAAAGTTTCATGTAGTTAAAAAGCAACACATTATTAAAAGTTTGTCATAAGTAAAACATTGAAAAACATAAAACACCTTTTGCAAATGGCCATGTCATATATACTATGTGATCAAAAGTATCCGGACACCCCCAAAAAACATAGGTGTTTCATATTAGGTGCTTTGTGCTGCCACGTACTGCCACTTACTCCATATCAGTCATTAGACATCATGAAGGGACACATACAGCACAAAAGCGTACAGACCGACCTCATCTGTTCACTGACAGAGACCGCCGACAGTAATGCGTAATAGCCAGACATCTATCCAGACCATCACACAGGAATACCAAAATGCGTCAGGATTGAAACGGTTCAAGTGGCTCTGAGCACTTTGGAATTTAACTTCTGAGGTCATCAGTCCCCCAGAACTCAGAACTACTTAAACCTAAGGACATCATACACATCCATGCCCGCGGCCAGATTCGAACCTGCGACCGTAGCGGTCGCGCTGTTTGAGACTGAAACGCCTAGAACCGCTCGCCCACTTCGGCCTGCGTCAGGATTTATTGCAAGTACTATGACAGTTAGGCGGGAGATGAGAAAACTTGGATTTCACGGTCGAGTGGCTGCTCATAAGCCACACATCACGCTGGTAAATTCGAAACGACGCCTCGCTTGGTGTAAGGAGGGTAAACATTGGACGACTGAACAGTGGAAAAACGTTGTCTGGCGTGGCGAATCACGGTACACAATGTAACGATTCGATGGCAGGGTGTGGGTACGGAGAATGACCGGTGAACATCATCTGCAGTGTGTTTAGTGCCAACAGTAAAATTCGGAAGCGGTTGTGTTATGGTGTGGTCGTGTTTTTCATGGAGGAGGCTTGCACCCATTGTTTTGTGTGGCACTATCGCAGCAGAGGCCTACATTGATGTTTTAAGCACCTTCTTGCTTCCCACTGTTAAAGAGCAGATCGCGGATGGCGATTTCATCTTTCAAAACGATTGAGTAGCTGTTCATAATGCACAGCCTGTGGCGGTGTTGTTACACAACATCCCTGTAGTGCACTGACCTGTAGAGAGTCCTGACCTGAATCCTATAGGACCTTTGGGATGTTTTGGAACCCCGACTTCGTGCCAGGCCTCACCGACCAAAATCGATACCTCTCCGCAGTGCAGCACTGCGTGAAGAATGGGGTGCCATTCCCCAAGAAACCTTCCAGCACCTGACTGAACGTATACCTGCGAGAGAGGAAGGTGTCGTCAAGGCTAAGGGTGGGCCAACACCATAGTGAATTCCAGAATTACCGATGGAGGGCGTCACGAACTTGTATGTTATTTTCGGCCAGGTGTCCGGATACTTTTGATCACATAGTCTATATGCCGCTTATAGATGATTGTTACGCCACGATAACATAATAGACAGTAGCAGATATGAGGCAACCTGCAATGTCTTCACATATTACAGCTCAGACTGCTTATCGCACACCTGCAAGAAAAGTGATACATCAAAGGAAAATTACTTTTAATTACTTGATGAAACATCATATTCGACTAGAACAGAACTACATGTCCATATTACTGTTGTACAGGCTATAATTGATTTTACTGGAAAAATTAGTAACTTGAAATTTAAAGGACGCTTATACTATTTCAGCATAAGTTTTATAGAATTCTGGAAGCCGGTTTTTCTGAAGTATTGTATTGCTAAGTTGTGTCAGTCTTTCTCTAAGGATAGCCGCGCGTGATTAGCCAAGCGGTCTAGGCGCTGCAGTCATGGGCTGTGCGGCTGGTCCCGGCGGAGGTTCGAGTCCTTCCTCGGGCATGGGTGTGTGTGTTTGTCCTTAGGATAATTTAGGTTAAGTAGTGTGGAAGCTTTGGGACTGATGACCTTAGCAATTAAGTCCCGTAAGATTTCACACATTTCACACCTTTAAGGATACATGCTTTACTGATCTGTAGAGTAACTGCAGTTACTTACTGTCGGAGAGCATCGTCTTTCCAGCGTTGATAGTCCTCGATGTCCCTAGCGATACAACCAAGTAACACAAACACACTGTTATGTTTATGTTTATATCAGCAGTGAATGGTCACATGTCCGAATGGTGCTACTATCGTCTACAGCGCTTCAAATAGACCACTGTGGTCTTTTAAGGAGGTCTCTCAAACTTTGTCCTGAGCTTATTGCAACTGCTTCATTGAGGAACATGGTAACCAGGAGCGTAAAAATTCCCGCTTTATCCCTGTTTACTTGTTCGCTTAGCTGAAGTGAGGACTTTCTCGAGCCGCGACCACTTGGCCGCGGTGTAGTGGAGTCGCCGTTACGGCGGTGCTGCTGGTGTGTTCTCAGCGGCCGTGGGTGAGCCCAGCTCGGGTCTGCGGCTGCGGTCGCTGCCCCGCTCACACACACACACACAAACACGGCGACCCTCGCATAGCGTGCATAGCCGGCCGCCGACGCGGGGCGTTGTTTCCCGCCTGGAATTATATACGTTGTTCCAGTTTGGCGGCGTAAACAGCCGCGGCCGGCACGCCCGCCAGCCCGGCGGTCCACCTGGCCGCTGCCCGGCCACACTCGCCCGCAGTCCACACCGCACACCGGCTCCCGCCCGCTCGCTGCGTGTTTTCTGCGCGCGGCGAAAGGCGACCCCATCACGCTGGCCTGGTTTCTCAAATCACTGCTTTTCTTAAGCTAGTCCGCCCGCCTTAACTCTAGGTTACACGATTTAACGCTGCATTACTTGCTATTACTTTCTGATTACAGTCATCAGTCTTTTCATTAATTTAACGTAATCCTTCATTTCTTCCTGTGTGCTGTTAATGGCTCAAATGGCTCTGAGCACTATGGGACTTAACATCGGTGGTCATCAGTCCCCTAGAACTTAGAACTACTTAAACCTAACTAACCTAAGGACATCACACAACACCCAGCCATCACGAGGCAGAGAAAATCCCTGACCCCGCCGGGAATCGAACCCGGGAACCCGGGCGTGGGAAGCGAGAACGCTACCGCACGACCATTAGATGCGGGCTCTGCTGTTAATCTTTCTGTACCTAGATACTGTAAGGCAGCAATATTTTGCCACTCTCCATTTAATATTACGTAAATTCTTTTCGCTTTGTACAGGGTGTTACAAAAAGGTACGGCCGAACTTTCAGGAAACATTCCTCACACACAAAGAAAGAAAATATGTTATGTGGACATATGTCCGGAAACGCTTACTTTCCATGTTACAGCTCATTTTATTACTTCTCTTCAAATCACATTAATCATGGAATGTAATGTACTTCCTCGATTCACCGCCAGTTGGCCCAGTTGAAGGAAGGTAATGTTGACTTTGGTGCTTGTGTTGACATGCGACTCTTTGCTCTACAGTACTAGCATCAAGCTCATCAGTACGTAGCATCAACAGGTCAGTGTTCATGACGAACGTGGTTTTGCAGTCAGTGCAATGGTTACAAATGCGGAGTTGGCAGATGCCCATTTGATGTATGGATTAGCACGGGGCAATAGCCGTCGCGCGGTACGTTTGTATCGAGACAGATTACCAGAACGAAGGTGTCCCGACAGGAAGACGTTCGAAGCAACAGATCGGCGTCTTAGGGAGCACGGAACATTCCAGCCTATGACTGCCAGCGACTGGGGAAGACCTAGAACGACGAGGACACCTGCAATGGACGAGGCAATTTTTCGTGCAGTTAACGATAACCCTAATGTCAGCGTCAGAGAAGTTGCTGCTGTACAAGGTAACGTTGACCACGTTACTGTATGGAGAGTGCTACGGGAGAACCAGTTGTTTCCGTACCATGTACAGCGTGTGCAGACACTATCAGCAGCTGATTGGCATCCACGGGTACACTTCTGCGAATGGTTCATACAACAATGTGTCAATCCTCATTTCAGTGCAAATGTTCTCTTTACGGATGAGGCTTCATTCCAACGTGATCAAATTGTAAATTTTCACAATCAACATGTGTGGGCTGACGAGAATCCGCACGCAGTTGTGCAACCACGTCATCATCACAGATTTTCTGGGGCAGGCATTGTTCGTGATTTGTTGATTGGGCCCCATGTTCTTCCACCTACGCTCAATGGAGCCCGTTATCATGATTTCATATGGGATACTCTACCAGTGCTGCTAGAACATGTGTCTTTACAAGTACGATACAACATGTGGTTCATGCACGATGGAGCTCCTGGACATTTCAGTCGGAGTGTTCGTACACTTCTCAACAACAGATTCAGTGACCGATGAATTGGTAGAGGCGGACCAATTCCGTGACCTCCACGCTCTCCTGACGTCAACCCTCTTGACTTTCATTTATCGGGGCATTTGAATGCTCTTGTCTACGCAACCCCGGTACCAAATGTAGGGACTCTTCGTGCTCGTATTGTGGACGGCTGTGATAAAATACGCCATTCTACAGGGCTGCATCAGCGCATCAGGGATTCCATACGACGGAGGGTGGATGCATGTATCCTCGAAAACGGAGGACATTTTGAACATTTCCTGTAACAAAGTGGTACGTTCTGTTGCTGTGTGTTTCCATTCCATGATTAATGTGATTTGAAGAGAAGTAATAAAATGAGCTGTAACATGGAAAGTAAGCGTTTCCGGACATATGTCCACATAACATATTTTCTTTCTTTGTGTGTGAGGAATGTTTCCTGAAAGTTCGGCCGTACCTTTTTGTAACATCCTACGATGCACAATCTTGATTATTGACCATTTCATTGACTGATACTGGCTGGCACCATGTAGTAACAATTTCTGTAGTACACCATGAGTAGGAGTTAATTAGAGCTGAGCACTGACAGAAGGGTGACATTAAGTACGCTGTCCTCAGAAGGTGCTACAGCTAAAATGGAAATGAGCGTAAGGCATTGTGGGCCGCGAGTCCCCCATTTGGGGAAGTTCGACCGCCGAGGGCAAGTACTTTTTGCACTCGACGCCACATTGGGCGACTTGCGCGTCGGAGATGGGGATGAAATGATGATGAGGACAATACAACACCCAGTCTCTGAGCGGAGAAAATCTCCTGCTCAAGCCGGGAATCGAACCCCTTGAGGTGGCATTCCGCCGGGCTGACCACTATTCTTTTTTTGCATTTTTGTTCGTTGCTAACGTCGCATGACATTCGTTCATGTTCGTTTGTTGATCCTTCCACTCACTTTTTATTACAGAGGCCAACACAGCCGAACACGGTGAGGTGCCGTGCCGGCAACACTCAGCTAAAGGGGGCGGACTTTACAGTTAAAAACGAGATGGGAAGAGAACTGTCGTGTTCTGCAGGAGTGGACGTTTACTGCCGTTCGAAGGAGCAGAGTGAGGAGCTAGTGGTTTACAAAGCTTGATACGTTCAAAAAGCTGGATACCGCAGAACCCCCATAGCGCAGACAGTGTAGGTGGGAGACTGAACTCTGGTGGGATCAAGAAAAAAAAATTCAGCGTAGTGGACCCGGGAAAAGAGGAACGGAACACGATAAAGAGGAAGTTCTTTTAGGGCAGAGGAATGCGTGGGCCTACAAACGATGGTCTCAAAGTGACCTCCAAGGATATTCTCACAACAAGTGCCAGGGCACGCTTCCCATCGAAAAGCAGACATGCATATTGCATTGGCGCAGTGCTAAGAATGTAGGAGTAGAAATGGAATCTTCTAGAAAATCTTCTGTAGGCAGTATAAGCTTCAGGTAATTAACTGGCTTATTCTTGATCCATATAGTGGGAAGCAATATTTTTGTAACTGCCTCTGGGATTCGTCTCTTGAACGCAAACTTTGACGCTGCATGTCCAGGAGGGCGTGGACATATGGCGTGGAAAGGCACCTCCCCGCGACGATCGATCGAAAACACTCCTGGGGATCGGCCTAGAGACTTCATCTGGCTGTTAGATTTTCAGAATTGTTTCTTTCGACACAAGGAGTGTGTGACATTATACAATTTTTTGCATTCAACATATTTTTGAGAATAAATAATTTACAGTATCCAAGTCTGATTCATTCTAATAATATTCCGATGGGAATGATTGGTTTGATGTCATAAACTGAAGTCAGTTAAACCTCAACACGCTGTCTCATTTTATGGAAATCCCTAGATGTAGGCTGCCAATGGCCGGGTCGTTTTAATGATTTGTAGGCGTAAGATTTCCTACATGAAGACATTAGACAACCACACATACACGAGCTATATATTATAAACACATTTCTTCTATTTTATGAGCACTGAGTTGTTTCCTCCCTTTACAATTCTTCGCGGTATCAAACAAGAAAGTATGATGGTTTGAAAAGTTGTCTGTTGTTGGGGCTTACACGTCGTGGCCCGAAAATCCACTTGCAGCTAAGGCCATACTCCACGCACTACCTGCGATGTGCAGCGTGAGAGGATAATTACGCGATGTGTTGCCTCCCAGATTTTCTCGAAAGTCTGTATTGGCTGACTCTGGACTGCTACACTTATGAAATCTGTATAAATAAGAGTCGTTAGCCTCGGTTTGGCCCGCGAGGCTTTAATCTCAATAATTAAACCCCATGTAGCTGTATCACTGCCACGCAGGACGACGTCGAAGTCCAATGACTGGACTGCAATGTGTCCAACACATGTGTGCCGCCGAAACCTGGTTCCTAGCGATTTACACCGATAATCTCCACAACAACAAAAACAAGAATACAGTTCAGCGTCAGTATATCAACAGACACACGCTAAAGTTACCAAATAGTCAAATCTAGGGTATACCACAGAGTGGGTTTACACTGTTTGAACTTTAATGACTAGAAAGTAAATAGGAACTATGTATTTTTAAGGTACGGCATTACAGATGCATTGGCAGCAATACAATGTCTCTAGCGCTGTGGAACAGACAGACATATATGTGATATAGTTGCCACAGGAATGGATTCACAGAAAGAAATCTGCGTTAGATCGAAAGAAACCCTACAGTTTCTCATCGACCTATCCATCTCACAAAAAATGTTTCAGCCAGGAATTGCCTCACGTCATGATCTAATGTGACGGCGCATCGTCTTGTTGAAAATCTTAGTCTTTGAGCCGTGCCAGCTTTCGTCCTATCGATTCTCCTCCAAAGATCGTATCCTTTCTGCGCTCTTGATGCGGTCGCAAGGTGGCACACACGAGGGAGGATCGGCCGAGCAAACGTGCGGAGTGAGGGGCAGTTAGTAACAGAGTGTGTGGGTCGTAGTGGGCAAGAGAGGAAACCTTGTCGGCTGTGACTGTCGGCGCCGACTACATTTGGCACGTTTTGGAATGGACTGCTTAGCGAAGAAGTGTAGTGGTCGTTAGCCAATACATGTTGTTGCGGATCCTAAGTCATGACCTACCCTCCTGATAGTGTTGGACACTGAATTCAACTGACAAAGTAAGATGATATCGCCATATTTACGTCATTCGTTGAAGACACATTTTCTGCCCTTCGCTTTGCAAGTGTAATAAATGCTGTAGTATATCGTGAGTTTGTAGCAATGGAAAATTGTAATGAAATGCAGGAGGATCTGCAACGGATTGACTCATGGTGCAGGGAATGGCAATTGAATCTCAATGTAATGTGCCGCGAATACATAGAAAGAAAGATCCTTTATCATTCAGCTACAATATAGCAGGTCAGCAACTGGAAGCAGTTAATTCCATAAATTATCTGAGAGTACGCATTAGGAGTGATTTAAAATGGAATGACCATATAAAATTAATCGTCGGTAAAGCAGATGCCAGACTGAGATTCATTGGAAGAATCAATGCAATCCGAAAACAAAGGAAGTAGGTTACAGTGTACTTGTTCGCCCACTGCTTCAATATTGCTCACCGGTGTGGGATCCGTACCAAATAGGGTTGATGGAAGAGATAGAGAAGATACAACCGAGAGCAGCGCGCTTCGTTACAGGATCATTTAGTAATCGCGAAAGGGTTACGGAGATGATAGATAAACTCCAGTGGAAGACTCTGCGAGAGAGACGCTCAGTAGCTAGGTACAGGCTTTTGTTGAAGTTTCGAGAACACTTCTTCACAGAGGAGTCAAGCAGTATATTGCTCCCTCCTACGTATGCCTAGCGAAGAGACCATGAGGATAAAATCAGAGAGATTAGAGCCCGCACAGAGGCATACCGATAATACTTCTTTCCACGAACAATACGTGACTAGAATAGAAGGGAGAACCGATAGAGGTCCTCAAAGTACCCTCCGCTACACACCGTCACGTGGCTTGGGGAGTATGGATGTAGATGTAGATGTAGAACCTGAGACAGATTACTGGTTTATTATTAGTCACGAAACCTTGTTCACAATTTATGTTGTGGTTCGCCACTGCGAAACATATTGCGCCATTCTGACTGTAGTAATTCGTGTTGGCATCAGATTGCGTCGATACTCTGGTTTACCAATTAAGCCTGGGGGATTACTGTGTATTATTTCTTAATCTTAGTGTTTAGTCTGTTTCAGGAAGTACTGCATATCTTTGAACAGGCTGATGCACCAATGTATGGTCCGCCGAGTCCTGAATGTTTGGGTCCACCAGGGACGTATAATTAGTGTAAGGCTTACTCATCATTTTATGACTTTCCTTAAGGTAATCTTCAGTAAGTGTGATTTGAATTGCTTGTTTAAAATACTTGGGGTTTGAATTTGATTTGGTTACTGCTCGGAGGCAGCGACAATTTGCTTACCGTGTTTTGATATTAATTTGATGTTTTATCTAATATTGTTCCAAGTGTACTGCCTAGGTTTACAAAGATAGGCTTATTTATTTAAGGACTTCAAGCTGTAGCATGTAAGTTATCGTACTGGATGGTAATTTTTTAGATTTGTTTCATCTTAGAGCCTGGGTTGTGGGTTTGACCTACGCCTTCGCGCCCTCCCGTGCCTTTCTTATTTAGTGGATTCTAACGTTCCGTTTATGCTCCAGGTACATCCAGTAACAGTTGCCTGTTTTGAAGTTAATACTCTTTGAGGGAGTGTATGTGAGACAAATGGCTCTGAGCACTATGGGACTTAACTTCTGAGGTCATCAGTCTACATGTGAGACAGAGTCGGTCTAAAACTCATATACCTCGCACTATTAGTCGGGCCGGCAATTGATGGTCGAGAATGAAAACTTGCCGGGCCTGGGGCTCAGATATGCACTCTGTGATCAACCGTATGCGAACACCCGGAAAAACATACGTTTTTTTTTTCATATTAGGTGCATTGTGCTGCCCCCTACTGCCAGGTACTCCAATCAGCGACCTCAGCAGTCGTTACACATCGTGAGAGAGCAGAATGTGGCGCTCCGCGAAACTCACGGATTTCGAACGTGGTCAAGTGATTGGGTGTCACTTGTTTCATACGTCTGTACGCGAGAATTCCACACTCCTAAAAACCCCTAGGTCCACTGTTGCCGATGTGATAATGAAGTGGAAACATGAAGGGTCACGTACAGCACAAAAGCGCACTGGCCGACCTCGTCTGTTCACTGACAGAGACAGCCGACAGTTGAAGAGGGTTGTAATGTGTAATAGGCAGACATCTATCCAGACCATTACACAGGAATTCCAAACTGCATCAGGATACACTGCAAGTACTATGACAGTTAGGCGGGAGGTGGGAAAACTTGGATTTCATGGTCGAGCGGCTGCTCATAAGCCACACATCAAGCCAGTAAATGCGAAACGACGCCTCGCTTGGTGTAAGGAGTGTAAACATTGCACGATTAAACAGTGGAAAAATGTTGTGCGGAGTGATGGATCACGGTACATATTGTGGCGATCCGATGGATGGGCGTCGGCATGGCGAATGCCCGGTGAACGTCATCTGCCAGCGTGTGTAGTGCCAACAGTAAAATTCGGAGGCGGTGGTGTTATGGTGTGGTCTTGTTTCTCATGGAGTGGGCTTGCACCCCTTGTTGTTTTGCCTGGCACTAGCTCAGCAATGACCTACAGTGATGTTTTAAGCACCTTCTTGCTTCCCACTGTTGAAGAGCAATTCGGGGATGGCGTTTGCATCTTTCAGCACGATAGAGCGCGTGTTGACAATGCACGGCCTGTGGAAGAGTGGTTACACCACAATGACATCCCTGTAATCGAGTGGCTGCACAGAGGCCTGAATCCTATAGTACACCTCTGGGATGTTTTCGAACGCCGACTACGTGCCAGGCATCACTGACCGACCTCAATACCTCTCCTCTCCTGTGAAAAATGGGCTGCCATTTCCCAAGAAGCCTTCCAGCACCTGATTGAACGTATGCCTGCGAGAGTGGAAGCTGTCATCAAGGCTAAGGACCAACACCATACTGAATTTCAGGATTACCGACGGAGGGCGGCACGAACTTGTAAGTCATTTTCAGCCAGATGTTCAGATAGTGTATTTATAAGCGTCATCTACTGGAACGAGGCTTACAGACTTATTGGCTGTCCTTTTCAGGCGTTAGGGAAGTTGTGTTTCAGATGAAAGGATTGTATGTTTGAAGTCGCTTATTCTATTTATTCAGTTACGAAAGCATTTGCCAAGTGTGTCATTTTTTGTCTGTATGTCAATTTTGACACTGTTCAGTTTGTCTTCAGTCTAGTCCTCGAGGTGCTTAACTCGAAAGCATTTTATTGTCATCACATTGCTATAATCCCATGAAATTTACATTAACGTAAATTGGCTACTGACGCCTGAACTGTAATCACTATAACGACAGGCTGTTCAGAGAGTTGTTATTTAATCCTAGTTTGTTACTTTTACTGATGGTATCTGTATCAGAATTACTTTCTAAGGGGTAAAACTGGCCTGTTTAGACATCTGATAACCATTCGTATGGTACAATTTTCTTATTGTAATTCTTTTTTGAATTAATTGTTTACACGAATAAAATTTTGTGGGCAACAAAACGTTAATGAAGTTCTGCCCTCCTCCAAGGTTCAGTCTTTCCACTTAATCCTTGATAGGCGTTTTATGGAGCGCCCATATATTGCATTATCATAATTTTTCCTGTCACTAATGGTCTTCTAACAGACATATCACACCGTACTAACCACTCAGGGAGATTAACAGATCGTTCTTACGTAACATTGGGTTATCTTTTGCCCATCACACACAGTTATGGCGATTGAGACCGAATAATGAAAGCAGTGAACTGTTCATTATTGCAAATCCATTCAGAAAGTTCCAGACGGCTATCCGGATCGTCCTCATTCATCTCGGAAGCAGCCAGGGAATATAACGTTTCAGCTCTTGATTTTCGTACACCTAATTCACGAACAGGTTGCCACATGGAGTTGTTTGGGGATATCGTGAAAGCCTGCGCCATTGCGTCCATTCCTCTTTCGTCCTCTGCTGATTTCTTCCTGGCTCGCTGTCCCTTCTTCAGGTCACTCACGTACACTTCCTTTCTTCTCAAATATATGGCGTAATTTCGTTATTGGTACACGTGAAAATGCCGCCACCGTTTCTGCACTTCTTTCATGTTTTCAGATTGCCAGTAACGCTTCAAAATCAATTTTCTTTGCTCCAAGGATAAGTTTCTGGTAACTGAAAATGAGCACAACAAATACAAATGAATGCCTACACCCACTAGTCATAAGAGCAGCATAAAATCACAATTGGGTCAGCTTATCATTAATACTTTCTCAGATATTAACGTTCAAACAGTGTACACCCCTTTGTCGGACGCCCTGTATAATTTTCTTGCTTCAGTAATACCTCGCCTAATCCCTCACTCAGTGAACCCTACCTTCAGATAATTAATGGCTCTGCCCTCTAAGATAAGATGCCTCGTCCTGTCGAACATTTGCGCATCCTAAAACGCAAAACTCGCCTAGAAAACCGTTAAAGGACCAAACAGAATGACACTCCCGCTCACGGGAACGTACATCAAATTCTTGAAATTCTTCTATTTCTGCCATTGTTACTGACACAGCCAAGGGACTCACGTCGAAATTTCCGGTGTCTCCAATAATATAAGGGTAACCAAAGTTGCATAAGGAATGCTGTACTCTAAAATTGATCGTCAATGTGTTCAGCTCGTCCACATAGTATTTGGCGAAACATCTGGTCCACAATTTATGCCTCTTGGTTGGTCACGTGGAGTCCCATATTAAGGATTCTACAGGAACAGAAACACTAGCTATGGATATAAAGATCGGCTTTGACGAACAGGAGTAAACACTACCAGACATCTGCGACTTGCTGAAGTTATGCTTGTCACAAACATATTTTCCGTAGCATGAAATATTTTATGAGCAGAGAGACGAAGTGGCAATGAGTTCCCCTACCCCCTTTTCATCTGTAGCAGCTGACGTATTCATGGAAGCATTCAAAGAGACAGCGCAGAATTCCTTCCCACCACGCCAAAATTGTTGGCTGGGGTATGTGGACGACATGTTCCGCAAAGCATAACTATGCAGATTTCATCAGCATCTCAATACCTTACATAAAACATGCAATTCGTGCTACAAATCGAAAATAACGTTGAATTTCTTTTCTGAATGTACAGGTGTGAAGAACATATATTGGCAACTAGGACATGAAGTTTACAGGAAATCGATGAACACTAACAGATATCTGCATGCGGAGTCGCGCCACCATCCAGCACAAAAGAACGCTTTACATCTGCCGACAGGCCAAGCTCACCTGATCAGCGATGCTGAAAATCTCCAGCAGTAACTGAACGAGCTCTGGACAACATTCCATGCCTATGGATATATCAACAAGAACATGCGACGAGCTGTGAGATAGAGTGAAGATAAAACAGTTGTTTTAGAGACGTCAACGACCACATAGGTCAGGTGCTGCAGAGAAATTAAACAAACATCGCAGATGAGGCACAGTATCAGAAATCTGTTGAGGTCCACGAAGGATTCTGTATTGCAGACGTCTACAAATTTCGATGTGAATGCAGCAAAACCTGTGCTGATGAAATCAGGTGACCGATTAGTACTCGCGTGTCAGAGCATGAGTGCTACGTGCGTCTGGGGCAGCTCAACAAGTCGGCTGTAGCTGAATGGCATCAGGACTGTAACGGCTCTATTAATTTTCAAGAACCTGTTGTGCTTGCTTGGCAGCCGTGGATGCGAAAAATAAAAGAGGTTGTCGAAATAAATAAACATCCTAACGGCATGAACTGGGAGGCTGGCTATAAGTTACGGAAAGCCTGGCTGCCAGCAATTGCAGTCCAGCGGCAGTACGTTGACGTCAGCGGGGTTCGACGTATTAACCAACTACCGTAAGAGAATTTCCATGAGACATCAAGGTTCGCTGCTGGAAAATACTACCCCGATGCCCAATAACCTACCAATTCTCTGCCTGAGTAGCGCTGGCAATATGTACAACTGACAGCATGAGCATAGGCAGATGGGCTTGATGCCGTAGAGCTGACCAGGTCACTTACGGCGCACGCTGACACAATTTCGTGTCACGGCATTCACCAGGTGTCACCATCTGCCGGCCAGTCAGTAGCCATATGAGTACGATAACCAGGAACTCTCTGGCATGCGGCGTACATGACTTCTCCAGGTGCAGTACAATTACAAACCCATTTCAGTCTGAACAAATGCTTTTATCCATCCAGGCTGGGCACGCATCTCAGCAGCGAGTCACCAAGTAGTCATCCATCGCAGAGTTGGCCTCCCTTGCATAGCAATCTATACTTCCACTTGTCCAATGGCATCCCCACATGCAACGTTGGCAGTCACCTGAAACCTAAATAAGATCGTTCACAGGGGAAGATCATTACCAGAAGCCCAGGTGGGGGATCTGTATGCCACTCTCAAAACTACAGGAACGGCTTTTCCACTCATCTGTAGCAATCATTGCACTCCAGTCCTCTGCACTACCGAACAGCATCCACTGTGTAGCAATCTATACTACCAGTTGTCCGATGGCATCCCAATATGCGACGATGGCAGCCACCGAAAAACCTAAATAAGATACTTCACAGGGGAAAATCATTACCAGAAGCTAGCAGTTATGAGCCTGAAGAGGACCGTTCCAAAGATGGTCGAAACGATAGTACACTACTGGCCATTAAAATTGGACAAATATATTATACTAGAACTGACATGTGGTTACATTTTCACGCAATTTGGGTGCATAGATCCTGAGAAATCAGTACCCAGAACAACCACCTCTGGCCGTAGTAATGGCCTTCATACGCCTGGGCATTGAGTCAAACAGAGCTTGGATGGCGTGTACAGGTACAGCTGCCCATGCAGCTTCAACGCGATACCACAGTTCATCAAGAGTAGTGACTGGTGTATTGTGACGAGCCAGTTGCTCGGCCACCATTGAGCAGACGTTTTCAATTGGTGAGAGATCTGGAGAATGTGCTATCCAGGGTAGCAGTCGAAGATTTTCTGTATCCACAAAGGCCCGTACAGGACCTGCAATATGCGATCGTGCATTATCCTGCTGAAATGTAGGGTTTCGCAGGGATCGAATGAATGGTAGAGCCACGGCTCGTAACTCATCTGAAATGTAACGTCCACTGTTCAAAGTGCTGTCAATGCGAACAAGAGGTGATCGAGACGTGTGATCAATGGCACCCCATACCATCAGGCAGGGTGATACGCCAGTATGGCGATGACGAAAACACGCTTCCAATGTGCGTTCACAGCGATGTCGCCAAACACCGATGCGACCATCATGATGTAAACAGAACCTGGATTCATCCGAAAAAATGACGTTTTGCCATTCGTGCATCCAGGTTCGTCGTTGACTACACCATAGCAGGCGCTCCTGTCTGTGACGCAGCGTAAAGGGTAACCGCAGCCATGGTCTCCGAGCCGATAGTCCATGCTGCTACAAAACGTCGTCGAACTGTTCGTGCAGGTGGTTGTTGTGTTGCAAACGTCCCCATGTGTTGACTCAGGGATCGAGAAGTGGCTGCACGATCCGTTAGTCATGCGGATAACATGCCTGTCATCTCGACTGCTAGTGATACGAGGCCGTTGGGATCCAGCACGGCGTTCCGTATTACGCTCCTGAACCTACCGATTCCATATTCTGCTAACAGTCATTGGATCTTAACCAACGCGAGCAGCAATGTCGCGGTACGATAAACCGCAATCGCGATAGGTTACAATCCGACCTTTATCAAAGTCGAAAACGTGATGGTACGCATTTCTCCTCCTTACACGAGGCATCACAACGTTTCGCCAGGCAACGCCGGTCAACTGCTGTTTGTGTATGAGAAATCGGTTGGAAACTTTGCTCATGTCAGCACGTTCTAGGTGTCGCCACCGGCGCCAACCTTGTGTGAATGCTCTGAAAAGCTAATCACTTGCATCTCACAGCATCTTCTTCCTGTCGGTTAAATTTCGCGTCTTTAGCACGTCATCTTCATGGTGTAGCAATTTTAATAGCCAGTAGTGTATTTTAGTTGTGTCAGAGTTTCATAATGAGGCGGCCACTTAATCAAAATGATTTTATTCAAACCCAGTCCTCCTTTTCGAGATAACGTGAGGTTAACTGCCCTGGAACCTCATACGCTTCTCCTGCAAATCTCAGAGTATTTGACCAGTTCCTTAGCGATGGTGTAAAATCCTATCAATCGCCCTTCAGCCGTTAAGGCGTTAAGTGTATCGATCTACAGGAGGTATTTCTCTTACTACGCTAAAGAGGAGGTGTGTGTGGTGGAGGGTAGCGGGTTACAATGTGGGGCGGAGGGGTGGGGGAGTGAGACGGAAGGGAGAGTGGTTCGCATTATTTCGTCCATCATGAGCACTTACAAAGCGACAGCTTCTGTACTTGTGTAGCTCTTGGCACGAACAGTAACCGCAGGTGTTCCGCCGCTAATGACGCCTCCGTCTCCAGCGTCCCCACGTAGAGGGCGCCGTCTCAATCAATGAGGCGGCACACTCGAGCAGGCCGCGCCATTTGAGACGGAAGAAGTCGCGCGATGAACCAGCGGAACGCAGCTGCGCCACAGTCGGCGGCGGTGGGAGCCTTTGGCGTCGCCCGCTGATTGCGTCAAGGAAGTGCGCCCCCAGCGAGAGGCGCAGCCAGGGGAAGGCGGCGCCCCCGCTGGGAAAATTAAAATGAGCCGCATTCAGGTTGTGTGCGGGGCGAGGCCGGGCCGGGCCGCTCCCCCGGGACAATCAGGCCACGCCCTCCTCCCCCCTCCCCCCCTTCCGCCCACCGAGGCGCCGCGCCGCTGATTCAGCGCGCCTCGGGGAGGCACTTCGCAAACGGCCGCAAACAGTTGACGCTGTTTTCTTTGCCACGGCACAATCCTTTGCAGCCGGCCGTCACTGCCGTATTGTTTCTGTCACCCGTCTTTCGGCTGATTTAGCACGTCCCTCCACTTCTTTCTATCTACCGTTGCAACCTCCTCGTAGTTTATGACATCAACGTCCACTGCCGTATCCTTCGTTTCCTGTAGCACATTCGTCCCCACTGCACACTCCATTACTGAGCTGTTGTCGGTCTGCCCGAATAAGAAAAATACTATGCGCATCCGCAAGTCCCTTATCAATATCCGAGATTGTTTTGTCTGCATCTGAAACCGGATATTGAAATATCGTAAATCAATCTGTTCGGGCCGCTGGGGCTCTGATGTTAGGTTTGGGATTGGCCTGAGTAATTGCCTGCTGAAGTTGGACTTCATAAATTATATTACACTGACGTAGAGGGCGATAACGATCACATTTCAGTACGACAGGCAGTACTGGGTAGCCGCGCGGTCTCAGGACCTCGTCACGGTTCGCGCGGCTTCCCCCGTCTGAGGTTCGAGTCCTCCCTCGGGCATGGGTGTGTGTGTGTGTGTGTGTGTTGTCCTTAGCGCAAGTTAGATCAAGTAGTGTGTAAGCCTAGGCACCGATAGCCCCAGCTGTTTAGTCCATTAAGCACTTACCACAAAATTTTAGTACAACTCTTTGCGATTAGCCCCACCGTCGCACGGCAACACCAAATACCTACGGCCGGACTGCTTGTCTGGCGTAATAACAACAAATTACACACAACCTTCCTTATTAACCAACCTATTAGTGCAAACTGTATCAAAATCCAGTGGTAGTTTCTGGGACTAGTATTCACACATAAACAGAAAAACGCAGCAGGAGACTTATGATATGCACAGAAAATAGAAGTATAGATTATGGACAAGCTTCGCTGCCCTCTGAAGTTGCGACAGCTGTTTAGCGCTTTTTATCGCCAGACAGTGTACCCTCCGTAGCTGTCCAACTAGTTGCTCCCATCACTGCCATGAGATGTTGCTCCAAATGTGAATTTAGTATGAATTAGATAACAATATATGAAAGTTTACAAAACCGACCCCAAATTTTTATTTAAAAAAATTGAAAATAGCGAAAAAGTAAGATTTACGAGAATTTAATATTTGCTTTACAATGTTATCCGTCATTCACAATTTACTCTCAGAAAAAATAATTAAAAGTTGTTATAAAACAAGTATTTTCAGAAATCTACCACTTAGTAAGTTTGTAAAATAGTCATCAAACTTGACCCCTTGTAAAAATTATCAGATTAAAACTAAACAGAATTAGAAAAAGGTATTAAATCAGAGAAAACATAATCTACTTACTGGGCACAAATATTATATAACATCTCCCGGAAAATAACAGAACTTCTGTGTGACAGAAGCTGCCCGTACAAGAGTTCAGGAGAAAGCAGAATTGAGAGGCCAGGGAGTACGATTTTATTTGGGAATGGGGGGAGGGGGTGGTTAAGCTTAGGGTACTCTCCTCAACATCTATAACACATACCTCGTTGCTTCTTCTTCCCCTTTTTCTTCTGAACTTCAAGGTTTAGACAACGTGCCTTTTTCTAACTTTACACGATTAGCTCCAGCTCTTTCTCGATCACCCTACGTATCTTTGTCTTGGGCACTTGTTTACATCCATCTGCCTGAGGTGGTGTCTCTTCCTTGTACAAACACTCATGATTTGGACAGTATTTAGTATTTCCAGTGTCACATCCAGCCGCTAATTCCAGATACTGGTAAAAAATAAATAAAAAGTTGCAATTTGAGGATGATGCTGTTGCATATAGGAAAACTGCAGCACTGGGATACTCTAGCATAATTCAGGAAGACCTAAGAATAGACATAAAACTATGGTAGGGTATTGTAGACTTATATAAATAACCGTAGACTATGGTAGCTTTCCTAGTAGCTTTGGTTAGTTGAGATCGTAGCTGCTTTACAGTATGTGAAGTGTGTTACATACCTATCAGGCGTTACCTGTTAACGATTGTTTTCTTGACCTACATGCGATCCGTGTCCTAATACATTTCCCTAAAAACCAGAAGTGTTTAACAGTCTACAAACTGAATAAGGGAATATAGAGGGCTATATAACCAAGGAAACATTTTCGTTCTACATTGTTATCCCTCTGTCTGTGACAGAAAAATAAACTAATTACAACAAAAATGAACTTCTCAATGTTTAATTCAGGTTTTCTCCGAAAATTGTCGATTTGTGAGGTGAAATAAATGGATGTTGTAGTAAAATTAAAAAACACAGATTTATCATATAGCGCTAGAAAACGCAATTTCCTCAACAAAAAGGTAAAGATAACGCAAAACAAAATCATTTCAAACATCTTTTCGATATTTCATCGAACTTACACAAAACATGTTTCTGTTATTCATAAAAACAACTTCGCACTTATCAGTAATAACAGGAAACTCTTGCCTTTAACCATGCTGAGGAAAGTTCTATTGAATACAAAATAACAAAAGTATCGTTTGTATATGCAAACGATACTTACATCAAAAATAATTGGTTTAGTTACATAAAAATTAGAAATTACTAATTTCTTTTACTTAAAAAATGCAATTTATATTCTGTAAGGATATAAAATACACAATGGACGAACACCAAAAATGTGCCGTTCTAAATAAGTGCAAAACAAACAAAAGAACAAGGAGAAACAGTCGGCTCACAGTTTCTCTCTTACAGATTCATTTATGTTTCTTCCCTACTAAAGCTGCCAATACTACCGATAATTTTACCATTTACTACCACATTTACGCAGTGCACCGAAACCACCGAACTGATTCAGTAGAGCACAACTCTTCCTACGATTGATCGACGTCTACCACACCCGAACTGACAGTGGACCCTGAACGCAATCAAATGCTACGCACTGCGCATAAATATGCGGAAAGCCCCGTTACTGTTCGACCACACTATTCGCATTAAACCTCTGGCAACAATAAAATACTTAGGAGAATCTATGAATGTTAAAGGTTTACGAGATCTGTCAACAAATGTGTCATGTAATCCTTACGGATATGTCATTCATTGTTTACTGAAATATGGATGCACAAATGTAAAATATACTTCTAATGTAAGTTATTTTTTACTTATGTTTAAAGCTGTTTTACCTCTGTTAAATTAGAGTGCGCTTTTTTGTGTTTGGAGCGCCATCTGGTGGCGAATGAAAAATTTACTTTCTCAAAAATTTACTTTCTCACCTGTGATTTTAATACAGCCAGTATATACTTCGCTACAGCCATGTACTATTTGACGTAATACTTTGTATTGATTTTTTAAGTTACTGATACACATCTTCCATATCTCTTACTGTATTTGTCTTTCATCAGTCTGTAAGCACGTTTTCCTAGTAATATGTGAAATTACGTGTATCGATGTTTATTTCTCTTTTATCTTACGAGGTGGATGGCAGCGTTATGGAATGAAGGACTGCAGCAGTGGAGGCGGATGGTAGTCTTCGATTTGCTGGGAGAATCTTAGGAAAATGTGGTTCATCTGTAAAGGAAACGGCCTATGGGAAACTGCTGCAAACAATTCTTCAGTACTGCTCGAGGCTTTCGCGTCCGCACTAGTTCGGAATAAAGGAATACATCGAATCAATTAAGAGACGGGCTGACGGATACCCTACGCCACACGCCATACAATGGGTTGTGGAGTAGGTACGTAAACGTAAATGAACTCTTGTAAAATGCATTATTAGAAGAAATAAAGTGTGATTCAGACAGAAAAGGTTGTGTGTAAGTGCATTTTGGTAGCAGACCACTACATAGACTTCACGTCTTCCGTTACAAGGTGGAATGACCGCATTGTATCTGTAGTAAAAGCAGATGCCAGAGTGAGATCAAAAGAAAATTTAATTAATCCAAGAAAGAACCGATCTACGAAACAATTGGGTAAAGCTATTCTTGAGTATTGCTCGCAATCTACGACCCGTTCCAAGAAGGATTAAAGGAGAGATAAGGAATACCTAAAAGAAAAAGAACGGCGTAGATTTCAAACTTCCTGGTAGATTAAAACAGTCCTGCCAGATGGTGTGAGGGCATCGTCTTTTTCCAGGAGCCAATACGAATACTTTTTCTCAGGTTGTCCTTGAACGGGATGTCTATGACCACTTCTAGCTCCTGTAGTATAGAAGTCAATCTCCCGGCTATTGTGACAAAGTCTGTCTTTTGTGCACGAAGTTTATCTTTTACAATAGCATTTAGACGTCCCTTAAAAGAATGCAAAACTAGCATGATTCTGTTAGGAAGGAGTGCCGTAGGTCTGCGATTTCAAACAGTAGACAGTCAGTCAACAATGCGTTGTGTTGTCATCCAGTCCACTTCTTGGCAGCTAGTCACTAAGCCGATAGGAAAGCTTTCTTTGGCTGCAGTTATTCTCTTCAGAGTGGCGTAAGAGGGCAACTTTCCCCAAATCGTCTGTAAGAGATGACATCAAAGCTAATCTTTTTTGTTTATTATTTTGAGTTCCTCTTAATGGGATACCTTCAATACCTTCCATGCCTACTACCGTATTGTTCGACATGTCAGAAAACGCTGGCGTTTCGTCAGCATTGTTAATGTGATGAAAAGGGCATGAGTGACAATTTCGCAACTGGATGAAGTACTGCTGGAAGTTTATCACTACTCCTCGAAATCTGCTGGCATTCTGTGTATTAGTGTAGTACTCGTCGGAGACCAAGCCCCTTTGTCCACATAAGCTAACGACACCAACCAATACTAGCACGCATCTCTCCTTGTGCCGCGTTTATGACCCATGTGATTTCCAGTGACTTCAGTTGGATTACTTCTCGTGAGACAGGCATCATACCTTTTACCATGTACTTAGGAAAGGACCATAGTTCCATGTTCCAGATAATTGCAACATCTCGGCCCGCTGAATGATTTTGCCATTACTCACTATTTCATATTCCTGGCAACCGCAGCTTTTGAAAGGCATGATGTTAGGAAAAACTCGGCTAACACCTGGTAAAATTATTGTTTATTAAAACACAACCGGTTTCGCGGCTTAAAACCGCATCATCAGATGCAACCTACACGTAAAAAGCAAAGTACAGTATCGCCACATTTAGTGGATATTAATAAAGGAATGTCTAAAATATACTAAGAACGTTAAAATATCGTAGGCATACTCATCGCTGCTAGTTACATTTACTGTTCAGAGAATATTGTCAATACTATGGCGAGCGAACTGTAAAGAAGACGTGCTCCATTTTTTAGTTTGCCTGCACCTGAAAAAAAGAAAATATTTTATAGGGAAGAGACGCTGAAAGTTTTTAAAAAGGGAGCCGGATTGGCGATAAAAAATTATCACTGCTACTATGATTGGTCACGGCACCACGCAAATTACTGTGTGGGAATTATCAGGTGGCAGTGTCTCACCAGCGTCAACAGCAGTGCTGCACGGTGCAGGGTAAGGCGAAAGCGGCGCGCACGAACGACAAAGAGAGACTAGCTGGCTGGCGGAACGGAAGCTGTTCATGTGGAAAGTGCGGCGTCGTAAGCTCATGTCTAGGATCGCTGGGTCGCTACCTTTACAAGCGAGAGTAATACAGAATTTTATTACATACTAATACCTAATCATACAAACAATCAGAATCAGGCACAGTGCTATGATGCTTTAATTCCAACTGGTTATTCCACATGAACGGTGCGTTTTCGTTCTTACGTTTAAAAATTTCTGCTTCCTCTAATATATTCCAAACATAGCGTTTTTTTGTTTTATGAACTATTTTTAAATTTTCTGGAGGGCTTGTGATGCTGCGTCCCTGTTCGTGTAACTGCGCTCTTAATGCCGATCGTGGATTATTTAAGTTAAGGTGTTCCTGAAATCTTATTCGAAATGATCTTCCTATTTGTCCTAATATTTCTTATGGTAACCATTGCACGTAATTCAGTGTACCCCCTCTTTATTATATTTCTTTACCACAACTTACCTAAAAAATTACCAGACGTATGAAATCTAAAAACATGATTCCAGCGTATTTTACATTTTCAGATCCAGGCAAAAAACTCAGGCACAAGGAAAAATCAGTCTGGCTAATTTTGATTGTTTGTATGATTAGTGTCAGTATATAATAAAATTCTGTATTACTCTCGCTTGTAAAGGTTGTGACCCAGGGTTCCTAGTCATGAGCGTTATGACGTCGCACTGTTCACACGAGTATCTCCCGTTTCGCCAGCCAGTTACTCTCTCTTTGTCGTTGGTGCGGGCAGCTTTCGCCTTGCCCTTCACCGTCCTGCCCTGCTGGCGCACTGGTAAGGCACTGCCACATTACACAGATACTTCCCACATAGTAATTTGCATACCGCCGTGACTAATCATGTTAGCAGTGATAATTTTTTATAGCCAATCCAGACCCCTTTGTAAAATCTTTTAGCGTCCACTCACTATAAAACATTTTCTTTTTACTTTTAGATGCAGGAAAATTTTAAAAAATGGAGCACGTCTTCTTTACCTTTCGCTCGCCATAGTATTAACGACATTCTCTGAACAGTAAATTTAACTAGCAGCGATGGGTATGCCTACAATATTGTAAAGTTTGTGAGCATATTTAAGACATTCCCTTATTAATTTTAATATCCACAAAATGTGCTGACACTGTACTTTGCTTTGTACCTTGTAGGTTGCATCTGATGATGCGGTTCGAAGCCGCGAAACTGGTTGTGTATTAATAAACAACAATAACAGTTGTTTGCGGAGTTCTTCCTCACATCATGATTTTATCATTGTTAACTGCCTTCTTCAATTTTTCTTCTGAAGCAACGTCGTACATTACATTCGTGCAGTCCATACTTTCTTCTGATCTATCTGTTGGTAGTGATTTTGGCACAGCGCACAACTGTAAGTTTCAAGCTAACAATTCCTTGGCTTGATAATAATTTCGCTCTAAATTGTCATTCATATCGGCATAAACCAGACTTTCTTACCAGTATCTAACTGAAACTGAATTATAAGCAAAGAAAACGACAGGATGACGTACATAATGTCAATGCCAGTATAACACCGGTAAAAGTTTGCATTGTTGCTTAGTAATGTGGCTTGCCGCCAGACTCGGTAAGACGCCAGTTGTTTAGTACAAATGAGTATAATTTCTTTACCTCTTGGGTACGGAAAAAACCGGATGTTAGACGCATCCAAACCTTTCGATGGTGAAATTCGGAAAGCACAGTGCCTTATTTTTGGGACAATATGGAATTTAGCAGTGGGTTCGCTTAGTAAGTCTGAAAGCGTTACGGAGAAGCTCAATCCAGTTTCAGTGGCAGACGCTACAAGAGAGTGATGTGCAATGAATTACACTTGAAGCCACGAGAGGATACGTTCTAGGAGTAGCCAGGCGAAATATCACTTCTCCATACGTCTCTAGAAATACCCTTGACGGAAAAATCAGAGTAACTGTAACTCATACGTAGGCTTACCGACACACTTTCTTTCCTCGCACGATTCGCGAATGGAACAAGGAAGGGGGAAGTGATACTGGTACCAGGAGAACAGAGTAGCGATGTATGCGAAACGACTGTCCTGTTCGGGGCGGTGAGGTGCCTCGGCCCGCCTGCCCAGAAGCGCGCGGGTCGCCCGCGGTGGTAGCGGGCTGCAGCGGCGGCAGGGCGGAGGTCTCCAAATATACACCTGCCGCCACTGACACACATCCATTCTCCAGCTGACGTCACGCGCCGCACCGCCACTCACCTGCCTTGTTTATCGCGACCGTTAGCCACGCGCTCCCGCGCTGTTTGTTTCGACTGGCGACTCGAATCTAGTTTATTCCCTTACTTATGCCTTTATACAACTTTCAGTTCTGTAAACGGTTCGCGGGGAAGCCGGATCTTCCGCAGCTTTGCTTACGACCCGCGGCTCCAGATTCCCCGAAGTTCTGCAGCTTCGAAACTGCCCGTCCGTAGCAAAGGGTGATAAGAATAAACTTTCTAGCGGTTCCGTTTGATACCAATACGCCCTTACAGCTCCCGTTCTAAGAGACGGTACATCTCTAAGCCGAGTTATTACCATCTGAAAATAGTGCAGAAGAAGCAGAAAGATCTCACGCAAAGAACTCAATATTCAGGACCAGGTTTCAGCTACTAAAAGCTTTCGATTATGTCACTAACAAAGGCATTTTCCACTGTTTTCTCTATCAGTATCGCATTCTCACCTCAATGCTTCTCGCAGGGTTGCTAGTAAATTCTTATCTTTTTCCATCCTTATTCCGGTTCCTAACCACCGTATCTTATAATGGGTTGATGCCGTTGTTCTTGACTTCATCAACGTATTTGACACCGTCCCGCACTGCCGGTTAGTGAAGAAAATACAAGCTTATCAAGTATCGGACCAGATTTGATATTCGATTCAAGACTTCCTTGCAGACAGAATTCAACACGTCACCATTAACGGAATAAAATCTACAGATGTGAAAGTAATTTTTACATTGTCCCAGGGAAGTGTAATAGGAACGTTACTGTTTGCGATGTATATAAATGATCAAGTAGAAAGCGTTGGAAGCACTTTAAGACCTGTTAGCAGATGACGCGTTTGTCTACAGAATAGTCGCAACACTAGAAGACACTGTCGACGTGCAGAATGATCTATAGTGGACTGATGACTGGCGAGGGTTCTGGCAGTTGACGCTGAACGTGAAGAAATGTAACACATTGCGCATACATTGAAAACAAATCCACTCACCTTCCTCCCACACATATCATCCGAAATGACCACGGCGAGAAAATTCAAGAAATTGGAACTAATATAGAGGCTCAACGACAGTCTATGTTCCCACTCACCTTTCTCGAGTGGGGGATCAGTTAGTGGTACCGGAAGTACTCTCCACCGTACATGCAGAGAACAGGCAGTTAACTTCAGTCAACGGTAAGCAAGATCTGAGTACAAACAGCTTTTTAGTCACATAGAGCCAATATAAATAAATGTGGTACAGTCGGAAACTCTACATAGTGATGTATAGGATGATTCCGTAATAATGTTACAAACTTTCAGGGATCGTGGAGAAAGATCTAGAAACTTCCGAGCGCTAATGTTGCTACGATTGTACAGTAGGCAACTTTCAGAGGCAGTGGTACGGAACAAAACAAGAAAAAAGTCTGCTAAACATGGGCTCTATAGAGCATACCTTAAGAGCTATGGGCACTTTTTTCAGTAGAAGAGATGTGTTTCTTGCTATCGAAGAATAAGTGCTCATACTCTTAAGGTATGCATTTTTGAGCCCGTTTTTAGCAGAATTTTTTTCTTATTTTGCTCCATCTCTAAAAGTTACTTGCCTACAATCTTAGCAAGAACAGTACTGGTACGTGCAGCCCACTGTCAGAGGTAACTGAATGATTTTCTTTTATTACTTCAAATTGATAAAGTCCCTTTCTCCATTATCCCTGAAAGTTTGTAACATCATCACAGAATGACCTTGTATATCTTACGGGCGAAATGTGAAATCCACCATTTCATGGACTGTGTAGGCAGTAGTAGGGAAAAACTGTACACGTAGACAGAGATTAGAATAAATCTAGCAAATAATTGAGGGTAGGTTGCAAGTACTGCTCTGAAAGGAAAAGGTTGTAACAGGAGAAGAATTCTGGCGGGCCGCCTAAAACTAGTCAGGAGATTGATGACTCGAAAAAAAAGCAGTATATACACTCACAGCAGAAAAAAATCAGAACAATTTGAACGACTAGACATAGGACGTTCATATTCAGAGGACATGTACATTTGTATGTTCTGCAGACATGATTAGCATTTGAACTACGTCGGCCCGCGGGTTTAGGGTCAACAGCGATATCATGGCGCAACACCATTTAGCAGTAAAACCTACCTTTTGCTCTCGTTGTCGCTATAAACCGATAGTAATGGATCAGTGTGACTCGAGTAGACGTGCAGGATGCCTCGCAGACGCATGGGCGAATCGTAACGTCAAATGAGCGAGTTTGAAAGACGGCGCATTATTGGCATGAGAGAGTGTGATGCATCAGTCCTCGAAATGGCTGTTCATGTGGGACGAAGTGTTTGGACAGTACAACGGGTATGTGCAGAATGGTTCAGGGAAGGCCGCAGAACGACGGTGTGGGTCGGGTCGCACTACCCAGACCACCCCCGAGAAGATTGACATGTCATCCGAATGGCAATGCGGAACATATCTACGTCCTCCTCTGCTCTGGCGCAACAATAGAACAGTTTAACCCATCTCGCACTAACAGGGATGACAGTGACTTCTCCGCCTATCTTTGAAGAAAGTGCAGAAATATGCTAGACGGCCAAGGTGCGTGGAACGACGTCACTGTGGTCAGTAATTGCATCAAACAGTGTTTTCGGACGAATCCAGGTTCTTCGAAAATGATGGCCGCATTTTGGTTCGACGCAGACAGGTGACTGCTGTCGCAGTGACTGACATCGCACAAGACATACGGCCCCAAATCAAGGCCTAATGGTGTCGGGTGCTATTGGGTACAACCATACATGACAGTTAGTATGTGTCCAGGTCACTGTGACTAGTGTGGTTTACGTGAAGAATATACTGCGACCCGTAGCCATACCCTTTCTGCAAAACACCCCAGACGCCATTTTTAGCAAGACAATGCACCACCACATGTTGTTGAACGAACACGTGCCTTCTTGGTGTCACAGGATGTCAGCCTCCTGCCATGGCCCGCCAGGTCACCAAATTTGTTGCCAATCGAAAATGTGTGGGATATGGTGAAACGGCGGGTGCAGCGTTGTGACACAATGCAACCATCACAGACGAACTTTGGAACCAGGTGCATGCAGCATGGGTGGTTATACTAGAGGACGCCATTCGCGCATGATACGCGTCGATGCCATCGCGCATGGAACAAATTATCAGGGCTCATGGTGGACCCTGTGCCCACTAGGCAACAGGACACATGCTTAAGCGATGTGACTGAGGTGCTAATCATTTCTGCAGAACATACTAATATACATGTCCTGTGAATATGAACGCCCCATCTCTAATCGTTTAAGGAACTCTGTTTTTTGGTTGGTTGATCGATTTAGGGGAGGGGACCAATTCTGTTTCTTTTTTCTGAACATGAGTGTAGAATACCATAAATCATTAGGCAGGCTATGAAATGCATCTTATTTAATACTGTGCCTAGGTATTTAATATAATGCCGGTTACATTTAAGGTCAGGCATGAAAGAGAGGTAATTTGAATATTTTGACAGTTACAAGATCTACAGACGTCACTGTTGTAACAGTTTCAGTCCAGTTTGGTTGGATATTATTTGTGTCAGAGTGTCACTTCCTCTAAAATGGAGGCTGCACGTGAAGAATGTGAAAACGTTGTGGTTGGTGTAGTCCAAATGCAATGAAACAAAGATTTTATAGAGAGTTACAGATAATGAGGTGTAGTTCTGCAAGAATCAGTGTTTTTCTAATAGAAGATCTCTATGAGGAACTAACAGTAGTTTTAATAAGAATAGTTATTTGCAATTCAAAATTACATTTCAGTTCTGCTTGCTACAGTAAATAAAATACACAGTCTGGAAATATATAAAAATTTAACGTTTATTTTGGGCTATTATCTATTAAGCACTTGTAATAAATGTTAAAATACTATTTTCCGGCTGTTTGTAGTATATTATTAATTGTTAAGAATTATTAAAATGCACCTACTTCTGGATAAGCCAGTTTTCATATAATTGTGATAATTTTCATATTTTAATTTTCAAAAATACATAAGTTTCTAGTTTGAACGTTATTTCATTGCAGTTTTATACATTCCCTGTAAAGATCTCGATTTTGTAAAGCACCTACACATTTTACACATCTACTAGGAAAAGTGTTAGATAAAAATTACATTCAATTCCCTGTGAAAAAGTTCTAGGCATTTAGTATATTTCCTTGGCGTTCTATACAATACCATGTGTTGATACTTTGCCAGTAAGAAATATACAACTTTCGGTTAAACTGTTTCACACATTCCACGCTTACGCACTACTTTTTACCTCCTTCCCGAGCACACCCACCCCTACCTGCAGCTTAGTCCTAGTCTCACTGTTTTTCTTTCTCACATTCGTATCCAGTATCATTCAAATTGCTCCAAGAGTTCCAGAGTTAAGCGTACGTATCACTACTTTATACCGCCATGCTCATTAATAGCGATACTAGGTTCTCTTGGCCCAGCAGTACTTTTTCCTAGGTAGTAAGTCATGCTTGTTATCAGTATTGGTTGAAATTGCACCAGGCGTGCAGAGTTATGCTTCCTTCTCCCACCCCCCACAAACACGGATACTAGTATTTGATACCTAAGTTAGAATTGTATTAATACCGTCAGCTGCCGACGGGCGTTGATATGCATCAACGGGGACAGGTGAATATGTGTGCCCCGACCGGGAGTCAAACCCGAGATCTCCTGCTTACATGGCAGACGCTCTGTCCATCTGAGCCACCGAGGACTTAAGAGGACAGCGCGACTGCAGGGACTATCTCGCGTACACCTCCCGCGAGAGCCACATTCAACACACTCATTACTCGTGGAAGACATTCCTACCATGTCCCGTAAGAGATCGGGGAATATGTGTGCATCCGCACAGAAGAAGAAGGTCATGGCCGGTATTGCCAGAACTATATACTTATACGGATATGGTGTCTGTTCTTTCGGACATGCCCGAAAGAACAGACACCATATCCGTATAAGTATACTTGTTAAGTCACAAGTAACATGTCTACCAAATGTGGTTGAAATTTTACATAGATCCTGGAACACAAGCACACACACACACACACACACACACACACACACACACACACACACACACACACACACATGGGTGCGGGCGTGCGCAGGCGGTCACCCATACATCAGCTTTTATACATGCAGGTAGACCAGATGCGGCTAAAGAAAGGCAGACGTCTGCAGACAATTCGAAAATTGGACGATGACGCTTTAGCACCGGCGTCCGTCGCTGGCTGGTATAACCGGTCCACGGTTGGATAAATGTCGCTAGAGAATGATGAAAGTTGTGGACGACCTCTGGCAGAATGGATGTCGTCACGAGAGGGCCCAGAAGACCTTCGGCCGGAGACGCCGCGGCGCTGGCGACAGAATCGGCCTCGCGAATGTCGCCCAGGCAGTTTGGCTGGCTCGCCAGCAGCTGCCGCCTACGGGCGCTCGCCGGCGGCTGACTTGGTTCACGGGCCTGTCTTTAGTTTCTGTCCTTCCTTACGAGGAATACATTCCTTTTTCGTTCACTATCGCTTCGTCAATGAAACAGGAATGGGCAATAGTTTGGTTGGAAAAAGTAGCAATGATGTGACATACTTGAAAAGCTATTCCGGATTTCGCTTGATATGACTCACGACTCACGACTAGAATCGAGCTTTTCATGAAAACAAACAGCAGTACCGTACCACTACGACTGTCTCGCTCCATGCAGTCGACTACAACTCCTTTAAAAATGGCACAGTCAATTTCCTTTCCCATTCTTCCCGAATCAGAACTTGAGCATCATCTCGACATCACGCCAAGCCCTGAATCTTCTTGCCTACTAACGAATGCATGTTTCTTTCAGGCGTGACGAACGGAGTAACTTCTTGAAATGTTATGCGCAGTTTAGTTTAGTGATATCAATAACCCACTGGCGCAGGAATTTTAAAACGGTTGTTCTTGTTGGCATCATCCCGAAGACTAGTTTTAAAGTAGTTCTCCATACTAGTCTGTCTTGCCCAAACGTCTTCATCTTTGCATGGATATTGCAATCTACATCCATTTGCACCTGCTTCCATTTACAATTCTTCCTCCCTTCACACAAAAGCTCTTGCACATACAAACCCAATTGCTGAAGTTGTACCTCCCACCACATAGAACATTTGAAATGCACATGACCTTCAACAGACACGGAGTAAAAAGCATTGGCCACCGCATTCAGATATTGCTTCATGTTGAGAAAGGTAGCCTTATGAATCTGCTTGAAGAGTTAGAAATATATGCACATAAAAGCAGATCACCACATCATCTCCTCAATTTGAAAAGTAATGAATACTACGCCCTTTGAGTATAACAACAATCTGACTGTAACCCAACGTGGAACATTATACTGAAATATACCAACATACTCAGTCACACATTAATACAATAATTAAATTACTTTAAGCTTTCAAGAAGCCATTATATGTTAATATAATATCCACTGCCATAATATTTATTTATATATATACACTTTTTCGTACCACATTTTTTGTTCCTTAAGTATAGCATATTATTTACATAACATCATGTAAGTGTCATTTCCTAATTAACTGGTTTCTACATTTGTAATTAATGCTCATTAAACGTAAATTGCATGTAATGAAATGTTTCTGCTTTGTAAATTTTTCTACTGTTACACCAATGTACTTATAGCAGCTTATCTTAAAGAGAAATTCTTTGGCCGTCTTTGTATATGTTTGCCCATGTGATAAAAACTTTTTGAGGGGTTTGTGATGACTTGTACTATGTGGATATAAAATACATTAAATAAGTGTTTGTGAATACTTTTCACTAATTCGTGAACACAAGCAAACAATATTGCCACATAATATGCGGTATTTCCGATATAAGTAAGCTATAACTAAAACAGCTGAATCTTAAAGATTTGTTTACGTTGTATTCAATCGTTGTTAGGGATACTACGCTTAAAAAGCTCGTTTCCAACATCGGTTTTTGTTGTAGGTCACCACCACCCCAAGGAACTTTCACCATAGGAAGGAATAAAGAGCCGAAAAGCAAAGCAAACATCAAAAAATGTATGAATGCATGGATTCGAGGCGATATGTACTAATAAAATTCTATCGAGGTTCCAGCCGCATCAAATGGCTTCGAATCCACTGCTTCTTTGCAAAAATTAACCTGCACTTTATAAAAGGCCGCAGTCTCAGAATGCTGGTTCTCAACAAAGTAACATTGGATAGCATACCCATGAGTAGTGCTTATTCAGTAACGATCTACTTCTCGAACGTTTCCCTGACTGATATTAATTGAACGTTTGTACAAAGCCAGGTACAATACACACAATGGAACTTTTTGTTCTCCACAGTCCTAGTGCTTTGAATCTACATAGAAATTCTGCCCATACCTGTGTGCAGCATACTGAATGACGTCTATGTAAATCATGGTTCTCTGTGCCTGTGTAGCATGCATTCTGGCGAATGCATTCACATCTGTGGTGTCTCGTTAATTTTCTTCCATAGGCTTAATGCGACTAACTGGAACCCTTAGATTAGGAGAGCAGGGGTTCTCAGGAAGCTGATCGTAGACTTCATCCTCGCTCCGTGAAGGGAGCTTCGATGTAGTGTGTGAGGTTTATGTGTTTGAAATGTTTCAAACGGCTCTGAGCTGTATGGGACTTAACATCTATGGTCATCAGTCCCCTAGAACTTAGAACTACTTAAACCTAACTAACCTGAGGACGTCACACACATCCATGCCCGAGGCAGGATTCGAACCTGCGACCGTAGCGGTCACGCGGTTCCAGACTGAAGTGCCTTGAACCGCGTGGCCACACCGGGCGGCTATGTGTTTGAATCTTGGTCCATTCCCGTTATTGGGTGAAAACCTCGTATCTTAACTATGAGTATTACTAAGCCATTGAGAGGTAATGACCTACGTGCTGCGTTCTAGCGTGAAAAAAATAAAACCACGTATATTGCTAGGTAATTATGTTAAGTGAGAAAATCACATCCAGACTACTTGTGAGGTTTTTTGCACGTGTCTTAATGATTTTCAGTAGTGTTCAATGCCAATAGATACGTACACTTTTCTTTGTTTATCTTGAAGTTAAGATATTAATCAATATCCCCGATAATTTTACATCTAAACCGCTACAGTTACATGTGAAAACCAAGTGTAACGGCTGGGTCAGATAGTATTGGAATGAAAAACTATTAATTCAAAATCAGTTTATTTCACATTATGTAAATTTTGTGTTTTCTGAAGTACGAGGTTTTTATAATAAGCTATGTCTAAATTAAACAAAGAAAAGTTAAAAACAGTGTAATATTTTTTTTATATAACGAGAAACTGCGATGTAGGGAATTTGCACTTAATGCAAAATCCATCTCTTTTCTTTCGTTCTGTGTAATCGCATTTTAGGGTGCCTTACTTCTTTGGTACCGCAGCTAAGTTTACTGCTTCCGCTCCAGGATCAATAAACAGCGCACCATACGAATTTCGGAAGATACAGTTAGCAGCCGCGGAGGCCTGTCGAACTTGAGACTGACCAGAACGCAGCGACAGAGCCTTCTGCGGACGTGCGTCGCCTCTCAAAACGCCGAGGCGAGGCGTGACGGGAGCAGAGGACAGACGCACGGACGGCTCGCTGTTTTCGCGCAGATGGGGCTCCGGGGTGGCGCGGGCCAGGTGCGCGGGCCTTGTGGCTAGCGTCGCCGGTGCGACGATTATTTAACCTGATGGGGCTTTCAACATTGTTGCGTCGGCAAAGGGCGTGCGGGTGGCTGTTTGTTTGCGCGATGCCGCCCGCTGCGCAGGGAGGCGTCGCGCCGACAGATCGACTCGGCGTCCGGGCGGCCGAACTGGGCCAGCAGACGCGTCTGCCCGCGAGCGCCGCCTGGGCCATTTAGCGAAGACGGATGCGGAAAAACACGCAGTGAGTGCCCCTCGTCTTCGCCGAGTGGCTGACGGCCGCGGCAGAGAGTAGTCGTCGGTTGCTGTAGGTGTTTGTGGTGATTTGTCGACAGAAGCAGCATTGGAGACGAAATTTTGCTTCAGGTCACGTCTCAATGCGAAGTGGACCTGTATACCAGTTAGGTTCCTTTCAAAGTATGCGGATGAATTACTTCCATTTTTAGAAATCGCCCGATAGACGAAGTATTTGTACCTAAAGACTAAGTTTGCACACACCACACCGATACTCAAGAAATAAAATAGAAGTAATTCGCTGAATTAGTGACATTTTCGCCACATCTCCCATGCCCTGTCGATACACGTATTGCCCTCTCTATTCCTCTTCGACCCTTTCTCTGTCCATCTCATCCTGCTCCTCTCTCTGTACGTCTCCTCCTCCCCTCTGTCTTCTGCTCCTCACCCCCATCTCTATCCACCTTTTCCCCCTCCTCCATTCTCTCTCTCTCTCTCTCTCTCTCTCTCTCTCTCTATCCATACCCATCTCCTCCTTCCCCTTTCTATGCCCACCTCGTGCATCCCCTGCGCACATTTACTCCTGCACAGCAGGTCGCTGAATCAGGCTGATACTAATTGATACGCCTTTCGTGCAGGGCAGCCAACACGTCACGGGCAGCCTACACATTGGAGGGGTGGGGGGAGGGGGGTGGGGGGGGGGGGAGAGAGGGCTGGAAAACGTTTTCTCTTCCTTAAATTGCCCTTCAATGCAGGACGATCAAGTTAGCCTATACTATTTACACTCATCACGCTTCCAATGCAGGACAGCCACACAGCACGGACTTAATCACGTTTTTGCCTGTATCTCCGCTCCTACTGGAACTAGGAGATTGTAAATGCAGTGCTGACATTCATGAAGACTGCTGTTGTTGTGCCAAATTTGTTTGAATGAGATCCAGGAGTTTGGGAGGAGATTACAGACATTATTTAATTAATTAATTAAGTAATTCATACATGCATGCCTATATGCTGCTTTCTACATACAAGCATATCATTGACAGCGATTTGTAATAGTATTTTGGAACATATACTGTATTCAAACCTTATGAAATACCTCGAGAAAACGATCTGTTGACCCATAACCAAAAGGAATTCGAAAAACATCGCTCCTGTGAAGCAAAACTAGCTCTTTATTGGCAGGAAATAATGAGTGCCATCGTGAAGTGTTCTCAAGTTGATTCCATATTTCTAGATTCTTACAAGGATTTTTGTCTTGACACGTTTCCTCAAACGCAACCTCTAATCGGAATGTGTGCCAGTGGTGCACCATATCAGTTGTCCAATTGGATCTTTGATTTCTCGTCATAAAGAACACGTATCACAGTAACTGACGGAAAGTTGTCTACGAAACAGAACTAATATCTGGGGTTCGTCAAGGAATTGTTACAGGCGCTCTGTTGTTCTTAATCTCTACATGATTTAGAAGACAATCAGAGCAACCTTCTTAGATTTTTTGCAGATGATGTTGCTATTTACCGTCTTGCAAAGTCGTCAGAAGATCAAAACGAACTGCAAAATATTTTGACAAGTTATATTCATTTACATTTTGCAGAAACGAAATTAAAAATGTGTGCCGAAACGCAAAAAAAAATTCATTTGTCGACCCTTACGTGAGACACTCAGTAAACGTATATACAGGAACACTTTTAGATGTGTGCGGAACATGAAACAATTTAGAGATAATAGCGGAAAGAGTAAAACGTTATGAAAATTGTATAATAGTCGCCTTGAAAGGAGTATACTGGGGCACACTTGTATGTGGCTTCGGAATAAGACAAGAATATTCATAAATTAAAATGAAACTAGCATACTGTAAACGATGAATGTCTCTGAGAGACTCGATAATGCGAATGCGCCACCGCAAAGCCAACGATACCGTACTGCTTCGTTGGAGTAAGAGAGTGCTTGGCGCTCAGTTGTAGGCAGCTGCCTGTGAGGGAAAGACGACGGGGTAGGCAGTTTTTGGGGTGTGCCGTGTGAAGCCACCGAGAGTTAGATTCATTTAGGTATGTCAATATTGTTGAACTTGGAAGAAGAAGTCTTTAGGTAAGGTAAAGATTTAAATAATTATGAATTCTGTTTTTGCCAGCCCGTTAGTATAGAAGAGTTGGCTGACAATTTGTAATTGTTGAGTAACCCAGAATGTACGTAAACGGTTTTGATAAAAAAGCTAGTAAGATATTTCATTTTTGTAATGCTTTTAAGATTTGTTAACAGAGCTATGTGTAATTTGATGATTTGCAATGATGTAGGATTAATGAAGTTAAATAATACTTGCTGTTAAAATCTCATTGTTTGTGAATCAATTGTGAGTAATGTAACTTCAATTGTCAGATGTTTTTGAAAAGCCAAACTTAAATTGTAATATAATTTTGCTAAAAAAACACTGTTAGTAAGTCACTATAATCAGTACCGCCTCCCACGCCACGTCATATATTTTTCAAAGAAGTTGGATTTTCTTAAATGTTCTCCTCTATCAGCCAAATGAATTTCATGTGCATTTCCATTATTATGGCCAGCATTGCACACTGCTGAGGCTGTAGCTAGCATATTTATATTTTTTTTTGTGTGTGAGACCCGAACATATCGCGTTACTCCGTTGCTGCTTTAGAGCTAAGACAATTTAATTTATCTGCTATGTGCACAGGGAGTTATCAGTTTTGAACAGAGCCAGATGATTCAGTGCCTAAGGGGCTGAATGTATTTTGCAGTCATTGTATTTCTTTATTGGTATTGGAAGTTGCATTGCCCAATCAATTCATGTGAAGTTCTGCCAACAGTAACACAGTGTAAGTACATCACTTGCAATTACAACACGCTACACGATAATTCGAGTTTAGTACCCGTTCCACAGAGCAGACATTCATTCAACGTAATCGTAATCTTTCTCATTCTTTTTATTAAACAACGTTACAGCCTTTGCCTGTAAAAAGTATTTAGTTGCACTGCTGCAATTTCGTCCGTATGTCGATGACCAAGCGGTACCTCATGCTGAAGCACACGCAAAAATCTGGAAATCGCCTGACTTGTGCAAGAGGACATTTACACCGCTAGATAATGGTCACGGAGACGAAACTGCATCAGTTTAAATACAGTCAAAGATGCCGATTACGTCATTTATAAAATTTTACGTGACTATGAATCCCAGCCAGGGGAAGCTAATCAATGATAGTTTATGTACCATTTTCATGTAATCTAACATTTACAAAGCTATAAATCCTTCACTGCAGCTCACAAGAACAATTGAGAAGAACATATAACTTACTAATTCATGTGTAGAATTATCCTTATTTCATTATTATAGAGATTTCGCGGAGCTGCCGCATTGAAACGAATTACATAAGTCAAAAAGTACACGGAAAATCTCTTTAGCTGACCTGTTACATCTTCTAAGTTACTGGTAGCCGACTTGGGAATAATTTCACCGTAAAGATTGAAATCAAATTTTGTGACAGGTAAAGACAAAAGCGTTTGATCGCGTTTCAGTAGCGAAACTGAATTATTTTTTTTAATTACATCACTATTTTTAAGACTGTAATGTTGAGTACAAAAGTTACAAATAATTACATTTTTTCAATACTAGCTTCTATTCTCTTCTTGTTTAAACTATTTATTGTCCACGTTTCACTTCCATACATGGCTTCACTCCAAGCAAATACTATCAGAAACGACTTCCTGATACTTAAATCAATACTCGATGTTAACAAATTTCTCTTCTTCAGAAACTCTTTCCTAGCCATGGCCAGTCTACATTTTATAACCTCACTACTTCAGTTATTTTGCTCCCCAAATACCAAAACTCCTTTACTACTTTAAGTGTCCCATTTCCTAAACTAATTCCCTCAGCATCACCCGATTTAATTCGACTACATTCCATTATCCTCGTTTTGCTTTTGTTGATGTTCATCTTATATCCTCCTTTCAAGACACTGTCCATTCCGTTCAACAGCTCTTCCAAGTCCTTTGTTGTCTCTGACAGAATTACAATGTCATCGGCGAACCTCAAAGTTTTTATTTCTTCTCCATGGATTTTAATACCTACTCCGAACTTTTCCTTTGTTTCCTTTACTGCTTGCTCAATATACAGATTGAATAACATTGGGGAGAGGCTACAACCCTGTCTCACTCCCTTCCCAACCACTGCTTCCCTTTCATGTCCCTCGACTCTTATAACTGCCAACTGCTTTCTGTACAAATTGTAAATAGCCTTTCGCTCCCTGTATTTCACCCCTGCCACCTTCAGAATTTGAAAGAGAGTATTCCAGTCAACATTGTCAAAAGCATTCTCTAAGTCTACAAATGCTAGAAACGTAGGTTTGCCTTTCCTTAATCTTTCTTCTAAGATAAATCGTAGGGTCAATATTGCCTCACGTGTTCCAACATTTCTGCGGAGTCCAAACTGATCTCCCCCGAGGTCGGCTTCTACCAGTTTTCCCATTCGTCTGTAAAGAATTCGCGTTAGTATTTTGGAGCTGTGACTTATTAAACTGATAGTTCGTAAATTTTCGCATAATATTGTCCTCAAGAACATCGCCCCTGTATAGACCCTCTATATACTCCTTCCACCTTTCTGCTTTCCCTTCTTTGCTTAGAACTGGATTTCCATCTGAGCTCTTGGTATTCATGCAAGTGGTTCCCTTTTCTCCAAAGGTCTCTTTAATTTTCCTGTAGGCAGTATTTATCTTACCCCTCGTGAGATAAGCCTCTACATCCTTGCATTTGTCCTCTAGCTATCCCTGCTTAGCCATTTTGCACTTCCTGTCGATCTCATTTTTGAGACGTTTGTATTCCTTTTTGCCTGCTTCACTAACTGCACTTTTGTATTTTCTCCTTTCATTAATTAAATTCAGTATCTCTTCTGTTACCCAAGGATTTCTACTAGCCCTAGTCTTTTTACCTACTTGATCCTCTGCTGCCTTCACTATTTCATTCCTCAAAGCTACCCATTCTTCTTCTACTGTATTTCTTTCCCCCCCTTTCCTGTCAATTGCTCCCTTATGCTCTCCCTGAAACTCTGTACAACCTCTGGTTTAGTCAGTTTATCTAGGTCCCATATCCTTAAATTCCCACCTTTTTGCAGTTTCTTCAGTTTTAATCTAATAGTTCGTAACATATAGATTGTGGCCAGAGTCCACATCTACCCCTAGAAATGTCTTACAATTTAAAACCTGGTTCCTAAATCTCTGTCTTACCATTATATAATCTATCTGAAACCTTTTAATATCTCCAGGGTTTTTCCATGTATACAACCTTCTTTCATGTTTCTTGAACCAAGTGTTAGCTATGATTATGTTATGCTCTGTGCAAAATTCTACCAGGCGGCTTCCTCATTCATTGCTTAGCCCCAATCCATATTCACCTACTACATTTCCTTCTCTTCCTTTTCCTATTGCCGAATTCCAATCACCCATGACTATTAAATTTTCGTCACTCTTCATTACATGAATAATTTCTTTTCTCATTATAGATTTCATCAATTTCTTCATCATCTGCAGAGCTAGTTGGCATATAAACTTGTACTACTGTAGTAAGCGTGGGCTTCGTGTCTATCTTGGCCACAATAAGGTGTTCACTGTGCTGTTTGTAGTAGCTTGCCCGCACTCCTATTTTTTTATTCATCATTACCTCTATTTGATTTTGTATTTATAACTCTGTATTCACCTGACCAAAAGTCTTGTTCCTCCAGCCACCGAACTTCACTAATTCACACTATATCTAACTTTAACCTATCCTTTTCCCTTTTTAAATTTTCTAGCCTACCTGGCCGATTAAGGGATCTGACATTCCACGCTCCGATCCATAGAACGCCAGTTTTCTTTCCCCTGATAAAGACGTCCTCTTGATTAGTCCCCGCCCGGAGATTCGAATGGGGGACTATTTTATCTCCGGAATATTTTACCCAAGAGGACGCCATCATCATTTAATCATACAGTAAAGCTGCATGCCCTCGGGAAAAATTACGGCTGTAGTTTCCCCTTGCTTTCAGCCGTTCGCAGTACCACAATAGCAGGGCCGTTTTGGTGTTACAGGGCCAGATCAGTTAATCATCCAGAGTGTTGCCCCTGGAACTACTGAAAAGGCTGCTGCCCCTCTTCAGGAACCACGCGTTTGTCTGGCCTGTCAACAGTTACGGTACGGCTATCTGTATCGTTGAGGCACGCAAGCCTCCCCACCAACGGTAAGGTCCATCGTTCATGGGGGGGGGGGGGGGGGAGGGGGGGGCTGAGGGGGGGGCTTATAACATGTAAATCGAATGTGTGAACTTCTTTCTCACTTGTTCCACACACTATACACATATTTTGCACTTCGTAACAGGCGTCCATGCCAGAAAAATTGAGATATGTACATCACAGATACTTAAATATCTCACGGAAATGCCTCCGTCGAGTTTTAGGTAGTTACTGGAGATCAGAAAGGAGCTTCGTATACTTGCTTTAAACTAGCCAGTGAGTCCTATGACGTCAGCTCCGAAATGGCCGTCTCCGTGTACCAGTAGTCTCGACTCGTGAGTCTACGCCGCAGCAGACACAGCTGATTATGTTGTCGGGTACAAGTGGACGCGACTCGCTCAGAAAGCAGAGCGAGTACTCGAAGTCCCAAGTGTATCCGCGGATTTGCAGCATTCTCGTTACATCCGCAACCGTTTTGAAAGAAATTTCCACCATTAAATTGTCCCTAGATCTACGTCTGGTAGCTGTTGTGCCGTCTGCGGGTTTGTGTCCTGACCTGAAGTGGGGTCGCCCTGTTACACTCTTGAAATTTACAGATTCATATTTAATGTTTTGATTAATTGTAATTAAAAAACGTTTAAAGATCACGTTCAATGCCTTCTCTTAAGGGTGAAAGATCAAGTTTAATATTTACTATATTCTTTTTTAAGTTGAGCCTTGCATCTTGTTGCTGTTGAGGAAAAGAAATTACTGTTGGTTAATAAATTGCTTTAAAGAGTATTTGGTAACAAATGATGTTGTAGTTTTCCGCAGCCCTTACTCTAGGACCTGTTGGTTGGTGTCGTTCTAAGATACAAGCGCTTGCTGCCTGTACCATAGTAGTTACAACATCGCCCACACATATTTTCGTTATTCATTTCGTAACGGGTAAACGAAGTACTTGACAACAAAAAGAGTAACACCATTAATTGTTACGACGTTGCTGTAGTGATTGGGTATTAGTTTTATTATTAGTGCCAGTGGTCATACCAAAATCATTGATAGTCTGAAGTTTTTCCATTTCTGTCAATTCACAAGTAAGGAGCCGAGCTTTCAAGCTATTTACAGATGACAGTGCTTGGTTGATTTTAAATTGGGTGCAGGGTGTGGGCGAAGCAAGTGTCACTAGGAGGAGGAATGGTGCATGGGAATCATTTTTTGTAACTAGTGTCTACCCTCAATATGTATTTTCACTTTTGTTTTCTGAGTAGTAGTTATAGGTAGCACTCGCAATGAACTGAGAATTGCTTTTTCAATAAAAAGGTTTGTGAGAAATAAGTATCCAATGAAAATTTTATTTCTGAGGATTAGTTAGGCGCTAATGTTGATTATGATGTTGAGGGGGGTTTAGGATACTACATAACATATGCTTACAATCTGGGGTAGTGGGCACAGGAAGGATGGGAACCACTGTTCTCAAGTGTTTTGCTAGTCAAACGCAGTCTTTTTTTCGCCTTCCCCAACACATTATCTACGTGATCGTTACAATTTAAGTAGCTCATAATTGTTTTTCCTGGGCATTGAGTTGAATTGACAGCCTTTACATTTTTGTGATTTATTAAAGGACCTCTCGTGACAGCAAGGTATCAATTCCGCATTACATGTGGGTGTCCAGATACTTCTGACCATATAGTGTATGCTGGTGTTCCAGAGAAGACTGCTGCAATGTTGATACTGTAGAGGCCAGTTACAGTGTGTTCTTACACTGTGTTGTCTACCTAGCACGTACAATGTACTCTGTCACTGTACTCTGCGGTAAATTGTGTAGGGATCAGTAATACAAGAATGAAAAAATATTTTAGCACAAAGAAGGGATTGTGCGAGATAAATGAAAGCTGGTATGTGTGTGATGCTACATCTGAAATATGATGTCTATTCAAATTTCGTGTCAGTCGCATAAGAGCAGTGCTAATAGTGCTACTAGGAGGATACAAGTCAGGTTTGCTTTAAAAACAGTCTGTAACGGTCGTGAGCGTTGATTGCCTTTGACACTGGGCGCAGTTAGTCGATGTTAGTCAACAATGCCTTTAAGGCGACAAGGACGCCATTATCAGCAGCTTACTGAGTGGGAACTAGATCGTGTGACAGGGCTACGAGAAACAGGATGTTCCTTCCGCGATACTACAGAAAGATTTGGTAGAAACGTAGCCACTGTACATGGTAGCTGGCAGCCGTGGTCACGGGAACGTACGGTCGCAAGAAGACGGAAAGAGCGCATTGTTCTGCTTCTGCAGCAGCAATTCGAACGACTGTTCGCCTCACAGTGACACAAAGATCCGTTACAAATCGGCTACTTCAAGGACAACTCCGAGCCAGGGCCCTGTAGCGTAACTTCCACTGACCCCAAATCACTACCGTTTGCGACTTCAGTAGTGTCAAGCGAGAGCTAATTGGAGCACGGAGTGCACACCTGTTGTGTTTTCTGATAAAAGCCGGCTCTGTTTTAGCGCCAGTGAGGGCCTGCAACCAACCTGTCTGGACCTACACCTCGAGTTATGGGCTGGGGTACGACTTAGTATGACAGCAGGAGCAGCCTCGTGGTTATCCCAATCATCCTGACTGCATATTTGTAAGTAATCCTGGTAATTCGACCTTCTGAGTTGCCATTCATGAAGAACACTCTAGGGGGAGCTTTCCAAATTTTCGTCACTCTTCATTACATGAATAATTTCTTTTCTCATTATAGATTTCATCAATTTCTTTATCATCTGCAGAGCTAGTTGGCATATAAACTTGTACTACTGCAGTGGGCGTGGGCTTCGTGTCTATCTTGGCCACAATAAGGTGTTCACTATGCTGTTTGTAGTAGCTTGCCCGCACTCCTATTTTTTTATTCATCATTGCCTCTATTTGATTTTGTATTTATAACTCTGTATTCACCTGACCAAAAGTCTTGTTCCTCCTGCCACCGAACTTCACTAATTCCCACTATATCTAACTTTAACCTATCCATTTCCCTTTTTAAATTTTCTAGCCTACCTGCCCGATTAAGGGATCTGACATTCCACGCTCCGATCCATAGAACGCCAGTTTTCTTTCCCCTGATAAAGACGTCCTCTTGATTAGTCCCCGCCCGGAGATTAGAATGGGGGACTATTTTATCTCCGGAATATTTTACCCAAGAGGACGCCATCATCATTTAATCATACAGTAAAGCTGCATGCCCTCGGGAAAAATTACGGCTGTAGTTTCCCCTTGCTTTCAGCCGTTCGCAGTACCACAACAGCAGGGCCGTTTTGGTGTTGCAGGGCCAGATCAGTCAATCATCCAGACTGTTGCCCCTGCAACTACTGAAAAGGCTGCTGCCCCTGTTCAGGAACCACGCGTTTGTGTGGCCTGTCAACAGTTACCCATCCGTTGTGGTTGCATCTACGGTACGGCTATCTGTATCGTTGAGGCACGGAAGCCTCCCCACCAACGGTAAGGTCCATGGTTCATGGGGGGGGGGGGGGGGGGAGGGGGGGCTTATAACATGTAAATCGAATGTGTGAACTTCTTTCTCATTTGTTCCACACACTATACACATATTTTGTACTTCGTAACAGGCGTCCATGCCAGAAAAATTGAGATATGTACATCACAGATACTTAAATATCTCACGGAAATGCCTCCGTCGAGTTTTAGGTAGTTACTGGAGATCAGACTTCGTATACTTGCTTTAAACTAGCCAGTGAGTCCTATGACGTCAGCTCCGAAATGGCCGTCTCCGTGTACCAGTAGTCTCGACTCGTGAGTCTACGCCCCATCATGTCCTACAGAGTGTCGACATGTTGCCCCGGCCAGCTCAATAACCAGATGGCGCCCAGCTGAGCACATGTGGGACATCATTGGACAACTTCAGCGCCATCCACAAACAGCATTACCTGTCCCTTTACTGACCGACCAAATGCAACAGGCATGGGTCACCATCCGATAACACGACATCTGGCACATGTACAACACAGTGCATGTACATTTGGTAGTTACACCGGCCTTTAATGTACCAGTATTTTACATTTTCTATGGGTGTTCTCGCACTTGCATCGACCAGTGAGCCGGCCGCGGTGGCTGAGCGGTTCTAGGTGCTTCAGTCCGGAACCGCGCGACTGCTACGGTCGCAGGTTAGAATCCTGCCTCGGGCATGGATGTGTGTGATGTCCTTAGGTTAGTTAGGTTTATGTAGTTCTAAGTTCTAGGGGATTGATGACCTCAGATGTTAAGTCCCATAGCGCTCAGAGCCATTTGAACCATTTTTTGACCTGTGATCTTGCAAAGTTAATAACTTAAATATATTACCTAGACAAATGTATTCCCGGAATTTCATTACTCTACATTAATTATTTCTTGATTTGGTAATTTTTTGCCGTTACGGTATAATGAGCTTCCCGGCTCTGGTCCGCCCGATTCCCCAGTCGTTCAAACGCGTCGGGGTTTTAACGTACAGACGGCGAACAGTAGAGTAGTGGCGGTGCAGAACCTCAGACAGGGGAATAATGGGAAAACGCCCGTGTCGTTCTCGAAGACACCATCCCAGAATTCGACTTTGGCGATTCCGTCAGAAGACTGGACGGTGACTTCACTACCTTTCTCGTCCCGAACACTTGTCGAGTGCGTCAGCAGCGCGCCGCCTCGACGTTGCCTGGCGCACAGGTGGCTGGCCGGCCGGCTGGCCTGCTGGACGCCACGGCGTGATTTACTCCGGCAGCCGGCTGGAGCCGCTATCTGGTCGCGACTGCCCCTATAACTCAGGCTGGCGAGGCGGCACGGCTGACCGCGCGCTACAGGCGCGGCCGCCTAGGACCTAGATCACGTCACAGCCTGCCGCAATAACCGGAAGTGGGTCAGGGTACACCTGCGGGTGGCTCACCATCGCCACTGCGACGGCTCTCCTACTCCCACGTTCGAGATTTGTTCCTAATCGCATTTCTGAGATCGTAGGTCAAGCTACGGGATTATGAGACGCCGGACTGTACTACGGAGGTGGATGTTAGCTTCTTGTCTTTCTTGGTTACGACAAAACGTTCGCTATGGTGCCTCTTATTCACTATTAGACCTACTTCTGGATTACCCGTATTTTATTTTATATTTATAACCTTTTACGATCTGAGTCGGTAACTCTTATGTTCCGAGAAGCCAAATGTTGCGTCCACGCTGCTAGTGATAGGTGGAAGGCGGCAAAATAGTCTGTCGCTGTTACTCATCTTGTACGAGAGAATCTACACTGTTGCTGACTTGTGACAGACGCATCTAGTTATAAACAGATGCGCGACACGAGCGTACGTCTATGTATATTGAATGTTTGCCGGTAGAGCTAACTATCAACAACTCGGCGTAACTTTCGGCACCAACTACCAACTACAAGCAATCTTGAACTAGAAGACTGGTGTCCAGGTGCCCGCTGCTTGTAAATCCGCCGCGGCGGTCTTCATTGGTTCTTCACTCGTGGCGATGTCCAAAGCGCCATTTGTGGTACCCGCAGGAATCTTCATGGCATCGGCTCCGGCAGTATCGATAAGCTACGGTGCTACATAACCCTATTCTCACCTGACCAGAAGTATCCTTCTGTCCTTCCTGCTACTATTTCCTGCCACTAGCTTTCTTCCACGCTCCAGCCTTCAGAATGCCAGCTTAATTTTTTTTCTGAAGAAGACATCCCTCTGAGTAGTCGGCATCCAGAGACACACATGGCCCACTCTCTTACTTCTGGAATATTTCACCCAAGTGGACGCCACTATCATTACGTCATTCAGCAAACCTGCACGCTATTAGGGAAAATAGGAAAACAATGGCTCTAGTTTCTCCTTGCTTTCAGCCGCTCGGTACCAGCACACCAAGGCCATGTTGGCTAATGTTACAAGGTCGTGCCAGTCAATCATCCACAATGTTCGCCCCTGCAGCCACCGAAAAAGGTTGCTACCCCTCTAGAAGAAGAGCAGGTTAGTCTGGCCTCTCCACCAATACCCGTCCGCTGTGGCTGCACCTGCTATAGGGGTATCTGTATCGATAAGGGACGCAAGCCACCCCTTCTTGGCAAAGTCCACGTAATCTTGGGGTTAATCTTGACAGGACGCTCAACTTTAAAGAGCACTTGCTGAAAACCGCCACTACGATAAAGCCAAGAAATAACAGTTTGCTACAACTTCGTGGCACGAGATGGCGATCATCAGCTCCAACACTAAGAACATTTGCTCTTGGAATGGTGTACCTTGTGGCAGAATACTGCGCTGCAGTCTGAATCACCAGCCCATACACCGGACTTATCGATAGGTAGCTCAACCGGACTATGCGCATCACTACACGAACAATCAGAAAGACATCAGCTTTCTGGTTACCTATCTCAATCATGTAGCTACCTCACACTTTCGGCGAGAATTTACAAAAATAGTTGGTAATCCTTACCTCCCTTTATATGAGGAGGTACATTCACTCAATGAAAACAGACTTTGCTCCCATCATCCACTTCCATACAGAGCAAAGTATTTGGTGGACAACGGAGCAACAAGGTTCCGATGGACAGAACAACGCTGCAAAAAACAGCTGAAGATGCCCAGCATCTGGACGAGGCCACCAGGTTTTGCAGAGCTTCGAGAGATCTGGTGTGCACTCAACAGAATAAGGACAAATACTGAAAGATCTACTATCTACAAATATTGGTTAACGAGACCGCCATAGATCCTACATACAAACTTGTGTAGTCATTTGCTTACAAATTGCAGCAAAGTTTTTAGAAATCCGGATAGAATGTTGCCTACTCTTTATGCCACATCTGGTATCAAGTCTTCCGAAGCTGTTTTAAATTCTGATTCTCCTGTGTTTTCCATGTTGACTCCAGTTTCTTCTTCTACCAAGTCGTCAGAAAAGTCCTCACCTTGAAAGTACTCTTTCCATCTATACGTTCTTCCCTCTGCGAATTCTCATTGCAGTCCTAATGCTAACTCTTTTGCTTTTGATTTCAGCGAAATACGAGGATTGGAACTTTAATAGTGGCAACTATTTATTTACTGCTCGTACAAAATACACTCCTGGAAATGGAAAAAAGAACACATTGACACCCACCATTCTTGCTCCGGACACTGCGAGAGGGCTGTACAAGCAATGATCACACGCACGGCACAGCGGACACACCAGGAACCGCGGTGTTGGCCGTCGAATGGCGTTAGTTGCGCAGCATTTGTGCACCGCCGCCGTCAGTGTCAGCCAGTTTGCCGTGGCATACGGAGCTCAATCGCAGTCTTTAACACTGGTAGCATGCCTCGACAGCGTGGACGTAAACCGTATGTGCAGTTGACGGACTTTGAGCGAAGGCGTATAGTGGGCATGCGGGAGGCCGGGTGGACGTACCGCCGAATTGCTCAACACGTGGGGCGTGAGGTCTCCACAGTACATCGATGTTGTCGCCAGTGGTCGGCGGAAGGTGCACGTGCCCGTCGACCTGGGACCGGACCGCAGCGACGCACGGATGCACGCCAAGACCGTAGGATCCTACGCAGTGCCGTAGGGGACCGCACCGCCACTTCCCAGCAAATTAGGGACACTGTTGCTCCTGGGGTATCGGCGAGGACCATTCGCAACCGTCTCCATGAAGCTGGGCTACGGTCCCGCACACCGTTAGGCCGTCTTCCGCTCACGTCCCAACATCGTGCAGCCCGCCTCCAGTGGTGTCGCGACAGGCGTGAATGGAGGGACGAATGGAGACGTGTCGTCTTCAGCGATGAGAGTCGCTTCTGCCTTGGTGCCAATGATGACCGTATGCGTGTTTGGCACCGTGCAGGTGAGCGCCACAATCAGGACTGCATACGACCGAGGCACACAGGGCCAACACCCGGCATCATGGTGTGGGGAGCGATCTCCTACACTGGCCGTACACCTCTGTTGATCGTCGACGGGACACTGAATAGTGCACGGTACATCCAAACCGTCATCGAACCCATCGTTCTACCATTCCTAGACCGGCAAGGGAACTTGCTGTTCCAACAGGACAATGGACGTCCGCATGTATCCCGTGCCACCCAACGTGCTCTAGAAGGTGTAAGTCAACTACCCTGGCCAGCAAGATCTCCGGATCTGTCCCCCATTGAGCATGTTTGGGACTGAACGAAGCGTCGTCTCACGCGGTCTGCACGTCCAGCACGAACGCTGGTCCAACTGAGGCGCCAGGTGGAAATGGCATGGCAAGCCGTTCCACAGGACTACATCCAGCATCTCTACAATCGTCTCCATGGGAGAATAGCAGCCTGCATTGCTGCGAAAGGTGGATATACACCGTACTAGTGCCGACATTGTGCATGCTCTGTTGCCTGTGTCTATTTGCCTGTGGTTCTGTCAGTGTGATCACGTGATGTATCTGACCCCAGGAATGTGTCAATAAAGTTTCCCCTTCCTGGGACAATGAATTCACGGTGTTCTTATTTCAATTTCCAGGAGTGTAGATACTTGTTTCAAAGTTTTACTAACCTTCAGAGTAGTCACCAGCATTATGTGTAACCCGTTGCCAGCGATGTGGAAGTCGTAGGATACTCTTAGCGGTGCCAGTTGTGTTGATTTATGAAAGTGTTGGCAACGCGAGTAGCAGTAGTAGCCTTTTTTCATCCTTGGATCGCTTTTACGGTGATACGGACATATCACAGATCAAGAAAAAAAGGTATGATTCACATATACAGGCAATTACATACTTATAGGCCCAGTTTGGCAAGGATGGGACAGGTATTTGGTCGTGGGCTTAAAGCAAGAACCATATCGGCACTTGCCTGAAGTAATTTAGGGAAACCATAGAAAACTTAAATCTACGTTGCCGGATGGGGATTGGAGGGATCATCCTCTGGAATATAAGGTCAGCCTTTTTAATACACTGCTACCTCAGTCGGTTTTCTGAAGTGGATAATAATGTTTTGTTTAAAAATTATTTATAACACATTATTTCATTTCATTCACCTTTCAACACTAGTATCCTTGTACAGTTTCAGCTAACGTCAGTACCATGACGACGATGTTTCCTTTTCAGTGTACGTCCCGTAACTTGCTTATGCTCGCCTGAAAAATTTTATAGCATCGATTCATGAGCTCAGGAAAAGGCGAAGAAGATAGTATTATAAACTGCCAAACTTTGATGTACGAATTTGCAGAAAAAAATTTAAAAATGCAATTTAGAGTGAAAGTTGGTTATGAAATGAAACCTGTTATATACCCCCCAACAGGAAAAGGAACATACCACACAGGAATAATCCGAATGGCGCGGAAATAGGTAGATGTGATGTGCATTTGCAGACAAACTGAGCAACTCAATAACTTGTTGGTCCACCTCTGGCCCTCAGGCAAGCAGATATTCGGCTTGGAGTTGACTGATAGAGTTACTCTATGCCTTTCTGAGGGGTATAGTGCCGAATTCTGTTCAATTGATGCGTTAGATCGTCAAAACCGAAGTGGTTGGGGGGCCTCTGCCCATAACGCTCCAAATGTTATCAATCGATGAGAAATCCGACGACCTTGCTGGGAGAGCACGAAGACAAGCAATAAAAACTCTCGCCGTGTGCGGGCGGGCATTATCTTTCTGTGTGGTTTTTTAAGAAGGGCAATAAAATGGACCAAGAATGTCGTCGAAGTATCGCTGTGCCGTGGATGACAACCGACGGGTTCCTGCTATGGAAAGAAACGGCGCCACAGAACATCACTCCTGGATGTTTCGCCATATGGCGGGTGAAGGTCAGGTTGGTATCCCAGCGCTGTCTGGCGTGTCTCTGGACACGTCTCTGCTGGTCATCGAGGATTAACTCGAAGCGGGGCTCGTACTGAAGACAGTTCCTGTTAACGAGATTCCAGGTTGAAGACGTGTCTAGAGATGCTTCGGACAGCGGTTTCAATACCAACCCAATCTCCGCCCGCTATATGGCTTTACAGCCAGGAGCGATGGTCTGGGATACCATTTCTTTCCATAGCAGGAAGCCTTTGGTTGTCATCCGCGGCATTCTTACAGCACAGTGGAACGTCAACTATATTCTACGCCCCGTGGACACGCGAAGATACTTGCATAAAGAACGTCATCAGCATATTATGCCTTAAGTCCGGACACAAGTATACAGGAGCGAATGTCTTTTTGATACATAGTATTCACACGTACACAAAATTCTTATCTATGGAACTTTCTCTTGGGGCTCAAATGCACAAAAAAACGAACACAGTTTACAAACAACTGGAAAGGATCATAAAAATAACACCAAAAATGTATTCGCGCTCATTGCAAAGATCTGTTCAAAACATCGGAAATTTCAACAAAACCAAAGAGGTACATTTAAGTATTAGTTGGGCACATAAATAAAATAAAATTGATTGAACTTGCGTTTACTAAGAAAGAATAAACATAAAATTCAAAGCAGCCATTCAGGGCTTACATTTCAGCAAGATAATGCCCGCCCGCATGCGGGAGAGTTTTTACTACTTGCTTAGTGCTTACCGAACATTACCTTGCCCAGCAAGCTCGACGGATCTTTCTTTAACTGAGAAAGATTGGAGCATTATGGGCAGGGTCGTCCAACCGTCTTGGGACCTCGACGTTCTAATGCACCAGTTGTACTGAATTTGACACGATATCGCTCAGAAGGATATCCAACAACTCTGACAATGAATGACAAGCCGAATGACTGCTTTCATAAGGGCCAGAGGTGGACAACGCGTTATTAACTTGCTCAATTTGTGCATGTCTCTCTCTTTTTTATCTTAGCGTGTAATTCACTTTCTTTACGTTACATAAGTAATTGTACACCATTTAGAATGTATTGGTTAACATTTACATTTTAACAATCTTTTTAAATAAGTTTGTTTCAGTTGTCTCTGTAGGCAAAATATTGCATTTTATTCTTCGCTAGATCATGCTGATTTGAATTTTATGTTTATTCTTTCTTAGTAAACGCAAGTTCAGTCAAGTTTATTTTATTTATGCGCCGAACTAATACTTAAATGTACCTCTTTGGTTTGTGTGAAATCTACGATATTTCTAACAGATCTTTGCAATGAGCGCGAATACATTTTTTGTATTACTTTTATGATCCTTTCCAGTTGTTTGTAAACTGTCTTCATATTTTGTGCATTTGATCCCCAAGAAAATGTTACATATATTAGAATTTTGTGTACGCGTGAATACTATGTATCAAAAAGACACTCGCTCTTACATACATACGACCGGACTTAGGGAATAGTATGCTGATGACATTCTGTACGCAAGTATCTTTGCGTGTCCACATCTTGCGTGTCAGGTCGACTGAAACTCGATGTTCATAATTAGAAATTTCATGTTAGTGACGCAAGTTATAGAAGTACCTTGTACAAGTACCGTAATGTAACATGGCAGTGGACGGAGTTCCGTACCAGTGATTTGTAGTTGCCACCGTGTAAAGCTGCACGGCTGAGCGGCAGCTGCACGTCCCCCGGCAGGTCCGCTGCCCGTCGCCGTGATATACCGAGCCGCGGAGAGACACATCGGCCGTGACAAGCCGGCTGCACTCCACCCAGGCTGTTGGCTGGCCGCTGCACTCACTCACGGAGTGCGCAGTTTGTCGCCGCCTCCCACGCAGCCAGGTGTCCGCCGTCGCGGTGGGGACATTACGCCTTGTCACGCACTCCAAGCACCCACAAAAGCGATCGGCGATTGCAGGTTACCTTTGTTCTAATTTCTTCACTACTGCAGAGTGTGAATCACCTGTTGTTGTGGTGGTGGCAGTCCTCAGTCCGAAGGCTGGTTGAATGCAGCTCTATACGCTAGCCCAACCTGTGCAAGTCTATTTCGTCTGTGCGTAACTACCTCGAGCTACGTGCCAAACACCAGACGCATCTACCTGACCCCTGTACTCTCCCTTCATAATTTTTACAACCCTCCCATGTCCCCCCCCCCACCCTCTTTCTCTCTCTCTCTCTCTCTCTCACCACTCACACACACACACACACACACACACACACACACACACACACACACACACACATTCCCTGTACTACCTAGAATACCGAGTTTTTAATACTTTTGTGAGTACAAAATATACTTGCAAACATAATGTTGTTAGCATGTTACGCTCTTACAGTCTTGTTATCAATGCTACTACAGCGTTCATAGTACCAAGCTTACCGCCCTTGAAAAAATTCATGGTTGCTATTGCTATTTCCCCACAGAACACCTTAAATAGACCGCAACCATCACATTTGGAGAGCACACACTATTTGTAAGACACTAACTTCGATTTTGCAGTTAGTAGGCTGATCTGCAGTCTAAAGAACTGAAACAATGTTCTTACTGTTGACACTCATAGAGAACAGTTGAAAGGAATTAACTAATTTAGATGTTAGCTCTTCTTCAGAATTTAGCGAATGTCATATAATCTGCATATACGAGGGCTGGAACTTTGATAGTGACAATTATTTATTTAAGCTAGTCGTAGGTTGTTTTCTTAAAATGAACAGGCTAGAGACAGAAGTGATGACACTTTCTGAAGGACCTGACCATCATTTTGCAGGACAGTGCTCAAGCATGTAGAGGGCAAGCTGTTACTGATTTGTTCGACTAATGGGGCTGCTAAGTGCTATACCACCTACTGCACTCTCCTGACTTAAGCCCTCGTAAGTTCAAATCGATTTCTAAAATGAAGGAAACACTTCACGGCATTTGCTTCAGAACTGCTTCACATTCGTAAGGCAATAGACCGCGCTGCTCGAACTGTCAACACAACTGGCACTGCTAAGAGTATCCTACGACTTCCACATCGCTGACAGCGGGTTATACACAACACTGGTGACAAGGTAAGCAAAACTTTGAGCCAGCCGTTGTGCCTGAGCGGTTCTAGGCGCTTTTGTCCGGAACCGCGCGATTGCTACGGTCGCGGGTTTGAATCCTGCCTCGGGCATGGATGTAGGTGACATCCTTAGGTTAGTTAGGTTTAAATAGTTCCAAGTCTAGGGGACTGATGACCTCAGATGTTAAGTCCCATACTGCTCAGAGCCATTGAGCCAAACTTTTGAAATACGTATCTATTTTGTACGAGCTGTAGATAAATAATTGCCACTATCAATGTTCCAACCCTCGTAGTAGTTCGATAGCACTTAGATATGTAAGTATGTTGATCGTGTCTCTAAGGTTTTCTAAGTTTAAGCATACGTTTTTCCCCCGCGCTTTCGAGACTGGAACGGTAGAAAAATAATGCGAAAGTGGTTCGGTCAACCCTATGCCAGGCACTTACGTGTAAACTGCTGTCTCATATAGATGCAGACCACTAATAGGAGAACAGATAGTTCGCTTTTCGCTGTGTTGGAGCGAAACAATATGCAATGTCCTTCAGCAGCCAAGAAGCATAGAATCTCCTTACTGCGCTCGAATGTTCTTACTGCCCTTTGGATTTCATGCGTTAAAAGAGCAACCTGTGCTGCTTGTGGAGTCTACATTGATTATTCCCTATGAATCAATATTTTGTGACAAAAGAGTTGCTTAATTTTACAACAAATTGACTACCCTTATTGAAATCTGTACCTTTTTCTGAACTCTTTCAGTGCTTAATTGCTTCAGTGATCTATCATAGACTACTTCTGAAAGATGAGCTGTTACATCACACAACGAAAAGAGAATTGAACAGTTCCCGCGTCAGATCCAGTGAACATTTCTCTGTTCAGAGATTTCTTCGGCTTGTACTGTCAATGCTGTGATTACTTGTCAACACCCGTTAAGTGACAATAGAAAGGAGTGGTACTAGGGCCACCTCATTCAGTGAAAAAACCTCAGAAACCATTATTCATTATAACGGTTACATCTCAATCACTTTCCATTTCACCACCAGTATGTTCAGTGAGTTACTGGATACGTGACTGCACTGCGTTCACTTTACTTTTCGTCGAACGGACGGTAATACATTCTTCATTCGTCAGTACAGTAGCTCGATTGTTTACGTGTGGCGCGGGGAACACTATGATTAATGTATATTGCGGCATAGTGTGGTTAATGGGATGACAGAAAGGAAGGGAGTAAACTCGAAGGTAATTAGTGGGACCCTCGCGTAGTCGCCATCCGTATTAGACCAAAAAGCAGAGGAGTAAAACTGCTGATTTGACGGAAGTGTCAGATTTAGTGAGGACGTGTGGTGATCACTCGGCAGATTTCGTCATACCCGTCGGGCAATTTGGAGGTTTGTGGTAAGTTCCTGTGGAACCAAACTGCTGAGGTCGTAGGTCCCTAGGCTTACAGACTACTTACTCTAACTTAAACTAACTTACGCTAAGTACAACAAACACACCCATTTCCGAGGGAGGACTCGAGCCTCCGACGGGGGCAGACGAGGCAACCGTGCCAAGGCGACCAAGACCGTGCGGCTACCCCGCGGGGCCATCGGGAAATTAGTGCTTTTCGAGTGGAGTAGTCGGTGGGCCTGCACCGTTGTCACCCTGTTCCTGTGTTTCCAACAGCACAAACTTAATGTTCCCCATCCACACTAAACAGCTACCTTTGAGAAACGAGTATAAAATATCATTTTGGAATTGAGCTGTGGTAGCTTCCTTGTTTCAAATCCCCCGAGTTGAGTACTCGAGAGCTGGTGGTTTCTCGCAACAGAGAGCGCCTTCCATCTAAAATGCACGGGGCGAGAGTGTGGTTTGGGGATCAAGTTGGCTCCGCTCGGAGTGATGCGACGTGTGTGGGGCCCGGGTTTGGCCGCGTTGGCCGTTAGTATTTGGGAAGAGGCCTGTCGACACAGCGGCACTCCAACGTTATTGCCGAGTGCGCAGTATTGTAGGGTCTTCGCCCTAGTGTTCTTTAAATGCCAAAATTTATTAAATCTTCCTCCCATTTGGGGTTTCAGTTTCTATAAACTAATGTACGGAGCGTCTGTTTTGGAGAGTCCGATTCGTTAGGTACTTCGGCCTTTGGATTACGGGATAACCGTGCTGTCTGTTGGCCCAGTGAACTTGGAGTTGGTTAAGCACCTTACACGGGCTGAGTCAGGAGAAGGCGACATTGGTAGTGTCTTGGTTTGTTTCCTGTCGCGGTATCTTGCGCCCTTGTGCTGACCAGAATCAAGGGGCTACAGTGTGGTTTTAGTAAGCGTATGCTCAGCAGTAAATCTGACAGGGCAAAATTATTTATTGCTGTATAAATGACTGTTGATTCTGTGTGCGGAGAACTGTTGACTTTGGTGGAGTACGCACACTCTTTCCTGGCTCATCACCTGATTACCGGAGACTGCGAAAGGGGCTAGTAGTGCCGCAACTTAGACGCTCCTTTAGTTTGTTATAGTCTTACGGCTGTTGCGGCACACGCAGAAGACATCGAACCCATTGCCCCATAGTTCTCTTGCGGACCGGCCAGCTGCGTGCTTCGGCGAGCCTGTCGCCTCCTGTATCACCTCAAGCCGCAATAATTGCAGTACTTTGTTTTATTCTCCTTTTTTAAAAATAGGTGTCATCCTATCTCGTGTATTAATTAATGTGAGCTTAAGAGTTTCATTCTGTTGAGCTAATGCTTTGTAGGCCCTCAACGGGAGTTGCACAAGTTGTTAAATTTCCTTAATCTCATCATCTGACGCTGGTTAGTTTTAAATTTTCGAACTGCCGTGGTTAGTCATTATTTAATTTTTTAAATTTTTTCTCTAAGTTTGTCATCTGTTTTTAAATGTACAGTTAGTTGTTCATAGCGATGTATTTACGGGTAGTTGCCTTTACTACCTATCATGTTCTTAGTTTCATATTAATTGGGATCCCGTTTGTAGGTCTGAATTGTAAAGATTCTAGAACACTACCTGGTCGTCTTTTTCAGAATAATTATGTAGCATGTTAGTATTAATATTTTTTCCTTTCCCTAAATACGTAACATTCAAAATTAGACTGAATTCTGTCACTTCTTGTCCAGGTTTAATTAAAGGTGGTATGGGCTTGTTTTTAAATTGTTATAGAATTTTTTGGTTTCACTCTATTTTATATTTATTAAGCGGCTATAGCTGTCGGGTATCTGTTGAAAGTTTGATTAGTGTGAAAATGGAAATTTGCATCTTATAATCAGTTTCCTTAATGTGAAACTCGTAATTTGTATGTTATAATGTTTTGTAATAAATGTTTTAGAAATGGTTAATGATGCTTACCTGAAACCCTGTTAAGTCGTACTCTGTGACTTATCCTGAGCTAATGGGCGCCATTTGAGGACAGTTGAGCGCCTCGTGCTTTTCATGAGCGGCACAGACATGACGCCCGACAAGAGAGAAACGTAAGCAATCTCAACATTTTGTTTTGTAGAACCAGCAACACTTTTATTTCATGAAGAGTTATTACAGATCTGCCACAGTTGCAGTACATATATGTTTGGCAGTTAGTTTCGAAACGTCTGGTTTATTCTCAATCATAACCTACTGAGCCTCCACTGAAAGTGTCTGATCTTAATGGCAGCCACACATAAACGGTTGCAAATGTCTCACATAAAGGTGCTGCCAATACAAGCCAATTTTAACTTGAGCAGATATTGGCACGAAACTGGTAAACAGCAGGAACATCGCACAGTCAAATAATTAAGAATGTTAAAGAGTATGCGGTTTTTAACAGGTATTTTTAATACCAAATTTCACATGAACTGTTAATTTTAAGAATTGGGGTTAATAACAATACATGTACATCTATATCTACATATCTACATATCTATATCTACATGACTACTCTGCAATTCACATTTAAGTGCTTGGCAGAGGGTTCATCGCACCACAATCATACTATCTCTCTACCATTACACTCCCTAACAGCGCGCGGGAAAAACGAACACCTAAACCTTTCTGTTCGAGCTCTGATTTTTCGTATTTTATTTTGATGATCATTCCTACCTATGTAGGTTAGGCTCAACAAAATATTTTCGCATTCGGAAGAGAAAGTTGGTGTCTGAAATTTCGTAAAAAGATCTCGCCGCGACGAAAAGCGTCTTTGCTGTAATGACTTCCATCCCAATTCGCGTATCATATCTGCCACACTCTCTCCCCTATTACGCGATAATAAAAAACGAGCTGCCCTTTTTTGCACCCTTTCGATGTCCTCCGTCAATCCCACCTGGTAAGGATCCCACACCGCGCAGCAATATTCCAACAGAGGACGAACGAGTGTAGTGTAAGCTGTTTCTTTAGTGGACTTGTTGCATCTTCTAAGTGTCCTGCCAATGAAACGCAACCTTTTGCTCGCCTTCCCCACAATATTATCTATGTGGTCTTTCCAACTGAAGTTGTTCGTAATTTTTACACCCAGAAATTGACAGCCTTGAGAATTGTACTATTTATCGAGTAATCGAATTCCGACGGATTTCTTTTGGAACTCATATGGATCACCTCACACTTTTTGCCCGCATCTCGTGGTCGTGCGGTAGCGCTCTCGCTTCCCACGCCCGGGTTCCCGGGTTCGATTCCCGGCGGGGTCAGGGATTTTCTCTGCTTCGTGATGGCTGGGTGTTGTGTCTTGTCCTTAGGTTAGTTAGGTTTAAGTAGTTCTAAGTTCTAGGGGACTGATGGCCATAGATGTTAAGTCCCATAGTGCTCAGAGCCATTTGAACCATTTGAACCTCACACTTTTCGTTATTTAGCGACAACTGCCACCTGCCACACCATACAGCAATCTTTTCTAAATCGCTTTGCAACTGATACTGGTCTTCGGATGACCTTACTAGACGGTAAATTACAGCATCATCTGCGAACAACCTAAGAGAACTGCTCAGATTGTCACCCAGGTCATTTATATAGATCAGGAACAGCAGAGGTCCCAGGACGCTTCCCTGGGGAACACCTGATATCACTTCAGTTTTACTCGATGATTTTCCGTCTATTACTACGAACTGCGACCTTCCCGACAGGAAATCACGAATCCAGTCGCACAACTGAGACGATATCCCATAGGCCCGCAGCTTTATTAGAAGTCGCTTGTGAGGAACGGTGTCAAAAGCTTTCCGGAAATCTAGAAATACGGAATCAACTTGAGATCCCCTGTCGATAGCGGATAGCGGAAGATTTATTCTGTAGCCCATTCTCCTTACTTAATTCCTTGCGATAGTTCAGAACACATTCATGTGATATAATACCGCTGACGACTACAAAATTCTTTCGTCAATGAAATTTTTCTGTGGCTTACCTCTGTAGTGCAGCCCTTCACAGGACACAATATTAGCCGTAATATCTGCATTCAGGATCTGTTTTTGAGATCTAGTTTTGTGCATTAAAGGCTGATTGTCTCGTCTACACCTTTGTGTGCAAATTTCTCCCATACTACTCTCACTCTGCTACGTCTATTAGAGATTGCATACTTGAGATTACCTAGACGTGCAAATTTCGATAGCATCTAAAGTGCCGTATGCGAAAATACGTCGCTCGTATTCAAAGCGCTGGCTTGCTTCGGGATCTTATCTCCCCCAGCTAATATCCGATCCTTTTTTTACCCTTCATTTCTTTTTGAAAGTTGAACACCCATTTGAGATTGAATTCGATATAGCAAGAACGGTTACTTCGATTAGATATATTGCATAGGTATCAAACAAGAAATTGATTAACGAACGTTGCTACTAAATATTCATTCGAAACGAATTTTAGGATAAACGAAAATCAAAATAGAACAATTTCAGTATAATAAGTCTTCTCCAGCTGCCAGTCCGACTTATTATTACATATTTTGACTTTCAGAATGCGCTGAAAATTTTAGAATTCTAGCACATTCACTTTGAAATGGAATTGCAGACATGATGAAGTCTTGGTAACATAAAAGGTATAATCATTCTTTGTAAAGCAGGAGAGTGGGAAATTGAAATGTAAACTACGCAAAACTTACTACAAAACTTGCTATCAGATTGATCAAATTCTTGCTGGATAATCAATAACCCAGAGCGAAACGCGCACCGTTTCGCGATGTTATTCACTTCATATGTTATTCTTGTAGTCAAAAACTCACAAATCTTGTCAGATTTTTTAATCATTGGTGTTTCATTTAATGCCGTCAACTTTTAATGCAGTTATTATTCCTAAAACAAAAATAAAATCAACGTAGTGGCCTTATCATAATCATTTGTATGCAGAAGAGGATGCTTTGCTTCGAGTCACCACTTAGCATAGGTAAAAGTAAAATTAATACATGAAGACGCTACGGTTCCATCCAGATTGTAAAACCACAAGTTAGTATAGCGAGCAGCTGTGTTGCCTTAGAAGTGATAATCAGAATGCTGTGTTGAACGATGAGCAAACATGAACGGTCGAGAAGGCTCAGCGTAAATCAGTAATTGAATAAGAGTTAAGCAGTTGATAATAAGGTTGGTTTGACATTGCATAGTTGTACTGACGTGACATGATCTTTCTCTCATCTGACCAGTGTTCCGCGTTACCAAGAACTTGTGAGGGACCTCAGTTTGTCATAGACTCCTCCTAGTATATATCTCCAAAATCTGTCTTTTACCAAAAACTACCGTCGTGCTAGGTAGCAGAAAAAAATGGTTCCGCCACACATGGAATTCAAATACGAGCACTCGTTATTCATGCTTATCGATAATGCTTCACAACTGGAAACCATCACTTCCCCGTAGCTACTGTCGGTTTCGTACAGTTGCAGCGTATTTTATTTTCTTTGACACCAAAGTCTGAGTACATCACTACAGGCAAAACAAGGAAAATTTAAATCTCGTTCTTAGCACAACCCTAAGAAGGAAGGAAGGGTGTAACGTCCCGCCGACGTCGTTAGAAATCAAAAAAGGGCTGAGGACTATGGGACTTAACTGCTGGAGTCATAAGTCCCCTAGAACTTAGAACTACTTAAACCTAACTAACCCAAGGACATCACACACATCCATGCCCGAGGCAGGATTCGAACCTGCGACTGTAGCGGTCGCGCGGTTCCAGACTGTAGCGCCTAGAACCGCTCGGCCACTCCGGCCGGCAATGTCGTTAGAGATGGAGCACAAGGTAGGTTAGCGTCAAGGATAGGGAAGGAAATCGGCCGTGCCCTTTTGCAGGAAACATTCCGGCATTTTCCTGAATCGATTTAGGGAAATCACGGTAAACCTAAGTCTGGATAGCCGAATGCGGAATTTGCGCCGTCGTCCTCCCGAATACGAGTCCAGTGTGCTGAACACTGCGCCAACACGCTCAGTACAACCAGGTGACATAAATTTATTCTCCTATGAAGTGAAAGTTGTTAAGGGGTGTGTAGATTGGGTAATTTTTAGCGTCAAGGGAAAAAATGTATGTAATGCAAAAAATCGATGACGTTGGACGTACTTGCACTAAAATATAAAGAGAATAATTACATGCCTTAAACGCATAAAAATTGTGGTGGTAGATTGGTGGGCCGGTTACTTGGCCATCAATGGTTCCTTATGTGCTATTCCAAAGGAGTGCGCTACGTGCCGAAATTGGCTTAAGCTTGTTCCTTCATTCCTTTCGTCATCAACTTCCCAACAAATGCATCGTTGATTGCGAATGAATGATCACTTCTTTCTTTATCATGTCAGTTTGTTTCTGACATGTGTAATTTTATAGTATGAGAGTCATCTGCATTCCAGCTCCACCTTTTCTAGGAACAATTGATACGGCCATGGTTCATGATCATTCACTATGTTGTACATTGATTTTAACAGGCTGATGTTAAAAAATGAAACATGGTCCGACAAGCTCAGGTTATTGCTCGTGCGTCGGCTGTACGTTGACAACTGACTGTACATCTTTCTGTAAAAACACTCTGTAAATAAGATTTTCTACATCTACGTGATTACTCTGCTATTCACAATAAAGTGCCTGGCAGAGGGTTCAATGAACCACCTTCAAGCTGTCTCTCTACCGTTCCACTCTCGAACGGCGCGCGGGAAAAAAGAGCACTTTAATTTCTCATTTCTCTTCTTTTATCGTGATGATCATTTCTCTCTATGCAGGTGGGTGCCAAGAGAATGTTTTCGCTATCGGAGTAGAAAACTGGTGACTGAAATATCATGAGAAGATATCGCCGCAACGACAAACTCCTTTGTTTTAATGATTGCCTCTTTCACGTAACATGTCTGTGGCACTACCTCCCCTATTTCGCTATAATACAAAACGAGCCGCCCTTCTTTGTACTTTTTCCATGTCATCCGGCAGTCCTACCTGATGCGGATCCCACACAGTACAGCAATACTGCAGAATAGGGCGGACAAGCGTGGTGTCACATAGACCTGCCGCACTTCTGAGTGTTCTGCCAATGAATCGTAGTCTTTGGTTTGCTCTACTTACAACATTATCTATGTGATCGTTCGATCTTGTTCCATGATATGTTAAGGCCAATGCCTTTCCCTGATTATCGGGCCACATTCAACGCCGTTTAACTACTAGCTGCCTGCCAATTTCATTACGTACCTGTCAACACGCTGCGTCTATGTTCAAAATTCGGGGGTCATACTTACCGTATATATTGAAATGGGACCACTCTCCGTCATTTTTGGCCACTCATATTGCGTACAGGGTGAGTAACCTAAAACTTGCGCCGAACATTTCCCTTATCATAAGAAGTCGCCCTCAATCTACCAACGGCCTTGTCAGAGGAGGCATAGGAGCAGGCAGACATTCCGAGCACTTTCTTGCCCTTGGGGTGGGAAACTGCCCCTACAGGCGGAATAGTCAGCAATGATCAACGGCACGAGGATGAAGGAGGCAATAGAAACCAGTGTGTTTAAGATTCATACTGTGTAACAACAGCACATGTGACCTCTGAGAAAAAATAGTTGAGTGACCAATGAAAGAGCCGGCCGCTGTGGCCGAACGGTTCTAGGCGCTTCAGTCCGGAACCGCGCGACTGCTACGGTCGCAGGTTCGAATCCTGCCTCGGGCATGGATGTGTGTGATGTCTTTAGGTTAGTGAGGTTTAAGTAGTTCTAAGTTCTAGTAGACTGATGACCTCAGATGTTAAGTCCCATAGTGCTCAGAGCCATATGAACCAACGAAAGGATAACGTTCTACGGATCTGGATGTGGAATGTCAGTAATTTGAATTTGGCCGGGAAATCAGAAATTCTGAAAAGGAAAATGCTAAGGCTCAGTTTAGATATAGTGGGGATCAGTGAAGTGAAAAGGGAAGAACACAAGGATTAACGAAATTAGAATTATATATTAATACCTTCAGCTGCTGACGGGCGTTGATATATACAGACGCTTTATCCACCTGAACCACCTAGGGCACAGATAATAACGCGACTGCAGGGACTATCCCGCGCACGCCTCCCGCGAGACCCACATTCTGACCTTATATGTCCACATCCGTAGTTTCCCTACCCAACACATTCATTACTCGTGGAAGATATTCTTAACAAGTCCCGTAAGAGTTCGGGTAGTATGTGTGCATCCGCACAGAAGAAGAAGGTCATGGCCGGTATCCATCTGAGCCACCGAGGGCTTCGAAAGAACAGACACCATATCCATGTAAGTATACAAGGATTAACGGTCAGGGGAATATAGGATCACATCAGCAGCAGCAGAAAATGGCATAACGGGAGTTGGATTCGTTACGAACAGGAAGTTAAGGCAAAGAGTGAATTACTGTGAACAGTTCAGTGACAGGGTTATTCTCATCACAATCGACAGCAGACCAACACCGACAATAATACTTCAGGTATACATGTCGACGTCGCAATCTGAAGATCAAGAGGTACAGAAAGTATATTAGTATATTGAAAGGATAGTACAGTACGTGAATGGAGATGAAAATCTGACATGGGGGACTGTAATGCAGTTGTAGGGGAAGTAAAAGAAGAAAAGCTTACAGGAGAATATAGGCTTGGAACCGGCAATGAGAGAGGAGAAAGACTAATTGAGTTACGTAATAAATTTCAGCTAGTAATAGCTAATACTCTGTTCAAGAATCACAAGAAGAGGAGTTATACTTGGAAAAGGCCGGGTGATACGGGGAGATTACAGTTAGATTACATCATGGTCAGACAGAGACTTCGAAATCTGATACTGGGTTGTAAGGCATACAAGTAGCAGCTATAAACTCAGATCACAATTCAGTAATGATGAAGAGTAGGCTGAAGTTTAAGAGATTAGTCAGGATGAACACGCAAAGAAGGCTGTCGATACAGCAATAAGGAAGAGCTCAGTAGGCAGTGAAGTTGAAGAGAAATGGATATCTCTAAAAAGGACAATCACAGAAACAGGAAAGAAAAACATACATACAATGAACTGCAAAGATACCTTGGACAACAGATAAAATACTTCTGTTGATCGATGAAAGGAGAAAGAACAACAAAAATTGTTCAGGGAAATTCAGGGATAGATACAAGTCGCTGGGGAATGAAATAAATAGGAACTGCAGGGAAGCTAAGACGAAATGGCTGCATGTAAAAAGTGAAGAAATCGAAAAAGAAATTATTGTCGGAAGGATTGACTCGGCATATATAAATTCAAAACAACCTGCGGCGAAATTAAAAGCAAGGTTGGTAACATTAAGAGAGCAGTGGGAATTCGACTCTTAAATGCAGAGGAGAGAGCGGATGGGTGGAAAGAGTACTCTGAAGGTCTCTATGAGGAGCAAGACTTGTTTGATGACGTGACAGAAGAATAACAGGATAGAGATGCAGCCCCAGTGTTAGAAGCAGAATGTAAAAGACTTTTGGAGGCCTTCCCATTGATTACGGCAGAGGTATAGACAACACTCCATCAGAATTTCTAAAATGCTAGGGGAACTGTCAACAAAACGACTACTCATGTCGGTGTGAATAATGTACGAGTGTGGCGATTTACCATCTGACTTTAGGAAGAACATTAGCCACAAAATTCCCAAGACTGCAGGAGGCAAAAGTGCGAGAACTAACGTACAATCAGCTTAACAGCTCATGCATCCAAGTCGCTGACAAGAACAATATGAAGAATAAGGGGGAAAAATGTATTAGATTCTGTTAGATGACAATCAGTTTGGCTTTAGAAAAAGTAAAGGCACCGGAGTTGCAGTTCTGGCGTTGCGGTTGATAATGGAAGCAAGACTAAAGAAAAATCAAGACACGTTATTACGATTTATCAACATGGAAAAAAGCGTTCAACAATGTTCAGAATTCTGAGTAAAATGGGACTGAAGCATAGTGAAAAACGGGTAATCTACAAAATGCACAAGATAAAAGAGGGAACAATATGAGTGGAAGACGAAGAACGAAGTACTTTGATAAAAAGGTTGTATGACAAGGATGTAGTCTTTAAAAAAATGGTTCAAATGGCTCTGAGCACTATGGGACTTAACAGCTGAAGTCATCAGTCCCCTAAACTTAGAACTACTTAAACCTAACACACATCCATGCTCGAGGCAGGATTCGAGCTTGCGACCGTAGCAGTCGCACGGTTCCGGAATGAAGCGCCTAGAACCGGCCGCCCACCGCGGCCGGCGATTACAGGATCTGTTGAATGGAATGAACAGTCTAATGAATACAGAATACGGATTGAGAGTAAATCGAAGAAAGGCGAAATAATGAGAAGTAGCAGAAATGAGAAGAGCGAGAAGTTTAAGATCAGGATTGGTGATGACAGAGTAGTTGAAGTTAAGGAATTCTGCTAAGTAGGCAGCAAAATAACCCGTAACGGTCGCAGCAGGTAGACATCAAAACCAGCTAGCATTGGAAAAGAGTAGTCTATTAATATGAAACCTAGACCTTAATTTAGGAAGAAATTTCAGGGAATGTACGTTCGGAGCACAACGTTGTATGGTAGTAAAACATGGACTACGGGAAAATGAGAAAAGAAGAAAGTCGAAGCATTTGAATTATGGTCTTACAGAAGAATATTGAAAATTAGGTGGGCTAATAAGGTGAGCAATGAGGAGGTTCTCTGGAGAGACAAGAAGTAGGGACAGCACGGTAGCACATCTGTTAAGACATCACAACGTAACTTCCATGGTACTAGTGGCATCTGCAGAGGGCGAAAACTGTAGGGGAAAACAGAGATTGGAATATGCTCAGCAAATAATTGAGGACGTAGGTTGAAAGCCCTACACTGAAATGAAGAGGTTGGCAAGGGAGAGGAAATCGTGGCGGGCAGCATAATTAGTCAGAAGATTGATGACAAAAAAACGACTCTTTCTGCAAAGACATATCAACTACACCCTACGATATGCAACGACGTATTGCTGCAGCCTACTGGGTATCTCAATGTAATACCAGCACGAGTGAACCACTCGTTCCATACCAGACTGAAAGCTTATGCTACAGGTGGCCATTTTGAAAACAACATGTGATGGTCAATTGTCTCGTTACTGGTCAGAGTCCACATAACTGGTGCATGTTCTTTAGTCTGTGTTACCACGGGTATTTTATATGTGTCGATGTGGGAATATTCAAAAATATGATATCTCGTAAACGATTCGCACTAGAATCCTGCAACAAACACCATTAATATTCTAATTTGCCCTACTTATTTTTCTAATGTGAATAGATATTGTTCCATTGAAAAAGTGTGTTTTTGTAAAACAAAATGCACATTATAAGTATTATTACAATCTTTTGATTGGCTAACAATATGAGTTCCTGTCTACAAATTCGTTTTGTGAAAATCGCATGTCAATAGGATTTTCCATTTCCGCAATATTTGGGGCGCAAGTTTCAGATGATTCAACCTTTATTTACGAAATTTAAGTATCATCAAAATAGTATTACCACCAACTGCAAACTGAGGAAAGACAGACGAGCCAACAACAGAAAAGATGTATTAGAATAAACTGCAGGCACGCTCAAAATGAATAGTAACACCTTGACAAAAACTTCTAAAATTCCTGTATGGAATGCGAATACAAGCTGAGGCATTATTAATTACGTAACACTACGAGAAACCGGTTACGCTACAGATCATTAAATTGAGAGTACACATGGCAAAAGAGGTCCTGATGGGCTTCAGAAGGAAACCCAACGGGTAATTGAGCGTGTGTTGCTAATCACAGGCTGTGTCAGGAAATAGCCCGCAAGTGTTAGATAACTGGGTTCCCCCACGTCTCTCTGAGTCGGCCAATCAATTATACCGAGTTAAACAAAGTAAAGGCATAAATAGTTAATGCGGTTCAGAAATATGACTAAAATTACAGTTCACAAAAACAGTAAATTGCTAATTACCTTGTCCGGCAACTTGACTGGCCAGCGAAGGGAAATAGCGTGATTGATTTTTTTTGTAAAACGAACGAGAGGGGCTTGGTGGAGGGGGAAGATCCCAATAGAGGAGGCCTTCTGGCAGCGAAAGTTATATGTGCGGTAGATCAAAGAGGAGTTTCCACAGAATTACCTCATGAAAGGAAGTTACGGGCGTAAAATGATGCGGCCAATTACATTCATGTCACGATCGGGATTAGTGATTGCTCGGGGGTCAGGGGAAGGGTGTAACCGGCGAGATGGGGACGGACGGTCGGCCCCTAATGGCGCAGGGGAGCGCCAGCAATCGGGCGAAGGACGAGCGCGTCTTCGCACCATTATCCCTGCGACCGAGTGCAGCAATCAGGAGCCAATCAAGGGGCCCGTTTAAGAGCTTGTCGCCGGTGGCTGCTTCGCAGTTGTTTCCAGGAGAATACAGCTTCTCCAGTTGCTTCTCTAAGAGTTTTTATGACTCTCTGGAAAATTGTTACCTGGAGATTATTCTCTGTTGAGACAAGTGATCCTACAGGATTCTCGCACTGTACGTGTCCGTGTCGCTTCTAATCTATGTTTTAGAAGTATACGAATATTTTAATTACACTGTAATGCGCACTGTTCACTTACAAGGGGACCACACCCAGTCCTCATCACCGATTTCGTCCAGATCTGTGGCAGGACTCTACAGCGTGTTTCCGTAACAGAGAGCAAAAGTTTAACAGGACATAGAAGTTGTTCTACTGTACAATTTGTGTTAGAGCAGCCAGCTTGAGGAGATAATAGGAATAAAATCATAGTAGTGCGTACTTTTTTGTTATATTATTTACAATTACCTGCAAATACCATGAATGGCACAATGAACATAACATTTGTACTGTATCTTACAAAATATGGTGATACTGACGGCCATAGCATTGGCAAACAAGATTTTGACAGACCCTGACAAATATCCCTGGAGTGTTTCGAATCAAATCACAGACAGCTACAATTCTGGCAGTTAATTCCATCTCCGTATCCACTGGGATCTCGTATACGAGCGACTTTAGATATCCCCATACGAAATAATAAAGGGGATTCAGATCACGTGACCTCTCAATCCATAGTATAGGGCCTCCTCTTCCAGTCCAGTGACCAGGAAACACTTGCTAGTAATGAGGCTCGTCCTCGTAGTTTCCTTCCAGGAAGTAAAGAATGTGTATGTAAATAAACAGTACAGCACGCGTAAACTTGTACTCATGTTAGTTGTAAATAAGTTAGAAAGCAGTAATGCTGGACAAAGCGGTAGACAAGTTTACTTCCATACCTCCTTAAGCTGGCTTCTACGACTCCAGGCTCCCTACCTCATATTGTTCAGCGGAGCATTCTCTATGTCCTTTTACATTTTTGCACGCTGTTGCGGAAACACCCTGCATGAAAGGCTTGGTCAGAAATGAAAGTGACGGAAGTGGGAGCTCCAGATTGCCAAGCACTTATTTTTATTTTCAGTTTTTACGTTACGTTACTCACACTGCTACTAAACCACAATAATGTTCAATACATTATATTAATTAAAAGGGCATGAAAAGGAGAGGCAAAGAAAAATTTAGTATTATAAATAAATTACCAGCAAGGGTCTATAAGGCGAACACGAGAACTCCGTACGAGAAATTATATACCTCTATTATTTTGCAGTTGATGATTTACAGAGAGACCCGCCAGGTTAGCCGACAGCGGTAATGCGCTGCTTCCTGGACTCGGGTAGGCGAACCGGCCCCGGATCGAATCCGCCCGGCGAATTACCGACGTCGGCCGGTGTGCTGGACAGCCTGGATGTGGTTTTTAGGTGCTTTTCAGCACCCCGTTAGGTGAATACGGGGCTGGTCTCCACGTTCCGCCTCAGTTACACTATTCGTAAACATCTGAAAACGTTCACACTATTCCATGAATTACACTAGACGCAGACAGCTGGGGTACTTTAATTCCGTCCAGGAGGAGACGGGGTGGCGGCAGGAATGGCATCTGGCCACCCCTTAGAAACGAACCTTGCCAAATCCGTTCCTAACCATGCCGACCCTGCGAAACCATGAGACAAGGCACCAGTGAAAGAAAGATTCACACATAAAAGGGTGATAAGTATCGTGAAAACAGGGCAAAAAATAATTTTCACAGCGTCTTACACACGTGATAAAAGTCGTATTTTTACAGTTACATGGTCGTTTTAAAATTTCTTTAGAAAATCATACTTGGTTTACCTTTCTATAACGACGTATCTCATCGCCCAGTTTGGCAGTTAAGTATGTATAACACACCATTTCGCTAAATATTCTCGAGGATAGCTAGTGAAGCACAGTGGAATATGTCTTCTCTGGATGCGATTTCTTTTTCTCTTTCGATAGGAGCAGCTTTTTCACCACATTCTTCACCTGACAATAAAAATAGATATTGCAGAGTTGCATTAGGTGCCGAATGTTGCTCGAAGGCCTGAATGAAACTAACGGAATACGAAGTCATCTATGCTTCTATTAATGTTCCTTCTCGGAATGTTAGTTGCAGAGTCCTGGTGGACGCTGTAAGTACAGTACTTTCTTGGAAATACATTTGCAATCCCAGATTATCCTTTGCTTTTCATTTTTTTTTACTTTTTATGAAAATATTAATAAATACCATATCTTGAACATTATTTCGATTTGTTTGCAGTAGAAGTAACGCAAAAATTGAAAATTAAAAAAAGTTTTAACCTAGTTACTCGAACCTACGACCCACGAATTACTGTTCTGCTCTCTTTTGTCTTTTATCTAATTTTGTCCGATAATGTCCTTTGAATTTGTTCGTTGCCGTCGTCCCCTGACAGCTATTAAAGTTCATTATTGATCCATTCACTCAGTTTTATCATTACACAGGGCAGCTAACCCTCTGACCGCACACGCTGAGCTTCCGTGTCGGCAACTCTACGGTGCACCAACCGCCGCCTGATAATAAAGGACTCGACTCGAGCAAAAAATGTCATTTTTTCTAAACGCTTGGCCTTCTTCAGCTCCAACTTTCGCAGTTTCATTAACAGTACCATAAATTTGGGCGGAATCAATGATGATGAATAGTGTTTCGGAGCACTTCGTTCATCGGGACCTCCGCAACAGACCACCCCTACGTCTTCACATGTTGACTCAACGACATCGTCAATTACGATTGCAGCGAGCACGGAACCACCGAAATTCGACTATCGATCAGGGGAAACGCGTCGGCTGTCCGGTAAATCACATTTTTGGTACACTAGGTCGATGATCATCTCCACAAACGCCGTCATCGAGGTGAACGACGGCTCAAAACGTGCAGAGCGCCACGAACGCAGGCTGGTCGGAGCAGAATTATGCTACGGGAGACATTCTCCTGCGCTTGCATGGAACCTGTGGTAGTAATCGAAGACACGCTAACAGCTGAGAACCGTGCATCCCTTCATGCTTGACGTCTTCCCCGACGGTGGTATCATCTTTCAGCAGCATAAGTGTCCATGTCTCGGAGCCAGAACTGTGCTATAGTGGTTTGAGGAGAATTATAGTGAACTGATGTTATCTCGGCGACCAAATTCGCCTGATGTAAATTCGAGGGAACACATCTAGGTCGCTATCGTGCGCTATCACCGCGTACGCAAATCAGCGGCCCTTTATTTACACGAATTCATGACCTGTGTTTAGACATCTAATGACACATACCTCCACAAACCTACCAGAAAACTTCGGATCCTTGGTATGCAGAGTCAGTTATGTATTTTGTTGCAAAGACGAACAAACAGAGTATTAAGCAGGTGGTTATAATGTTTTCCCTCATCAATGTATATTCTCTAATGAAATTCATCGGCGTGCGTAGTGACCGTGCGGTTTGAGGCACCATGTCATGGATTGCGCGGCCCCTCCCGCCGGAAGTTCGTATCCTCCCTCGGGCATGAGTGTTAGAATTGTTCTTAGCATAAGTTACTTTAAGTAATGTGTAAGCCTAGGGACCGATGACATCAGCAGTTTGGTCCCTTAGGAATTCACACACATTTAAACGTTTTACGTTTGTGACCGAGGGCTTATTTGTTCCAATATAATTCTGACACGGTCACTGAACCTTAGCAGCTATGTTCAAAGCTTATTATTATTATTATTATTATTATTATTATTATTATTATTATTTGAATTCGTCGTAAATAATCCATCACGATATGAGAACGGTGATGTCAATACTTACAACACTAGAGGAAAAATGACCTATATTTCCCGCTGTTAAAGCTGTCAGTGGCTCAGAAAAGAGTTTAATATACTGCAACAAAAACTTTTAATCATTTTGACAATAACATAAAATGTCTGACAGGCAGCGAAGCAAGTGCTTAATTTAAAATCATTTCTCCTGGACATTCCTTCCATTTCATTTACGAATTTCTAGGTAAAACCTGGTAGCCAGTAAAAAAAAAGTGTAGTTACATGAACAGGACTAAAAATAATAATGTTAACATTAAACATGTCTACATTTCCTGTAAATTGGCTCGTTCCACATCATTTCGATAAAAGAATCGTTCAAGTAACTGATTGTACTGCACAGTTCCACATCTGGCATCTCGAACACGCAAGTCCCGAAATAGTATCAAACTGAAAGGCTTGCTCCAGTGCGTGAAGCACATGGAGGGCAATAGGGTAGCGATGCACTTATGTAACGACGTCAGAGGGAAAGTGAGGTTAATTAACGACTCTATTTCAACATTTATTACCTGGAAGAAAGAAACGTGAGCACCCGTCCTCGCATGTTTCCCGGCAGTGTGTGTTTGAGAACAAACCACATTGTCGTGGCGCCGCAACATCCTGTGGAACAATGCTGCCGGCCATATTGTTACCGAAATGACTTGCGCTGTAAACTCCGGCAGCGCTTCTTTATGCCCACCGGGCCGATGAGGGCTCGCCGGTGGACGTCCTTGGAAGCCATTGAGGCGGCGTGCTGGCACCTCACCTCATTGTCCGCGGGGCCAGTGTTTCGTTAATAACGGCGCGCCGGCCCGCTCTTGTGAACGGACGGCGTTCCTACACGCCTCCGGTAGCCGGCGTACGACTTAATATGCGACACGCAACGAACCCGGTCGAGAGGCCGTACAATGAAGCGTTCTTTGAAGCGGGGCCACAAAGGGCGTCGTCAGGTCCTCATTGTGGCGGAAGCCGCGCTGCCTGTTGCCGGGAGACGGGAGACCGCCCCGACCCAGCCAGCTGCCGGGACGCACACCTAGCGGGCTTCCCGCCGCACGCCGGCCGGAACTACAGAGAGCGGCGGTCCAGGGGCCGCCGCGATTCTGCGAACTGCGAGGCTAACTCTGAAAACAGTAGAAACGTCACCCATCCTCTGCTGGAGAAAGCTATTCGTACAAATTATTATACGAACCGCTTGTCAACTCCTTATTACATTACTGGCCAACAAAATTGCTACACCAAGAAGAAATGCAGATGATAAACGGGTATTCATTGGACAAATATACTAGAACTGACATGTGATTACATTTTCACTCAATTTTAGTGCATAGATCCTGAGAAATCAGTACCCAGAACGACCACCTCTGGCCGTAATAACGGCCTTGATACGCCTGAGCATTGAGTCAAACAGAGCTTGGACATCGTGTACAGGTACAGCTGCCCATGCAGCTTCAACACGGTACCACAGTTCATCAAGAGTAGTGACTGGCGTATTGTGACGAGCCAGTTGCTCGGCCACCATTGACCAGACGTCTTCAATTGGTGAGAGATCTGGAGAATGTGCTGGCCAGGGCAGCAGTCGAACATTTTCTGTATCCACGAAGGCCCGTACAGGACCTGCAACATGCGGTCGTCCATTATCCTGCTGGAATGTAGGGTTTCACAGGGGTCGAATGAAGGCTAGAGCCACGAGTCGTAACACATCTGAAATGTAACGTGCATTGTTCAAAGTGCCATCAGTGCGAACAAGAGGTGACCGAGACGTGTAACCGATGACACCCCATACCATCACGCCGGGTGATACGCCAGTATGGCGATGACGAATACACGCTTCGAATATGCGTTCACCGCGACGTAGCCAAACACGGATGCGACCATCATGATGCTGTAAAAAAATGATGTTTTCCGCAGCCACGGTCTTCGAGGCGATAGTACATGCTGCCATAAACGTCGTCGAACTGTTCATGCAGATGGTTATTGTCTTGCAAAAATCCCCATGTGTTAACTCAGGGATCGAGACGTGGCTGCACGATCCTTTATAGCCATGCGGATAAGATGCCTGTCATCTCGACTGTGTTAGTTTTTTTCTCCGCGTCTAACACTTTTCCCGGAAGTACATCAAAAATTTGCTATCTGGTGTTTCTGCGCAGTTGTAACTGCACCATCAAGTGGATACCCTTGTCAATACAGTGGATAATGGTCTGAGAAACGATGGGTAGCACTGGTCTAGCAGACGACCGTTTTCCAAATCCAAATCTGCAGGTAAGCGTAAGTCCAATAAATGCCACACTCAGACAAGCCAGCGTCCGCAGTGCCGCCACCTACGTGTGTTTATTGCCGGATGCTTGGAGGCACAGCTCACTATTGGCGACATGCTCTCCAGTTCCTGCCGTCCATCAGCTGAGACGTGCTTATCGATAGCGTAGCTACGTCACCCATTAGTGGATCTGTTGGATACAGCAGTTGTAACTAACAATGATTTGATATTAACTTTCGTACGTGATATTTGGTTCACAGCATCTATGAAATCGAGTACGTCAAACAACGCAGGAAAGTGGAATTCACGAGCGCAAGGACCTGTATGTAACCTTTTGTAAGGATACGAAGTGAAACAGTAACACAGGCTCAGTTGCAGGCATGTCTTACAGCAGGCTTCAGTTCGTTGGTAGGATACTGGGAAAATGCAAGTGGTCTACAAGGAAGCCTGCTTCCAAACTTTCTTGAGGCCTAGCCTGTAATATTGCTCAAGTCTGTCGACCCATACCAGATAGGCCTAACATGGAATATTGAACATATGCCAAGAAGGGCAGTACGGAACGTCACAGGTATGGTTCATTCACTCACCAGAATTGGCAGATTCTTCTTCAAGTGTAAACGCAAACCGTACAAGCTAACGTAATAGTGAATGGAGTGGCCGCGTAGTTTCAGGCTCCATGTCACGGGTTGCGCTGCCCCCCCCCCCCTACCCCATATATATATATATATATATATATATATATATATATATATATATATATATATATATATATATATGACGGAGAGTACGCAGGTGAGGTTGCATCATTATCATAGCAATAATTGACTGTGGAAGATCGTAGCTCTAGAATGACGAATGCACCCCAAGAAATTCATACGACGACGACTGCTTTGTGAGATTGCGCACCATTGAAGACAACGCATCACCAACGAGGCGACTTCTAGCCAACAGTCTGGCCGCTCAGATGAACCGTGTAGCTCCCTTCGAGTGTATAACGATACTTAGTGTCACAAATTTGTATTGCAGCGACAATCACAATAATCACAAATACACATGGAGACTGCGGGTCATCACCTGCCATGAACAGCCACAATTCCTCGGTAAGAGTGTGTGCATAGGCACAGCTGAACCAGTCTGGGAATATCAGCTCACTGTCATTATGGACTATGCACCATAGGAATCTAATTTCTGTCCGCTATTAGGTCCCTTGTAGGCTCAGGATCAATGACGCAAGTGTTGACCGTTCTGCGTTAAGAGGTGGTTTACTATCTTTTGGTTCAAAAATAAATTTTTTAATTGCACTTTTTTATCCATAAAAGTGTTTATAATCTACCCCTGAAACGGTTTTTCCGAATACGGAACGGAAATGTTTGTTATTCGGGGTTGAACAAAAAAATGCACCTGCCTGAGATTGGCCTTTTTCACGCACTAGTTTTTTTTCTTTCGAAGGACGAGTTATTGTGCCGGTGGTTGGGAGGAAACACACAAAATTCAAAGGAAAGTTTGAACGCGTGTGTTTGGAAGTTATCCCCCAAGCATCTGCATTCTGGTGCGACTTTCCTGGCAGTGAGCAGCTTCAACGAAGAGTATTCAGCAATTCTGAAGACCATGACAACGATGGACGTCACCCTGGGACTCCATTCGACGCAGTTCACCAAGCATTCCGACGACCACCGGATTCAAGCGGCCAAAAACCGCTTGTCACCGGCCGTACGAGCGGCTCTGAAGCAGCGCAGGATGGCACAGTTTCAAGCAGGACGCCCTCTATGAGGAAGAGGAAGGACTAGTTTATGGACCCGGAATAGCAGATTGAACGTACGTTGCATAATATTGCATTCATATGTAGTCAAAACTTCAAATGATTTTTTCTCAGAATGTTTTTTTTTTTTATTGTGCGGTATGGTAACTTCAAATCTACTAAACCGATTGGCATGATTCTTTGTTTCCGACGAAGCTAACTAAATTGTCTAAGAGTTTTACCACTTTTATTCCGATCCATCAATTATAAATATTTTTAATTGGCCGACGAAGTGGAAAAATCGATGAAAAAATCCTATAATTTTTTTCAAATGGCCACCATTTTGTTCCTATGGGCAAATAACTTTACCGAGGTACAACTTCTAAAGAATCTTATATACTTTGCTAACGTCAACTCAATTTTGATTACAGACCAGCCGGCTGACTTGTGACTTGCATCGAAATTTTGTTTCGTTCCGACGGCACTTCCACCTTTGTTTTTCGACATTTCCGGTCGAAAAAATTCCAGTTTGTAGAGGAAATATCAACAAACATTTTGACCAAATTTGATATTAATATCTATAACACGAGAAAAAAATTCTCAGAGAACATGCTTTTTTCGGGCCAAAGATAATAAACCTCCCCTTAAGTACCATTTACAATAGCAGTCTTAATTATTTACTACATACAGGGTGATTCAACTGTACCTACCATTCGATTTTTTGCAGCCTTAAGTGCCCACATATACCACATGCAAGATTTTCATATCCTCTCACTCACTACACGCAAACTGTTAGTTCTACATAAAAAACCAACCGGGTCTTTTTGTAGAGAATTTAATGTGGTTGAATTTTGTACTGGGATACGTTTTCGCTAGAGATCATGGCTTTCGAATTATTCAAGAAAAATGCATTTGAAGGTCACCTTCGTCAGTTGTTCTGGAATAATTCTAAAGCTACGGCCTCCAGCAAGAACCCACCTTAGTGTAAAACTTAAATACATTGCATTTCCTACAAAAAGGTCTTGTTTATTTTTTTCTGAAGAACTAATAGCTTTCGCGTAGCGAGCAGAATAATAGGAAAATCCAGCATATGGTACTTGAAAGCGTTGTGGGTTGCATAAAATCCAGCGGTAGGGGTAGCTGAATTACCTTGTATATTAAACTGCATTATTTTTGCTCTCTTCCTACTTGTAGTTAGCGTATTCCATGCATTCGTCGATCCTCGCGAAACCATTTCTTGTTTTTTCAGTACACTTAATGAGTGATCAAAAAGTGAGTATAAATTTGAAAACTGAATAAATCACGGAGTAATGTAGATAGAGAGGTACAAATTGACACACATGCTTGGAATGACATGCTGTTTTATTAGAACCAAAAAAATACAAACGTTCAAAAAATGTCCGACAGATGGCGCTTCATCTGATCAGAATAGCAATAATTACCATAACAAAATAAGACAAAGAAAAGATTATGTTCTTTACAGCAAATGCTCTATATATCCACCATCATTCCTCAACAGTAGTTGTAGTCAAGGATTAATGTTGTGAACAGCACTGTAAAACATGTCCGGAGTTATGCTGAGGCATTGGCGTCGGATGTTGTCTTTCAGCATCCCTAGAGATGTCGGTCGATCACGATTCAGGTAACCCCAAAACCAATAATCGCACGGACTGAGGTCTGGGGACCTGGGAGACCAAGCATGACGAAAGTGGCGTCTGAGCACACGATCATCACCAGACGACCCGCTCAAGAGATCTTTCACGCGTCTTGCAATATGGGGTGGAGCGCCATCCTGCATAAACATCGTACGTTCCAGCACGTGTTTATCAGCCAAGCTAGGGATGATGCGATTCTGTAACATATCGGCATACCTCTCACCCGTCACGGTAGCAGTTACAAAACCAGAATCACGCATTTCCTCTAAGAAAAAGGCCCGATAACGTTATATTTGGTAAATCCAACCCATACCGTGACTTTCTCGTCGTGCATTGGAGTTTCCACGACAGTTCTAGGATTTTCCGTAGCCCAAATTCTGCATTTGTGGGCGATGACAGACCCTCTGAGCGTGAAATGAGCTTCGTCTGTCCACAACACGTTACTCAACCAATCGTCATCTTCCGCCATCTATTGAAACTCCCACACCGCAAATGCCGTCCGCTTCACTAAATCGCCAGGTAACAGTTCACGATGCTGATGGATTTTGTACGGATAGAATCGGAGGGTACGCCGAAGTGCCAACCAAACAGTAGTGTATGGAATGCCAGTGCGACGTGCAACAGCACGAGCGCTGACTTCCCCGTGGATAGACGAACCCGCTAGTCTCCATTTCTTCCTGAACTGTCTCAACAGCATTACGCCTTGTGCTCGGTCGCCCACTACGGGGTCTATCGTCTAAACAACCCGTGGCTTCGAACTTCGAAATCATTCTCGCCACAGCTGCATTTGTCAACGGACCTTTACCCGTTCGAATCCCCTTCCTATGGCGATAGGATCGTAACGCTGAACTAGCAATTTCCCCACTCTGATAGTACAGCTTCACTAAAAGGGCCTTTTCAGGTAACGTCAACATGCTGCGAATGCTGGCGCATCTGATTCTCTCTCTCTCATTGCAGCACCTTTTATACACGATTGTCATGCGCAGTCACTGACGTTTTGCTGTCCAGCGCCATCTGTCGGACATTTTGTGAACTTTTTTTGGTTCTAATAAAACCCCATGTCATTCCAAGCATGTGTGTCAATTTTTATCTCTCTATCTACATTATTCCGTGGTTTCAACTGGTTCAACTGGCTCTGAGCACTATGGGACTCAACTGCTGTCGTCATTAGTCCCCTAGAACTTAGAACTACTTAAACCTAACTAACCTAAGGACATCACACACATCCATGCCCGAGGCAGGATTCGAACCTGCGACCGTAGCAGTCCCACGGTTCCGGACTGCGCGCCTAGAACCGCGAGACCACCGCGGCCGGCTATTCCGTGGTTTATTAAGCTTTCAAATTTATACTGACTTCTTGATCACCCGGTATTTGCAGCATCCTTCTATAAAACCATATGACAAACCCTTTGGTTTCTTCATGTCTAGTATCCCAGAGCTCAGGATGCACTCAACGGTACGATAACAAGATTGTATATGATGAGTCAGGACACTCCTTGAACTGGATCTACTCTTGATGTTCCCATTCTTATTGCTTGCTACACACATTTTGTTACGCGCTCGGAGGTAAATCAGAGCTGTTTGGGGCGAGCAGACGGGCGGCCACTTGTTGCGCCCTTGACATTGCGTAAGTAGGCCCTCTGCCGGCCTGACAAACAAGCGGACCTGTCGCGGCGGTAATTGCCGCTGGAATGCGTAACAGGCGGCCAGGTCCTCATGCCGCAGCGGGGCTCTCCAGGCGGGACTTAATAGCGGCGCTGGAGGCTGGAGGGCCGCCCAGCCGCACAGCGGGCCATTGTCTGCTGGCCTGCCCGCCCCCACCTGATTCATACCCCGTACACCGCACTGCTCACACCAGCAGCCGTCGCGTTCCGAAGCTTTCCTTTGCTCTTAACACGTTTCACTACTCATTTCTTCATATTGAGGTGATTTTCTTCAGTCCGTGTTTCTATGAACTAAACATACATTACTGGCCATTAAAATTGCTGCACCACGAAGATGACGTGTTACAGACGCGAAATTTAACCGACAGGAAGAAGATGCTGTGATATGCAAATGATTAGCTTTTCAGAGCATTCACACAAGGTTGGCGCCGGTTGTGACACCTAAAACGTGCTGACATGAGGAAAGTTTCCACTCGATTTCTCATACACAAACAGCAGTTGACCGGCGTTGCCAGGTGAAACGTTGTTTTTATGCCTTTTGTAAGGAGGAGAAATGCGTACCATCACGTTTCCGACTTTGATAAAGGTCGGATTGTAGCCTATCGCAGTTGTGGTTTATCGCATCGCGACATTGCTGCTCGCGTTGGTCGAGATCCAAATACTGTTAGCAGAATATGGAATCGGTAGGTTCAGAAGGGTAATACGGAACACCGTGCCGGATCCCAATGGCCTCGTATCACTAGCAGTCGAGATTACAGGCATCTTATACGCATGGCTGTAACGGATCGTGCAGCCACGTCTCGATTCCCGAGTCAACATATGGGGACGTTTGCAAGACAACAACCATCTGCACGAACAGTTCGACGACGTTTGCAGCAGCATGGACTATCAGCTCGGAGACCATGGCTGCGGTTACCCTTGGCGCATCATCACAGACAGGAGCGCCTGCGATGGTGTACTCAACAACAAACCTGGGTGCACAAATGGCAAAATGTCATTTTTTCGAATGAATCCAGGTTCTGTTTACAGCATCATGATGGTCGCATCCGTGTTTGGCGACATCGCGGTGAATGCACATTGGAAGCGTGTATTCGTCATTGCCGTACTGGCGTATCACCCTGCGCGATGGTATGGGGTGCCATTGGTTACACGTCTCGGTCACCTCTTGTTCGCATTGACGGCACTTTGAACAGTGGACGTTACATTTCAGATGTGTTACGACCCGTGGCTCTACCTTTCATTCGATCCCTACGGAACCCTACATTTCAGCAGGATAATGCACGACCGCATGTTGCAGGTACTATACGGGCCTTTGTGGATACAGAAAATGTTCAACTGCTGCCCTGGTCAGCACATTCTCCAGATCTCTCACCAATTGAAAACGTCTGGTCAATGGTGGCCGAGCAATTCGCTCGTCACAATAGGCCAGTCATTACTCTTGTTGAACTGTGGTATCGTGTTGAAGCTGCATGGGCAGCTGTACATGTACACGCCATCCAAGCTCTGTTTGACTCAATATCCAGGCGTATCAAGGCCGTTATTACGGCCAGAGGTGGTTGTTCCGGGTACTGATTTCTCAGGATCTATGCACCCAAATTGCGTGAAAATGTAATCACGTGTCAGATCTAGTATAATTTTTTTTTCCCCAATGAATACCCGTTTATCATCTGCATTTCTTCTTGGTGTAGCATTTTGAATGGCCAGTAGTGTATAGTTTGAGGGTTCCGTCTTCAACAAAACACAATTTTCGTAATAACATGAAACACCTGTAGTCGTTGTTTTTGGTGTCATTTTTTTTATATTTCAAACGTTTCGGTGACTCAGTACACCATCTTCAGGCTTTAACTGGCGCTGAGGGCTGAGCTCCAATCATACACCCGATGGCATCAGTGGCCAACATCTATGAACTGTATTCTGTAGTATACTGTAAAAGCAATGTTGTGTCTGAAACCATCAAACACCAATGAAATGAGATGCGGGTAATTAATGGTTGCAGATACAACATCGCTTTTACAGCATTCTGCGGAAGGTAATTGATAGATGCTGGCCTTTGACGGTATCAGGTATACGATAGGAGCTCATCTCCTCAGCGTCAGTTTAGGCATGAAGATGGTGTACTGAGTCACCGAAAGTGGTTGCGATATAACAAAATAACATCAAAACGATGACTACAGGTGTTGCATGTTATTACGTGACTGACCGGCTGAAGTCCCGAAGACTATCATCACAAGGATGGACGTACAGAAACACAATTTTGTCCTCTTACTTTACTCACGTATGTTTTGATAATGCGACAGTGCATTGCATGAACTTTCGGGATTGCAATCGGTTAACGTTGATTTCTTGCCACGATATTACTTCTGATAAACATTCAGCCATCTTCAGGTGAGGGTTTTGTACTGGACATTGCTAGTTCGCGTCGCTAATTCTACACCAAATTTTTTTGAAAGAATACACTCCCATTTGAATATGCGTCATTGTATTTTTCTTCGGTTTTACGCTATTATCGAGTACAATGCTTAAAGTCCTTAGACCATTAACACGTCGTATCTGGAAAAGTCGGTACAAGGCTAGCACATGCCTTGAAGATGTAAATACAACGAAGAGACAAAGAAACTAGTACACACGCATAATCACGTGTAGGGCCACCCGCGAGCATGCAAAAGTACCTCAACACAACGTGACATGCACTCGACTAATGTCTAACTGACAGCATGAATCGCGCAGGGCTGTCCATAAATCAGTAAGAGTACGGGAGGGTGGAGATCTCTTATAAACAGTACGTTGCAAGGCGTCCCAGGTGTGCTAAATAGTGTTCATGTCTAGGAAGTTTGGTCGCCAGCGGAAGTGTTTCAACTGAGAAGAGTGTTCCTGGAGCCAGTCTGTAGCAATTCTGGAAGTGTTGGGTGTCGCATTGTCCTGCTGGAATTGCCCAAGTCCCTCGAAATGCACAATGAACATGAATGGATGCAGGTGATCAGACAGAATGCTTATGTACATGTCACCTGCCAGAGTCTTAGATAGACGTAACAGTGGTCCCATATCAGTACAACTGCAAATGTCCCACACCATTACAGAGCCTCCACCAGCTTGAACAGTCCCCTGCTGACGTGCAGAATCAATGGATTCATGAGGTTGCCTCCATACCCGTACACGTCAAGCCACTCGATACAATTTGTTTATTAATACTGTTAATAATAGTAGTTACTTCCCTTGTAGAGTAAGTTTGTGATTATTGTAGTCAGGTTTAAACATCTTATTGTAGTAGCGGAACTTAAAAAAAGTAAAATTTTACCATGAGTGAGAAGTGTGGGCTGTGCCGTAGGTTCGTGAGTAGTGGGTTGCGGTGTGAGACTTGTTCGAAGTATTTTCACTGGGGGGAATGCAGTGGGGAAGCCAGTGGGCTTTCTGGTGAGATCCTCTCCTGGAACTGTAGGTTATGTAGCAAGAGTAAGTTGATAGAGGAGCAGGAGCGTAAGATCTGTGCCCTTCAGGTGCAGTTGAAAAACGCACAGGAGGAGCTAGATAGGATGAGGAGGGAGAAGGGGGTTGGGGAATGGGAGCTGGCTGTTGGTAAGAGATCTGCTAGGAGAAGGAGATTTTCAGAGTTTTACTATAGGTGTTTGCAATAGATATGACCAACTGTCAGAGTCTAGTGGAGAGGAATCTCTAGTAGATGTAGATGTAGGAAGTATGCAGCAGACCTCAGTAGTTACGGTGGCTAGAACAGTTGCAAGGTCGACGAGGAAGAAGAAGGTTCTGGGGTTAGGTAGTTCTCATGGCAGAGGTGTAGCCCAGCAGTTGCAGGAAGTGCTGGGGAGTGAGTACCAGGTCACCAGCATTGTGAAGCCTAATGCAGGATTGCCTCAGGTGACTGTTAATATAGGGGGGTTATGTAAGGGTTTTACTAAAGACGATCAGGTAGTGATTGTGGGTGGGGCTGGTAATAGTATTGATAGGGATGGGGAGTATGACATAGATGGTGACCTGGAAAAGATAGCCACTCGCACTGGCAACACCAATGTGCATTTCATGGAACTGTTTCAGCATCACGATCGGCCTTATCTTAATACAGCCGTCAGGCGTAATAACATGGGGATGCGCTGATGACAGAAAGCATGGGTCACATTTCAGTGGTGTCGGTGGAGTCTATCAGCAGGACGGGTTTCACTAGACATGGCCTGCACCTCAACAGGTATGGGAAGGGAAGGTTAGCAAAGCTTATAGGTGACAGCATAGGTGGGGTTGGTGGGATCACTCATGGGAAAATTCCTGCAGTAGTGGGTGTTAGAGCTGCACCTTTTTTAGATTGAAGTCAGCTGATAGGTATTCCTGCTTAGGGGAAGTCTCTCTAACAAAGGAACCACTTTTGACAAAGCTTAGGTATTCGAGAAATGAGGGAATTAGTATATTTCATCAAAATATACAAGGTATTAGAGATGAAGTTAGTGAAATGCTTATAGATGTTGACTCTGAAATGATTGGTGTATCTGAACACTTCTTAAATAAGGAGATAATTCAGAGGCTTCCTTTACCAGGATACAGGTTGGCTGGCAGCTTTTCGAGGAGCTCTTTGCAGTATGGGGGAGTAGCCATGTATGTGAAAAACGGAATCTCATTTGAGTCAATTGATGTTTCAAAGTACTGCACTGAAAAGGTGTTTGAATGTTGTGCAGGTGTGGTTAAATTTAATGGAGCTAATCTTCTAACTCTTGTTATTTATAGATCCCCAGACTCTGATTTCACAACATTTTTGCTAAAGCTAGAGGAGGTTCTTGGTTCACTTTATAGGAAATACAAAAAGCTAGTTATATGTGGTGACTTCAATATTAATTGTAAAAGTGATTGTGCAAGGAAGAGGATGCTGGTAGACCTCCTTAATTCATATAATCTTATGCAAACCGTATTCTTTCCAACGAGAGTGCAAGGGAACAGTAGAACAACCAAAGACAACATTTTTGTTCATTCCTCATTACTAGAAGGGCATTCTGTTAGCAAAACGGTGAATGGCCTTTCAGATCATGATGCACAAATTTTAACTCTAAAAGATTTTTGTGCTGCAACACGTGTTACATATAGTCATCAGCTGTTTAGGAAAGCTGAGACCTTTGTAAACCTTATCAAGGAACAAGAGTGGCAAGATGTTTATAGCGCTGATACAGTAGACGATAAATATAATGCTTTTCTCAAGACTTTTCTCGTGCTCTTTGAAAGTTGCTTTCCGTTAGAACGTTCAAAACAGGGTACTAGCACAAACAGGCAGCCTGGGTGGCTGACTAGAGAGATAAGAATATCTTGTAGAACAAAGTGGCAATTATATCAATACGTTAGAAACAGTCAGAATCTAAATGCAGCAGCCTATTACAAACTGTATTGTAAAGTGCTTAAAAATGTTATTAGAAAGGCAAGAAGTATGTGGTATGCAGATAGAATAACTAAGTCTCAGGATAAAATTAAAACCATATGGTCAGTCGTAAAGGAAGTGGCTGGTCTGCAGAGACAGGTCGAGGATATAGAATCAGTGCGTAGTGGGAATGTCCGTGTTAATGATAAGGCGCATATATGTACAGTATTTAATAATCAGTTTCTGAATGTAGCAGGTGAACTAAATAGAAACCTAGTCCTAACAGGGAATCATATAGCGCTCTTAGAAAAATGTGTTCCGAGACTGTTACCTGAAATGCTCCTCCATGATACTGATAAGAGGGAGATTGAGTTAATAATTAAATCACTAAAGACCAAGAACTCTGATGGATATGACGGGGTATCTAGCAGAATACTGAAGTATTGTTCTATGTATGTTAGCCCAGTACTTCGCCGTATCTGTAACTTTTCCTTTAGGAGTGGTCGGTTTCCTGGCCGATTAAAGTACTCGGTAGTGAAGCCACTTTATAAAAAGGGAGACAGGGATAATATTGACAATTATAGACCTATTTCTATGCCATCGGTGTTTGCTAAAGTTATCGAGAAGGTTGTATATACAAGGTTACTGGAACATTTAAATTCACATAATTTGCTGTCAGATGTTCAGTTTGGTTTTAGAAATGGTTTAACAACTGAAAATGCTATATTCTCTTTTCTCTGTGACGTTTTGGACGGATTAAATAAAAGGTTGCGAACGCAAGGAGTTTTCTTTGATTTAACGAAGGCTTTTGACTGTGTTGACCACAAAATATTACTGCAGAAGTTGGACTATTATGGAGTAAAGGGAGTAGCTTAAAATTGGTTCGCCTCTTACTTTAAGAACAGAAAGCAGAAGGTAATTCTCTGCAATATTGACAGTGGTAGTGATGTTCAGTCGCAATGGGGCAGGGCACTGTTAAGCGGGACGTTCCCCAAGGGTCGGTGCTGGGGCCACTGCTGTTTCTTATTTATACACTCCTGGAAATGGAAAAAAGAACACATTGACACCGGTGTGTCAGACCCACCATACTTGCTCCGGACACTGCGAGAGGGCTGTACAAGCAATGATCACATGCACGGCACAGCGGGCACACCAGGAACCGCGGTGTTGGCCGTCGAATGGCGCTAGCTGCGCAGCATTTGTGCACCGCCGCCGTCAGTGTCAGCCAGTTTGCCGTGGCATACGGAGCTCCATCGCAGTCTTTAACACTTGTAGCATGCCGCGACAGCGTGGACGTGAACCGTATGTGCAGTTGACTGACTTTGAGCGAGGGCGTATAGTGGGCATGCGGGAGGCCGGGTGGACGTACCGCCGAATTGCTCAACACGTGGGGCGTGAGGTCTCCACAGTACATCGATGTTGTCGCTAGTGGTCGGCGGAAGGTGCACGTGCCCGTCGACCTGGGACCGGACCGCAGCGACCGCAGCGACGCACGGATGCACGCCAAGACCGTAGGATCCTACGCAGTGCCGTAGGGGACCGCACCGCCACTTCCCAGCAAACTAGGGACACTGTTGCTCCTGGGGTATCGGCGAGGACCATTCGCAACCGTCTCCATGAAGCTGGGCTACGGTCCCGCACACCATTAGGCCGTCTTCCGCTCACGCCCCAACATCGTGCAGCCCGCCTCCAGTGGTGTCGCGACAGGCGTGAATGGGGGGACGAATAGAGACGTGTCGTCTTCAGCGATGAGAGTCGCTTCTGCCTTGGTGCCAATGATGGTCGTATGCGTGTTTGGCGCCGTGCAGGTGAGCGCCACAATCAGGACTGCATACGACCGAAGCACACAGGGCCAACACCCGGCATCATGGTGTGGGGAGCGATCTCCTACACTGGCCGTACACCTCTGGTGATCGTCGAGGGGACACTGAATAGTGCACGGTACATCCAAACCGTCATCGAACCCATCGTTCTACCATTCCTAGACCGGCAAGGGAACTTGCTGTTCCAACAGGACAATGCACGTCCGCATGTATCCCGTGCCACCCAACTACCCTGGCCAGCAAGATCTCCGGATCTGTCCCCCATTGAGCATGTTTGGGACTGGATGAAGCGTCGTCTCACGCGGTCTGCACGTCCAGTACGAACGCTGGTCCAGCTGAGGCGCCAGGTGGAAATGGCATGGCAAGCCGTTCCACAGGACTACCTCTAGCATCTCTACGATCGTCTCCATGGGAGAATAGCAGCCTGCATTGCTGCGAAAGGTGGATATACACTGTACTAGTGCCGACATTGTGCATGCTCTGTTGCCTGTGTCTATGTGCCTGTGATCTGACCCCAGGAATGTGTCAATAAAGTTTCCCCTTCTGGGACAATGAATTCACGGTGTTATTATTTCAATTTCCAGGAGTGTATAAATGATATGCCTTCTAGTATTACAGGTGATTCAAAAATATTTCTGTTTGCTGATGACACCAGCTTGGTAGTGAAAGATATTGTGTGTAATATTGAAACAGTATCAAATAATGTAGTTCACGAAATAAGTTCGTGGCTTGTGGAAAATAATTTGATGTTAAATCACAGTAAGACTCAGTTTTTACAGTTTCTAACTCAGATTTCAACAAGAACCGATATTTTGATCAGACAGAATGGGCATATTATAAGCGAGACGGAACAGTTCAAGTTCCTAGGCCTTCGGATAGATAGTAAGCTGTTGTGGAAAGCCCATGTGCAGGATCTTGTTCAGAAACTAAATGCTGCTTTATTTACCATTACAACAGTATATGAAATAAGTGACACTTCAACACGAAAAGTAGTCTACTTCGCATATTTTCATACGCTTATGTCGTATGGTATTATTTTTTGGGGTAATTCTTCTGATTCAAAAAGGGTATTTTTGCTCAAAAATGGGCTGATCGAGCTATATGTGATGTAAGTTCAAGAACCTATTGTCGACCCATATTCAATAGTCTGGGAATTCGGACATTGCCCTCACAGTATATATTTTCTTTAATGTCGTTTGTTGTTTGCAATATTAGCCTATTCCCAAGAGTTCGCAGCTTTCACTCAGTTAATACTAGGCAGAAATCCAATATGTATGTGGAATGCACTTCCTTGACTCTTGTGCAGAAAGGAGTGCAGTATTCTGCTGCATCCGTTTTCAATAAGCTACCACAAGAACTCAAAAATCTTAGCAGTAGCCCAAACTCTTTTAACTCTAAAGTGAAGAGTTTCCTCGTGGCTCACTCCTTCTATTCTGTAGAGAAACTCCTGGAAGATCTAAAAAATTAAGCAAATTCCTGTGTTACACTGTTGATTTTCTTTATTTAAACTTACTTGTCACCTGAATATGTTTTTAATATTTCATTTCACCTGTTTCTAATATCGTGTTATAATTTCATGTATTGACTTGTCCCATGACCATGGAGACTTCTCCTTAATTTGGCCCCACGGAACAATAAATAAATAAAATATAAAATAAAACGGGCACCATGCTTCCAGTCATCAACAGTCCAATGTCGATGTTGACGGGCCCATGCGAGGCGTAAAGCTTTGTGTCGGGTAGTCATCCAGGCTACAACAGTAGGCCTTCGGCTCTGAAAGCTGTTTCGTTGAATGGTTCGAAGGCTGACACCTTGTTGGTGGCCTAGCATAGAAATCTGCAGCAATTTGCGGAAGGGTTGCACTTCCGTCACGTTGAACGATTGTCTTCAGTAGGATCTTTCTCCGGTCGCTGCGATGTCGGAGATCTGATATTTTACCGGATTCCTGACATTCACGGTACACTCCTGAAATGGCCGTACGGTAAAATCCACATTTCATCGCTACCTCGGAGATGCTGAGTCCGATGGCTCGTGCACCGACTATAACACCACGTTCAAACACACTTAAATATTAGTAACCTGCCATTGTAGCAGCAGTAATCGATCTAAGAACTGCGCTAGACACTTGTCTTATATAGGCGTTGGCGACCTCAGCGCTGTATTCTGCCTGTTTACGTATCTCTGTATTTGAGTATGCATGCCTTTAACAGTTTCTTTGGCGCTTTAGTGTATGTGCAGGCTGCTATCTTACCCCCACTCACGAAAAAGTGAAATGTTGAGTGGTCGAATAATGTGAAAATTACTCACAGCAAGAAACGCTATGTAGAAATAAAAATATGTACAAACAAGAAACGCTGGCGGTATTTCTCGCATAATTTTGCCAGAAATTCTAACGAGACGGCAGTAGACGCAGCCAGTGTCATATTTAAAGAGCTAGTGTTTACATTAGCGCTGACTTAGCAGCCTTTGTGCAATCCTCTGGCTCTAAACTGCGCGAGACATTGAGCTGTCAGGTTCTTGTGTGGGACGGTTAAATCTGCAACAGTGTCACCTACGCCCAGCTGTAATCGCGTGGAGCATTCTGTCTTCATGAAGCGGCACGAGGACCGGAGTTGCCAGCCAGTGTCGTGGCACCAGATGAAAGGCGAACCGAGGCTCTGAATAATTGCTGCTGGTTGTTTACGCTTGGGAGACACTCAGCGTGCTCATTTATCCTCCAGAGTGATGAAAATAGTAGAAACAAATACTTTTTAAAACTTATCATCTTGCACAATCAAAACGACAGAACTTAACTGTGTACGTCTCACTCTTCATACTAACCATAAAGTCGTTCAGTCAAGAAAAATGAAAGAAATGCAAGAACAACGTAATCATTGAGGCTGTTCATGAGTAGCTACAACCACCGAATCACCTCTAGAGAGATAATAATAAAAACAATGAGGGATGTTGCTATAGTCAGAATGAAAGCTGTGACGACGATTCGTCACAACCTACAATGAAGTACGTTTGTGTAACGTTATAAGGAAGAATAACAGATAACTGGAATAAAACGATTTCGAAATTTCTCATTGATGGAGAACAAACTAGATTTTTAAGTGGAAGGTCAATTAGACACAGTGCATTTCTTTCACAGTAAGTAACAGAGAAAACACAGCGTTAAGTTTTGTTGATGAAGTTCTCAGTAAAAAAACTTTTTTTCGAATTTCTGACTCGTTTAATGCGGCCCGCCACGAATCTGTCTCTTTTATCAAAGTCATAATATCATAGCAGCATTTGCTTCCAATGTCTTCAATTATTATTTGTTCTATATCTTCCATCTTCTGTCTTCCTCTATAGTTCCTACCCTCTACAACTCCCTCTACTACATTCCCTGATGTGATGAGTGCCCTGTTATCCTGTCCCTTTGTCTTTCCAATGTTTTCCGCACGTTCCTTTCCTGCCGGCCGCGGTGGCCGTGCGGTTCTGGCGCTGCAGTCCGGAACCGCGGGACCGCTACGGTCGCAGGTTCGAATCCTGCCTCGGGCATGGGTGTGTGTGATGTCCTTAGGTTAGTTAGGTTTAAGTAGTTCTAAGTTCTAGGCGACTTATGACCTAAGATGTTGAGTCCCATAGTGCTCAGAGCCATTTTCGTTCCTTTCCTCGTGGATTCTCACGAGATCTCATTCCTTATCAGTTCACCTAATTTCAACCTTCGATACCACCACATCTCAAACAAAAATTAATACCGGATACAGTTCTTTTCTGGTCTTCCCATAGACTAATATTCATTGCCATGCAATGCTGTACTCCAAACTTACATTCTCAGAAATTTGTTCCTTCTTTATGTTTGAAATGCTAGACTTTTTTTGCCAGGAATGCTGTCTTGCTCTCTGCTAGCCTGTTTCTGATGCTCTCCTTGGTTTGTGCGCAAAGTGATATTTTGCTTCTAAGGTTACAGAATTCATTTACTTCGTTGTCACCAATTTTAATGTTAAGCTTATCGTTAGTCTCGTTACTTTTTGCTTATTCCCGTTCACTCACAGTCTAACTGAATCAGGTGATGCTGAGGGAATTAGATTAGGAAATGAGAATCTTAAAGTAGTAGATGAGTTTTGCTATTTGGGGAGCAAAATAACTGATGATGGTTAAAGTATGGAGAATACAAAATGCAAACTGCAATGGCAAGTAAATCGTTTCTGAAGAAGAGAAATTCGTTAACATAGCGCATAGATTTAAGTGTCAGGAAGTCTTTTCTCGAAGTATTTGTATGAAGTGTAGCCGTGTATGGATGTAAAACATGTACGACAAATAGTTTAGACAAAAAGAGAATGAAGCTTTGGAAATTAGGTGCTACAGAAGAATGTTGAAGATTATATGGGCAGATCATGTAACTAACGAAGAGGTACTGAATAGAATTGAGGAGAAGAGGAATATGTGGCACAACTTTTCTAAAACAAGCGATCGGTTGGTAGCACATAATCTGAGGCATCAAGGGATCACCAATTTAGTATTGGAGGGCAGCGTGGAGGGTAAAAATCGTAGAGGGAGACCAAGAGATGAACACACTAAACAGATTCAGAAGGATTTAGGGTACAGTACTTACTTGGAAATGAAGAAGCTTCCACAGGATATTGTAGCATGGAGACCTACATCAAACCAGTCTCTGGACTGAAGACTTCAACAACAACAACAGAGACGACGACGACGACGACGACGACGACATAGTAACGAAAAACATGATTCACGGTCCATGCGGGTCATGAAACCCCAATTCGCCATGTACAAGTGATGGAAAATATACAACAACAAAAAACCAAAATCATAATTGGACGACACACAAATAGGAGTTGATGTCTATCCCAAATACAGAAGACGTCGCCCAAAAACGTTGACTTCACAGCAAAAACACTAATATGAGGCAGCGATGAACTGGAAGTAGATAATCAAAGGGTGGTACCATATAACACACTACTTTCCTAAATGTTCCAAGCACGTATAAAAGTAGAATACTGCATTTCAGTGAAAGCCATCAAATATGTTTGTAAGTATGTGAACAAAGACAGTGACATTGTTAGGTGGCTGTAATTTCGCACCTTACAAGCATTCATCCACATACTTTGCCATGATTTACAACCACATTAGGTATTATTTCATAGTAGTACATCGAATATACGAATATTTAAAGGAGACTGACATTGTCACTACGCCTTGTAAATAATTGTTAACGTTTATTGCACGAAAGGTGATGGATTGTCTTTATTATCATACTAGTAGAGGTTGAAACGACAGTGGAAATGAAACAGCAGACTGAACTAAAGCCCTGGGGGGAAAACCCACTCAGGTGTGTTGGTCCTGCTTAAACACAGGAATTAGGAGGTGGACGTCGTAACACCTAAGCGCTGGAGAACAACAGAGTCGCGACCGGCCAGTGTTGTAGCCGAACCGGAAGGATTATACTTCGGAAACACTGAGAATCTTGGACGCAGGTAAGAGGAACAAAGAAGCGGCACCTCGGAAACCACACAGGCTGGGTTATTTCCAAGGATTTTTACTCAGAAGAGTACCATTGTACAAGTATAGGATTTTTCCTCGCAAACTTTCGGCGCTGGACGACAAAAGACTAAAATATGGTTGGTCGGCGTTCGGAAGAATCTGTAGAGAGGGAGAATATTCAGTGGTTTCGAGAATATGATTCCTTTACTGAATTAGGATGGTGGGGAGCCGAGCCTTGCTAGGGAGCTAACGCTGGAGAGACGAGGTCTTTCGTTGTGTGCGTCCATGTGTGAAGGTCGGTCAATATCAGCTTTGTTGAGACAGACGGACTTGTTGTCTTTGCTCTCAGGAAAGTTTATAGCTAGAACAATTAGGCACTGTACCGTTGCGAACTTATACGATATTGGACTTCGCCTCCGGGTTGGAAATCGTCGCTGAGTACGCAGCGTTAAGTGATTGAGAGCACTTCTTCTGCCTATACATACGTTGAGACGTTATTAGAACTCCGTCCTTGTGGCTGGGAGTTCGCGTTTCTCGTCTGTAGAACACAGAGAGGAGAAGACAGTATTAGAGTTTATTAGTCGTAAGACCACCTGCTGCCGTCCTAGTGCTTGAAAGAGGTTTATTTTGTGGCTGGAGTTCTTCCATCGACGCAGACGTGTACAGAACCAGCACGCCGACGCACCAGACGCAGTACATACGGTGATACCTTATTAGTCCTGTAGCCGTGGTCTAGGAGTAGCGTCTTTGATTCATAATCAAAACGTCTTCGGTCCCGGGTTCGATCCCCGCCACTGACTAAATTTCGTTAAATAATTAGCATTGGCGGCCGAAGACTTCCGGCATAAGAAGACAGCCTCATTCTGCCAACGGCCTTGTCAAAGAGGGCGGAGGAGCGGATAGAGCTTCAGGCCACTCTCTTGTCCTAGGGGTGGGAAATTGCCCCTAAAGGCGGAAGATTCAGCAACGATCAACGACATGAGGATGCAGAAGGCAATGGAAACCACTGCATTAAAGACACGTAACGTGTATCCACAGGACATGTGGCATGTAGTTGAAGAAGTGTCAAGATGATCTCTCCATTTGCAAAAGATTCCGGAATAGTCCCCCATTCGGATCTCCGGGAGGGGATTGCCAAGGGGGAGGTTACCATGAGAAAAAGATTGAATAATCAACGAAAGGATAATGTTCTACGAGTCGGGGCGTGGAATGTCAGAAGCTTGAACGTGGTAGGGAAACTAGAAAACCTGAAAAGGGAAATGCAAAGGCTCAATCTAGATATAGTAGGGGTCAGTGAAGTGAAGTGGAAGGAAGACGAGTCAGATGAGTATCGGGTAATATCAACAGCAGCAGAAAATGGTATAACAGGTGTAGGATTCGTTATGAATAGGAAGGTAGGGCAGAGCGTCTGTTACTGTGAACAGTTCAGTGACCGGGTTGTTCTAATCAGAATCGACAACAGACCAACACCGACAACGATAGTTCAGGTATACATGCCGACGTCGCAAGCTGAAGATGAACAGATAGAGAAAGTGTATGAGGATATTGAAAGGGTAATGCAGTATGTAAAGGGGGACGAAAATCTAATAGTCATGGGCGACTGGAATGCAGCTGTAGGGGAAGGAGTAGAAGAAAAGGTTACAGGAGAATATGGGCATGGGACAAGGAATGAAAGAGGAGAAAGACTAATTGAGTTCTGTAACAAGTTTCAGTTAGTAATAGCGAATACCCTGTTCAAGAATTACAAGAGGAGGAGGTATACTTGGAAAATGCCGGGAGATACGGGAAGATTTCAATTAGATTACATCATGATCAGACAGAGATTCCGAAATCATATACTGGATTGTAACACGTACCCAGGAACAGATATACACTCAGATCACGATATAGTAGTGATGAAGAGTAGGCTGAAGTTCAAGACATTAGTCAGGAAGAATCAATACGCTAAGAAGTGGGATACGGAAGTTCTACGGAATGACGAGATACGTTTGAAGTTCTCTAACACTATAGATACAGCAATAAGGAATAGCGCAGTAGACAACACCGTTGAAGAGGAATGAACGTCTCTAAAAAGGGCCATCACATAAGTTGGGAAGGAAAACATAGGTACAAAGAAGGTAGCTGCGAAGAAACCATGGGTAACAGAAGAAATACTTCAGTTGATTGATGAAAGGAGGAAGTACAAACATGTTCCGGGAAAATCAGGAATACAGAAATACAAGTCGCTCAGGAATGAAATAAATAGGAAGTGCAGGGAAGCTAAGACGAAATGGCTGCAGGAAAAATGTGAAGACATCGAAAAATATATGATTGTCGGAAGGACAGACTCAGCATACAGGAAAGTCAAAACAACCTTTGGTGACATTAAAAGCAACGGTGGTAACATTAAGAGTGCAACGGGAATTCCACTGTTAAATGCAGAGGAGAGAGCAGATAGGTGGAAAGAATACATTGAAAGCCTCTATGAGGGTGAAGATTTATCTGATGTGATAGAAGAAGAAACAGAAGTCGATTTAGAAGAGATAGGGGATCCAGTATTAGAATCGGAATTTAAAAGAGCTTTGGAGGACTGACGGTCAAATAAAGCAGAAGGGATAGATAACATTCCATCAGGATTTCTAAAATCATTAGGGGAAGTGGCAACAAAACGACTATTCACGTTGGTGTGTAGAATATATGAGTCTGGCGACATAGCATCTGACTTTCGGGAAAGCATCATCCACACAATTCCGAAGACAGCAAGAGCTGACAAGTACGAGAATTATCGCACAATCAGCTTAACAGCTCATGCATCGAAACTGCTTACAAGAATAATATACAGAAGAATGGAAAAGAAAATTGAGAATGCGATAGGTGACGATCAGTTTGGCTTTAGGAAAAGTAAAGGCACGAGAGAGGCAATTCTGACGTTACGGCTAATAATGGAAGCAAGGCTAAAGTAAAATCAAGACACGTTCATAGGATTTGTCGACCTGGAATAAGCGTTCGACAATATAAAATGGTGCAAGCTGTTCGAGATTCTGAAAAAAGTAGGGGTTAGCTATAGGGAGAGACGGGTCATATACAATATGTACAACAACCAAGAGGGAATAATAAGAGTGGACGATCAAGAACGAAGTGCTCGTATAAAGAAGGGTGTAAGGTAGGGCTGTAGCCTTTCGCCCCTACTCTTCAATCTGTACATCGAGGAAGCAATGATGGAAATAAAAGAAAGGTTCAGGAGTGGAATTAAAATACAAGGTGAAAGGATATCAATGATACGATTCGCTGATGACATTGCTACCCTGAGTGAAAGTGAAGAAGAATTAAATGATCTGCTGAACGGAATGAACAGTCTAATGAGTACACAGTATGGTTTGAGAGTAAATCGGAGGAAGACGACGGTAATGAGAAGTAGTAGAAATGAGAACAGCGAGAAACTTAACATCAGTATTGATGGTCACGAAGTCAATTAAGTTAAAGAATTCTGCTACATAGGCAGTAAAATAACCAATGACGAACGGAGCAAGGAGGACATCAAAAAAGGCATTTCTGGCCAAGAGAAGTCTACTAATATCAAATACCGGCCTTAATCTGAGGAAGAAATTTCTGAGGATGTACGTCTGGAGTACAGCATTGTATGGTAGTGAAACATGGACTGTGGGAAAACCGGAACAGAAGAGAATCGAAGCATTTGAAATGTGGTGCTATAGACGAATGTTGAAAATTAGGTGGACTGATAAGGTAAGGAATGTGGAGGTTCTACGCAGAATCGGAGAGGAAAGGAATAAGTGGAAAACACTGATAAGGCGAAGGGACAGGATGATAGGACATCTGCTAAGACATGAGGGAATGACTTCCATAGTACTAGAGGGAGCTGTAGAGGGCAAAAACTGTAGAGGAAGACAGAGATTGGAATACGTCAAGCAAATAATTGAGGACGTAGGTTGCAAGTGCTACTCTGAGATGAAGAGGTTAGCACAGGAAAGGAATTCGTGGCGGGCCGCATCAAACCAGTCAGTAGACAAAAAAAAAAAAAAAAAAAAAAAAAAAAAAAAAAAAAAAAAAAAAAAAAGGTTAGAAAGCTAAACAGCTGTGATCACATTAGTTTATTTCCACTGAGGTTCACACCACTGTAGATCATCTTTGAAAGTAGTGTCTTCTAGTGTCTGGTACGTAGATAATGTCAGTCATTTCGAGTTATTTATGTTAGACCGCGTCGTCATAAAAGGGAGCAGAGTTGGGCAATTGATTCATAATTTTACTTAGGAAATATAGACATTTGTCAGAAAGGATTTTTTTTTAATTTGCAATAAACGTATAATAAGAAACAACGTTTATCATTGAGTAATATTAGTTGCATTCATCATTTATTTATGTTTAGACTGTAATTTATGGAATTAAGAGCTCCTAATATCTGCTTTAGGGGGTAGTCAGACAGGCCCAAATCGGCATTTTAGCGTTCATTATTTTCCGTTGCGCACATTCATTTTACACGCGCCTGGAGTAGCATCTGGAACATGACTGTATTTCAAACAGCCGAACACAACGAACAATAAAACAGAAACGATGAGTTGAAATTAGGACCAACTAATTACAGCATAATTAATATTGCATACAAAGAATGGACAGCGAGAGATGACAAAATTAGTATATTCACAAACAATCAGGCACAAGAGGAAGAGGTAGATGTGAAGAGTTATAAGACGACAGTTTCTGAATACGGGACAGGCTTGAAGTAGGAGGTGTGGAAGTAGAACAAGAAGAATAAAAAGCAGGAAAAGGAAAAGCAGAAGAGAAATAAGACGATGACGGTTCACTATCAGTTCGCCCCTCTCCCCTTTCATTATCAAGTAGTGCACGGGAAGAACGGCTTTTGGTATGCTCCTTTATAGGTTATATTTTCTCTGCTGTTACCACCCACATTTCACGATATGTATTTAGGGGAAGTAGTAGGGTGTCAGATTCTTACTGAACGTGGGTTCACGGGATTTTAACACTAATGCTCTCTGGAATACGTCATCGCTCTCCAGGCACTGCAGTGATACAAGATGAAAAATAGCTCCAGACGCATTTTCATAGCTATAGCCCTGTTGTGGCTGTTTATAGTGCTTGCTCACCAATGATGTAATCAACAAGATGGTGGGTCTTCCTTTCTGTTCAGACGTAATAGATTATGTTTGCTTATAATTAGGGTCAATTGTGCTAAGTTAAAGCCGTCACCGTCGCGACAGTTAATTTGAACATCAAAAGGGTTGGTCTTCCTGAAGGTTTAATGCATTTCCTTTCATTTGGCATTTCACCTTGTGGTGTGCATACTGTAAGACCTTCAGTACACACAACATCAGATTATTTGACTTGTCGCTCTAACGAAGTAGGCGAGCGTCAGCAATATGTCTCGTGATCTTATCGTGGTGTGTTTATCTTCTGCCGTTAGGTCAGACGATAGAAATGCCACTTGCACGCTTAGAGTAGCAGATTGACGGTAACCAACTTTAAACAGAACTTGATTAATTTTCACACACATTTATTAAAATAAAACAAGCATAAAATTACTTAACTTGGTTCTGGATGCTATTTACAATTGACAATCTGAAGTTCCTTTGGTATTGGTACGTTAAGCTTATTCTCACATATATCTCTGATACTTGACAAAAGTGTCTATACATTTATTTTCATGACTATGTACAGGAATATTGTAAACTTATTAGGCGCAGACTGAAACTTGACTACAGACTGGTGCAGACTAATGCAGACTGACTAATCGGAGGTCTGTACACTCGTTATAATACGTCGCGCGTTCATGTATCACTGCGCGAGTGTGATCCGCGAGGAGAAAAGGTTCTACGTTAGCAGCAATCTCATTGGCTGCGTTACATATTAATACGCGGATCGGCGGAAGCAGAATTTGGTCCGTCTCTGTGGCAGCGCCATCACGTAGTGCGGAGACAGACGAGCGCTGCGCGTGCGCTGTTGTGCTTAGCGGGGCGCGCTGTAGTGGGAAACTTGTGTACGCGCTAACTACGCGGAAGTACGTACACAACACAGCTGAACTTACTTATTGAAAGTAAAAGTACAATGATTCAAATGTTTTTAGGATGTCAATAATTGCTGTATCTCGGTATCTACCTTCGTTCGCGGCTTTTACGTTGGTGTTGTAGAAGAGCGTGTTTGGAACCCATACTGGTTCGCATGCACCGATAATCAGCAGAAATTCGCACAGAAGTAATCGGGATTTTTCTGTACATAGATGAAGTTAAAGCTTATACCGCTACTACAGGTGCTACGGAGCTGCGATTGTTGCGCCACACACACCTTTTAAATCATTTCAAACGTTGAAATTACTAAAATGAGAGGCTTTCGGCAGTACGTAGTGGCGGCGTCGTACCTCAATAGCGGTTGGCTCTACCCCATTACGCGGGCAGCTCCAACCAGTTGGCTGGAAGCGCGCTTCTTTCATGCGGTGGCGATGGCGAAGGCCGGTAATCAGCGGACTGACCCGTGACGAAGAGGGAGGCGCGCGTAATTCACGCCGGCCATTCAGCGAGGCGCGGATTACCGCCGCTCTCGGGACTACCTGCTCGTGAAAAGCTCCTCCTGATTAGTGCTACGACCAGAGCCACAAATAGGTCGCAGCGGCGCCATCGCGGCCGGACACGTCCGCTTGCAATCTGCGGGCTCGCTGGCTACTTTGCTCCGAAGCCATCCAGCTGCGTGGGAGGGCGCTGCCGACGCGCTACTGAGGAGCGCGCCACAGAGCCGTCCGTTTAATCTGCGTCCTCTCAGACACGTCTCACAGCTTTCCAGGCTAACAGAATACCAGGGGACATGAGACACATAGTATCTTTTAAAGAGGTTTTACTTACCTTTACAAAGGTTACAGTGCACATCAGTGGACATGCAGATGTAGTATTTATGGCTAACTGGCCTACTCCAAACGGTAATTTTGTGCGATATGGCCTATTTCGTAGCCTAATGTTTCGTAATCACGAGCTAAGGCGTGGACATTTACGTGCAGACTTTCTCAACTCCCACTTACTGGTCATAGCGTTGCCTTCTATGGTCTCTGATTGGCCAGAACTAAATTGACAAAATTTCAGTGGCCTCAGTTCCTGATAGAAGGCTTTAATGAGGAGTCACTGGAGAGAATCAAAGGGAGTTGGTGCCCTGAGCAGATGTTTATTTCAAATACTACTTAATTAAACTTTAATTGCATTTCAGTGAGTTCCTGGCTAGTGTTCTGGTAATAAGGAGGATAGAAGGAGTAATATTTGTTTATACTAGTCTTTTCCCTTCAGCTTCGCTCACATAGACACGTGACACAATACTTCCCACACTTCTTCCCCCCTTTCTATTTCCACCTCTTCCTCTGTCACTCTAGCTACCTCATCCTATTCCCTCTTTCTTCTTCTCTCTACCCTCTCTGCCTATTCTTGTCCGTCTCTTCCTCCCCCTCTCTCTGACCACCTCCTCATCTCTCTCTCTCTCTTTATATCACTACCTCCCTCTCACAGTTCAACTTCCCCTCATCTCTCTCTATCTCGTCATCCCCCCTCTCTGACCTATCCCTCTTTCTTCCATCAACTTCTCTATGTCATCCTCCCATCTCCTGCCCACAGTCTCCACCTCCTGCTCCTCCACACTCTGTCCGTCCTCTTCTCGCCCTGACTCTGTCCCTACACTCCTTTCTTATTCTCTACATCTGTCTCCTCCTGTCTCCCTTGCTCCATATCTATCTCACCATCTAGGCTGATACCACTACAACGTACCTGTTATACAGGGCAACCTAGATGTAAAGGCTGAAAAACCATTTCTTGCCCCTGACATGCAGGCTGCCCTGCTAGGCAAGTCTATCAGGCAGCTGATACTCGTTCGACAAACCATGCCTGTCTTGGTTCAAATGGTTCAAATGGCTCTGAGCACTATGGGACTTGACAGCTGTGGTCATCAGTTCCCTAGAACTTAGAACTACTTAAACCTAACTAACCTAAGGACATCACACACATCCATGCCCGAGGCAGGATTCGAACCTGCGACTGTAGCAGTCGCACGGCTCCGGAGTGCGCGCCTAGAACCGCGAGACCACCGAGGCCGGCTCATGCCTGTCTTGCAGGGCAGTCTGTACGCCAGAGGTGGGAAAACACGATTTATTCATATCCCCACTCTTATTGGAGTTAGGAGGCTATGATCCCCACAGTACTGATACTTGTGAGGCCTGCTTTTTCTGGACCAAATTTAGTTGGAATAAATACATGGGTTTGAAAGGAAATCCCAGAATACATACATGCACTCTGTTTGCACAGCATTGTGCAATGGTGTGTTCGACACAGCGAGGTGTTGTCCTGGAAGTGTGTAGAAAGCTATAACTGTGACTGATCAGCGATAGTGCATAGTGCTGCGTCAGGCACTCCAATATGGAATATATTCCTGGCAACCTTCAAAAAAAAGTCATGTACTCGACGATGGAATGTAGAGCTGCACTTCCCTATAGCAAATTCACACAGCCGAATCATGAAAGGGCCCACGAACTTGTAAGATCAGATTTGGAAGGAGGAAAATGAGCAAGCTGAACTTTGGCAATGTGTGCCTGATATGTATAACTCCACCTACAACTTCCATGTCAACTGTTAGCTTGCTGCAGCCAATCATACCCTCAGGCTCTTGAGAGGCTGCATAACGAAGGTGAAAATTACCTTCTATAGATGGTCAGAGCATGCAGGAGAACATTATGTTAAAAAATCTGTTTAAGGGATAAAACAGGGAAAATGTGATGGTGGGTATATGTGTGTGGCATATAATAGCGCAGAGATACATATCATTCTACAATTTAAGACAATTTGCACTACAACCTTTGTTGCAATTTATATTCGTATAAATCTTCCACACTAATGAATTCACGTGTTGGGACAGTGAACTGCATTTTAAGAACTGACTGTAAATATACCAGGATGTGTATTATACACTGACCATGACTGTATCATTGCGATAATTAGAAACGAAGTGAGTGATTATCACAATAAGAAGAAGAAAAAGCGGTCTTGTGTTGTCTTGGAGTGAAGGAGACTCCGATTTATATAGTAGTAGAGCGTGTTCTAATGACGAGGGCGTAGCATTAGCAAAGTTTTGTATGTGGAGCATTAACATGTGCCACCGTGAACCACAGTCCGTGACCAGCTAACACAGCACGAGCAGGAGCAGGGTATTTTCCATGTCACCCCAATGCCTTGCAGCAACAGCTAGACCTAGCACACTGACTCACGTATGACAAGTTTCCGTACGACATAGAAACACATCTCCCGCATGGTCAGCTGTATTTAACCTCTCCAGATGCTAGCCTGTCGTGGTAAAAAAGTTGGCAGTGGTGCGGCGTACAGACTGTGACAGGCAATTCCGTGCTGCTGACGCAGCCGCTGCCACTGTAGTCAGGCTTCGAAACTCAGACCTCCTTCTGACCACTTGGGCACTTGGCTGTCTCACCACACTGCCAACTATGAGGCAAGTTCCGAGATTAAAAGTGAGGGCTCCTTCGCCCAGTGCTATAGTGGTAAGTTGCAACCTACAGCATTCTTGGCGACGGCAGCCGACGTCACGGCCGGGCTGCTACGACTACGAGTTCGGTACTTCCAGTGACGCAGCGGCAATAGACGCTCGCTATAGCTGATGCGTCCAGTGCTGGAAGGTCAACACACCGTGAGGCGCTCTGCACGAGTATTTACCGCTCTCTCTAGGGATCAGCATTAGCGGCAGCCAAGGCTGAATTAACGCCAATAAATAACAACAAAGGGGTTGTTGTCTCCAAGAGGAGCCTTCTATTGCTGCTCCCACATCTATCTCTAGTAGAGCATCACCGCCCACACCAACACATTCTAGACATATTACATTTGACGTGAATAGTGCAGTTTTGCGAGATAACATTTTTCAGAATACGAAATAGCGATGTCTGTATTAAGAGAAGTACGATTCAATGTTCCTTTGACCATGCACGCTTGTCAGAAGGAACAACAGATCGTACTTCTTAACAACACAAGCGCTGGTATTTCGTAATATTCGACAATACCAGGCATTCGACTGTGAATAAATATGTCCTACCTGGGCTGTAATATATGTAACCTATGCCTACAGGTTGTGAAACAAGGACGACGACATATGGAAGTTTGTGTCTGGTCGAGATTCATGCACAGATAACCGAAGCTGTTAAGGCGGGAAAATCGGTTTCCGATCCCGGTCAGGCACAATTTTTCACTGTCGTTATTTTAACACACAGCGGAAAACATACATAGTCGAAGTTGGTTCATATTCGCAACTGCGAATACGTTTTCTGGACATGTGAAACTTTCGTGCCGACCATGGAGGTTTAATAAGGGGAGTTGTTATGACGTCACAAACGTCAAGCTAGCATCCGCCATGTTAGTTGTACCAAATATTAGCTTCTGATGGAAGTGGTTTGCTCATAAATGGTAGCTTGCAGCCGGCCGGGGTGACCGAGCGGTTCTAGGCACTACAGCCTGGAACCGCGCGAAAGCTACGGTCGCAGGTTCGAATCCTGCCTCGGGCATGGATGTGTGTGATGTCCTTAGGTTAGTTAGGTTTAAGTAGTTCTAAGTTCTAAGGGACTGGTGACCTCCCATAGTGCTCAGAGCCATTTTTTTGGTAGCTTGCATCATTTGTGGGAGTCCTAATTATTTTGATTATAATCGAAAATGTGAAAATCACATTTCATTAGTAAGCGGACTCACTGTAGCGATATTTTTCTTTGTAAAAATGAACTTCAGTTGCCCTGCTCACTTTTATTTTACTGGAGTTATTTCTCTCATTCGTCTTTAGATTTCGTATCAGGCCAACTCGAAAGGCTCTCTGAGTGAACGCTGAGAGAAGGAAAGATTTTAACTCGATCAAACATAGCGAAATGTGATCCCAGTGATCTCAGGAAGAGGACATATATCGAACCAGTTTCGGCTCTCTGTATTAAGGAAATTTGTGCATTACGAAAGCAGGCTATTCGTATGACATACTTCTCTTCTCAGTTATTGAACGAAGTTCCATTTACGAGGCGAAATGCGTAGTATTACTGGATCAAATATGAATTTCAAGTGCAGAAAATCACGTGAAAATGCCTTCCTATTGCTCTGTTATTCACAAAAGCGGTGTAACGTTTCCTGTTCAAAACAACTACAGCGTGATACCACAGAAATTAATAATGGGAAGTAGTAGCTTGCTAGTGTTCTGGTGGATCTAACATGGCGACGCTGGCTTCGAGGCAACGTACTGCATTAATCTGTAACGCCATCTCGCCTGCTTCATAGTCTGCTTCCAGTTTTTGAATCTTCGGCAATGCCAGTCACCAGTGCTGCCGAATCATCAGGAAAATCTATGAACAAACGTGGCCCGAAGTTTCCGAGACGAAAACCCATAGGCAACACGTCAATCATGAAGTAATTTGGAGCAGTGTACAGTTCTCTTAGGGTGCTTAGAAGTGCAGTGGGTGCAGGTGACTGGCGGTGCAGAGCGACTCCAAACGCGGCTGGCACACTCACGCGTGCCAGCGTCTGCGGACGGAAGCCGGAAGCGGGCAGCTTCTTGCGGCAGCGGCCAGTTGGAGGAGGGCACTCAACCACTTCTCCAGCGGCAGCGGCAGCAGCCGCAATAAATTGCCGGCCGCTCCGTGACTGCGGCCCATAGCGCAGCGCCGCGCCGCGCAGCCAGCGGCGCTGAAAGCCCGCCTATCGCCGGGCACTGCCGGCGAGCGTAACTCACGACTGCTCGCTATTCCTGGAGCGTGCTGTGCCTCTGCGCACCACGGAAACCGTCATGGGGGGGGGGGGGGGGGTTCTGTCACACTGGCGCCTAAATACTGCAGTTTTAACGTAGAGGCAAGCAGCAGGATGCACCCGCATGTGAATCACAGGGATCCAAAGAGACGATGACTAAAAAGAAGCAGTCGGGAACCAACTTAAAGGGTACGGATATAGCTGCGTCAGCCTCTTCGTTGTACACGGTGGTGAAATCAGCCTAAAAGGCAGTGACAAGCTTTAGGCTACGTTCTGTGACGCCAGTGTTTAAGAGTAGAACATTTTAAGGACTTGGGAGAAATCACCAAATGAGTCACACAGGGTTCGATTTTGGATCCATTCATATTCCTTACGAGGGTCACTCCAAAAGAAATGCACACTATTTGTTTTTAAACCCATCTTTTATTCTACATGTTTGAAAGTTGTACACTGTGTAGATACATCCTTCAGGAACAATATTTCCATTTCTCCACATAATTTCCATCCGTCTCAACTGCCTAACGCCATCTTGGAACCAGCGCCTGTGTACCCTCACGGTAAAATTCTCGACCAACCTGTTGGAGCCACTATTTGGGAGCGTGTACAAGGGAGTCATTCATCATCTTCAAACCTTGTTCCACGAAGAGAGTTTTTCAGTTTCCCAAAGAGATAATTGTCACATGGAGCCATTTCAGGACTGTAAGGCGGATGTTTCAGTGTTGTCCGTCCGAGTTTTGTGGTCGATTCCATGTTTTTTTCAGTGACATGCGGTAATGCATTGTCGTGCAACAGCAAAACATCCTGCTTTTGCAGATGTGGTCGAACAGGACTCAGTCAGTGTCGTCACATATGCATCAGAATTTATGGTCCTTCCACTTGGCATGATGTCCACAAGCAAGACTCCTTCGAAATCGAAAAACACCATAGCTTTTCCACAGAAGATATAGCTTCGAATTTTTTTTTTTTCTTGCGTGAATTTGCATGATGCCACTCCACTGATTGCATCTTCGTTTCTGGTGAAAAACGTTGGAGTCATGTTTCATCACCTGTCACAATTCTTCCAAGAAATTCATCTCCACCATTTTCGTACTGTTCCAAAGTTCGCTGCATACCGCTTTTCTTGTTTCTTTGTGAGCCACTGCCAGCCTGGGAATCCACCTGGCACAAATCTTTTTTAATGCCAACACTTTCAGTATTCTGCAAACACTTCCTTCCCCTATCCCAACGTAGCGTGACAATTCGTTCACTGTGATGCGTCTGTCAGCAGTCACCAATTCGTTAACTCCCTACACATTGTCTGGAATGTGTGCAGTACGAGGCCTGCTGCTACGAGGACAATCCTCAATGTTGCCGTGTCCGCTTTCATCACATCGCTTGCCCATAGACTAACTGTACTACGATCCACAGCAGCATCTCCATACACCTTTTTCAACCTCTTGTGGATGATTCCCACTGTCTCGTTTTCACAGCACAGGAATTCTATGACAGCACGTTGCTTCTGACGATCGTCAAGTGTAGCAGCCATCTTGAAGACATGCTGTGACGGCGCCACTCACGGGAACAGGTTGAACTAAGTTTCAAAACAAGCGGGGAGGATGTATCTACAAACTGCAAAACTTTCACACATGTAGAATGAAAACAGTATTTTTACCAAAATAGTGTGCATTTGTTGGAGTGATCCTCGCTTATGTATCTGAATCACCTACCACATGGAAATGGTACTTTCTGCAGACGATACAGGTGTTACAAAAAATCCTATTACAGAGAAAGTAACACGAAAGATTTTAATGATATTTTTCAAAGAACTGTTAAGTGACTGCGCAGGCTGCCGCGGCCAGAGTCAGTTGACATAAGGTCACTGATTATCTACCACGTCACAATGTAAAAAAACTATACTGGACAAACTAACGTTCCAGCCATAGTTACAGCGGCCTTCTTTTGGGTCTACTACATTGCTTTTCACAATATCTATGCATGATCAGTGGCTAAAGTCGGAAGTTTCATGAAGTTTTTCGCTGACTACGCTGTTGTATAAAGAAAACTAGCAAAAAATGAAAATTGTAGCAAATTGCAACAGGACGCTTGGTACAGCGACCGGCAGTTGGCTCTAAACATAAACACACATACAACACAGAGCGCATAAATAGGCAGAAAGACGCATTATTGTGTGATTACACGATTTCAAAATAATCACTGCAAACCGTCACATCCATAAAATACTTTGGGTGGGGTGGGGTGGGGGGGGGGGGGATGCGTACAAAGCGATATGAAGAGGGACGCCCTGATACAGTTAACCGCAGCTAAGGCAGATGCTAGACCGATATTTATTTTCAAGAAAATGCTCGAGGAATGTAGTCAACCCAAGAAGGACGTAGCTTAAAGAATCCTCGTTAGATCCATAATTTAATATTGCTCGTCAGTTTGGGATCCGCACTGATAGAGGAAATTTAAAATTCCACAGAAGAGCTGCACGTTTCGTTACAAGTTCATTTAAAAGGTTGTGCTGCTCAGTAAGGACTCCGAATTTTTTATGTGAAAACTCAAGAACGCAAACTTTATTAACACTCTACATCATATTCCTCATGTCTACATACAAGGTGTTTCAAAAATTACCGGTATATTTGAAACGGCAATAAAAACTAAACGAGCAATGATAGAAATACACCGTTTGTTGCAATATGCTTGGGACAACAGTACATTTTCAGGCGGACAAACTTTCGAAATTACAGTAGCTACAATTTTCAACAACAGATGACGCTGCAAGTGATGTGAAAGATATAGAAGACAACGCAGTCTGTGGGTGCGCCACTCTGTACGTCGTCTTTCTGCTGTAAGCGTGTACTGTTCACAACGTGCAAGTGTGCTGTGGACAACATGGTTTATTCCTTAGAACAGAGGATTTTTCTGGTGTTGGAATTCCACCGCCTAGAACACAGTGTTGTTGCAACAAGACGAAGTTTTCAACGGAGGTTTAATGTAACCAAAGGACCGAAAAGCGATACAATAAAGGATCTGTTTGAAAAATTTCAACGGACTGGGAACGTGACGGATGAACGTGCTGGAAAGGTAGGGCGACCGCGTACGGCAACCACAGAGGGCAACGTGCAGCTAGTGCAGCAGGTGATCCAACAGCGGCCTTGGGTTTCCGTTCGCCGTGTTGCAGCTGCGGTCCAAATGACGCCAACGTCCACGTATCGTCACATGCGCCAGAGTTTACACCTCTATCCATACAAAATTCAAACGCGGCAACCCCTCAGCGCCGCTACCATTGCTGCACGAGAGACATTCGCTAACGATATAGTGCATATGATTAATGACGGCGATATGCATGTGGACAGCATTTGGTTTACTGACGAAGCTTATTTTTACCTGGACGGCTTCGTCAATAAACAGAACTGGCGCATATGGGGAACCGAAAAGCCCCATGTTGCAGTCCCATCGTCCCTGCATCCTCAAAAAGTACTGGTCTGGGCCGCCATTTCTTCCAAAGGAATCATTTGCCCATTTTTCAGATCCGAAACGATTACTGCATCACGCTATCTGGACATTATTCGTGAATTTGTGGCGGTACAAACTGCCTTAGACGACACTGCGAACACCTCGTGGTTTATGCAAGATGGTGCCCGGCCACATCGCACGGCCGACGTCTTTAATTTCCTGAATGAATATTTCGATGATCGTGCTTTGGGCTATCCGAAACATACAGGAGGCGGCGTGGATTGGCCTCCCTATTCGCCAGACATGAACCCCTGTGACTTCTTTCTGTGGTACACCTGAAAGACCAGGTGTACCGCCAGAATCCAGAAACAATTGAACAGCTGAAGCAGTACATCTCATCTGCATGTGAAGCCATTCCGCCAGACACGTTGTCAAAGGTTTCGGGTAATTTCATTCAGAGACTACGCCATATTATTGCTACGCATGGTGGATATGTGGAAAATATCGTCTATAGAGTTTCCCAGACCGCAGCGCCATCTGTTGTTGACAATTGTAACTACTGTAATTTCGAAAGTTTCTCTGCCTGAAAATGTACTGTTGTCCCAAGAATATTGCAACAAACGGTGTATTTCTATCGCTGCTCGTTTAGTTTGTATTCCCGTTTCAAATATACCGGTCATTTTTGAAACACCCTGTATTTACTCTGAAGCGCCAAAGAAACTGGTACAGGCATGCGTATTCAGATACAGAGATACGTAAACAGGCAGAATACGGCGCTACTGTCGGCAACGCCTATATAAGACAACAAGTGTCTGGCGCAGTTGTTAGAGGGGTTACTGCTGTTACAATGGCATGTTATCAAGATTTAAGTGAGTTTGAAAGTGGCGTTATAGTCGGCGCACAAGCGATGGGACAAAGCATCTCCGGTGTATCGATGAAGTGGCAATTTTCCCGTATGACCATTCCACGAGTGTACTGTGATTATCAGGAATCCGGTAACACATCAAATCTACGACATCGCTACGGACGGTAAAAGATCCTGAAAGAACGGGACCAACGACGACTGAAGAGACTCGTTCAACGTGACACAAGTGCAACTCCTCCGCAAACTGCTGCAGATTTCAAAGCTGGACCATCAACAAGTCTCAGCGTGCGAAACATTCAACGAAACATTTTCAATATGGGTTTTGGGAACCGAAGGACCATTCGTATAAACTTGATGACTGCAAGATACAAAGCTTTACGTCTTGCCTGGACCCGTGAATACTGACATTGGACTGTTGACTTTAAACTTGTTACCTGGTCGGACGAATCTCGCTTCAAAATGTATCGAACGGATGGACGTGTACGGGTATGGAGACAACCTCATGAATCCACGGACCCTGCATGTCAGCAGGGGACTTTTCGAGGTCGTGGAGGCTCTGAAATGGTGTGGGGCGAGTGCAGTTGGAGTGATATGGGACCCATGATACGTCTAGATACGCTCTGACATGTGACATGTACGTAAGCATTCTTCCTGACACCTGCATCCATTCATGTCCATTTTGCATTCCGACGAACTTGGGAAATTCCAACAGGACAATTAGACACCCGTACGTCCAGAATTGCTTCAGAGTGGCTCTAGGATATCACTTTTTTGAAATTAAACACTTCCGCTGGCCACCGAACTCCCCAGACATAAACATTATTGAACTGATCTGGGATGCCTTGAAACGTGCTGTTGAGAAGAGATTTCCACCACCTCCTACTCTTACGGATTTATGGACGGCCCTGCTGGATTCATGCCGTCAGTTCCCTCCAGCACTGCTTCAGACATTATTTGAGTCCATGCCTCATCGTGTTCTACAACTACATCTGCATGACTACTCTGCAATTCAGATTTAAGTGCTTGGCAGAGGGTTCTCTACCATTCCACTCCCTAACAGCGCGCGGGAAAAACGAACACCTAAACCTTTCTGTTCGAGCTCTGATTTCTCGTATTTTATTTTGATGATCATTCCTACCTATGTAGGTTGGGCTCAACAAAATATTTTCGCATTCGGAAGAGAAAGTTGGTGACTGAAATTTCGTAAAAAGATCTCGCCGCGACGAAAAACGTCTTTGCTGTAATGACTTCCATCCCAATTCGCGTATCATATCTGCCACACTTTCTCCCCTATTACGTGATAATACAAAACGAGCTGCCATTTTTTGCACCCTTTCGATGTACTCCGTCAATCCCACCTGGTAAGGATCCCACACCGCGCAGCAATAATCTAACAGAGGACGAACGAATGTAGTGCAAGCTGTCTCTTTGCATCTTCTAAGTGTCCTGCCAATGAAACGCAACCTTTGGCTCGCCTTCCCCACAATATTATCTATGTGGTCTTTCCAACTGAAGTTGTTCGTAATTTTAACACCCAGGTACTTAGTTGAATTGCCGGCCGCGGTGGCCGTGCGGTTCTGGCGCTGCAGTCCGGAACCGCGGGGCTGCTACGGTCGCAGGTTCGAATCCTGCCTCGGGCATGGGTGTATGTGATGTCCTTAGGTTAGTTAGGTTTAAGTAGTTCTAAGTTCTAGGGGACTTATGACCTAAGATGTTGAGTCCCATAGTGCTCAGAGCCATTTGAACCATTTAAACTTAGTTGAATTGACAGCCTTGAGAATTGTACTATTTATCGAGTAACCGAATTCCAACGGATTTATTTTGGAACTCATGTGGATTACCTCACACCTTTCGTTATTTAGCGTCAACTGCCACCTGCCACACCATACAGCAATCTTTTATAAATCGCTTTGCAATTGATACTGGTCTTCGGATGACCTTACTAGACGGTAAATTACAGCATCATCTGCGAACAACCTAAGAGAACTGCTCAGATTGTCACCCAGGTCATCTATATAGATCAGGAACAGCAGAGGTCCCAGGCCGCTTCCCTGGGGAACACTTGATATCACTTCAGTTTTACTCGATGATTTGCCGTCTATTACTACGAACTGTGACCTTCCCAACAGGAAATCACGAATCCAGTCGCACAACTGAGACGATACCCCATAGGCCCGCAGCTTGATTAGAAGTCGCTTGTGAGGAACGGTGTCGAAAGCTTTCCGGAAATCTAGAAATACGGAATCAATTTGAGATCCCCTGACGATAGCGGCCATTACTTCATGCAAATAAAAAGCTAGCTGCGTTGCACAAGAGCGATGTTTTCTGAAACCATGCTGATTACGTATCAATAGATCGTTTCCTTCGAGGTGATTCATAATGTTTGAATACAGTATTTGCTCCAAAACCCTACTGCAAACCGACTTCAATGATATAGGCCTGTAGTTAGATGGATTACTCCTACTACCCTTCTTAAACACTGGTGCGACCTGCGCAATTTTCCAATCTGTAGGTACAGACCTATCGGTGAGCGAGCGGTTGTATATGAGTGCTAAATAGGGAGCTATTGTATCAGAGTAATCTGAAAGGAACCTAATCGTTATACAATCTGGACCTGAAGACTTGCCCGTATCATGCGATTTGAGTTGCTTCGCAACCCCTAAGGTATCTACTTCTAAGAAACTCATGCTAGCAGCTGTTCGTGTTTCAAATACTGGAATATCCCATTCGTCTTCCTTGGGGAAGGAATTTCGAAAAACTGCGTTCAATAACTCCGCTTTAGCGGCACAGTCGTCGGTAACAGTACCATCGGCACTGCGCAGCGAAGGTATTGACTGTGTCTTGCCGCTTGTGTACTTTACATACGACCAGAATTTCTTCGGATTTTCTACCAAATTTCGAGACAATGTTTCATTGTGGAACCTATTAAAGGCATCTCGCATTGAAGTCCGTGCCAAATTTTGCGCGTCTGTAAATTTTAGCCAATCTTCGGGATTTCGCGTTTTTCTGAACTTGGCATGCTTTTTCCGTTGCCTCTCCAACAGCGTTCGGACCTGTTTTGTGTACCACGGGGGATCCGTTCCATCTCTTACCAATTTATGAGGTATGAATCTCTCAATTGCTGTTGCTACTATATCTTTGAATTTGAGCCACATCTCGTCTACATTTGCATAGTCAGTTCCGAAGGAATGGAGATTGTCTCTTAGGAAGGCTTCTAGTGACACTTTATCCGCTTTTTTAAATAAAATTATTTTGCGTTTGTTTCTGGTGGATTTGGAAGAAACGGTATTGAGCCTAGCTACAACGACCTTGTTATCACTAATCCATGTATCAGTCATGATGCTCTCTATCAGCTCTGGATTGTTTGTGGCTAAGAGGTCAAGTATGTTTTCGCAACCATTGACAATTCGCGTGGGTTCGTGGACTAACTGCTCGAAATAATTTTCGGTGAAAGCATTTAGGACAACCTCGGAAGATGTTTTCTGCCTACCACCGGTTATCAACAAGTATTTTTGCCAACATATCGAGGGAAGGTTGAAGTCCCCACCAACTATAACCGAATGAGTGGGGTATTTATTTGTTACGAGACTCAGATTTTCTCTGAACTGTTCCGCAACTATATCATCGGAGTCTGGGGGTCGGTAGAAGGAGTCAGTTATTAACTTAGTTCAGCTGTTAAGTTTAACCTCCACCCATACCAATTCGCACGGAGTATCTCCTTCTACTTCACTACAAGATAAACCACTATTGACAGACACAAACACTCCACCACCAATTTGCCTAATCTATCTTTCCTGAACACCGTCTGAGACTTCGTAAAAGTTTCTGCAGAACTTATTTCAGGCTTTAGCCAGCTTTCTGTACCTATAACGATTTCAGCTTCTGTGCTTTCTATTAGCGCTTGAAGCTCAGGGACTTTCCCAGCACAACTACATCACTTTTGCACTTCTGCGTGCTCACAGGGTCCCTACACAATATTAGGCAGGTGTACCAGTTTCTTTGGTTCTTCAATGTATTTCAACGTAGACACGCTAGCGACGAACACATTTCTCCTAACGAGAGACGAGTTTCTTGATGCCGTTAATGTTCACTATTTGATATTGTTGACGGAGCCACAACTTCACCTCTGCTTCTATTGTTTCATCAATAGCAAAGTGAAGTCCTCGAAGGCGTGTTTTAATTTGTGGAAACAGGTGAAAATCGGATGGGGCGATTGATGACACTGAACCCAAGGAGTCGCACTGTTACAGCTGTCGCAGCATGCATGTGTGAACTGGCATTCTCGCGCTGAAGGAGAGAGTGCTTCAAGTGTGGACGAAAGTTTTCTGCGATTAGAAACACGGTTACAGCACCTTGTTTCTCATGCACTGACATGGTTACTTACATACAGCCATGTTACACGATACAATTAGGAGCCCTCTAGCGGCAGAGAGTCACAATTTGCGTCTGTGAAGCAGGAAAGTAGATCGAGTAACATGCATGACACGTAATACCTCAATCGATATTGAGAAAAGAATAAAAAAATTCGGGTTCGTTACTTTCCAGCACGCCCTCGTAGTAAGAGCAAAAGCGTCACGGAGGTTCTCAGCCAACTGCTGTGGCAGACGCTGTGACAGAGGCGTTATGCATTACGGTGTGTTTGCTCTTCAAGTTCAGAGAGCGACTGTTGCTAGTAGAGACAGCCAATATATCTCACGAACGTAAAGTAAAATTAGAGACATTCGAGCCCACTTCCCCAGCTGCCAGCAATGGTTCTTGCCGCTAACAATTAGCAAGTGGAGCAGGAAAAGAGAGAAGTGACAGTGCTCGCAAAGTGCCCTTTGCCATGCACCTTAATGTGGTTTGCGGAGTACAGATTTAGACGTAGAAGTAGATGTCGCTCTAAATAAATTCGAGTATCGTCTTTAGATTCGCCCAGATAGAAAAAAAGGGATGTAAGTCTAGAATCGATCGACATCGACAGTAATAGTGATTCATGGAAAGCATTAAAACCTTTACTGGTGTGAGACTCCACTCCCGCTTCTGTGGAATATGAGTTCTACGTCTTAACCACTGTTATGGCTCGCACGTTTATAATTCGGTAGATTACGAAGTAACGCGAGTAATTCTCTGTTAGGTGACAACAGTGCGTCTTAACGGATAAGATTGGCTCCGTGTAGACGAAGAGTCCCTCGGAGTGTCTCTTGCCGGCTGCAGCCCGTGACGTAATCAGGAGTATGGGTGGGAGGGGCCCTTTGTAGTGACGCCACTGTTGAGGAGAAGAACCAGTTCCTTAATTATATTTACAGAAGCTCGAGTTTAATCTCCGAGGTCATATTTCTCGCTTGTCTCTTATTACAAAAGGACTCCAATGAGTCACAATCCTATCAAAAGACCCAAGTCTTAAATCCATTACACGATTAACGGCTCAAGCTCGCGAAGTGGAGCTGTTCATTAGTTCTTATTATGGAGAAGAACTGCTGTATATAGCTGCTGTAGCGGAATGAGGCGTCTGAGAGTAAGAATTAAGAACCACATGCACATAATAATCTTATTTTTAATTATCAGATTCATGAAGTAAATGCAATTTTTTTAAAACCGTATATGTAGTTATTCGTTCTTAATTGTTAAGAACTATAAACAGGTCTTTTAGTGACACCTATCGGTCACGTTTATTTATTATCTTCCATAAATCAGGTTTTGTATTGCAACATGTTTAGATTTCTAACCTCATTATCAGACTAAAATTACAACACAAGAACAGTTAGCAGTAGAACATATGATATTGATCTTAATGCAAAGACCTGCCCGGATATCCACGCGCGCTAGCAGGCTGCTGAAGGGATACGGGGAAGCGTGCGGATCCCGGATCGCATCCAACAGGCGGATTAACGGTGAAGGCCGGTGCACCGACCAGTCTGGATGTGATTCTTAGGTGGATTCCCACACCCGACTAGGTGAATACCGGGTTGTTACCCACGTCTCGCCTCAGTTATACGACCCGCAAACATACAGAAAGCGTTCTCACTCTCTGACATGGGATAAAAATGAACACAAAGAGTTGGGGGTCCAGAATGACAATTTCCACTCTACAGCGAAGTGTGCGCTGATATGAAACTTCCTGACAGATTAAAACTGTGTGCCGGACCGAGACTCGAACTCAGGACCTTTTTCATTCTGGAACCATCTCCTAGGCTGTGGCTAAGCCATTTCTCCCCAATATCCTTTGTTTCAAGAGTGCTAGTTGTGCAAGGTTCGCAGGAGAGCTTCTGTAAAGTTTGGAAGGTAGCAGAGGAGGTACTGGCAGAAGTAACGCTGTGAGGAAAGGGGGTGAGCCGTGCTTGGGTAGCTCAGTTTGCAGTAGATTTCGAACATGCTTTTGATCGTGTGGATCATGTGTACCTCGCGGCGGTGGTGAACAGAACGGCTGTCTCGCCTTTATTGACCACTGCTGTGATGCGGCTGTTGCATGGTGCCAGATAAGCGATGGTGGTCAACGGAGGGAGAACTGAGTATTTTAAGATCTTAAGATCAATAATGCAGCAGTAGGTTTAATACTGAATAGGAAAATAGGAATGCGGGTAAGCTACTACAAACAACATAGTGAACGCATTATTGTGGCCAAGATAGATACGAAGCCCACGACTACCACAGTAGTACAAGTTTATATGCCGACTAGCTCTGCAGATGCCAAAGAAATTGAAGAAATGTATCATGAAATAAAAGAAATTATTCAGATAGTGAAGGGAGACGAAAATTTAGTAGTCATGGGTGACTGGAATTTCTTCAGTAGGAAAAGGGAGAGAAGGAAACGTAGTAGGTGAATATGGATTGGGGCTAATAATTGAAAGAGGAAGCGGCCTGGTAGAATTTTGCACAGAGCACAACTTAATCATAGCTAACACTTGGTTCAAGAATCATAAAAGAAGGTTGTATGCATGGAAGAAGCCTGGAGATACTGACAGGTTTCAGATAGAGTATATAATGGTAAGACAGAGATTTAGGAAAAAGCTTTTAAACTGTAAGACATTTCCAGGGGCAGATGTAGACTCTGATCACAATCTATTGGTTATGAACTGCAGATTAAAACTGAAGAAACTACAAAAAGGTGGTAATTTAAGGAGATGGGACCTGGATAAACTGACTAAAGCAAAGGTTGTTCAGAGTTTCAGGGAGAGCATAAGGGAACAATTGACAAGGAGGGGGGAAAGAAGTACAGTAGAAGAAGAAAGGGTAGCTCTGAGGAATGAAGTAGTGAATGCTGCAGAGGATCAAGTAAGTAAAAAGACGAGGGCTAGTAGAAATCCTTGGGTAACAGAAGAAATATTGAACTTAATTCACGAAAGGACAAAATACAAAAGTGCAGTAAATGAAGCAGGCAAAAGGAATACAGATGTCTCGAAAATGAGATTGACAGGAAGTGCAAAATGGTTAAGCAGGGATGGCTAGAGGACAAATGTAAGGATGTAGAGGCTTACCTCACTAGGGGTAAGATAGATACCGCCTACAGGAAAATTAAAGAGACCTTTGGAGAAAAGAGAACAACTTGCATGAATATCAAGAGCTCAGATGGAAACCCAGCTCTAAGCAAAGAAGGGAAAGCAGAAAGGTGGAAGTATATAGAGGGTCTATATAAGGGCGATGTCCTTGAGGACAATATTATGGAAATGGAAGAAGATGTATATGAAGATGAAATGGGAGATACGATTTTGCGGGAAGAGCTTGACAGAGCACTGAAAGACCTGAGTCAACAACATTCCATTAGAACTACTGATGGCCTTGGGAGAGCCAGTCTTGACAAAACTCTACCATCTGGTGAGCAAGATGTATGAGACAGGCGAAATACCCTCAGACTTCAAGAAGAATATAATAATTCCAACTCCAAAGAAAGCAGGTGTTGCCAGATGTTTGAATTCCGTAGAAATGTTGCACACGTGAGGCAATACTGACCCCACGGCTTATCTTAGAAGCTAGACTAAGGAAAGGCAAACCTACGTTTCTAGCATTTGTAGACTTGGAGAAAGCTTTTGACAATGTTGACTGGAATACTTTCTTTCAAATTCTGAAGGTGGCAGGGGTAAAATACAGGGAGCGAAAAGCTATTTACAATTTGTACAGAAACCAGATGGCAGTTATAAGTGTCGAGGGACATGAAAAGGAAGCAGTGGTTGGGAAGGGAGCGAGACAGGGTTGTAGCCTCGCCCCGATGTTATTCAATCTGTATATTGAGCAAGCAGTGAAGGAAACAAAAGAAACGTTCGGAGTAGGTATTAAAATCCACGGAGAAGAAATAAAAACTTTGAGGTTCGCCGATGACATTGTAATTCTGTCAGAGACAGCAGAGGACTTGGAAGAGCTGTTGAACGGAATGGACAGTGTCTTGAAAGAAGGGTAGAAGGTGAACATCAACAAAAGCAAAACAAGGATAATGGAATGTAGTCGAATTAAGTCGGGTGATGCTGAAGGAATTAGATTAGGAAATGAGACACTTAACGTAGTAGAGGAGTTTCCTATTTGGGGAGCAAAATAACTGATGATGGTCGAAGTAGAGAAGATATAAAATGTAGACTGGCAATGGCAAGGAAAGCATTTCTGAAGAAGAGAAATTTGTTAACATCGAGTATAGATTTAAGTGTCAGGAAGTCGTTTCTGAAAATATTTGTATGGAAGTGAAACATGGACGATAAATAGTGAAGACAAGAAGAGAATAGAAGCTTTCGAAATGTGGTGCTACAGAAGAATGCTTAAGATTAGATGGGTAGATCACATAACTAATGAGGAAGTACTGAATAGGATGGGGGAGAAGAGAAGTTTGCGAAGCTACTTGACTAGACGAAGGGATCGGTTGGTAGGACATGTTCTGAGGCCTCAAGGGATCACCAATTTAGTATTGGAGGGCAGCGTGGAGGGTAAAAATCGTATAGGGAGACCAAGACATGAATACACTAAGCAGATTCAGAAGGATGTAGGTTGCAGTAAGTACCGGGAGATGAAGAAGCTTGCACAGGATAGAGTAGCATGGAGGGCTGCATCAAACCAGTCTGAGGAGTGAAGACCACAATAGCAACAACAAGATCAGTGAGGCAGGGTTACCCCTCACTCACTCTATCCTCCTTTACGCGATCGCCTTAGAACCGTGCCTCGCAGGCATTCGCCGCCGTCTTACCGGGATCTCCCTACGGCATTTATCATTCAAATGCAGAGCATACGCGGATGACATTGTGTTCCTCGTACGGAATGAGGGGGAGACTTAAACAGCACTGGATTGGCTACAGACGTATGGGAGGTCAGCTGGAAGCGTGGTCAACTACCTAAAATCACAATTCATGCATGTGGGACGTGGACTAGAAACAGGAACGGAAGGACCGTTACCTGGGGTGCAAACCCTCCGCTGTTTGGGTGTCACCTTTCATAAGGAGACAGCGGGAATGGTTATGGACAACTACCGAAGGCTTTTACTCAGAGTCCGGACGGCAGTACGACTAAACGCCCTACGGTCAATGGATATGCTTCAGCGAGTGTTGCTCGTCAACATTTATCTCGGGCCCATGATGTGCCACCTGACACGCGCGCGATGGCTATGAGGATTCAGGCGGCTTTTGGGTACTATGTATGCCTGGGACAGCTCTTTAAGGTACAGTACAACATGCTTACCCTCCAAGCGCGAGAGGGCGGCGTTGGTTTAGTGAACGTGCACGAGAAGGCGCGTGCCATGTATATTAGTACTATACTCAAACGGTGGCGCAACAGGAATCACTCGCTTACGGGGACGATCATCGAAGAACTAGTACCATCATCGCATCTTCCTCCAGTCAGTGTCGGCCATATATTACCCCCGTTAACGTATGTGCGCACGTTCATCGTGGAACACAGTTACGTTCGAGAGCGTTTACCGACAACCCGGCAGTCGACATCGAAGGACGTGTACCATCTGCTTGTTCGACAGATCGCCCGGAATAGGGTGGAACGGAAACATCTAGCCGTTAATTGGCACGTGGTGTGGCGCACGGTCCACCATCCCCACCTACATACATCAGTCAGATCAACATGGTACATTGTCGTGAACCGAAAATACCCTACAAATGATAAAAAGTACGCAATACATTTGGCGGATTCGCCCTTGTGTCAGCAATGCGGCGTGCTGGATACGGACGACCATCGGCTGGTCTGCGGCGAGGCATTGGCTGTCTGGACTCTCGCAAGGAAGATAATAGCGTTCATGCGGCGCACTATCTATACAGCAGGAGAGATCCTGACATAGTATTTTTTCCAGAGGAAACGTATTTTCCGAGTCATAACACGAACGCAGTGGCGTGGATCACAGGTATGACGGTCCATTACATCCGTAGAGACACACGTCAGAACGTACTGAACGTCCTGGATTACTGGCAGTACTTGCAAGATGGACACACAGAACTATTACGGCTACACAAGTACAAGGATTGGTATGCCAATTTCCTAGTAACGGTTTTTGCGCACCCGCCATATACGTGGGGTGTGCCGGGTGCGCAAACATCAGCGGCGGTGCTGTCGATGTGAAACCGACCAAGTAAAGTGATCGGCTAAGGACACTATGCGAGTATGCGACCTAGGAAAAAAGTAAAGCCTGCACAGTTAGCAAAAGGATGTACTTCAAATTTTGTTATCGTATCCATAAATACTTTTCTTTAGGGTGCCGGAGGTGGCCCCACTTTGATTTTGTTGTTATTTCATGCTGCATGGTAGGACGGCAGCGAGGTTCCTTCCAGGACAGCTGCCATGTGTCAGGACGTACTGCGTTTATTTTGTGAAAAAAAACGGTAAAAAAAAGTTGGTAGAGCACTTGTCCGCGAAAGGCAAAGGTCCCGAGTTCGAGTCTCGGTCCGGCACACAGTATTAATCTGACAGGAAGTTTCAGTTGGGGGTGTGATTGCTTCACCGTATGATTTATCGTAAAGTTGTTTCCGAAAATAGGTGATTATATTGCTTTTACTGTAGAATGGTTAACGATCTGACTCAGCCGAGGGTCATGAGAATTCATGTCCACGGGCACTGTGAAGTAAAAGTGAATTCTGTACATACACGTTGTCTCTTCTAAGAACGGTCAGGGCATTATGTTCAGCATTACGTGACATTTCAGTTCAATGTTGTATTGGGTAACTCGGCTACAATACAACAATGTTATAAAGACTTATTTCAAATTTTTAATCCATTTTTATCTCAATTGGGGCGAATTTTGTGGGGTAGAGCCCAGCATCTTTTTGGTTTAGCTTAATTCCACATTTCTCTGCAATTAATAATGAGGTAGAGCCGGAATCTGAACAGTGTGGCAGAGACATACGCTGCTATCAAAGAAAAATCATTTCTGTCCCACTCCATCATTCAGCCACTTTCTCAAAGTCCTCCTATGTAGCACGAGCAACCCGACTCCGGAATAACCTCCCGCATTATATTACAGAAGTGAATAAAATCTCCAACTTCAGAGGGACCATGACTTCAGTTTAAAATTGCGGTAAAATCTAGTCCTTATTGACGACAATATTAGAAAAAAATGAAAATTGGGCCGGCCGGGGTGGTCGAGTGGTTCTAGGCGCTACTGTCTGGAACGGCGCGACCGCTTCGGTCGCAGGTTCGAATCCTACCTCGAGCATGGATGTGTGTGATGTCCTTAGGTTGGTAGGTTTAAGTAGTTCAAAGTTCTAGGGGACTGATGACCTCAGAAGATAAGTCCCATAGTGCTCAGAGCCATTTCTGAACTATCGTCTGAACGACTTCTTTCACTATTTTTGTCTGACGGTGTATGGCAAGACCAGTAAGGAGGTGGGACAGGCCTAAGCCGTCCATCAGGCTGCGCGTGCCGCAGCGTGCAGCTCCGCCCGCCCCCCGCGGCTCCACCCGCCGCCCCCAGGTGCCGGCCGCCGGCCGCCGCCCACGAGAGGCTCGCATTGGTTCCGCACGCGGGCAGCTGGTGCCGCCGCCACCGCCGCACTACACGGCGCATCCACGATTTCTCGCTCGCGCGGCTAATAATACGAGGCCACACGTGCGTAATGAGATGCGGCCGCGCACAATGGGACACTCTGTTATTATATAGGCACTATGGTGAGGCAGCTAGCGATTAAAATTTCAAATTCTTTCGGAGGGGTCCTCGCGATGAGTAAATATTTTCACAGGCTGCCCATTCTTAGCTCGCGTCAGTGGACCTGCGTACTAGGTTTATTGATAAAATATCTATGTACTGATATTTTTTCCAAGAAGCATCGGTGCTACTGCGATATTTTTTCACTGCCTTCGACAATCGATACCAAAACGGCAATGCTGGGCCGGTATTTTATCATTATTATTTGCGTCGAGGCTCTGTGGGAACACGCAAAGCACTCTGCCTCATTTGAGTGTTCTTTCTGATCTTCCACGACTCTCTCATTTTTTCTCCATGGAGTCTCTATCTTCAGTCCACTTTGTCCTTGGTTTCTTTGGGTCTACATTCTCTGACCTCACATTCCACTCGTGTATCTTGTCCCTGTATACATTTTTCAATTGGATGGAGACGGTATTTTTACTGAATCTGATGAGCAGAAATCTAAGTGACAAGACTGATCTATGCGGCAGGCGGAGAAGTGTGAGGAGAAATGCTGACGTAATCGGCACTCGGCGCTTCCAACAGGAACTGCCTCACAATTTTGACACTACAACTGCTAGATCGCTGGCGTCACAGAAACGAAGAGTTCCGGACAAATCCGGTATGTGACGAAACCGAACGACGGACCCATCGGACAACTTTTATTGAGACACTTAGCTGCGGTTACTATTGTTAGTAAAACGGTTATCGCCAAGCGTGAAAGTGCATCGTTTTCCTTTCAATTCTTGCTCTGAGGGGGGATAAGCAGGCCGCTAGGTTGTTGATGTACAGAATATCTAATAATAAATCAGTACTTAAATATACAACTCTAAAACTGGCAGTATATTTACAATTTTCAACCGATATATATACACTCCTGGAAATGGAAAAAAGAACACATTGACACCGGTGTGTCAGACCCACCATACTTGCTCCAGACACTGCGAGAGGGCTGTACAAGCAATGATCACACGCACGGCATAGCGGACACACCAGGAACCACGGTGTTGGCCGTCGAGTGGCGCTAGCTGCGCAGCATTTGTGCACCGCCGCCGTCAGTGTCAGCCAGTTTGCCGTGACATACGGAGCTCCATCGCAGTCTTTAACACTGGTAGCATGCCGCGACAGCGTGGACGTGAACCGTATGTGCAGTTGACGGACTTTGAGCGAGGGCGTATAGTGGGCATGCGGGAGGCCGGGTGGACGTACCGCCGAATTGCTCAACACGTGGGGCGTGAGGTCTCCACAGTACATCGATGTTGTCGCCAGTGGTCGGCGGAAGGTGCTCGTGCCCGTCGACCTGGGACCGGACCGCAGCAACGCACGGGTGCACGCCAAGACCGTAGGATCCTACGCAGTGCCGTAGGGGACCGCACCGCCACTTCCCAGCAAATTAGAGACACTGTTGCTCCTGGGGTATCGGCGAGGACCATTCGCAACCGTCTCCATGAAGCTGGGCTACGGTCCCGCACACCGTTAGGCCGTCTTCCGCTCACGCCCCAACATCGTGCAGCCCGCCTCCAGTGGTGTCGCGACAGGCGTGAATGGAGGGACGAATGGAGACGTGTCGTGTTCAGCGATCAGTGTCGCTTCTGCCTTGGTGCCAATGATGGTCGTATGCGTGTTTGGCGCCGTGCAGGTGAGCGCCACAATCAGGACTGCATACGACCGAGGCACACAGGGCCAACACCCGGCATCATGGTGTGGGGAGCGATCTCCTACACTGGCCGTACACCTCTGGTGATCGTCGAGGGGACACTGAATAGTGCACGGTACATCCAAACCGTCATCGAACCCATCGTTCTACCATTCCTAGACCGGCAAGGGAACTTGCTGTTCCAACAGGACAATGCACGTCCGCATGTATCCCGTGCCACCCAACGTGCTCTAGAAGGTGTAAGTCAACTACCCTGGCCAGCAAGATCTCCGGATCTGTTCCCCATTGAGCATGTTTGGGACTGGATGAAGCGTCGTCTCACGCGGTCTGCACGTCCAGCACGAACGCTGGTCCAACTGAGGCGCCAGGTGGAAATGGCATGACAAGCCGTTCCACAGGACTACATCCAGCATCTCTACGATCGTCTCCATGGGAGAATAGCAGCCTGCATTGCTGCGAAAGGTGGATATACACTGTACTAGTGCCGACATTGTGCATGCTCTGTTGCCTGTGTCTATGTGCCTGTGGTTCTGTCAGTGTGATCATGTGATGTATCTGACCCCAGGAATGTGTCAATAAAGTTTCCCCTTCCTGGGACAATGAATTCACGGTGTTCTTATTTCAATTTCCAGGAGTGTATTACTGGTGCGTCGATAACTTTTCCGTCTGGATTATATATATTGATATTCTTTCTCGATGTATCGAGAGTAGCTAATGATCTTTTTATAAATGTCAATGTACTTGATTCACGATATCATTAAAAATATCAATAGTCCTGATCGCAGATTGGCAAAATTTTTTTTTTTTGTGCCTCTGTAGCCGAGATGGCTCACTTGTGTTAGTAAGATAGCATCCGAAACGGAGACAGTTGGTTCGAATTCTCATGGAAGAAACTTTCATCAGCAGCGTTTGTTCATTAATGGGAGGAGAGGTGACACATGTCTGGCATTAAACTCAAAAATGTAGAACTTTGTCATTTCATTGCTGGAGATAAATTTTTGAAGAGATAACCAGCCTTGGCTGAAAAAAGGGGTTTTATTATTTTATATTCTGCTAGGAACGCGTTTCGTTTTGTTTAAGGCATCTTCAGATTGGTGTGCACAACAAATGTTAATTAAACACATAAGCTGCGGTCCATCGAAGTGTCTTAGCAGGCAAACACCGTTCTCAATATTTTAAAAACATTGCTTAGAGCCTTCATATAAAATGGTGTTAAGTACAGGAAGTCACGTTAAAATACGTAAAAGACCTTGGCAGGGAGTTGACCTCGTCGAGTTTCAAGAGACTTCGCGCAGTGGCCTTGTAGAGTACATAGCGCACTTCAGAACACACCAAAAGCGGGATCAGGCCTAAAGATATGCATCAAAAAATGTAAACATGGCAATAAATGCAGTTGTACACTCCTGAAGAAAAATCAGGTCACGTTCATACGAGTTGTCGACCCGAAAAAAGCGCTCGGCAATGTACAATGGTGCAAGGCATTCTAAATTCTGGGAAAATAGGGGTAAGCTGTAGGGAAAGACGGGTAATACACAAGATGTGCAAGAGCTAACAGGGAATGATAAGAGTGGACGACCAAGAACGAACTGCTCGGATTAAAAAGGGTGTAGACAGGGATGTAGTCTTTCTCCGCTACTGTTCAATCTGTAGGTTGACGAAGAAATGATGGAAATAAAAGAAAGTTTCAAGAGCAGTATTAAAACTCAACGTGAAATGATATGGTTGATGTCATTGCTATCCTCAGTGAAAGTGAAGAAGAATTAAATGATCTGCTGAATGGGATGAACAGTCTTATGTATACAGAATATGGACTGAGAGTAAATCGAAGAACGGCGAATGTAATGAGAAGACGCAGAAGTGAGACCAGCGAGAAACTTAACATGAGGATTGATGATCACGAAGTAAATGAAGATAAGTAATTCTGCTTCGTAGGTAGCAAAATAACTCGTGAGGATCGCAGCAGGGAGGACATCAAAAGCAGTCTAGCCATGGCAAGAAGCGCTCTCCTGGCGAAGAGGACTAGTATCAAACATAGATCTTAATTTGAGGAAGAAATTTCTGCAGCGCAACATTGTATGATACTGCGACATGGACTGTGAGAAAACCGGAACACAAAGGATCAAAGCAGTTGAGAAGTGATGTTACAGAAGAATATTGAAAATTAGGTGGAATGAAAGCGTGAGGACTGACACCACAGAATCGACGAGGAAAGCAATATATGGGAAACATTACAAAAAGAAGGGTCACTGTGGTAGGACATCAGTTAAGCCATCAGGAAATAACTTGCATGGTATTAGAGGGAGCTGTAGAGGGTAAATACTGTAGAGAAAGACAGAGGCTGGAATACGTCCAGAAAATAATTGAGGACGTGGGTTGCAAGTGCTACTCTGAGATGAAGAGGTTGGCACAAGAGAGTAATTCGTGGCGGGCCGTATCAAACCAATCAGAAGAGAAATAGCACAAAAAAGTGCTGAAATGGCTACACCGTTACAGAACATGGATAATGTAATATAAGGTAACGTAGTACGAGTATTAATTATGTTTAAGTCGTTCGAAACTTGTGGTTTCCAATGAAGTAGCAGTTTCAGACTGTGGATTACGAGATGTAGTCCTGCTACTTCATTTGCCGCCGTCACGATACCACGAACTCCTTTCTGGTACTAAGCTTATAAATTTACTACAATCCATCTTTTTTGCGCAGAAACGGTGACACCTTAGGCCGAAGCAAACAAAATTATTTGAATTCCGTCTTCCGTTGTGACAGTCTGTGCGTTGAGAGCGGTTGCACAGAGACCGCGCCCGTGCTGCCTTGAAAAGATTGGCCGCGTGCAGCCGCTGTCAGTCGTCGGCAAACGTCGTCCATTGTCGGTGCGAGACCTACGAGAAAGACAGATCCTGCGTCACGAGGGTAGGCCTGAGCTTGCTCGCTCGCTCAGCTCAGCAGAAAAACTTCGTTATTACACCTGTTAACTCGCAACTAGATGTTTACGTACAAACGAGAATTGCATCTCCTACTTGCTTGTAGCACTTTGGATCTCACGAATGAGTCCCTGAACTGATTTCATGAGATTTTTTACAAACGCCCTCCACGAAGGTCCCTCTCCGAGAGTACACGAGGCCTGCCTTGTCTTAGTTTAGGTGTGGTTGTAACTTCGCGTTTCCACTTCACAGTCACATCACCATCAACCGATTTGGGCTGCATTAGATGGACTTAGATGTCCTGAAGGATTTGCTACAGATATGTCTTCTAATGACTAGTCTTCGGAAGCATCGAGCAGTCCTGACTGGTCAATCAAGCTGTTAATGCTCTTCTACTGACAAAGCTGTATTTCCAGTCTGCTTAGATATTAGCAAGTCGTCGTCTCGTGACGTCTAGTGGCTAATTCCGCAGTACATAGAGGTGTCTGGATATTTATAATTACACTCCTGGAAATTGAAATAAGAACACCGTGAATTCATTGTCCCAGGAAGGGGAAACTTTATTGACACATTCCTGGGGTCAGATACATCACATGATCACACTGACAGAACCACAGGCACATAGACACAGGCAACAGAGCATGCACAATGTCGGCACTAGTACAGTGTATATCCACCTTTCGCAGCAATGCAGGCTGCTATTCTCCCATGGAGACGATCGTAGAGATGCTGGATGTAGTCCTGTGGAACGGCTTGTCATGCCATTTCCACCTGGCGCCTCAGTTGGACCAGCGTTCGTGCTGGACGTGCAGACCGCGTGAGACGACGCTTCATCCAGTCCCAAACATGCTCAATGGGGAACAGATCCGGAGATCTTGCTGGCCAGGGTAGTTGACTTACACCTTCTAGAGCACGTTGGGTGGCACGGGATACATGCGGACGTGCATTGTCCTGTTGGAACAGCAAGTTCCCTTGCCGGTCTAGGAATGGTAGAACGATGGGTTCGATGACGGTTTGGATGTACCGTGCCCTATTCAGTGTCCCCTCGACGATCACCAGAGGTGTACGGCCAGTGTAGGAGATCGCTCCCCACACCATGATGCCGGGTGTTGGCCCTGTGTGCCTCGGTCGTATGCAGTCCTGATTGTGGCGCTCACCTGCACGGCGCCAAACACGCATACGACCATCATTGGCACCAAGGCAGAAGCGACTCTCATCGCTGAAGACGACACGTCTCCATTCGTCCCTCCATTCACGCCTGTCACGACACCACTGGAGGCGGGCTGCACGATGTTGGGGCGTGAGCGGAAGACGGCCTAACGGTGTGCGGGACCGTAGCCCAGCTTCATGGAGACGATTGCGAATGGTTCTCGCCAATACCCCAGGAGCAACAGTGTCTCTAATTTGCTGGGAAGTGGCCGTGCGGTCCCCTACGGCACTGCGTAGGATCCTACGGTCTTGGCGTGCATCCGTGCGTCGCTGCGGTCCGGTCCCAGGTCGACGGGCACGTGCACCTTCCGCCGACCACTGGCGACAACATCGATGTACTGTGGAGACCTCACGCCCCACGTGTTGAGCAATTCGGCGGTACGTCCACCCGGCCTCCCGCGTGCCCACTATACACCCTCGCTCAAAGTCCGTCAACTGCACATACGGTTCATGTCCACGCTGTCGCGGCATGCTACCAGTGTTAAAGACTGCGATGGAGCTCCGTATGCCACGGCAAACTGGCTGACACTGACGGCGGCGGTGCACAAATGCTGCGCAGCTAGCGCCATTCGACGGCCAACACCGCGGTTCCTGGTGTGTCCGCTATGCCGTGCGTGTGATCATTGCTTGTACAGCCCTCTCGCAGTGTCCGGAGCAAGTATGGTGGGTCTGACACACCGGTGTCAATGTGTTCTTTTTTCCATTTCCAGGAGTGTATTTAATGCATTTCTATGGTTCGCACTTGGTTATGCTATGTGAGCCACTGTGTGCATTGCATTTACCGCTTCTATGGTTGATCTGTGTATGTAGCGCTGGTATGCCACCGGTATTCCACCACGTTTTCCTTACGTGCGGCGTAGAGGAATCCACGCGGCGGAATTCTCGCAGCGGCGTGTCGCGGGCGGGCCCTTGCTCTTTTATCGGGCCAAGCGGCCCTTACGCGCTCTTAATCTGGCACAACATCTGCGCGCCTCCCCGCAGATTTACAGGTACTGCAGGGCGCATACAAATTAACTCGGGTGTTTGGCCTGGCTAAATACGGCGTGCGCCCGTTCCTTATCAGCGCAGGGGCCGGCGCTCCCAGATAAAGCTAATGCTGGCTGCCGACCGGGCCGCGGCGCCGCACCAACCTGCATAGCGCGCCTCATCCAGCACACTGCCTCTGTTATTCCACAAGCACATACGAGGCGCTTCATTAGCGTACATTAACATTCAACTAAGAAGTACTTCCATGACAGTCTGAAATCTCAAATTACACTACTGGCCATTAAAATTGATACACCAAGAAGAAATGCAGATGATAAATAGGTATTCATTGGACAAATACATTATACTAGAACTGACATGTGATTACATTTTCACACAAATGAAATCAGTACCCAGAACAAACATCTCTGGCCGTAATAACGGCTTTGATACGCCTGGGCATTGAGTCAAACAGAGTTTGGATGGCGTGAACAGTTACAGCTGCCCATGCAGCTTCAACACGATACCACAGTTCATCAAGAGTAGTGACTGACGTATTGTGACGAGCCAGTTGCTCGGCCACCATTGACCACACGTTTTCAATTGGTGAGAGATCTGTAGAATGTGCTGGCCAGGGCAGCAGTCGAACATTTTCTGTATCCAGAAAGGCCCGTACAGGACCTGCAACATGCGGTCGTGCATTATCCTGCTGAAATGTAGGGTTTTGCAGCGATCGAATGAAGGGTAGAGCCACGGGTCGTAACACATGTGAAATGTGACGTCGACTGTTCAAAGTGACGTCCTTGCGACCAAGAGGTGACCGAGACGTGTAACCAATCGTAACCCCTACGCCAGTATGGCGATGACGAATAGACGCTTCCCATGTTCGTTCACCGCGATGTCGCCAAACACGGATGCGACCGTCATGATGCCGTAAAAAGAACCTGGATTCATCCGAAAAAATGACGTTTTGCCATTAGCTCACCCAGGTTCGTCGTTGAGTACACCATCGCAGGCGCTCCTGTCTGTGATGCAACGTCAAGGGTAACCGCAGCCATGGTCTCCGAGCTGATAGTCCGTGCTGCTGCAAACGTCGTCGAACTGTTCGTGGAGATGGTTGTTGTCTTGCAAACTTCCCCATCTGTTGATTCATAGATCGAGACGTGGCTGCACGATCCGTTACAGCCATGCAGATAAGATGCCTGTCATCTCGACTGTTAGTGATACCAGGCCGTTGGGATCCAGCACGGTGTTCCGTATTACCCTTCTGAACCCACCGATTCCATATTCTGCTAACAGTCATTGGGTCTCGGCCAACGCGAGTAGCAGTGTCGCAATACGATAAACCGCAATTGTGATAGGCTACAATCCGACTTAGATAAAAGTCGGAAAGGTGATGGTACGCATTTCTTCTCCTTACACGAGGCATCACAACAACGTTTCACCAGGCAACGCCGGTCAACTGCTGTTTGTGTCTGAGAAATCGGTTGGAAACTTTGCTCATGTCAGCACGTTGTAGGTGTCGCCACCGGCGCCAACCTTGCGTGAATGCTCTGAAAAGCTAATCATTTGCATATCACAGTATCTTCTTCCTGTCGTTTAAATTTCGCGTCTCTAGCACGTCATCTTCGAGGTGTAGCAATTTTAATGGCCAGTACTGTAACAATATTTTTATCCAGAATTAATTTTCTAGTAGCAGAATGCGCGCTGACTGAAACTCAGGACCGGACAGGCTCTTCGAGAGCTAGTGCTCTACCGACTACCTGTCCATGGCTGGATCACAAAATCTCAAAGCCGCCCCCCTCTCACAGATTCGCTTACTTCCACCAGCGCCTCATGTCCTAGCTTCCAAACTTGGCAGTTCTCCAGCATACCTAGCGAGAGGAGCACTCCTGGAAGGAAACATGTTGAGGAAAGATGGCTAAGCCTCAGCCTAGAACACGGGTGGACAACAGGTAGCCCGCGGGCCGGAAACGGTCCTCGATTGATTTCAGTCCGATCTGCGGAAGAAATTCTTGGGAGACGCAGCTAGGCGCTGCAAAATCTTATAACTGAAGTTTTCTATACAACTATTGTGAAACCTCGTAAGTTAATAAATAATGTGCATGACGCATAAATAAACGTAAACATCTGAAGAACGTAAAGTGAATGTACTCTCAAAAACCCTTGTTTCTAGGAATGATTGTTTGGTGTGGTACGTCGGGAAAGGGGTGCCATTCATATCGGTGAGCTATCTCGTAAACATTAACGTCACAGACGCTATAGTTTTAAGTTCATGTGCCAAGATCGCTGCTGCCGCCGTCGGTTGACGAGATGGCCCTTGAGCTTCAGTAATAAGTACGTGAACCAGGCCAGCTGGACACCAAAGTTTCCTCATGTCTGGTCTTGGGGTTTGTTTCCAGAATGAATTTTCAGCCTGTGGTGGAGTGTGCGAAAAGTAGGAGTGTGCAAGGTAGAAGACGAGGTACTAACCGCAGGATGTATAGCCACAGTCTACCAGCACAGTCGATATACTCCGTCTCGTTTTTGTTACCCACAACCATAAAAGCGCCCCAAGAGGCCAGCAAGCAAAAATTCTGAATACGACATCGGCTGAGTGCGAATACTAAGGTTTATATTGATTTCTAACATACTTTTTACAAAAGGGAGTGTATGTAGCGTCATAAAAATCGGCAACAAAAAAATGACAACACGTCTGTCATTGTTTAGTTTCCTAAGGACCATGGGAGGTACGAAACGGTACATAACAAAACACTTTATTTACGATTATTTTGCTGAATAATGTCGTTTTACTTTAATAACGAAAAATTGCTAGTAAACACCAGACTACCGGACTTTTGCAGAAAAATGTCGTATACCTGTGCGACAAAAAATGGCTCTGAGCACTATGGAACTTAACCTCTGAGGTCATCAGCCCCTAGAACTCAGAACTACTTAAACCTATCTATCCTAAGGACATCACGCACATCTATGCCCGAGGTAGGATTCGAACCTGCGACTGTAGCGGTCGAGCGGTTCCAGACTGTAGCGCTTAGAACCGCTCGGCCAAATCCTGCCGGCGAACGACTGAGAATGACACGGAGGTCGGTCGACTATCGCGTAATCGTCAGGGCCTGTTCGCAGGGTTTCCTTTTTTTTTTATTTGTGCCCTTAGGGTCACGTCTGGTGTTGCCAGAACCATTTTCAGAATATCGAGACTTATGGACTAAACGATTTCCTCGTCTACACCCTGAAACCCAAGGGGACGTCAATGGCAGCTGTGTCATCCTCTGCCTTGGGGTGTCATGCACATGCTGTGTGGAGAGGCACGTTGTCAGTACACCGCCTCCCGGGTAGATCCTAAAGTTGTATCACAAGGCTTATAGCACAACGTACCACTCCTCCCACCTAGGAAAAATTCCTTGATAGTATCGGGAATAGAAACTGGGTCTTCCGTATTGTAACCATCTACACTTACCATTCAGATATGACGGCGGACGGACTTGGCAACTGGTGGTTTAAAAAATTGGAGCGAAGAGGACCAAAAAGTCGGGACACAAAAAAGGATGTAAACTTTCAGTCATTAGAAAGTATTATATGTATTACGAACAAGAGTGATACACTGGTACAACTTCACTCAGAAAAACTGTTCTGTTTATCAAAAGTACCAACCTTAGTTATGGTTACATGATGTGATTAGTCAAAGCAGGAGGCGAGCCATGATTTGTATAGTAAACTTGTTTTGGAAAGCAATTCATTTGCCAAGATCTCTGCCTAAATACAATTACTGTAGTAATAGTTCGGCATGTTATTGTAACACCTAGACTCTTTTATACGTATTGAATAGTCCTCATGTGACAGAGTGGTGTAAGCATTGTATAATCTAGTTACCATTGCCCCATTTTATGAATCTGCCGGAACTAGTAATTCAGTATATGTCTTTACATAGCGATCTTGACAAATAAATTGGTTTTCAAAAGAAGACTACAATACCAAATTTAGGCTCCTATAAAACAGTTTTTGGAAAAAATAAAATGCGATTCTTCATTAGCCTTCCAGGCTTGTCAACAACAATCCTTCATACCAATAAACGGCATGCTAAACGGTTAAATGTAGAAGACACGCCTAATAAAGAATAATACGCTTTCCGTTTCTTAACGAAACTAATGATAGTTTAGAAATGTTACACGAGGGCTGTTTAGGCTTCTTATTAGTGCTACTTAACATACCCATTACGTTGCTTCATTGAAATTGTACTTATTTATAGTGTTTCGAAATATACACATATTCTGTAAATTACTGACCAGTCATATTTTCACAGACAACGCATTGAGAACATGCACGTGTGTTCTCCATACACCTGAAAGTCACGCACCTACCATGTTTACTTTCTTGCAACAAAGAAACGCACGAAACGAAAAAGAGGACGGACACGAGAATGTGTCACGGCAATGGAATGGAAGCACTTATTGAGGTGCAAAGAGAAGTCGCTGTCAGACAGTGGCATTGAGGTAAGTAGAAGTTTTGTACCCCAAACAGTGACGTGTCGATAGTGATACTAAGCAAAAGCACAGTTCTTTGGGCTTGCGCCGAGGCTCCCTTTAGTTCACCGGCTGATCGCGACTTCCTGGCACAACGTGTTTCTGGTTACCGCCACCGACACGTTTAAAATCTCATTTCAAAACTGCAGGGTTCTCCGAACATTAGTGTACTTGACCATTTTTTTTATTTTTCGAATTGTTAGCAGTGCCTAAAAGTCGGAATATTCGATGTCTAAAAAATACTTGATGGATGCTTTATAGTGAAAGATTTCCCATTCGATCAATGCAACAGCGTAGCGGTGACGTGGGCATAATGCACTGCACGCTGTCCACTCGCGACTGCTACAGCAGTCGTTCAGGTACTGATGTGGACGTCACAGAGAATGGCGGTGGGTGTGTCGCCGCACACGCTCCGCAGTAAAGCGGCGTCATATCTGCAAGTAAAGAGGTCGTTGACCTCACTGCAGCCACCTGCTCATTCGTCACTGCTAGACACACTCGCCACTCTCCTGTCGACATTAAACAGACCCATTAACTGCACAGACAAAAGGTCTTCAGGTTTCTGGTGTACATAGAAATCAAGATACAGGTGGCAGAGAAAAAAAATTAGATTCCGCACGGAAGTATTGTAGATCCTCTGCTGTCCTTAATCTACACTGCGCAACAAAATTAAAATATCACTTCCTCGAAAACGCGTAATTGTCTCCCATTGTGGCGCATAAGTTTGAAATTTGGCTTAAAGGCGCCTGCAGCCTTCCTCTGTAATGGTACAAAAGCGTGGCGACTTGGAATGTCATACTCGGGCTCGGCCACGCCCCAAATAACGAGGAGTCGACACATGCCGAAAACAGACTACAGCTCAGAAGTTCATGTAGCCTGTGAGGTGTTTTAATGACGCCACACTGGCACCAAATTTCACCAAAATTCTGCGTAACGCCACCGTGGATGTGTCACACGATGATAAGGTCCTCCCATCCTCTCTTAACCAAATTTCGTCTTTCGAAGTCTCTGCGATTGAAGTCAGAACCGCGACACCCAGCGTCGAAATCATTCTGTTTCCTTATGAGTGATCGAGGAAAACACTTCAGACACACAGCTGCTCAGAGTTGACACAGAAAGGCCAAAGGGTTGGCATAAATGGTGCCAATGAAACCATCTCTTTCCCTGAGGCGTTGATTGCCACACTTTTCACGGTTGAAAACGAGTTGGCAGTGCGATAAGCAACAGGAAGATGTTGCTCTAGACACTCTTTGACACTGCTGACACTCTCGCACGTTAAAACCTAACTCTAAGGACATTGTGGGGCTCCATCCCCATCGAATTTGATCGTACCCGTTTGAAGTGCAGTGCGACAGCAATTTTTGCTCCTTGTACAGGTTGGAGCCTCTAGGCAGCGTTCAAAGTCATTCAATTTTGAAACTGATCCGAAGCAGCGCGAGATCCTCACGTTTTTCAGTCTTCCTGTGATCATGCGGGAGTGCAAAATTAACATGTGCGAGAATATAACGGGCAGACGGTCCCTCTTAGGCCCCCTGTAAAGCAGCACCCTCTGTGACACCCAAGCAACTTGCGAGCACGTTAAAAATGTACCTCCATAAACTTCTGGCACCAATTTAGCCTGGTGGCTGCTGTACAGCCTGAGGGTTAGGCAACCCCTTCGACACCCCATGGGTGGGATTACACAAATCTAAGGATTATCCATTCAGGTATATACCTAGTGATTCCAATTACGAATAACTTAAATTGGAACGATCACACAGAAAATGCTGTGCGGAAGGCAAACCAAAGACTGCGTTTTATTGGAGAATACTACAAAGACTGCACACACTAGTTTTTTTGTCCTCTATTGGAATATTGCTGCCCACTACAGCATACTCACCAGATAATACTGACGGAAGACATCGAAAAAAATTCAAAGAAGTGCAGCTAGTTTTGTATTATCGCGAAGTAGGAGAGAAAATATCGTTTATTTATTTATTTATTTAACCTGGTAAGATTAGTGCCATCAGGCCCTCTCTTACATCTAACCAGGCATTCTACTTATTTTACAGTCATATGTTTTAGTAGGCATGATAAACTACATCTAATACAAAAAGTGAGATAAACAATTAGAACGGTACAACTCGAAAAATACATTATTGAAGAGAAAGATTTTAGATAGGAGTGCTGGCAGCAGGGAGTATGAGGGAGACTCATGGTGAAGGGAGGAGAAGAATAGAGAGACATGATGAAACATAATTAAGGAAAATATAAAGGAAAAGAAGACTGCTTGGCTAATAGAGATAGATGAAGAGGACGGCATCTCAGGAGCAAGATAGGAGACGCTAGCTTTGCTATTTGACAGATGAGAGGATTGGCCTTGCACATTAATTTTGTGGAGAATTTTATGCGGATGATAGTAGGAAATGCTTCAACGTCTTCTTAAAAGCAACAGGAGATTGAATCTTCCTCAAGGTAAGGGGCAGTTTGTTCCAGAGTCGGACAGCGGCAACTGAGAAGGAGTTTGCAAAAGTTTTTGTTTTGTGAGTGGGCACAGTTAGGATACCAGATAAGAGTGACCTCGTGTTTCGATTATGATGGCATGACAGGTTTTTAATCTCTGAAGCAAGATACTGGGGTGCTTGCGCGACGAGGAGTCGGTGAAGTAGACATAGAGTGTGGTAGTCACGCAGTTTGTCCGGCCGCAGCCACGCTAGCTCGGAGTATGAAGCACTAACATGATCATATCCGCGAATGTTGCAGGTGTAACGCACACAGGCATTCATGGTTAGCTCTAGCCGTCTTTTGTTTTCACTACTCATGCCTTGTTGAATCACATCACAATAGTGGAGGTTCGGTAGAACGAGTGCTTGCACGAGCTGGCGTTTCAAGTCCTGTGGGAATATGTTCCGAAACTTTTTGAGAGCATAGAGACAAGCAGACGTCTTTCGGCACACTGCGACTGTATTCTCCGCCCAGTTGAGATGCTCGTCCAAAGTTACACCCAACCTCTTCACTGTTTTCTGATATGGTATTGGAGTACCTTCGAGCAGAATAGGAGGTAGCCGTTGGCGGAAATCTGAACTTATTAATTTCTGATGGGCTATTAAGATTACTTGCGTCTTTTTTGCATTTAATTTAAGCCCCAGGTTTTTCGCCCATGTCACTACTGAAGACAGATCATCATTCATCAGAGCGATTGCAGTGTTTACGTCTTCAGGTCTGACGCTTAGGTAGAGCTGGAGGTCGTCGGCATAGAAATGATGTTTACAGGAGGACAAAACCGACGAAATATCGTTGACATATAAAGAAAACAAAAGTGGTCCTAAGACTGATCCTTGTGGCACTCCCGAAGAAACATGTTTCCAGGAAGACTTTTCATTTGCGCAGACAACACATTGCTGTCTGTCTTTTAAGTAGCTTTCAAACCATCTCATTGCACTATCAGAGAAATTAAGCTGTTGCATTTTTCTGAGTAATATGTCAAAGTTAACAGTGTCAAAAGCTTTGCTGAAGTCCAGTAGCGTCGATATTGTTGCCTTTCGATTGTCGATGGCATATTTCAGGTCATCAGTTACTTTAATTCGAGCAGTGTTTGTGCTGTGATGTTTACGGAAACCGGATTGAAATTTGTCATATAGACTGAATTCATGCAAGTGTTCAGTGATTTGGTCATGAACAATATATTCAAGTGCTTTGGAAACAGCAGGCAGTATGCTAATTGGTCGGTAATCACTAGGCAGTTGCGGGTTTTCGATCTTAGGGATGGGTCGAATTATGCTTCTTTTCCATGCAGTGGGGTATATTCCGTTCACGGGGGAAAAATTAAATATGTAAGTTAAGACAGGTACTAAGATATCGACAACATTCTTAATCATGGTTATACCGATACTGTCGTTGCCTATTGCATCAGAAGAGATTCTCATTATTGCTTTTCTTGCCGTATTTGTTGTTACATGTTTTAGATGGAAGGTATCGTTGTTAGTTATCCTGTTTGGGGATTCTTGTGGACGGTAATTATCAGCCGTGCTGGTATTCAGAGGTGCAGAGAAGAATTCATTTAATTCGTTAGCTGACACTTGAAAAGTAGTTTCCGATTTTGCCTTTCCGACCCCCAAGCTACGGAGATTCTTCCATAGAGTCGTGGGTGTCAGATCGCTGCATACAAGGGAGCGAGCGTGCCTGATTTTAGCATTGCGAATGCATTGTTTCACTCTGTTCCGTAGCTTTCTATATTCTTCGAAACGCTCGGGTTTCGGATCTGCCTTGAAACGCCTGTGGGCAGCATCCCTATTAGTCATCATTTGACGTAATTCAGCTGTCAGCCATGGAGCAGGAGATTTTCTTACACGGACTGTGCGCACAGGTGCATGTTTGTCATAGAGGGCAGTGAGTTTATCACCAAGTTCATTAATATCATGGATATGATACGCGAGTTGAAATGGCAGTCATTAAACCAAAGGCATTTTTCACTTGGCGGACATATCTTCAAGAAATTTCAGTCACCAACTTCGTCCTCAAAATTCGACAACATTTTGTGGCATATGGGGGGAAAAGATCATGTAATAAAAGAAATCAGAGCTCGCATGGAAATAATTACGCTTTCCTCGCGCACTGTTCGAGAGTGGACATAGGTGGTTCGATGAACCTTGACAAGGCACTTATGTGTGTGTTCAGGGCAATAATGTAGATGTAGACGACCCGTGGACAACGAGGTCATTAGAGACAATGCACCATCTTGGAGAGGATGACGAAGGAAATCGATCAAATACATCAAGGGAAACATTCCAACATTTGCCTGAAGCGAGTTAAGGAAACCGCACAAAACCTATATTTGGATGGCTGGACGGGGATTTGAACCGCTGTACGTCACAATGAGAGTCTAGTGTTTTACCATTGCTCCTTCTCGCTTGGTAAAGAACGTCCGCTCCGCGTCAGTCTACAGATCTCAATGCTTTTCCTTCCAGTCAACCTGTAATATAACGAATAGCACCTATCGATCCGGATTTTAATTCCCTACAAAGTAATTCTGGTAATTTCTGGAAGAAATTCAATTTCAGCGACCGTTGTTGTTTTATTTTGAAATAACCATTTTATTTCATATTTTGCATTTGCCTAATTTCGCCCCCTTGGGTATCATCCGAATGGAAAGGTAACTTGTGATAGCAGCTCTAGTAAGAGTTTTGCACAGCCATGGTAGATAAGGGCACAATTATTCGAGAAGTGAAGCCCATGTGTGGAAATTCGGGTTTCGTCACTAAACCAGCATACAAAACATTAAAACATGTTAGTGTTTATCTCAAAATGTAACAACATCTATGCATGAAAGTGACTTCCTTCAAGAACTGTACAGCAGCTGTTGCTGTTTATTGTAACATTCTCGGCCTTCCTTCTGCACCTTCACGACGAGTACGCCTTGACCATTTCTCTCTTCGAAAATAACACTTGTACTGACAGGATTTAACACACACTGACAAGTGCACTCTTGCGGTAAATATCGAAAGCGCGATGTAACCTCTTTGCTTGCCGCTAAGCAACGGCCTGCTTGGCGTCTCGCCAGGGGGCAGCCGCGCTGACTTAATGACGGCCGCCGTCAGCTCGCTGTCTTTTACTACCGATAAGTGGAGGATGGCCATCCAAGGGGAAGTTGTCGCAGTCGGGCGAGATGTGGACGGCCCTGGAAGTTAATCTGCTGTTTATGGCTACAGAATTCATGAGCAAAGTGGGATTACTGGATCGCAGACAATGGCGCCTGTTGGACTCGGCGTGGTGAACACAGTAGTGTGTAGACTGTACGAACATTCAGTGCTGTCCACTGCATTGTAGACATAATTGCATTTTACTTTTATATGGGAACTGAAAACACGTATGAAAGTTCGAACCAAGGCCAGAATTCGAACCAGCGTCTTCTTCTCCACAGGAAGATGCGCTAACCACTACGCCACCGCGGCACAGTGGCTTTGCGCTACTGGAGGGCGCTGCCCTAGCTCGCCCCTTAATCCAAATTCTCGTCCATGCCTCAGCCCATTTGATATTTCCCTTAGCCTGGGTTTCGGGCAGGATCTCCCGTTTCGCACGATACTGAGGTGCTTTTTCAATACATTTGGAGAGCCTCTGCAATACTGGTCATGTTTAGTGGGAATATCAAGTGGGCTGAAGCGTGAATGGGAATTTGGATTCAGGAGGGAGGCGTTGTATAGTAGTTCGTGCAGTTCTACAAAGCTATTGTGCCAGGGTGGCTAGCGGTTGGCGCATCTGCCAAGTGAGCAGGAGACTTGGGTTCGAATGCCATCCTTGGTACACAATTTCATTAGTCGCTTCAGTCTGCTTGTATACATCATAGATGTCTGAGAAGTGTAAAGGGCTCTGGAACCATATAGTTTCGTCATTGCAGTTTGTATTTAAGGTTTGAATTAATTTCACTTTACTGAAAACGTCTTCCAGTGACTAACAAATGCTGCTGAAGGTTTCTGTCTGTTCATGGGACAGTAATTTTGTTTCTCGAATTTGGCCCAAATATTAATTTATCCGTATTTTTGGTGCTTTTGTCTGATTTGATTTTGCCTTAAGGATTAATTTAAGGGCTCTTCTTCTCATTCGCTGGGTTTATAGGATGCGGCTGATATGTTGACTACTGATGTTTTCTTTCTTTTAAAAATGCGTCAGCTGAAATCTTCTTGGTGTGTTCCAGTAAGGCCAGGATTTTAGATTGTGTCATTTAAAATTGTTTTGATTGAAGGTCCACGCTATGTAGTGCTTGCAGATGTCAACTGAAAGATTCTCAATGTTCAATTATTTAAAACTTTGATTGTTTAGTTAGATTTAATTCGAAATGTTAATGTACATAAAAGTATCAACTAAAAGTCTCTTACTTTTCAATTATTAAATTACTTTTCCGATTTCCTTATATTTAACTGCAATTGTGAAAGTGGAGTATTTAAAGGGAAACAAAAGGAAATATAAATGTTATTTTAAATAAAGTCTTCCCTCGACTATGTGTTACGTTTTTGTGGCGTGGTAATTGATGACTCTCCGTCTGGTACACTGTTTCACATATGTTTCTGTTTTGACGACCATTGATGTACCCTGTCACACCTAAGCTGCCCCGCTAAAAACGACATTAATCGCATGGACACTGTTTGGCACTATTTGAAACAGCACGAGGAACATTGGAATCAGCACTGCCGCGACCTAAGAGCTCTACGGCTCCTCACCATTAATAGCGTCATCAACTGGATGTGAAATAACAGGTGTACCGGTATGAAATGAGCGTTTTTTTATGAAAATGAAACACTAATTTTGAATTGAAAAGTAAAAACATTTTATTCAAAGTACTGGCCGTTGCTTTCTATACATTTTGACCACCTTTCTGGCAATTTGTGGACACCACGCCAATAGAAATGTTCGTCTTTTGAAGCAAACCAATCAGACACCCAATTTACGACTTCTTCGTAGGAATGAAAGTGATCCTCATCCAATGCGTGTCCCATTGATGAAAACGAATGATAGTCGGAAGGGGCCAAGTCTGGTGAATACGACGGGTAGGGGTAGCAGCTCCCAGTCAAGTGTTTTGATTGTATCCTGAACCAGTTTTGCTTTGTGTGCAGGTGCATTGTCGTGTAAAATAAATTACTTTGCCATGTCTTATGGCCCATTCTGGTCTTTTTTCGATCAATGCATACTTCAAATTGATCATTTGGTGTGTGTAGCGATTAGTATTCACAGTTTCACCGGGTTTTAGAAGCTCATGATACACCACACGTTTCTGATCCCACCAAACACAATTGTCTTCTTGCCAATCGATCTGGTTTTGCAGTCGATGTTGATGGTTGTCCATGATTTCTCCCGTTTAGGATTCTTAAAATAAATCAATTTTTCATCTCCAGTAACAATTCGATGCAAAACTGATTTTCTTTCATGTCTTTGAAGCAAAATTTGACAAATGGCTTTTCGGTTTTCCATCTGTCTTTCATTCATTCATGTGGCATCCATTTTCTAAACCTTTGGATCTTTTCCATAGCTTTCAAACGGTCACAAATTGTTTCTTGTGCAACATTTAGCATTGCTGCCATTTTCTTCTGACTCAACGTGTCATATTCATCCAATATTGCTTGCTATTCTGTGTCTCCGAACGTTTTTGGTGGTCCTCCAAGTTCTTCATTTTTTACATCAAAATCATTACTTCTGAGCCGTTGAAACCATCTCTTGCATGTTGCTTGTGATAGAGCATGATCACCATATGCCTCGACAAGCATTCGATGCGACTCTGCAAGGCTTTTTTCTTTTTTTTTTCAAAACAACAAAATTAATGCTTTCCGCAAATCATCACTTTGTGGTACAAAATTCGACATTGTTAACACTATGAAAACATATGATGTTGTTTGTTGCATTACTTGATGTATACTAAATATCGTTGACAGATGTCATACCAACCAAACAAAAAGAAATTTAAGGCTCCTTCACAACAAATGTTCCCTATCGACACATTTGTATCTTAACGCTCATTTGATACCGGTACCCTGGTACTTGAAGAAAGTTTGGAGTCTCTTACTCGCCACTGTGAAGGCTGGAGCCGTGATTCTGGTGGGGACGCTTAACTTTTTATGCAGTGTGCTTACGTCTAGGCAGTAACGCAGAAGGGAAACCCCACATGACAAAAGCTGATAGTTGTGTGGATGTAAATCAGCGATAATAATAGTGATTACAAGGAGAAGAGGTAGAAGGCGAGACATTCCCGCGGTGAGCTGGGATGCGAGGCGGGATGCGGACCGCGGAGCGCCTGTGGGCAGCGGGCACCTGCCACCCGCCAGCTGGCCCACCGCGGCACGTACCGAGCTAAGTGCGCTCACGCGCCGCCCGTCGCAGCACACGTCTCCCTGCACCACGTGCGCTGCTCCCCCTGCTCGCGATGCGGTACACGCGAGGGTCCTGGGAGCGTCGCATCTTTATTTACGCCTCGCAAGCAACAGTTCACGGAAGATGTCGTACTAAACTAGCATCATTTAACGCCCCTCTTCCCTTATTTGTATTCCACATGATAGAGGGGCGTTCAAGAAATTTTGGCCCCTATAGTTCCGTGACGCTCTGATAGTTGGCAGTGCCACCAATGACGTAGCCTTCAAGATGGCGTCTGTAATGGAGGTGCGTTCCAAGCAGAGAGCTGCCATTGAGTTTCTTTTGCGGAAAACTAGAAAACAGCAATCCACGGAGTGGCACCATACCATCTCCCCTCGATAGAAAAGTTCAAAGCCGGCCGGAGTTAAGGACCTCACACACACCCATGCCCGAGGCAGTATTTGAACCTGCGACCGTAGCAGTCGAGCGGTTCCGGGCTGAAGCGCCTAGAACTGCTCGGCCACAACGGCCCTCACAGTGTAAGGAAAAGAGTTTATAGGAAGCCTACCAAAACAAATAGATATTTATACTACGCTTCACACGACCACCCAGTCCCGAAGCAAGCTGCTCTGAACACTCTGTTTCACGTGCATTTCACATCAGGGACAATAAAAGCTCGCAACTGGATCTGAATTTCTTCAGGGAGACATTGATGTCCAATTGCTGTGATGACCTTTTCATAAGAAGCAGCTGGCCACTGTGGCCTAGCGGTTCTAGGCGCTACAGTCTGAACCGCGCGACCGTAGCAGGTTCGAACCCTGCCTCGGGCATGGATGTGTGTGACGTCCTTAGGTTAGTTAGGTTTAAGTAGTTCTAAGTTCTACGGGACTAACGACTTCAGAAGTTAAGTCCCATAGTGCTCAGAACCATTTGAAACATTAAAAAGTTCAAAAGTTCAAAGTCGCACCCTTAGCCGGTAATGTCATGGTCTTCTGGGACTCTTAAGGAGTTATTCTGCGTGATGTCCTCCCTCATGGTGCAACCATCAACTGAGAAGTGTATTGTGCTGCAGTCACGAAACTGAAGAAACAACTTCAGTGTGTTTGTCGCCATAAAAATGCAAACGAAGTTTTAGTCGTCCATGACAACTCAAGGCCACACTTAAGTCTGCACAACCGACAGGAGCTCACAAAACATCATTGGACTATATATGAAGATTGTAACTGTTCTTGAAAGAACAGTTACCATTGATGACCTTGCGGCTTCTCTAGAATAAATGATAATTAATTGAAACCCTCAGTTGCCGACATGTGTTGTTGATATACCTCGATGGGGACAGGTGAAACTGTGTGTCCCGACCGGGACTCGAGTCCTGGATCTCCTGCTTACATGGCAGACGCTTTATCCATCTGAGCTACTGCGTACACAGATGAATAGCGTGACTGCAGGGACGTATCCCTTCCAGGCTATCATTTACATCATTGGACTATTCTTCCTCATCCACCCTTCCACCCTACATCCCGGATCTCGCACCTTCCGACTTCCATCTGTTCGGCCCAATGAAGGATGCATTCCGTGGGAAGAACTGTGAGGGTCATGCAGCGTGCGTTGGCTCCGACGTCGGTCATAAAGACATTCCCGATAAGGTGGCACAGAGTGTCGCATTGAAAGGAGATTACGTTAAAAAATAGGGATTTATAGCGAAAAGAGTGGGAAATGATATGGTGTATTGGAATCCTGAACAAAACCAATCTGGTTTCGCAAGGAAAAGTGTTGTATTACTTACTGAAAGCCCCTCGTACCAACACTGTCCGTTATACGCGCCAAACCAAAGTTCCGCACGTTGGGGATCGGATTCAGATCCACGACCACTAAACACCGATGGGTTAGTTGGAGGACGTGAAACCTGCGCTCAAAGAGAAATCCGGTAGCAGACATCCAGCCACACAGTGAGATCGTCAACGCTGGGCGAGTTCTGAATGGCTTCATACAGCGGAATGATGGGTCTGGTTGCTGCGATTCACGGCACTCCATCATCGTGCGTCTTGGTTACGCAATGTGAATACTCTCTCCCATTCTACAGGGACAGCTGATATGGATGATACTGCCTCTTGAAAAAAATTGAAAAAAAAAGAAACAGTGAATCTGACCGCAGTCTCCTTTGGGGGGTCTTCCACGAAAAACAACTCCTGCACTGCAGCTCGGAATTTTAATTTGGAGACACTAGTGGGCTATATAGAAGAATGCACGCTCTGTAGAGCACTAAAAGACACATACTGCGATCTAATCATGTACATCAGATGTCTGTTGTTATTGTGGTCTTCAGTCCTAAGATGTTTGATGCAGCTCTCCATGCTATCCTATCCAGTGCAAGCTTCTGCATCTCCGAATAACTACTGAAATGCACATCCTTCTGGATCCCCTTCCTTTATTTATCTCTTGGTCTACCATTCTTACCGCCCACAATTCCCTCCAATTACAAATTGATGATCCCTTGATGTCTCAGAGTTTTCCGAACAACCGATCCCTACTGCTAGTCAGGTTGCGGCATTAATTTCTTTTCTCACCAGTTCTATTCAGTACTTCCTCCACAGTTACATGATTTATCCATCTAACCTTCAACATCCTTCTGCAGCACCACATTTCAAAAGTTTCTGTTCTCTTCTTGTCTAAACTGTTTATCGTCCATGTTTCACTTCCATACATGGGTACACTCCGTACAAATACTTTCAGAAAATACTTCCTTTCGATCCTAACAAATTTCTCTTCTTCAGTGACGCTTTTTTGCCATTACCAGTGTACAATTTATATCCTCCTTACATGGGCTACCTTTACTAATTTTGCTGCCAAAATAACAAATCTCATCTACCACCTTGCTCCCTTTCCTAATCTACTTCCCTCTTCATCACTTGATGTAACTCGACTGCATTCCGTTTTTTATTATTTGTTTTAATTAGTGTTTGTCTGATATCCTCCTTTAAAGACATTGAGTATTCCGTCAGTCCTTTGCTGTCTCTGACAGAATTACAACATCATAAGCAAACTTCAAAGTTTTTATTGCTTCTCCCTGAAGAAAGAGGATTCCTACTCTAAATTTTTCTCGGGTTGCCTTTAGCCAGCCGCTGTGGCCGAACTGTTCCAGGCGCTTCAGTCTGGAACCGTGCTGTTGCTACGACGCAGGTTCGAATCCTGCCTAGGGCATGGATGTGTGTGATGTCCTTAGGTTAGTTAGGTTTAAGTAGTTCTAAGCCTAGGGGTTTGATGACTTCAGATGTTAAGTCCCGTAGTGCGTAGGGCCATCTGAACCATTTGAATTTGGTTGCCTTTACTGCTTGCTCATTGTACAGATTCAATATCAGCGGGGATAGGTTCCAGCCCTGTCGCACTCCCTTATGAACCATAGCTTCCCTTCCACGCCCCACGATTCTTATAAATGCCTTCTGGTTTTTGTGCAAGTTATAAATAGTCTTTCGCTCACTGTATTTTACTCCTGCTATCTCCAGAATTTCGAAGAGGGTACCCAGTCAGCATTGTTATAAGCATCTACAGAAGTTATGAACGTGGGTTCATCTTTCGTTAACCTATCTTGTAAGATGAGTCGTCGAGTCAGTATTGACACGAGTGTACCTACAATTCTCCGGAATCCAAATTGAGCTTTCCCGAGGCTGGCTTCTGCCAGTTTTTCTGTTCTTCTCTAAAGAATTCGTGTTAGTATTTTGCAACCATGATTTATTTAACTGATAGTTCGGCAATATTCAAACATGTCAGCACCTGCTGTCATTGGAATTGGAATTATCATTTTCTTCTTAAAGTCTGAGGGCATTTCGCCTGTCTTATACGTCTTGGAGAACAGATGGAAGAATTTTGTCATGGATGGCTCTCCCAAGGCTTTCAGTAGTTCTGACGCAATTTCATCTACTAGCGGGACCTTGTTTCGACTTAGGTCTTACACTGCTCTGTCAAATTGTTCTTGCAGTATCATATCTCCCGACACATCTTCATCTACGTCCCCTTAGACTTCTGTAAAACTGCCTTCATCTCCTTTGTTTAGGCCCTCTAAACACTCCTTCCAACTACCTGCTTTCTCTTCTTTTATTAGGACTGCTTTTCTATCTGAACTCTTGACACTGATACTTCTGCTTGTTTTTCTCCAAAGACGTCTTTAATTTTCCTGTAGGTGGTATCTATCTTTCCCCTAGAGATATATGCTTCTAAATCCTTACATATTTCTTCTAGCCATTTCAGTTTAGCCATTATGCGCTTCCTGTCAATCTCTTTTTTTAGCCGTTTGTATTCCCTTTCCCTGCTGTATTTATTATATTTTATATTTTCTCCTTTCATCACTTAAATTGTACCGTCCAAGGATACCTATTAGGCCTGGTCTATTTATCTCTTAACGTTACCCATTCATCTTCTACCGTATTTCTTTCTTCTGTTCTAGTCAAGCGTTGCTTAGTGCTCCCTCTGAAACTCTCAATAACCTCTCGTTCTTGCAACTTATCCACGTCTGATCTCCTTAAATTCCTACCTTTTTGCAATTTCTTCAGTTTTATTCTACAGTTCATAACCAATAACTTGCGATCAGGGTCCACGTCCTACAATTCAATCTCTGTTTTACCAGCACATAATCAGTCTGAAACCTGGTGTTTCCAGTTCTCTTCCACGTATACAAACTTCTTTCATGTTTCTTAAACCAAGTGTTAGCGATGGTTAAATTATGCTCTGTGTAAAATTCTACCAAGCGGCTATCTCTTTCATTATTTTCCCCCATTCCACATGCGCCTACTGTTATTATTCTCTTCCTTTTCCTACTATCGAATTCCAGTTCCCCATCATAATTAAATTTTTGCCTCCCTTAATTATCTGAATTTCTTTTAGCTCATCACAAATTTCTTCAATCTCTTCATTATCTGCGGAGCTAGTTGCATATAATATTGTACTACTGTGTATTGCATGTGTCTTGGCTACGATAATGCATTCACTATGCTTTTCGAAGTAGTTTCTATTTTCTTATTTGTTATTAAACCTACTCCTGCATTACCCCTATTTGATGTTGTATTTTTAACCCTTTATTGACCGTATCACGTACTCATTTCCAATTTTAAATTTTCTAACCTAACTGTCCGATTACAGACTTTAACATTCCACGGTCCGATCCGTAGAACGCCGGTTTTGTTGTTTCTCCTAATGACGGCACCCTACTGAGTAGTCCCCGTTCAACGACCCGAATGGGGTATTATTTTACCTCCGGAATACCTTATCTAAGAGGATGTCATTACCATTTAACCAAACAGTAGAACTGCATGCCCTCGGTAAAAATTACGGCTCTTGTTTCCCATTGCTTGCAGCAGTTCGCAGTATGAGCACGGCAAGGCCGCTTTGGTTATGTCACAAGACGATCTCAGTCAATAATCCAGACTCTTGAACCTGCAGCTACTGAAAAGGCTGCTTCAGGAACCACAGATGTGTCTTACCTCTTATCATGTACTCCTCCGCTGTGGCTGCACCTACGGTACGGCTCTCTGTGTCTCTGAGGCACGCAAGCTGCGCCAGTAGAGTCTTGCTAAGCCCGCAGTCAAGAATAATGAAGAATTTTCTGTCGGTATGCTTGGTCTGCAAGGCAGAACTCAGAGTAACGCAGTGACCGCCATTGTCCCAGCGCGACTGCTCCCTTGTCAACAAGGGGCGCAGCTTTCACCTTCCAGAGCCACATTTACAAATTCGACAGTGAAATACGTTATGAATCTACTTCGCATCGAACATATCATTGATAACAGTAAACGAACATTTCTTTTAAACGTAAAAACAATGTCTTCGATGATTTTTTGCATTTATTAACAGGAGAAATATCGAAACACTGTAGCTGATGAAAGGATACACAGGACTGTTAAAATATTGCTCTTTATCGACGATATTTCTGTGCCGACAGCTTGACAACTTTGTGAATTCATATGCCAGAATGGTATGCGTACCCAAGCGAAAATTATACCTTACAGCTTAACTTTAAATGCGTTTCTCTAATAGCATTGTCTCTAATAAGCTGAACGTCAGTAGAACGTTTAAATATGCCGTGACGTCTCTTTGCAGGGACACCTGATATGGACGTCCCTCCAAAGAGTCGTCAGGCGCACTTCATCTGATGTTTCGGCAGATACCTGCAGTTCCGCTTTTGAAACCTGTCGCTGTAGTCAGCCCAAACGAATACGGCTCACCACGTCTCTCATGCGACAGTCAGTGTCGACGTTAAGCTTAGGTTTGTTTCTCGTTACAAACCAAATGATTTTTAAAGCGGGCTTTTACATATTCGTTCGATCCAGCACTCGCGAATTAGTCTATTCCCATGTGTTTGGCTGATGCGTATTAACACAGACAGTCAAACGTGAAGAATAACCAGTATAAATTTCCTTTACTTCACGCCTATGGTCACAAATTCTTTTGTCATCAGTCTATAATGACCACCTTCAGATCTGTTTTATAAAAACATGTCCTAATATATTGGAACCATGTGGCAACGTCAAATAAATGCTTCCCCCCCCCTTCCCCCGGGCCCACCATATTGACCGCTACCGCCGGCGTGAAAAAGCATTTCATTTCTCAGTCGCTTTTGGAGTACCGGTTATTCTCCGTGTTTTACTTTCCCATCTTAACGCATACTGGTAAAACGAATATCGTATCAGACTAATTCTGGGCCGTCCTATCTAATTCCGCTTTGGGAATCATATCATTTGTAACGGAAAACAAGCTCACGCTTTCTGTCGACAGTGAGAGCGCACTGAAAAACACAATGAACAGTATTTGATAGTACTGACTTCACCTACACATTGCAAAACTACACTGAAAATATCTGTCCAAAGCCGTAGAAAATGCGCCTGACAACTCTTCAAAGGGAAACCCTCTACATAGGATGATTCAGCTGCCTATAACTTTGCGTTTTATGCAACCCCCAAAACCATGTGCAATATTTTAATATTCTCTTGCTCTCTACGCGCAACTATTAGCCCACTGAAAAAATGAACACGACATTTCTGTATGTAATTTAAGGTAATTAAATTTTATACTGGGATATATTCCCTTTGGAGGCCACAGTTTCCGAGTTATTCAAGAAAAACACGATTAAATGTCACTTTTGTACGTTTTTCCTGAATAATTCGAAAACTACGGCCGCCAATGGAAACGTATCCTAGTACAAAATTTGACTAGATAAAATTTCCAACAAAAAGGCCCTGTCCACTTTTTTGTGTAGGACAGGTAATTTGGGTGTAGTGAGCAAGAGAATATGAAAATGATACAAGCATTGAAAGCATTGCGGGTTGTATAAAGCCCATAGGTAATGGCAGCTGAATCACCTGATATACTGGGTGATCAAAAAGTCGGTATAAATTTGAAAACTCAATAAATCACGGAATAATGTAGATAGAGAGGTACAAATTGACACACATGCTTGGAATGACATGCGGTTTTATAAGAACCAAAAAAATACAAACGTTCAAAAAATGTCCTACAGATGGCGCTTCATCTCGTCAGAATAGCAATAATTAGCATAAAAAAGTAAGACAAAGCAAAGATGATGTTCTTTACAGGAAATGCTCAATATGTCCACCATCATTCCTCAACAATAGCTGTAGTCGAGGAATAATGTTGTGAACAGCACTGTAAACCATGTCCGGAGTTATGGTGAGGCATTGGCGTCGGATGTTGTCTTCCAGCATCCCTAGAGATGTCGGTCGATCACGATACACTTCCGACTTCAGGTAACCCCAAAAACAATAATAGCACGGACTGAGGTCTGGGGACCTGGGAGGCCAAGCGTGACAGCAACTGAGCACACGATCATCACCAAACGACGCGTGCAAGAGATCTTTCACGCGTCTAGCAATACTTTTTTTTGGTTCTAATAAAACCCCATGTCATTACAAGCATGTGTGTCAATTTTTACCTCTCTATCTAAATTACTCAGTCGTTTGTTAAGTTTTCAAATTTATACTGACTTTTTGATCACCCGGTACATATATATTGGTCCTGTAACTGTGTGTGTTTATTAACCACATGTTCATGATATAATGCTTCAGATGCAAAGACGATCACTATTGCTTTTGTTAGATGCAACAAATCTCTTTGTTTTTGACGAACTCTAAAACTTTAACGAAACTTTGTGTGAAATGTGTGGATTACTTCATTCAATACATTTTCAGATTGCTCTTTTAATAACGTAATAATTATCTGCAAGTAACGTTTTTTTTAATTTTTTGCATCTATTTGAAAGTACGGAATTTGGGTAATACGTGACTGCAGCCCTGAGAGATATAGTGCGGAGACACCTTTGTAAACAGAGGTCGAGAAGACGTAAGCAGCAGACTGTAGGAACACAGGAGACGTCGGTCCGTGATTTTAAGATTGTGCGCCACCTGGGAACAGTTGGTGGCAGTTTACGGCGCCGCTGGATGCTGAAACTTTCTAAATACGTCTGTGACCGACAGAAGTAGCCATACGAATGAAGAGAAAAATACACTAACAGAATTACAAACAAGATAGCATATCATCTGGCGATAAATTATTCTCGAACAACGCAGCAAGGGTTCTCGTGGATGACGAATCGAATGAGAAACACAGGAAGGACGGGACATGGAGCAGGCGCGCTGCGTCAGCCGTACCCACCGGCGTCGAACGTTTGTTTCGAGAGATAACCAGCCAGGGTGGAGCGTATCCTCAGCCAGACTCTTGGCTTCCAGCATTTGGGTGGCGGTAATGGTGGACGTCCTGCTGAAAAAGGCGTACCACTTGGAAGCCTAGAAGATGAAGGTCCGCGACCATACTGTGATTTATTTTAGAATCCATTACTCTGTGCACTTTAAGATCAGCCCCGAAATTGACAAAAAACAGCTTTCGTAATTTGAGTCCTGTGGAGTGCATGTGGGTGACTTAAACACTGTCTAGAATAAATTTTACTGGTCATCAGTCTGCCCTCCACGACTCTATCCACAAAACAAGTATATCATGTTTTAGGTAATGATAACTGAAAGTAAGTAGGAATACTGTATAAAACTTGCAGTGCAGTTGGTTGCAGTTACGACCAAAGAAGGTATATCGAGTTAAAATACATAGCTGCAAACAGTAACAAACTGAAAAAAAGGAACCTCCACCCGTTAATTCGGACTGATAGGTGTAGAAGCACATGTGGCATTAAGATACAAGTTTTATAATCATTCATTGCAGAAGTTATGGTGACCATACCCAGATACCACGTTTCTATAATATAACGTACAGATAATGGAAAGAAAACAACTAAGCACAGATGCCAAAGCAGTAGGATCATATTTCGAGAATGAATCTTTATCTCTGCCGCGGAATGAGCAATGATTTGAAACTTCTGTGCAGAATAAATTTGTGTGTCTGATCGGGACACGAACCCGGTGCATTGGCTTCCGCAGGTCTTACCGACTATGCTGTTACTTTCCTCCTGTTTTCCAAACTGCCCCTATCCCTTCTGGAAGAGATGATGTCTTCTTGAAGTGGCTAAGCTACAGCAGTAAAATATGTCTGGGAGTAAAGAAAAAAGGAGATGTGTTCTACAGAGCGCAGAGAGTTAATATTGTTTTTAGTAAATACACTTTTTGAATTTTAACCAAGCAAAATACATAAGAAATGAGAAAAATTCACGCTATGTGACTAATATAAGTGAAATTTTTCCATTTATGAGGAAGTTGGCGGTTACAGTTCGACACTATTTAGCTACTGTTAACGCGCTTGTGGCACTTTTTATTTTTAATCGAGGTTTTTTTTCGGTTAGGACATAGTATGTAACCCTGTTGGATGGGAGGAAGATGTTCTTACCCGTATTACGTAATTTCGGCTTGAGACAAAAACTATCTGTGGAAACACTTCAGATGGAATTGACCGAGGTGAAGGTATTTTGCGCCTGTTTCCTTTGTATAGTCACCTCACGTCTTTTAGTCACATCTTTTCTATGCTAGCGAAAATAATATCAGTTCTTTGCTAGATCTATTAGACCGTCCCACGTTCTGGTTGGTGCAGTTCATTTACAAAGTACTGGTTTATTTCTTCATTGTTTGCAAAGGAGTGGTGAATATGTCTGACATAGATTCCAGAATTACGTAAGGAGCATATATATATATATATATATTTGAAATGTGGTTATTTGAAGGCCCTAAGTTCATGCTGAAAGAAAGATTTCGACCAGCCACGCAATTTTGATCCTGCATTTCCTTTGGATTGAGAGTTCGGTGTAATGATAGAGTAATAAAGCCATATGCTATGTCTCCAGCTGTTCGTAGCACCTTCCTGTCCGTAGACATGATCTGCTTAGTTTGACTGGGTGACGTTATACATGTCTGCTTTCTGCATTCAGGAAATGAGTAAAGGAACATTTTGTATGGAAACAATGACAATGGTGGGTTAGCATCACTCATTTTGTATTTTGCTAGTCGAACTGGGGTTCGTCTTTTCTATACTTAGCTGGTTTCTTTTTAGTTGTATTTTTTTAACAGATTAATTACTTCGTCAACTATATATTTACAGCACAAAGGTGAAGTATTAGATTCGTATTACAGCAACCTGCATATCTGAACATGTGTTATAAGTGCTAATATTGAATAAGTGTTGGCATTTTGCATATGTTTGCGGATAAAGATAGTCTCAAAACACATGAAATGTAAGCTGTAACTAAAAACAAAGGGGATTACTACTGGTAACAGAGGTATTGAATGAGCACTCGTTGTAACACCAGGATCACAATTTTTGATTCAACAGATGATCAAAGTAACAAGAGAAACTGAAGGCGGTATTGGCTGTCTATAATAAAATAACGCAAATAGTTTCTCTCTACCTTTATCATATCGATACTTTCGATTAGAAAAAAGCAAAAAAATTCGGATGTATTCCGGAACATAAACTACGTTAAAACCTGTTGGCGGACTATGATGAACGTTCCTACCTTTCATGCAGACATTCTGGACACTGATGCACCTACATCGTTTCGCCTTACCTGAAACAAACACGTTCCATATTTAAGCCAAATGAAATTACCACTGGGCGAGCAAAAATAAAAGAAAATTTGAATATCCACTAACAAAAAGCTTGAAGCCTTTTAAAACACATATTGGTCGATAAAAGTCATTATTTCACAGCATGAGCAAGTTGTTGCGATGCCGCGTACTATTCCAATCTATTAATATTTTAACGATAGTATACCGTCTGTTTCAGTATCTCTTGATAATAATTTGAAAAAGAAGGCCAAACATATTCTCTCTCTTCAAAATAATAGGAGAAAAGTAGTGCACAAATATTCTTTTGGTTGCAGGAGGGTCAGAATTTAAATCAGCTACCCAGCAGGGAATAACAAGAAACATCAGAGTCTAACTCATCTTCATGCCTGACGTTACACAGGATACAGACTATAAGACCAGCGGGGCCTGCTCTGACTGCGCATCAAGGCGACATAAACTGCGTTTCCACAAAGGCGGAGTACAGTTGATTGCGTCGTTTGTTGGTGTGATTACAGTTTGTAGAGCAACGTCCCATTACATCACGAACAGTAATACGGAGGCCTCTTACGTAACGCAAGAGAAGTCTGCCAGTCACGCTCATTGAACATTTACTAATCCCGTTGCTTTGAGTTTCAATGAGCGCGGCTCGGAGCCATGAAATTCCACACTCAGACCTGGCACTTCTTCACACCTCCGACCTGGAATTCAGCTCTCGTCCACAGTCTTCAATTCATGCTGTGTGTAACATCCTTTGATTAAAATTTCACCATTCTTCCTGGATAAGGCGCTGGTCAGACTGCTCTTGAAGGGATCACTTTCAACGAAGTGATATATATATTGTGAGTGATGTGCCGAGCTTTTTGAAACTTGGGCTAAAAAAGGCTCAACTGTGTGCAGCGACAATGCTTTAGCTGTTTGATTCCATCACAGTTACTTTCTCAGGAAGTGGCCTCTTACGTACACTGATTAGTCAACAGTTCTATTTTGTCTCTATTACAATTTTAAATACTCCTCGCGTCAAACGACGAGCAGTTTTGCGGTCCTCCAGTTGTCGCCCACGTACTGCGAGGTGCTCCCAGACGGGAGTAGATAAAAGATCTCGTCCTTTTACACGCAAAACATTATGATTTTTCTCCAGGTACACATCATGGACAGACTCGAAACTTCAGCTTGTCCCTCATGCAAAGGATCTCGTCCTTTTACGCGCAACACATTATGATTTTTCTCCAGGTACACATCATAGACAGACTCGAAACTTCAGCTTGTCCCTCATACAAAGGATCTCGTCCTTTTAAGCGCAACACATTATGATTTTTCTCCAGGTACACATCATAGACAGACTCGAAACTTCAGCTTATCCCTCATACAAAGGATCTCGTCCTTTTACACGCAACACATTATGATTTTTCTCCAGGTACACATCATGGACAGACTCGAAACTTCAGCTTGTCCCTCATGCAAAGGATCTCGTCCTTTTACGCGCAACACATTATGATTTTTCTCCAGGTACACATCATGGACACACTCGAAACTTCAGCTTATCCCTCATGCAAAGGATCTCGTCCTTTTAAGCGCAACACATTATAATTTTTCTCCAGGTACACATCATAGACAGACTCGAAACTTCAGCTTATCCCTCATGCAAAGGATCTCGTCCTTTTACACGCAACACATTATAATTTTTCTCCAGGTACACATCATGGACAGACTCGAAACTTCAGCTTGTCCCTCATGCAAAGGATCTCGTCCTTTTAAGCGCAACACATTATGATTTTTCTCCAGGTACACATCATGGACAGATTCGAAACTTCAGCTTGTCCCTCATGCAAAGGATCTCGTCCTTTTACGCGCAATACATTATGATTTTTCTCCAGGTACACATCATAGACAGACTCGAAACTTCAGCTTATCCCTCATACAAAGGATCTCGTCCTTTTAAGCGCAACACATTATGATTTTTCTCCAGGTACACATCATGGACAGACTCGAAACTTCAGCTTGTCCCTCATACAAAGGATCTCGTCCTTTTACGCGCAACACATTATGATTTTTCTCCAGGTACACATCATAGACAGACTCGAAACTTCAGCTTATCCCTCATACAAAGGATCTCGTCCTTTTAAGCGCAACACATTATAATTTTTCTCCAGGTACACATCATGGACAGACTCGAAACTTCAGCTTGTCCCTCATGCAAAGGATCTCGTCCTTTTACGCGCAACACATTATGATTTTTCTCCAGGTACACATCATAGACAGACTCGAAACTTCAGCTTATCACTCATACAAAGGATCTCGTCCTTTTAAGCGCAACACATTATGATTTTTCTCCAGGTACACATCATGGACAGACTCGAAACTTCAGCTTATCCCTCATACAAAGGATCTCGTCCTTTTACGCGCAACGCAGTATGATTTTTCTTCAGGCACACATCATGGACAGACTCGAAACTTCAGCTTATCCCTCATGCAAAGGATCTCGTCCTTTTAAGCGCAACACATTATGATTTTTATCCAGGTACACATCATGGACAGACTCGAAACTTCAGCTTGTCCCTCATACAAAGGATCTCGTCATTTTACGCGCAACGCAGTATGATTTTTCTTCAGGCACACATCATGGACAGACTCGAAACTTCAGCTTGTCCCTCATTCAAAGGATCTCGTCCTTTTACGTGCAACACAGTATGATTTTTCTCCAGGTACACATCATGGACAGACTCGAAACTTCAGCTTGTCCCTCATCAAAGGATCTCGTCCTTTTACGCGCAACACAGTATGATTTTTATCCAGGTACACATCATGGACAGACTCGAAACTTCAGCTTGTCACTCATACCTCTCTCCGTAGAGACTCCTGCTGTTAGTTCCTAGACAAAAGACTACTTTGGGAAACATACACAAATGAAATGTTACCTCCTGAGTGAAACTTATTCACGTTTCAAAGCAATATATTTCAATGAAGCGATCATCCACTACAAGCTGAAATAGGTAGCGAACTGTGACTCCAACCTGCTCTCTCCCTTCGGCCAGAAAAGCTATCCGACCACTACTTTCTTCCTAATTTTATTAGCTTCAACTTGCATAGAAACCCGTTCCCAAGGTAAAGTACGCCTTGAAGAAAATGTACCAGATCGTCTTTCGGCCACACGACAATAGGTTTCCCGTGGTACTGATTCTAAAATAATTCCTCCGACATTCCGTGTATCAGAGCTAATAACTGAATTCCTTCCCCCCCCCTCCCCTCCCCCCCCTCCGCTCACTCCTTCCAATGGCGTCGAAGGGACCTTAAACTTTAACCTCGACTATATATATATATATATATATATATATATATTACCCCTGGTCAACTAAGGTGGACCGTGAATATCTGCTGTACAATATATCTGACACCTGTAATCTTGGCAAAGCTGTCGCATCACCGCCAGCAAATTTATGTCGCTCTTTTCCCCTGTGTTGGTTTTATAATATGCATCGGATCTTACAATCATATGACCAAAACACGTTAATTTCAGTCGAATGCTAAGTACCTAATAACAGGATCTTGCAGGAAACATGGGGTAATATGTGAACATTTTCTGAACGCAGGTGTTATGAACATCAGTTAAAATACGGAAACCAGTCGCATTTGTCCGTCTCACACTTATTCATCTGTTTATTATTGACTGCAAAGGATTAGATCTGGGTGATCAGGTGTATTCATTTAAATTAATGTACCACAGACGGTTTGTAGTTACAGTTGTTTGGGCAACCTGGTGCAGCATCCGAAAAGAGGAGATGCAAATGCAACTAATTTAGAAAGTAGCTCAAACTACTATAATTATGCGGGTGAGTTCGTTGCAGTAGGAACCACATACATTAATTTGGTGGAGCCATGGTCTAAAACAGTTTATTTTCGTCTTTTGCTGGCACATATTCCCGTAGGTTAGCTACAAAATCGTTAGTACAAACCGTCTATATGATTACAATTTAGATAAGTTCACCTGATGGTGGGAGTATAGTCCTCCGAAGTGGATAGAAAAATTGAACTGAACCAACAGCTAACAACTACTGGATAACACCTTTAACCCGTGTCATATCGATATTGTGCTGTTTGTCATCAGACTTTCGGAACCAAAATTTCTGTAGATGGACAAATGATTGACTAGTGAGAGAGTTCAGATATGTAGATTAGACTTTTAAATTTGTAAGTCAGATGATGTAGAATTCCAGTCGTCCGGATGCAGACATTTCTGTTGAATCATATAACGTAAATTAATACATAATGTACGGAAAAAGACATTAAATTAACTTTAAAAAGCAGTAGCCTTGCCTTTGCTGCTGAATGGTAACGAATGTTGGGCCGAAACATCTGATCAGTTGGAATAGATCGAATCATCAGACATGACATTCCTCCGTTTTGTAGCGCTATATTCATTACTAGACCATAAGAAAAACACCGACGTTAGATAAGAACAAAATGCTGATCCCATTACATCCATAATTGAAAAATACAGACTGAACTGTGAACATCACGTGCAACGAGTGGGATAGCTAAAGCAGCAATACTATGTCATACAATAGGAATTTTTCATTAATCTGATTTATGCTCCTCGTCATCACTTTTGCCTTTCTTCGGTTTACTCTCAATGCAAAGGGTATGATCATTCCATTGTTCATTCATTGTAACAGGTTCGGCAATTGTTCCTCATGATCACTAAAGTTACCAACATCAAAACCGAAATTTATCACTGATATCCTTCCATTGTGAATTTTCATCCTCCTCCTAAAACTTTGATTTATTTCCGTCATTACTTCTCCGTCGTATAGACTGGTTATTGTACATATTGTATGTCACTTGTCCTTCGCTATAGCTTACACTTATTTTCCTGAGAATTTCGAATGTCTTGCATCATTTCACGTTATTGAAAGTTATATCTAGGTTGACAAACCCCAATGAAGAACTATTGATTTTTCTTAAGTGTGTCTTTCATTATCAATTGGAACGTCAGAGCTGCTTCTCTGTTGTTTTTACATTTGCTATAGCTGAAATGATCTTCATCTAACAGATCTTAAATTTTCTTTTCCATTGGTCTGTATATTATTCTTGTTAGTAACGTGAATGCGCGAGCTGTTAAGCTGATCGTACACTACTACTCATACATATCTGTCCATTCCTAACTACTGAATTGGATGGATGATATATTTTTCGAAACTCTGAGGGTATGTCTCCAGGCTTACAGATTCTGCAAATCAACTTGAATCGTTGTGTGGTTGCCACTTCCTCAGTTGATTTTATAAATACGTTATTGGATTTCAAGGCTTTGAGAGCGCTCTTAAACTCTGACTATGACACTGGATTCCCAGGTGTTCCATTTCAATTTCCACTTCTTCTTCTGTCACAACGTCAGACAGTTCCTTCAACTCTTTCCACCCATTTGCTCTCCCCTCTTCGTTTGTGTATTTCCACTTGCACTCCTAATGTTTGGCCATTCCTTTTAATTTCTCCGAATGTCGTTTTGACATTTTTATATTTTGAATAAATCGTTGAGACTACCATTTCTTCTAACTTTTCCTGCAGCAATTCATCTTGGCTTCCTTTTACTTATATTGTGGTATTCTTGCATTTGTCTGATTTTTTTCTGTTTCTTCTTTCGCCAGTCATTTGAAATATGTCCTCCTTTTATCCAAGATCTCTGTCCATCTTCTGTGACTGCCATTTTAGAAATGTGCATTCCTCTTCAAATGAATTTCCTGCTGTGATATTCACTATCACAGTATTCACAGCCTTGGAGAACTTCAAACGCTTCTCATGATTCCTCAGTTTTTCATTGCCTCACTTCCTTCCATGGGATATTGAAAGTATAACAGCAAGCACGGGACGAATGACCACTCGTTCATTTGATCCACAGGATATGGTAACGGAAAGACTAAAAAAACTGGCGGACACTTGAAGATGGACGTCAGCTATTAAACATTACTTGTAAGGTTTGGAGAAGCAGTATTAACTGGGGAATCTGGGAGCATCCTGCAACCCGCCAAAGGGGCAGTGAAGTCAAGATTTTACTAATTACAGTGCTCACAGGCAGTCACTCTTCCTGCGCTCCGTTCACTAATGGATCAGCAAAATCTCTATTACAGAACACAGTGGGAAATACTCCCTGCTATGCTCTTCACATTGGTTTATTTATTTGTATTTTTAGTCATTCATCCAAGGTACAGTAATAGGTAATGAAGATAAATCCTCGGAGTCTTTCACGGTGACATGACTGAATAAAATCTTCATGGCTCGCCAGGTCTATGCCGTACACGTGATCGTCCAATACTTCCGTACAGACACAATCTATTCACATCACTGAAGACAAAAGAGCGCAATTTCAACCGCCAGTTAATTCTTCCACGAGAACAGAGTAGTCGTACTTGGCGGTGCCGTGGAGTCAGTGGTAGCTGGCCAGAGGCACACGTGACTTACTCATACTGCTTGACGATTCCCAATGGTCTTCCCACACTTCAGGTGCCCTAATTTCTTCCTTGGATGATATTCAGTCGTCCGCTCCTGAGACCACTGCTGGAAACAGTGACAAACCACCGATATAGCGCGCCTACCATGTACAGCAACCTGTCGATACGTCCATCGACCATCCCGCAGGTCCACATTGCTACCCGGCTGAAATGGCTGAAGTTGTTCAACATGGGTACGTACTCCTCGTAGAGGCACAGCTGAACCCTACAATGAATATTCCGCACATGACCTTTAAACTCAGCACAGTTACTGCCTGCAGAGTGCATACAGGGGGCGCACAGACAGGTCTCCTGAGTACCTTATCGTTGATGATAGTGTGAGTGTGATTTCCTATGGGACCAAACTGCTGAAGTAATCGGTCCCTAGATTTACACATTACTTAAAGTAACTTAAATTAACTTATGATAATAACAACACACACACTCATGCGCGAGAGAGGACTCAAACCTCCGGCGGGAGGGACCGCGCAGTCCGTGACATGGCGCCACAAACAACGCGGCGTTGATGATCAAGACAAATGAATCACTAATACTGCAACCCTTTCATTATCCACGTACTATACACTGGTGTCATTAAACACAGTCCTTTAAGGTGTGGCGCTTCTTTTCCGGCAGTGAAAATTAGCGGAAGGCGAATAAAGGTGATTGGTTAGAGTTACCAGTGTACATTGAGATAAACGCATCGTGCACACAGGTACTTAGCAGGTGCTTCGGTACCAGTGGAGTTAATTCCGTGATTAATGGAAAAACTCGATGTGCCCCACGTAGTGGACGATAGTGCTCCTACGGACATCTGGCAAGTCAGCGGCGAAGAAATCAGTTGCACATGCGCAGTCATACAGTCGCATGTCGACGTGACGGAGAAGTGTCTGCTGGCATGGAAGAGTGCTGCGGCCCCCGGCAGACATTATGACGGCGGGGGTTCTGTGGGCGAGAGCGGCCCGGGTAGCACCCTTGTTTGTTATTGTCCCGAGGCCGTGTAACGTGTCATCCAATTCTACTTGTCACTGTCCGCTCAGACAATGGTCAGCCGGGCCGATTTAATATGATTAAATATACTATTAGGCCGGCGGCATCCGTCGTGGGCGTGGCGCGGCGCCCTGAACAATGCACAATGGCGCGTCCCGCCAGGTGACGGATCCCCCTGGACGCTCCGCTAGCCCCAGCGATCGAGACCTCGGCCGCGCGGCACCTGCCACGTAGCATCAACAACGCTCTCTTAAGGTGGGCACACGTCGCCGATTTTTGGGGGTGTCCTACTTTCCAATGATGAAAATCAACAAGCGCCTGCCGAAGTGACCGAGCGGTTCTAGGCGCTACAGTCTGGAACCGCGCGACCGCTACGGTCGCAGGTTAGAATCCTGCCTCGGGCATGGATGTGTGTAATGTCCTTAGGTTGGTTAGGTTTAAGTAGTTCTAAGTTCTAGGGGACTGATGACCTCAGCAGTTAAGTCCCATAGTGCTCAGAGCCATTTGAACCAAAATCAACAAGCACTGAACTTTTGTAAATCTGACGAGAACTGTTTGCGCGCACGGTCTACTTATCGACGAGCGGGTGCGAAAGATCGACAATGGGGACAACACAAATGTAATGACGAAAAGCGATTGAAATGTGGTGTGACAGGGGATTATTGAATGTAAAATGGTTTTATCGTGTGACGACCTAAGACAACCTGCACGAGTCAAGGAGAAAAGATATGTAATAAAAAATAGAGCTACGAAAGAGATCATTATTTATTTACATTGTATTAACTGTAATGTAGAAAATGTAAAGAAATAAATGGAGAAACTAAAAGGGGTTACGTCATTGAATTACAAATAGGGACATGCAGTCAGCGTCGTACAGAACCTCATTGAGAAGTTGAAGACTGAGCTACACTTTTACTAAGATATCGGGAATTTGTTCAAATTTTTTTAAGTGGAGTGATATGTGGCTTAGTTATGGTTAATGTACAGGGAGGTCAGACACAGTCTGAAAAGGTTGTAAGAGTATTGCAGGACAGATTATGCTGAGAAATAACTGTTGAGAAAAAAATTCGATAAGTTGTACCTTTTTTAATTAATTAGCAGTGACATTAGCCCATAACACCAGTGCGCGCAAATTCAAATGGCCAGCCAGAGACGGTGTCGCCAAACGTGTTCTCCATCTGGTTTCCTAAAGCAAAACAAGAGAGCGATACAAAAATTGAACATGGGACGGTAGTAAAGATCGAACCCAAAGCCAAAGGCTGAGCAGTCTCGTGTACTACCATCTGCGCAATGAGAACGATTGACACATACTGTATCTGGCGGGCGACTTGAATTTGCACTCGCAACGGCCTGATTGACTAACTTCAATGCCAGTTAACTCAGAAACGGTGCAACGTATCGAACTTTTTCTGAGCACACCCTACAGTGCAACACCTTTATCGTTTTCACACTGTTTCTGCCCACCCTGTACATTCGAGGCCTTATACGGCAAGAAAAACATAGATAATTGTGACATGAGAAGGTAATGGAGGACCGATCGAGGCATCTCAGTTGTTAAGACATTGGACTCGCGTTTGAGAGAACGGCTGTTTACATCCTTGAAAAACCATCCCGTGATTTCCCTAAATCTGCTGTGGCAAACGTCAGGATTTCTTCTTCGATTTGAGAATTTTTTTAACCTTCTGCAACCCAAGGTTCTTCACCGTTAATGACTTCGTCGACGGCGGGACGATAAATTCTTTCGAGTCTTCTAATAGGAATTTTCGATTAGAATTTCTTTGTTTAGGGAGAGATGTTATTACGGAACAAACTTTCGTGTGTCGTATTCCCACCGTCGGCCAACTTGTAACAAGAATAGTGCACTGTAGGCGATGGTTTATGTGATCGTAGAAAAATACTCTGGTTATGAATCGTCAACGGAAATTTAGGTTGAGGTGAAGGGGACGGGATTTGTAATCTCTTGTGGGGCGTGGCAGTATTAACTGCTGAACCTCATTTCCCTATCGTCTCAAGATATACGTTTCCTGTGTTTTGCTACTTATGAAGAACCGAAGTACCTTCCAGCGCTTGGAAACTGTAGTTTCAGTCAAGCATTACACATTGCTCCAGACTTATGTCGAGCTCTCTCGCTGTGTAAATTCAAGTGATTTGTATGAATGTAAACTGTGACGTTGTGAGGTAGACCATTCGTAAAGGGCTTGAAGGTTAGCATTAGCTGAGCTTTTGCCTAATCTCAGATTTCCTGCTCTCACACTGATGCAGATAAATGTCGTCTTAAGGAAGATCGTACCTACAATGTTATAGGTGGCTATTTAGGACGATTATACACAAACAAACGTTTCCGAGGGCGGTAAGTAAATCTTGGAGAACAAAATGCTCTTAAAATTTTATCTAAAACGCGTAGTGCCTTCCTTTAAGTCCCAATTTTGATTGTTTGGTAGTGCTGTACCAAAGGGTTGCCATCTGCCACGATTTTGCAAGGACAGCTTCTGTAAGTGTCCCATTACCTACGTGAGTATGACGAAACACCAAGCCCGTGGTTTGGTCTGCTTTTACAGTTTTACTTTTTCGTATCACATTCCATAACTTTTAACTTCTTACTCTTAAATTCATCGTCTTATTCCAGTTACTCAAAACCAATATGTAAATACACGAGGGAGCAACAGATCAAACGATGCCTCGTTTTCATAGTAGTAGTGAATCCCACCCATGTGTTACAACAGGGTTCATAGTTTCTATCGAAAGTGAACTTATTGTTGAAAAAGTAATGAACAATGTCGAGCAATCATCGACTTAAATGTAAAGGAATAGACAGTGAGTTTAAACAGTCGTACTATGATAAAGATCAGCCAGAAAATTAGAGTTTAGCGATCGTAGAACTAAGGCTGAACGCTGACGTTGGGTTCACTTTGCTAACCTTACCATGAAGATGTTTGTAGTTCAGTCGTGGAATGACCGGATTGCGTGGACTCAGATGCTGAGCTGTTTTCGACACTTGCTTGCGACAGATACGCAACACTCCCACGATACGTTCTCGACAATGTGTGAAGCTTGTCATTTAGGGTCCCTGTTTGCGGGACTGAATAGAATAGAGCTGTGACTATCTTGGACCTACACAGCTACGGGTTTTCATCAGTCACGCAGGAACGGGTGCCAAGTTTATTGCGAGGGAACAGCTGACGCGGTCGTGGACAGCTTCCAACAGCTGTCAGCCAACACACTGGGAGTAAGTTCCCCACTTCCATCCGCATCTCAATGGTTTTTTTTTCTGCACTTTAGTAAGTTACAAACATCACACCTACAAGTGTTTGTAGTATGTCGTTGACACATGCTTCACTAAATTGTGAGTAAGAATTCAAAGTGTTCACATATGTATAACGAAGAAGTTCATTAAAATGTCAGTGGTGGTCATCTTTATCTTAAACATTAGTGACACAATATAATTTTGTGCCGCATTGGGACTCGGATCCTGATATCTGACTGTGCGCTTGTACTCAAGAGATCTGAGCATGCCCCAAATAACAAATCAAGGCTTTAGTCGATCAGTAGTTCGTCTCCAACCTTTCTAAGTTTTAGCAGGAGAGTAGTTTTAAAGGGAAATGGTGAAGATACAGCAGCTTGAAGATCTGAATCACTTTGCGGAATGTGCCAGGATGGTGTCCACGTTTGATTCTTGTTATTGAGGCAGTTCCAGTGTGACACAGCAGCTTACAGATGGAAAACAAATTCTCTTTCTTCTTCTCTTCAGGTATCAGGCGAAATTAGTTACTGTGGTGCTTGTCGTTGCTGGGGTCTTCGTCTTTCTCTTCTTCCTTGGAACTTATGTTATCCAGCATTTGAAGGGAGTCTGTCACTCTCCCTTCTTTCTAGGTGTTCGTTCCACTTTCCCTTATAATCTAGAATATTATCATTTAGAACAAAAATGTTTATTTCTTCACTAATATCTTGATTCCATAGTCTGTCTTCTCTTGTGGAACCTTTAACTCTTTTCAGGAATTTCATTTCTTTTGCCTGAATATGACTTTCTTGTTTTTTGCTTACCACACAGGTCTCGATTCCCTAGAGCAGTGTGAGACTGCAGCAGTTTCGTTAGAATTTAATTCGAATGTCTTTCCTAGTTTTGTTTTGAAGGTCCCCGCCAACAGTTCCACATACGCAGTTGAATTACTAGGCTTAATTTCTATATCTTTGCTGTAGTTATTTGTCACCTTACATCCTAGGTAACTGAAGTAGCCTTCTCCTGATCTATCACTATTTTGATTCTAATGTGTTTTTTTTCCCATGAAGGCCATTGTCTTAGTTTTTTCTGTTGAGATCTCCATGTCAAATTTCTGACTTACTTCTCCAGTAAGTAAATTCCTTTCTGTAGGTCCTTTTGTTTATCTACTGGGATCATTGCATCGTCAGTATATAGTAGATTATTTATAAGAGTCCTCCTATCTACTCTGTTTTCCATATATGCATTATTTCATGTTTCTCAATGTTAAACAAAGTTAGAGATATACAGCAGCCTTGTCGCACTCCTTTGTTAGTTGGCATCTCATCACTCATTTTTCCGTTGAGATCTAGAGTGTTGCCGGCCGCTGTGACCGAGCGGTTGTGGGCGCTTCAGTCCAGAGCCGAGCTACTGCTACGGTCGCAGTTTCGAATCCTGTCCTGGGGCATGGATGTATGTGATGTCTTTAGGTTAGTTAGGTTTAAGTAGTTCTAAGTTCTAGGAGACTGATGACCACAGATGTTAAGTCCCATAGAGCCATTTGAACCATTTTGTTATAAAATTTATGTTTGTTATTACAACAAAAATGAAACCACTTAGAATACTCACTGTTTCATTTTCACAACGGTAGCAGTAATTCACCAGATAACTGGAAAGCAGCATTTGCAAAGGAGGAATCAAATCCCCTCCGCCTACCCGACAATTAACCATTTTTTGCTCACAGTGTATTTGTGCTTACGTTAAGGACTGTTGACAAAACACTACCCGGTGGCCGAGCGGTTCTAGGCGCGTCAGTCCGGAACCGCGCGACTGCTACGGTCACAGGTTCGAATCCTGCCTCGGGCGCGGATGTGTGTGATGTCCTTAGTTTAGTTAGTTTTAAGTAGTTCCAAGTTCTAGGGGACTGATGACGTCAGATGTTAAGTCCCATTGTGCTCAGAGTCATTTGAACAATTTTGAACCAAAACACTAACTGCTCGTAGAGACTGAAGATGAACTCCCCTTTCCAAGTGTAGTGTAAACAACTAGTTAAAACATCATCATTGTTATCGCTGGTAGTTATCAACTTATTTAAATATGTTTACGGTATAGCTGACATCCATTATTTTTTACAGTTTTTTCCCCTCGTTTGTAGACAAGAAGTTGAATTACAAAAAGGGGCCGACTTCTGCACATTATCTATCTGACCAGTGCAGATGTAATAAGAAATGGCTTAACAGATATTAAATTCTCATCCAATCTTCTCGCAGAACACAGAACTTTTCACTTACTCTTCGTTGCTCTCAGAAGCGAAACAGAAGACAACTATGAAGGTGTAGCGTAACGATAGCTTCACTGCAGACTATATTTTTAAAATGAAAATGTGTGGACTACTAATGTGACTGTATGAATAAAACCTTCTCGGCTATCAAGCCAAGTCATTCAGAATAAAACAGTAAAGCTTTCGATGGCTACCTCTGCCATCGTTCTCAGGAGTAAAAATAACTGACTGCCGCGGCCGGCACAGTTTTCACTTACGTGAGAACGACTGCAGCACCTGGTACCAATCAGAGAGGGCTGAGACGACGCGTGCGTGGAATGTGAGTTGGGCATCTCATAGTAGTTTCGGCTATTTGAATTGACGCGGCTTTACACAAAGAGATGCCACCACGAGGACTCCAAAGAAACGTGATTGTATGTTCTGTCCTATAACGAAAAATGCTATAGTCAGGAAATTCTTCCATTCTTTCAAAAATTCAAATATTCCACATAGTAGCTGTCGTGACGAAACGTGAAGTTCTTCGTCTTAAAAGACATAACAAACACACATACGATGAATTGCAACAGCGATCACTGATGGCGAGTACAATTTAGCACTATAAAGTTATCTCTACAATGGAGCTACATTTCAAAGTCAGTGGAAGCTGCAATTTTAGGAAAATAACAGCATTTGCAACAAAGCTGTTGGACGATTGCGTGCATTGTGGTGTTTCAGCAACATGCGTTACCGCAAACTCTGGAACAACGTCCTACTTGCAGCACAGACGCTTGCTGTTCGCAGCGCGAGGTAGTGGGTGTTAATGGAGCGTCCGAAAGTGCGATTTCACGATTGTGGACTCGTAGTGAAACAGGAGGCTTTTCATCCGCGAGCTAATAAAATCACAGACGATCATTATTTTTTGATTACGGTCCGTCCTACGGGCTAGAGAAAACATATGAACACTAAAAATACTTTTTCTAAAATAAATAAGCACCTAAATATCTACACAGAATCAGGGAATTTTGCGTCTATGCACTCACCATACCATGAGTTCCATTTACAACATCAGACCGTAGTCCCAGAAAGAATGCAGGAATAAACAACCTGAGCAGGGCACACCAAAAAAGAACAGACTGTTAAGGAAGGTCCGAGCGTATGAAATAGGTTACCAGATACGTAATCAGCTCGAAAACATTTTATACAACACAACCCAGTACGTCGTTCTGGACGGCGGACGTTCTTCAGAGACAAGGTACCGTCAAGAGCATCCCAAGAAAGTGTGAAAGGCCCACTACCTCACGAACAGGATGGACAGTAGTCTATGACTATTTGCTGATGACGCTGCAGTGTATGTGAAATTGTCGTGGTTTGGTAACTGGAGGATGATACGGGACGACTTGAATAAACTTTCTATTGTGTCATTAATGGCGGCTTGCTCTAAATGTGGAAACATGTAAGTTAATGCAGATGAGGAGAATAAACAATTGTGTACTGTTCGAAAGTCATATTTGTGATGCGCTGCTTGATACAGTAGCTTTGATTAAATATCTAGACGTAACGTTGCAAAGCAACGTCCAATGGATCGAGAACTGGCGGTCGATTGCATAGAAATAGACTGGTATACTTCGTATTATTTGGAGAATTCTAAGAATATGTAGCTATATAGAACATAATGCTGAGAAAAATTAGCGAACCGGCTTCTGGAACAGATTGCAAAACGATACTGTGTCTAAGGAATATCTCCCGTAAGGACAGGGAAGAGATAGGGCGACTCAAACGGGAGCATACATACAACCATTTTCCGCTCGCTCCATTTTTTAGTGGAACAGGAAAGGGAATGCCAGCAGTGGAATAGAGTACCCTCTCCCAAGAGCGTTATGGTTGGTTATGGAATATGTATGTAGATGTAGACGTAGTCGTAAATGTAGATAAGTAGGAGCGGCTACATCCACAGAGACAACAATACTACATTTGTGCGAAACTTATCAGCAAACCCACTGAATCCCTGTTACGCAAATAGGAAGCCGAGCTGGCCATACGCGGTGACCAAAGCACCCCTTCCCTCCACTTCTATGCCTTACCCCCCACCCCCCCCACCCCACCCCCCAATCACTCCCATTTTTTTCCGGTGCGGTCGGCCAAGACTTCCTCTGCTACGTCAACTATGTCATCTCAGAGTTCCACTTGCAACCTACGTCCATAATTATTTGGTGGTTGTATTCCAGTTTCTGTCTTCCTGTACAGTTTGCGCCCTTAATAGCTCCCTCCAGTACCCCGAATGTTATTCCTTTTTACTTTCTATCATCCTACCCTTTCTCCTTGTCAGTGTTTCCCACATGTTTCTCTTTTCACTGACTCTGCAAAGAACTTCCTCATTCCTTAAAGGAGGTTCATTCAAACGAAACCCGGTCAGTGCGTCTACCTTTGCCTTACATGTAAGGTGGCACCACGTAACTGCGGGTATGGTGGCGCCACCTATTGGTTGAGAGACTGACAGAAACACCATTTGATGTTGCATAATACCAAGAGACGAATACACTAAGCAGATTCAGAAGGATGTAGGTTGCAGTAAGTACTGGGAGATGAAGAAGCTTGCGCCGGCCTGTGTGGCCGTGAGGTTCTAGGCGCTTCAGTCTGGAACTGCGTGACCCCTACGGTCGCAGGTTCGAATCCTGACTCGGGCATGGATATGTGTGATGTCCTTAGCTTAGTTAGGTTTAAGTAGTTCTAAGTTCTAGGGGACTGATGACTTCAGAAGTTAAGTCCCATAGCGCTCAGAGCCATTTGAACCATGAAGAAGCTTGCACAGGATAGAGTAGCATGGAGAGCTGCATCAAACCAGTCTCACGACTGAAGACCACAACAACAACAACAACAACAACAACAGTGCCAGTGTGGTTTCACGCCGAAGAAAAGGTTGTCACGCAAGTTATCGTCCACTACCGAACATGCAGACGAGTAAGCAGGAACAACGAGGGGCGATTCGATTTTTGGCGGCGGAAGGACTTGGGAAGCCGTGAAATGTATCGACGGATGATGTCTGTGTATGATGAGTGCAGTCTGAGTCGTTCGAATTTTGTGGAATGGCGCAAACCATTGCTTGAGGGGCTGAGTCACTGGAAGACGATGCTCGTCCTGGAAGGCTCATCGTGTCATCACTCCGGAAATGGTTGCCGAAGTGAATGTCTTAGTCTTGGACAACCGCAAAATCACCGTGGATTTGATCCATCGGTTACTGGTTATTAGTGTGGGCATGTTGTCCAATGGCGCTATCCGGCTGCGTGATAATGCCCACACACACGGCCAATGCTGTGAAGACGACATTGCAGCAGTTTCGGTGGGAAACGTTGGAACATCCACCACCGTACAGTCCCGACCTTTCACCGCGTGACTTTCATGTGTTTGGACCTCTAAAACAAGCTATTCGCGGACATCTATTCGCAACGGACGACGAAGTGTAGGCCTGGATCCGACACCAGCGCACTAGCTTCTTCAAGGATGGAATGTCGCAATGGGAAATCTGCCAATAGTTTTGGTGAATATTTTTGAGTGTGTGTACTGAGTTAATAAAGTCGTTACCGTTACATAACACCAGTGACAGGGTTTCATTTGAATGCCCCTTTTTTATATTATCAGTCCTCCTGATCTTGAACGTTCTTCCGTAGCACTACATCTCAAAAGCTTCGATTCTTTTCTGCTCCAGTTTTCCTACTATCCATAATTCACTGCCATACAGTGATGTGCTCCAAATTAACAGTCTCAGAAATTTCTTCTTCGAATTCAGGCCTATGGTTGTTTAATACTAACAGACTTCTCATGGCCAAGAATGCCTTCTTCGCCTGTGCAAGTCTGCTTTTTATGACTTCCTTGCTTCGTTCAAAAAATGGTTCAAATGGCTCTGAGCTCTATGGGACTTAAATTCTGAGGTCATCAGTCCCCTAGAACGTAGAACTACTTAAACGCAACTAACCTAAGGACATCACACACGTCCATGCACGAGGCAGGTTTCGAACCTCCGACCGTAGCGGTCACGCGGTTCCAGAGTGAAGCGCCTAGAAACGCACGGCCACACTGGCCCGCCCTTGCTTCGTCCCTCATCAGCAATTACACTTAGAAGATGACAGAATTCCTTAACTTCGTGATCACCAATTTTGATAAGTTTCTCGCTGTCCTGATTTCTGCTACATCTCAATCGATATTCTAAGCTCGTTAAACTTGAAAAAATATTTAGCTGTTACTTCCCCCTAATGATTTTAAAAATTCCAGTGGAACGTTATCTATCCCTTCTGCCTCATTTGATCTCGAGTTTTCCAAAACTTTCTTAAATTCTAAATCTAGATCCATGTGTCATCCATATCGACCCCAATTTCTTCTACTACGACATGAGACATTCGTAACTCTCCTAGAGGCCTCCATTGTACTCGTACCATCTATTCCCTCTCTCATCTCATTTAACAGTGGAATTCCCATTAAACTCTTAATGTTACCGTCCTTGCTTCCAATTTCACCGAAGGTTGTTTTGACGTTTCTACATTCTGAGTCAGTCCTCGCGACATTCATTTCTTTTTATATTTCTTTACATCTTTCCTGTTACTATTTTGCCTTGTCTGCCCTGAAATAACCTATTTATTTCAGTCCTATGGGATTTATAGTGCCTTGCAGATGCTTCGCTTGTTTCTCAAATAGTATTGTGTCTCATTTCATGTATTACAGAGACTCAATTTACTCAGTATTTATGTTAATATAATTTCGTAAATTAATTTTATTGGAAAGCATGTCTTCTTTTGTATAACGTCAGCCAAGCATTAAACAATAAGTAATACCTCGTCTGATCTTCTAATTGGCTTTGTATCAGAATTTTCTGTTCTCGTACTTGTTGTTGTTGCCATTTTTTCGACAGCCTACCTCTGCCGTTATCACTCATGTTAATGTGATTACGACTCATTATCAACACGATGCTTTACTCACAATTGCTTAGTTCAGCTCATCGGACCACCTATCCCATGCCCCAAGACCTTTAATTATCGTCAAATTGCGTCTTGCATCTTTCCATACCCCTCAGGAATTTTTTTACATCTCTTATTCTGTATGGTTATTATTATTATTATTAATGAAGTTAACCGGGGACCTAGAAACGACGGAGGGGCTCCGTCCCCGCCGCAGCCGCAGTGGTCCACAACCCCACGACGACTACCGCAGTCCGCTTCACCCCTCCGCCGCCCCACACCGAACCACTCTTTCAGGGTTATTGTGCAGTCTCACACCAGACGAGTGTAACCCCTATGTTTGCGTGGTGGAGTAATGGTGGTGTACGCGTACGCGGAGAACTTGTTTGCGCAGCAATCGCCGACATATTGTAGCTGAGGTGGAATAAGGGGAACCAGCCCGCATTCGCCGTGGCAGATGGAAACCCGCCAAACAACCATCCACAGACTGGCCGCCTCACCGGACCTCGACACAAGTCCGCCGGGCGGATTCATGCCGGGGACCAGGCACTCCTTCCATATCCGGAAAGCCGTGCACGTGCGTTAGACCGCACGGCTAACAGGGCCGGCATTATTATTGTTACTGTCATTATTATTATTTTCTACATAATATAGAAACTACTCTCAACGGTAAATGTTGGAGGTAATATAAACCTTTTTAAATCCAGGTTCAACATTTTTTATACTTTGGCAGAATTCCTCTAATTGCTTTTCTCCTCTCTTCTCAGCAATTCCTTTAACTTTTGAAGAACATGTTTCTCTTTCTTTAAGGACTGAACACCCTGATTTAAGATTTAAGTCATCGCCCCATTCTTCATCTTCCATTCGGTATCCACTTTATTATTTTGTTTCGAATCTTCCTGCACCCTTATGACATGCCCGAACTATGGCAGTTGTTTCTGTTGAATAAGATAAACATCTGAATTCCGGACATTTATTCTGTCTTGAGCACTTTACTTCTTGCTTTCTGTTTAACTGATATAATTGCAGAATGTCTCCAGAAATCCGTCACTGCAAGTAATAATTTTGTATTTAACTCCCGCTTCATTGTCCAAACTCCTAAGCGATTTAAGGGTCCTAAATATATTTTCAGGATTACTCTTATTAGTTCTTAATAACTTGCCCCAGAGAATTCCATTTAATGAAGAAATAGTCATTTTCTTAATTAATTCTGGATCTACTTTATTTGTCTAGTTCCTTATCATTTCTCATTTTCATTCTTACACATTTATATTAATTAGCACGCGCTATCGTTCCCACCGCTATTGGTAATACTAAATATTTATTTGTTCCAGTAATTACTAAGTATTTCGTGTTACCTGTTTATAAATTTAGACCCTATTCTTCTATATTCTAGGATAATTTTTCTGGTCATACACTCTACATCCTCATAGTTTTGGTCTGAAATTAGTTGGTCGTCTGCAAATCGTAACTGAATACGCTTTACTCTCCGTTAGTGTCATCGGACTGTTTACAAATGCCGGCCGCTGTGGACGAGCGGTTCTAGGCGCTACTGTCTGGAACCGCGCGACCTCTACGGTCGCAGGTTCGAATCCTGCCTAGGGCATGGATGTGTGTGATGTCCTTAGGTTAATTATGTTTAAGTAGTTCAAAGTTCTATGGGACTGATGACCACAGAACTTAAGTCGCATAGTGCTCAGAGCCATTCGAACCATTTTTTTGTTTACATTTTTTTTCTTTCGTTATAGTATCTTCTCTGAGCGTATATTATGTAACCTGAGTGAAATGTAACATTCCTGATGAAAACCTTACTAACATGAAATCAGTGCATTTACAAACACTGTTCAAAAGAAGATTCTTGGTTAGCGATAAGAAGTCTGAAGATTTAGCCTCAGCACGTTTCAAAAAAAGGCGTAAATGCAGTTTGTAAAAAGTCGTAACTGAGTCACAAGGTCTCCGGCAAGTTGACAGCAGAATGCAGTTTCGTTACTGCCTGTGCCGCAAGCGCACGTAATTGTTTACCTAATTAGCAAACTTGTTTTGAATTCCAAGCGATAAGAGGAAGAGAGGGGTTTTAACGCCCCGTCGACGGCGCGGTCTTCAGATAAGGGGAAATAATTGCGTTTCTAGCGATAACGGACGCGCGATAACGCTTCGATACAGGCTGGCGTTCTTCCCGGTGGCGTTTTTCGAGGAGGGGTCCACAAACACGGGCTAACCTACTGTGTAGCAGTTTGCTCTGTGGGAATCCTTTATTTCGGGCAGGCAGACTCATAAAGCGCGCGCCCGCTTCATTTACGAACTATTTCGGCCACGTGGGCGCGCCACGGCTCGTTTTATACTCTCCTGGCAGGCGTCCGCTTAGCGAGCGAGAGCGTGCGCGGCCGCTACTGCTGGCACCGCAGCGGCACCTGAAGCGCGGTGCTTCTTCGCGCGACCTACCGCGTGGGCCACTACAACTGCGGCAAAAATAGGGTTTGTTCCGTTATATATAGAGCTTCATTCAGATCGTTTTCGGTGCACGCGAAAATAGTTGACAGAGAAGTTGGCAAGCGTCTCAGGAACGCAGCCGGCCTCGGCGGTCGCTCGGTGAGCCGTGAGGAGGCGACTCTGTGTATGTATGTGTGTGTGTGTGTGTGTGTGTGTGTGTGTGTGTGTGTGTGTGTGCAGAGCTCGCGGGTTCAACCCAAAAGGTAGAACTGGTGACAATCGTGTTGTGCCAGGCTACTAAAATGGCATGTCGAACCACAGTGATTACTTGCACCTCATGAAAATTACGTCTACGATTCTGGACTGTTTGATCAAACCTCTAAGGAAACAGCGACTACCGGAGAGGATCGGCAAGGGCATTAAAGTACAGGGGGTACAAATAAAATTCTTATGAAACTTGGTGGCAGATTAAAACTGTGTGCCGGACTGAGACTCGAACTCGGGAACTTTGCCTTTCGCGGGCAAGTGCTCTACCATCTGAGCTACCCAAGCACGACTCACGCCCACTCCTCAGAGCTTTTACTCCGCCAGTACCCCGTCTCCTACTTTCTAAACTTCACAGAAGCTTTCCTGCGAACCTTGCAGATGGCAGGGCACTTGCCCGCGAAAGGCAAAGGTCTCGAGCTCGAGTCTCGGTTGGGCACACAGTTTTAATCTGCCAGCAAGTTTCATATCAGCGCACACTCCGCTGCAGAGTGAAAATCTCATTCTGGTAAAATTCTTATGATTTTCTGATGACAGTGAATTCTCTCAGAGATGGAAAATGACTTGGAAGATCAATTGAATAGAAGGAATAGTGTCACAAAAGGAAGCTACAAGACGAACATCAACAAAAGTGAAGCAAGGGTAATGCAGTGCAGTCGAACTACATCTGGCTGGCAAAGTTGAGGGATTTGAATTAGGAAATGAGACACCAGAAGTACCAGATGAGGTTTTCCGCACTGGTGTCCAAAATTAAAATAATTAACGGAAATTTTATAAAGGTGAGTTATTTTGCCACAAATCAGAGTAAAAAGGTGGTAGTAAGGTAGAGCCGGCAGAAGTGGCCGAACGGTTCTAGGTGCTACAGTCTGTAACAGCGCGACCGCTACGGTCGCAGGTTCGAATCCTGCCTCGGGCATGGATGTGTGTGATGTCCTTAGGTTAGCTAGGTTTAAGTAGTTCTAAGTTCTAGGGGACTGTTGACCTCAGAATTTATGTCTGATAGGACTCAGAGCCATTTGGTAGTAAAGTAGAAACAATCTATAGAATACAGAATGTAAACAACTGCAGTATGCATAAAGGTAGACAAAAATATTCTTCTTTTTTCCAACATAACTGATCTGCACACATTCTGAAAAATTGGTTAATCTGCTCAGTACGGAGTGTGACCACCTCTGGTAGCAGTACAGCCCTGGCAACGACAGGGCATGCTGTGAATGATGTCATCAATCTCATATTGAGGCAAGAACGCCCATTCTTACAGCAGAGCTGCTCGCAAGTCTTGGAGAGTGGTTGGTGGAACCCGTCTCCCCAGGGTCATCTCACACATGTTCTATGGGGTTCAAATCGGGAGAGCGACTAGGCCATGCCATGCGTGCAATATCATTCGTTTCCAAGAAAATATCAGTCACCTGTGCTCTATGATGTCGAGCATTATCGTCCATCAGTACAAAGTCTGGGCCCACAGCACCTTGCAGCAACTGCACATGAGGTCCCAAGATTTCGTCACGACACCTGACCAATTAAACCCTGCCGATTCACCCGTACAGTTTCACGAAGTTCGAGTGTTCAACAGAATCCCCGCCCACAGTATTAGGGCTCCTCCTCGATGTTTGCCTCTTTCCACAATGGTGGGACCCGAAATTGTGTTCCACGTTCCGTCCTGATGCAAATCCATTAAGAATCAGTCTCCAGACCAAATCGAGACTCATTTGTGAAAAACATTGACCCACTGTTCGACCATCAAGGTGACGTGTTGACGAGCACACTCTAGACGTTCCCTCTGTGACGCGTCAAAGGTACACATACAGCACGTATCCGACAGTAAATGTCATTCTCCCGACGCCTTCTGTACACCATTTGCCTCGATACAACACGTCCAGTAGATGCTGCAAGGTCAGATGCCGGTTGCCGTGCAGTTCTAGGGCAGTACCGTCGTGCTCTTACAGCCAAATAACGGTCTTCTCTTTCTGATGTCACACGTGGTCGGCGTTGCCCTAGTATTCGGGATACATTTTCGGTCTGTCGCCCCATCCGAGAAACAAGAGAACCATTTAAGTTAAGATCTTCTGGGTTGTAAGCCGCGTCATATTTCCTCTAAAATAATCGACGTTTCGACTCCTCTGATGGAATCTTCCTCAGGATCTCCCGGTGTCCACTACTGCTAAAACACTGTCAGACCACCAGTGTCATGTTCTCTTATAAAGGGAAGTTTTCCCGCGTTCGTGCTGGAGAAGTGGTAGTATTGTTTAAAATTCTTACGGCTAACATCGGTGGGCCATCATCATAGGCTAACATTCCCGCACTCATGCAGAAGAGGGGGCGTTATTGGCTAAACTCTTGTGGATACTACTGGTGGCCCATCGTCATTGGTTAGAAAGACAGAAGATCTTAACTTCAGTGACAACTGCCACCAAGGACTGCAGACTTACACAAACAGAACGCTTCTAGCCGAGCAGTCTAGGGCGCTGCAGTCATGGACTGTGCGGCTGGTCCCGGCGTAGGTTCGAGTCCTCCCTCGGGCATGGGTGTGTGTGTTTGTCCTTCGGATAATTTAGGTTAAGTAGTGTGTCATCTTATGGACTGATAACCTTAGCAGTTAAGTCCCATAAGATTTCACACACATTTGAACATTTTTTGAACAGAACGATTCACATTAAGCCATTGGACCACATCGGTTTGCTACTGTCCTGTTTCCATTCTTTCTATGGCTCTCAACTGCACAATGTCTGGTAGACGTCCTTTCTTTGTACCATACTGCACTGTCTGTGACTGTACACACAGAGACTGTGGACGTGGGGCTACCCGGCAGATAGTACCCCATTTAATAGATACCCTCACGTTGTCGACGTGGTTGCCCGTGAACCAGAATTCCATATTCCGTGTAGAAAACAATCGTACGTACATCAGTTGACAGTTTGTGTGATTATATCGTGTCTCTAATGACTTCGTTGTCGACGGGACGTTAAACAACACTAACCTAACCTAATCTATATCGTGAATTAAAAATCGGACGGGAAATAGCAGTTTGTTGCTTTAATTTTGGACACCAGTATATTTATGAAGGTAGTAACTGTTTTCGAAAGAACAGATACCACTGATGACAGTGCTGGTTCTCTATAATAACTGATAATTAATTGAAACCCTCAGCTGCCGACAGGTGCTGTTGATATACCGCGATGGGGACAGCTGAAAATGTGTCCCCAGCCGGGACTCGAACCCGGGATCTCCTGCTTACATTGCAGACGCTCTATCCATATGAGCCACCGAGGACACAGATGAACAGCGCGACTACAGGTACTTATCCGTAGCACGCTTCCCGTGAGACCCACATTCCCAACTGTCCACAATCTACATACGTAATGTACCTAATAGATATTTGTGCATCCATTCATTGCTCGCGCACACTAAGGTAACGATTCCCTGTAGTCAGACTATTCATCGTGTCCTCGGTGGCTCAGATGGATAGAGCGTCTGCCATGTAAGCAGGAGATTCTGGGTTCTAGTCCCGGTCGGGGCACACATTTTCAGCTGTCCCCATCGAGGTATATCAACAACATCTGTCGGCAGCCGAGGGTTTCAATTAATTATCATTTAGCAGTATATTTGTGCAGCAAAGTAACTCTCGATGGCCGAAGAAAAGAGGATATAAAATGCATGCAGTAATACAAAAGAAGGTGATGCCGAAATTTGTTCTAACACCGTGTATAAATTTAACTGTTGGAAATCTTCTCTGAGGTACCTGTCTACTGTGTAGCTTTATACGGGAATGAAACGTGGACGTTATACATTCAAGGACAAAAGAAAAGAATCGACGACCCATGAAAGAATTATCCGAATGGGATAGAAGTCGGTATATTTGATGTACATACACAGGGAAACGAATCACCATAATTTCAGATAAATTGGACGGTTCATTGAAGAGGGAGGGCTTCACAAATTGAGCAAGTCAGCAACATGTTGGTCCACCTCTCGTCCTTACGCAAACAGTTATTCGATTTGGCTGTGATTGATAGAGTCGTTGCATGTCCACCTGAGAGATATCGTGCCAAATTCTGTCAGCTGCCCCGTTAAACCATAAAAACCGAGCAGGTTGGAGGGCTCTGCCCACAATCAAATGGCGACCTTTCTGGCCAAGGTGCTGTTTGACAAACATGGTGACAAGCAGGTGGTCAGTGTCTCGTTGAAATGTAAGCCCAGGATGGCTTACCATGAAGGGCAACTAAACGGCACGTGCAATATTGGCGACGTACCACTGTGCTGTAAGGATGCCGCCAATGAGAACCAAAAACGTCCCGCTATGAAATGAAATGTCATCCCAGTCCACCACTCCTAGCTGTCGGGCAGTAAGGCGCGCAAGAGACAGAATAGTATGTCCAGGATATCTCCACACACGTCTTCGCTGGACATCGGGGCTCAGTTTTATGACGGACTCATCACTGAAGACAAATCTACTCAAATGAGATTCTAGGGCGAAGACGTGTCTGGAGACTCCTCGGACGACGGTGGGCTAACAACATGACTGTCGTCTCGCCATGAGACCCGACAACCAGGAGTGATGATCTGGACTTTCACTTCTTTTCAAATTGCGTGGAATACTAACCATTACAGACATTAGTAGTCTGCATCATAAAGGATCTACCGAGTGGTTTCCCATCCACCCAACGTACGTGTTTTATATCACTTGCTGATTTAAACAGTAATAGATTTTTATGTACAGTACCTCCCCCTCTTTCATGCTTTGCCGTTTGTTGTACTAGCCTCACATTCTCTAACACCATCTCATTGTGTTTTCGGATACCACAGTCAATGCAGTTCGCCTCATGCCTGCTCGCTTAGGGATCTAGATAGTTCAGTGGACAGCCCCTTTTGTATCTATCTGATAAGCGCTCCTGGCGGATTTTAATTTATCAGTGATGTAAAGGACGGGGAGAAGCTTCAAGACAGCAAAGGGTTCAAATGGGACCTAAAAACTGAGGTCATCAGTCCCCTAAACTTAGAACTGCTTAAACCTAACTAATCTAAGGACATCACACACATCCATGCCCGAGGCAGGATTCGAACCTGCGACCGTAGCAGCCACGTGGTTCCGGACTGCAGCGCCTAGAACCGGTCGGCCACCATTGCATAAAATAATGCTGCAGACACAATTTACATACGTACCTTATGTACAGGATTATTCTACTCCAGATAATAGTATGTACTAAGCCAGTGTAAGAAAAAATGATTGTAAAATTCTTTCCTTGTAATCCCTGTTTAGGTCACCTGAGGATCCGCCTAAAATGGTTTTAATAAAAAGCTGTCTACAGCCAGAGCGGAGTTTTTTGGCTTTTTATAAAAAAGAAGGAGAGGTATCCATAAGATAAACTCAACATGTTACACTACGATTCTGGTGTGTGAGGTGGTATACCGATCATCCATCTCATCACAGGTCACAGAGTTATTTTCAGTTAGTTATAGAGATAACTCGTCTAATGAGGTATAGCAAGCTGATGTTACAATGTAGGAGTGAGGCACGCCCTTGTAACATTGTTACTCTTGGTGTTCGAGTAGCCTAATGGGAGCCACTGCCTCCTCAGCCCTTAATGTAATATACTAAGGCTTCACTGAACACTTCCGGGCTGAGCTGCCGTGGTCCATACATAAGACTCTCCCCCGACGTTTCGCCTTCGACTGCGGAAGGCGTCCTCAGAGGACAATTGGCAGTTCGCCGATTGTCCTCGGAGGATGCCTTCCGCAGTCGAAGGCGAAACGTCAGGAGAGAGTCTTATGTATGGACCCCTGCAGCTCAGGCCGGAAGTGTTAAGTGATGACAACACCTGCCGTGAAAGCCTTCATTCTATGATCATACTATCGCTTATTAACATTACTGGTACGGGGTGCAGGTGATGCTGTTAGAAAAATCACTAGCAGGTCCTCAATCACCGTTTTGTTCGGAACATAATTAAAGAGCTACTACCAGCTTACGGTCGAGAACAGCATTCGAACTAATGTGTAGTGATAATGAATTACGTAATCTGACCTTCGCCTAAGGAACCATGCCATCCCGAATCACTGTCTACCCGTGTATCTGAACTCCGTAAACCGTGTGACAGTCTCAACCCCCGTAGCGCCCTTTCCGGCCACCATATTCTTCCCTCCCACTCTCTTCCTGAATGGCGCGCGTTCGGTACTCCGCGGTAAGGTCTAAATTATTGTACCTTAGATTCAAGTGCATTATACCAGATGTGTAAGCGGGTGAATAATCATGTTTCTTTACTGTTGTTGGAAGAATGTGAGGCTTTGCTCGGTGCAGAAAGTCTTCCATTTTACTTAGTTGATCATTTATGTGACACTCTCACGCGAGCAAAAGAAACTCGTCACTAACAGCAAAATTCTTTTTTAAATCTGTTATGTCTCTTCCCAGTACTCGTAACTTGTGGAAAGAGGGTCTTGTAAGCGATATCTTTCTTCCACGAATTATATTTTCTCAGTATTCTTCTAATGAATATGACTCTAGCATCTGCCTTTCCCACAGGTAGGATCATTTGTCGTTCCAAACAGATACTGCTAAATAAATGAAGGTTACTAATTCCAGTGACTGCCATAATCAAATGATATCAGATCTTTGCGTTTATTTACCTGTATTACACCACAATTATCTATATTTGCGTTTATTTGCATTGCCGTATTTATCTATGTTTAGAGTCTGTTACCAACCTTCGCACCAGACGCTGATCATCTCCAAGTTCAAAACAAGCAGTTCAAAACAAGTTTGTATGGTCCAACTGGGATTTCATATTGCTTCAAACCGATTTTACGTATGATAACGTGTACTGTAAGTTCATCAAATCGGAAGATGACTACTGCCACTTTTCTAAGCACACTGCCTCAGAAAAGAAGTTAAGGGCCCAGGAAGGGAGGAGGAACCGAACTGAAACTTCACAGGTTGGGACGGTGATTACAAAATTAAGTCAAATTTGCAAAGGACTTGGCAGTATGAGGCCATTTATGTACGACTTTGCACCCCTTTGCACTTGGTTTGAGAATGGGTGTCATAAAGCCGTTGTATGGAGGCCGGAGACAGGCTAGCCCACAGCTCTTGAAGTTGTACTTGATATCCTGGATACTAGCATTGGGGCGGATGTCTGAGCTGCCCCCGCACACTGGGGACATATCTACGATCTTGCTGGCGACAGGGGTGCTTCAGCGTCACTTGGAGAGTTCTTAGAGACAGGTGCCATTGAGCCGTGCTGCGGCTCGCGTTGGTGCTGTTCGTAGGTTTCCGCCCTCTGTTGCAGGCCATACAGTCTCGCTTAGTTGGCATGGTTGCAATGGGTTGTCTTCTTCTCGTGTTGACTGTTGCCACTCGGTTTCGCAAGCGTTGCCTGTCCGCTAGTGGCAGCAGCGGCGGTTATCGATATGAAGTACTGTTGCCCTATCTTTGGAGCGACGTAGTTGTTTTATCGTTTTTCCGGTTGGGGACTCAGGAGGAGCCAGGTCGGTGCAGTGTATTTTTCCTCCCTGATGGCCGCTAACGCCCCCGTTACCAGCCCTGGGTGTTGGTGTATGTAACGGCAGTGTACGTTTCCTCGCCTTACCGCTGCTGTCCCGTAAGGCGTGTAGTTTTGACAGCTTTCTTGATTGTAAGCCGGTTAGTGATTTTTTTCTGTTCTGGTGGTCGTGATTGCTTTCTCGTTCCAGGGGCTCTAAACACTGTATTCTGGGACGTAGAGCAGACCGCCGGTGCCGGCTTTGGCGTATTGTTCCAGCGTTGTATTTGGTTTGTCGGCCGTCATGTAGCTTCAGCAAGTTATCATTAGTCATTCGTTCGAATGCCACTAGTCTGAGTTACCATCTTGTGAAGTGAATGCAACTCTTGGCTGCCTATCTCATAGCTCAGGAAAGTGTTTGTTCTCAGAGGTCGATTTCTGGGGCACCGTCTGTGACTGGTCCTTGTGTTTTATTATTGTATTATTTATTATAATACCTTTTACTACCTACATTAAAGGTTATGATGTCTTCTTCTGTGCTTGTGGCTACTTCCTTGTAATATTTTAATATTTGTAGGTTGTAAATTGTAGCGATTTCTTAAACATTCTTAATTTATTGCCTTTCTTGGCGTATAAGGCCTTCAGCCGTGATCACAGTGGCTTGTTTTTAAAACATTATCTGTTGTATCTCTATGTTATGGTGATTGCTAAATTGTAATGCCCTGAAAACACTATTACTTACAGAGTTCATTCCTTCAGTAATATGTGCGGTTTTTGTATTTCTTGGTGAGTCTGGAATTACTGTTTTGAAATAAATGTGTATGACTATAGAAGGCAACCAATAGTAACTGACTACGGCCCCGTCCACAATCTTAACCGAACCCTGTCTTCCCCTGACTACCAGGTCTCACCCTTATCTGGACAAGCATTGTTCCGTCGAAAAATAGCATCATCGCAATCCTGTCGCATGAGAAGTAACGAAAGAGGACGCTGGACATCCTTGAGGTACTGTTGTGCCGTCAGAGTTTCCTCAGTCACTAACAGCCGTAGCCTGGAGTGATACCCGATGGCTCCTCTCACCGTGGCGCCACCAGCAACACCGCTGTGTTTTGCCAAAGCATTGGAAGAACGGGACCTCCCTCAGGTCGAAGCTAACCTCGGCAACGATGGTCATCTGGGGTAGTGCAAAACCGGGTATCTAAGCTGAACACAGCCCGACGCCATTCATCAGCTGCCCATGCTTCCCTGTCACGACACCACTCCAAACGCAACCGTCAGCGTTGTCGTGTTGAGGGCAGCATACGCAAGGCACGGTGATTTCCTATTCCAGGTGCTTCCGGTCTGCAACCAATGGTACGGAATGACACACAGTGTTGCAAGGCGTCCATTACTCGTTATGCAGGTGCAGACGTGAAGCGATTACGATGCGCTTGGGGCGCAAAACAGCGATCCTCCTTTGTGGTGGTGAAGAGTACGACAAGTCCGCCAGTACAGTGACAATGAGTATAACTTCTCTCGTATTCCCATGCAGTCCTACATCGTGTCACTATCACATTCGAATGCCCCGCGAATATGGGTATTGCACAGATACATCAGCTGGCCAAATGGAAACGTTCAATCAGGCCCCTTTCAAACTATGACAGGTGGTGGTAGAGCTATCCCACACGAATACGGAGATCCTCCGTGTTCTTCACGGTGATAACTTAACAGTTAACGCCTTTGACGGCCCTTGTATCCTAACCAGCCTGGGACAAAAATAAAAACGAACAAAACTAATAACTCCTGTGGCCTTTCTAGGTGTCGCAGAAAACTGAAACTCTAATCCTTTACATACCCACTGCTGGTGGGCAATTATAAAAAGTGCGTAGACGTATCCCTCATTTTACTGCAGGCTAGTGTAGACGTCGGCAAGTCCACTGGAAACAGTCGTTGTGAAGAGCGTCTAGTTGTACACATCTGGCTGGTCTCCTCAAGCACATACCCCCCCTCGTGGATCACTCTGCACGTTGCGTTATACGATTTCGCGCTCCTGGTGGCTGCAGCTATGGTGGTACTTAACCGGGTTGAGATCGTGACCCTAGTCGTAACAGCAGACATGATTCATCAGCTCGCGTAGCCCACTTACCCGAGAGCAGTATAGATTAGATTAGATTAGATTAGATTAATACTTGTTCCATAGATCATGAATACGACACTTCGTAATGATGTGGAACGTGTCAGGTTAATAAAAGATGTCTGTACAAGAAATTACATTACCCAAAATATTGCATGACACTAATGATTAAGTTTTTTTTTTTTTTTTTTTTTTACTTACTTTATATCTAAAAATTCAGCCAATGAGTAGAAGGAGTTGTCATCTAGAAATTCTTTTAATTTATTTTTAAATGTTAGTTGGCTATCTGTCAGGCTTTTGATGCTGTTTGGTAGGTGCCCAAAGACTTTTGTGGCAGCATAATTTACCCCTTTCTGTGCCAAAGTCAGATTTAACCCTGCATAGTGAAGATCATCCTTTCTCCTGGTGTTATAGGTATGCACACTGCTATTACTTTTGAATTGGGTTGGATTATTATCAACAAATTTCATAAGGGAATATATATACTGTGAGGTTACTGTGAGGATCCCTAGATCCTTAAATAGATGTCTGCAGGATGACCGTGGGTGGGCTCCAGCAATTATTCTGATTACACGTTTTTGTGCAATGAATACTTTTCTACTCAACGATGAATTACCCCAGAATATGATGCCATACGAAAGCAGTGAATGAAAGTAGGCATAGTAAGCTAATTTACTGAGATTCTTATCACCAAAATTTGCAATAACCCTAATAGCATACGTAGCTGAACTCAGACGTTTCAGCAGACCATCAATGTGTTGCTTCCAGTTTAACCTCTCATCAATGGACACACCTAAAAATTTTGAAAATTCTACCTTAGCTACAGACTTCTGTTCAAATTCTATATTTATTACTGGAGTTTTGCCATTTACTGTACGGAACTGTATATACTGTGTTTTATCAAAATTTAAAGAGAGTCCGTTTGCTGAGAACCACTTAATAATTTTGTGAAAAACATCATTTACAATTACATCACTTAGTTCTTGGTTTTTGGATGTTATTACTATACTTGTATCATCAGCAAAAAGAACTAACTTTGCATCTTCATCAATGTGGAATGGTAAGTCATTAATGTATATCAAGAACAGTAAAGGACCTAAGACCGAACCCTGTGGGACCCCGTGCTTGATAGCACCCCAGTTTGAGGAATCAGCTGTTTTAACATTACACGAACCACTTATTTCAACTTTCTGCATTCTTCCAGTTAAGTATGAATTAAACCATTTGTGCACTGCCCCACTCAAACCATAATGATTTAGCTTATCTAAAAGAATTCCATGATTTACACAATCAAAGGCCTTTGAGAGATCACAAAAAATACCAATGGGTGATGTCCGGTTATTCAGAGCATTTAATATTTGATCAGTGAAAGCATATATAGCATTTTCTGTTGAAAAGCCTTTCTGAAAACCAAACTGACATTTTGTTAGTACTTTATTTTTACAAATATGGGAGGCTACTCTTGAATACATTACTTTCTCAAAAATTTTTGATAGAGCTGTCAGAAGAGAGATTGGGCGGTAGTTGTTGACATCCGACATATCCCCCTTTTTATGCAATGGTTTTACAATGGCATATTTCAGTCTATCAGGGAAAACACCCTGCTCCAAAGAGCTATTACATACGTGGCTGAGAATTCTACTTATCTGTGGGGAACAAGCTTTAAGTACTTTGCTGGAAATGCCATCAATTCCGTAAGAGCTTTTACTTTTCAGTGAGTTTATTATTTTACTGATTTCAGAGGGAGAGGTTGGTGGAATTACAGCTGTTTCAAACTGTGCAGGTATGGCCTCTTCTATTAATAGCCTTGCCTCTTCTAGTGAAGATCTAGATCCTATTTTCTCCACAACATTTAAAAAATGATTATTCAAAATATTTTCAATTTCTGATTGTTTGTTAGTGCACTTGTCATTCAATTTTATTGCACTAAAGTCTTCCTGTGCTCTTGGTTGCCCTGTTTCCCTTTCAATAATATTCCAAATTGCTTTAATTTTATTATCAGAGTTACTGATCTCAGACATGATACACATGCTTCTGGACTTTTTAATAACTTTTCTTAGTACCGCACAATAGTTTTTATAATATTGAACAATTTCGGGGTCAGTACTCCATCTTGCTGTTAGATACAGTTCTCTTTTGCGGTTGCAAGATATTCTTATTCCTTTAGTTAGCCAAGGTTTTTTATATGTTTTCTTGGAATTATGTTTAACTATTTTCTTGGGAAAACAATTTTCAAATACCCTTAAAAATGTATTGTGAAATAAGTTATATTTCAAGTTTGCATCGGGTTCCTTATACACTTCATCCCAGTCTAGCTGCTGTAGGCTTTCCCTAAAGTTTGCAATATTTATATTGTTAATTGAACGCACTGCTTTGAAAGTCTGATTTATTATACTGCATGGAGCTATGTCATGTACTGTAACAAGCTGTGCACTATGATCTGAAAGACCATTCTCAACAGGATAAGCATTTATGTCCTTAAACTTATCTTGGTCTATAAAAAAGTTATCTATCAATGTACTGCTGTTCTTTGTTATCCGAGTAGGAAAATCAATGACGGAGCTCAAATTGAAAGAACTGAGTAATACTAAAAGGTCATTCTTCCTATTACACTCTTTCAGGGAATCAACATTGAAATCCCCACAAATGATAATTTGCTTCCCCCTGTCTGACAGATAGCACAACAAAGCATCCAAGTTTTCCAGAAATAGCTTGAAATTCCCTGAGGGGGACCTATACACTGTTACAATTATGAAAGTGCCATCCTTTAGTTTAAGTTCAGTGGCACATGCTTCCATATGTTGCTCTACACAAAATTTTTTAGTTTCTAAATTTTTTGCACTGTGGAAGCTTTTGACATATATGGCAACTCCTCCTCTCATCATATTATCTCTACTTACATGTGCAGCTAATTTGTACCCATTGATGCTAACCTTTTGCATATCAGTGACAATGTGATGCTCAGACAGGCATAGTACATCTATTACATTCTCAGTTTCTATATCTTCTAAACAAAGCAGAAGCTCATCAATTTTATTGTTCAATCCCCCAATATTTTGATGAAATATACTAACATTTTTCATTTTACTTTTGCAACTATCTTGAACTTTTTTGACATCTTTAGTACTTGCATGGCTGAGTTTCCCACTGGACACTGATCTTACACTAAAAAAGAGTTTCCACCATGAGATGTAGTTCCTCCCCCCTTTAAATTTCCTGCTATCAGCCCAGCCAGTTTACCCTTCCCTTTCCTGTTGAGGTGTAGGCCATGTCTAGTATAGTCCCACCTACAGAGTGAATCAACACGAACCACACCAATGTGTGACCCCGCATCAGATCCAAGTAGCCGTTCCAACTCCAAATTAACTCTCCTGACAGAAGAGGTCAAATGAGGTCGGTCGTGGCGCTCCAGAACCGACACAAACCCAACACTGGTATGATTCGATGCCGATGCAATATTTGCCAGGTCACACTCTATGCTGTACCCCGGATCTCTGTCAATACTGTTGCCCGGCCCACCCACAATAACCACGGTGTCTTCCTTAGTAAAACCTTTACATAGTGAACCTAAATCCTCTGTAACCTGCCCAAGTTCAGCACTAGGTTTGAAAAAACTTGTGACCTGGTAATCCAACCCTAATTCATCCTGCAGAAGTTGGCCCACACCCCTAGCATGCGAACTACCTAGCAACAAGACTTTCTTTCTCTTTGCAGACTTCCCTACATTCTTAATCAATTTGCTGCTGAAAGCTTGTTGAGCCCTGTGTACATCTACTTCTGTGAGAGGCTCATCAGTTTCTGACTGAGGCAACAGGTCAAACCTATTTTGTACATTAATAACAAAGCGGTCAGAAGAATTTCTTGGCCTGTTCCTCATGCCTGTTGCCACTTCCCACCCCTGTTTACCCTTCTCCCCCCTTAACCTGCCCAGTTCTCGCCTAGCCTCATCTAACTCAGCCTGAAGGGCAGCAATTTTCCCCTCCTGTTCCACAATCTTCCTATCTCTACTGCATAGCCTACAGAACCACTGATGAGTCTCGCTCATTTTCCCAATTCCCACGCCACTACAGTCGCCCCAATGAAAAAAGTTACTACATCCATCACACCAGACCCCGGAGCTAACGATCCTACGGCACGTCAGGCACTTTACACTCATGGTACAAATCTATTTTAGTGACAGAAAGACAATTAAGTTACCGGAAAACAATGAAAATACGTGTACGAAAAATTAGGCCTACTCGCGACTATGTAAACAGTGGTTCAGAAGTTTTTTACTGGAAATTACTTAAGAGATGACGATACTCTACAGATATAAATGGGCAGCAAACGTATTTAGCACACTAAACTATCAGTAAATGCACTTAAGATTGCGGTATGAAGTTTAATCTGAAAACTCAAAAGTTCGGCCTGGCCGCGATATGTAAACAAAATGAACTTTACGTGATTACTGTGAAAATACGCGAATAAGACAAAAACCTTTAATGGTATGCTTGCAGAGCACTATAATTAACGTAATAAATTAGTTTAAAGTGTTAAAAAACAGTTTATTACTACTTAAATTACTTATCTTGTACAAGAGCTGTGACTCAGACGCCCATGTAGCAGGCGCAGGGCTACCAACCTCTAGTCATTAATTGTCATAAAATTGTAAAACATTGATGTCAGCATGCTGGCACTACGTGTATTACATGCTTGGGAATGCAAACCGTGCAGATTGACTTTGTTTTCACGAGTTATTATTGTTTTAATGTCTTATCGGTGAAGTTTGGAGATCAGTGCCCCTCTAAGACGCATATTTTAAAATTATCACATACACAGCTAAGCAGCAGTAATGACGTGTACAGCACCATAAATCTACTCCGTCTGTAATTAAGATTGAACAGCAAAAAATAATACAAACTGACCTACACTTCTCGGCGAAGCTGTCGGATTTACGAGTGTCAGCCGAGGTCCCGTAGGAGCGTGAACTTGGGTTGGCCGCGGTCAAGCAGCTCACCGAGTGAGACAAAGGGCACACAAATCTACAGCGACCGCTACAGTTGCCGTCGCCGTTCTGAGGGCATTGTGGGGTCCACTGGGGCAGGCCACATGGATGCCAGACACGTCTACGCCTCAACACGCAGACTCGTGCCTTTCTGCACGTAGCTACGAAAACTCTCAGGGTTAATACATGTACCATTTAGTAAACTCACTTTGCAACGGAATGATGGAATCTTCCTATGAAGAAGTGCGTATATGAAAGCCCGAGAGCAGCTAAATCACTGCGTGGAATGAACTCGACTAATGTCTCAAGCAGTGCTGGAGGGAAGTGACACCATGAATCCTGCAGGGCTATCCATAAATCCGTAAGGGTAAGAAGGGAGTGGAGATCTGAATGACGTGTTGAAAGGCATCCCATATATGATCAATAATGTGCGGGCTGTTTCGTGACCAACAGAGTTGTTTAAACTCAGAAGAGTGTTCCTGGAGCCACTCTGTAACATTTCCGGATGCGTGGCGTCTCGCATTGTTCTGCTGGAATTGCCCACGTCCGTCGGAATGCATAATGGACAGGAATGGATGCAGGTGACCAGACAGGATGGTTACGTAAGCGTCACCTGTAAGAGTCGTATCTAGACGTATCAGGGGTCCCATATCACTCCAACTGCACACGCGCCACACCGTTACAGAGCCTCCAACAGCTTGAACAGTCCCTTGCTGACATGCGGGTTCCATTGATTCATGAAGTTGTCTCCATACCCGTACACATCCATCCGCTAGATACACTTTTGAAACGAGACTCGTCCTAACAGGCAAAATGTTTTCAGTCTTCAGCAGTCCATTGTCGCTGTCGACGGGCCCAGCCGAGGCGTAAAGCTTTGTGTCGTGCAGTCATCAAGGCTACACGACTGGGCCTTCGGCTCCGAAAACCCATGATGTTTCGTTGAATGGCTCGCACGCTGACACTTGTTGATGGCCCAGCATTGAAATCTGCAGCAATTTATGGAAGGGTTGCATTTCTGTGACGTTGAACGATTCTCTTCAATCGTCGTTGGTCCCATTCTTGCAGGATCTTTGCCCGGCCGCAGCGATGTCGGAGATTCGATGTTTTACTGGATTCCTGATATTCACAGTACACACGTGAAATGATCGTGCGGGAAAATCCCGTTCATCGTTACCTCGGAGATGCTGTGTCCCATCGTTTGTGTCCTGACTATAACGCAACGTTCGAATTCATTTAAATCTTCATAACCTGCCATTGTAGCTGTAAATCTAACAACTGCCCCAGACACTTGATGTATAGGTGCTGGCGAACGAAGCGGCGTATTCTGCCTGTTTACATATCACTGTATGTGAATACATGTGCCTATAGCAGTTTCCTTGACGCTTCGGTGTGTATAATTTGGGGCAGCTCTGGATCAGAGACTTGAGTACGAGTTGCGCCTGTGCAAGGCGAGATTTAAACAACCAGAGGCGGTTAGAAAGTTTAACAAGGGAATATTAGACAAGGACTGACTGAAATATTGAAAAGGCATAGAATAAAAGAAACCTGTCGCATTCCTAGCGCTCCGAACGCAGTGGCTAGCACGGCTGATGTGGGGGGAGGAAGTCATGGCTCCAGCCGGACGCCGCTAGACCTGAACATTCTATTTGTCCACCACCAAGCAGTTTACTAACGTAAATGACATTTACGTTCTGTATGAGTACTACGGCGTCTAAGACCTTATCCAAAAGAGAAAAAGTGGAGAAGCCACTCATTCAATGCTGAATGGGATTTACCTTACTTATCGTATCGTTTAAAGGCCAAACAAAGGGCTTAATAGGCTATCGCAGTGTTATGAGCTGGAAAAACAGTTATTGGAACGTCATTATAATGTCAATCTCAAAGATGATATGATGCAATTGTTTTCTGACATATGACGCTGAGTGCTGGCTGAACTGAAGTCAGGAATAAAATTAAGTTCAGGCTAAGTAGAGTGCTAACAAAATCTTTTATTGTTGACGTCACACATTATTCGAATTCATTAAGTGTCTTTACACAAGAGGAGAATCATTTAGCAACTCACGTGGCGGACGAGATTGGTGCTACCAAACCAAAATTAATCCTGTGGAAAGATCAGCTTCAGGTTTATGACATGAAACTTTTCCCATAGCTCGAGGCAGTCGTTTGTGGATCAGACATGAATGAATCGGTTTCAGTAATTGAAACATATCATTATGAGTTCTCAGAGAACTTCCAAGACATTGCACGAAGGAAGGCAAATTTCAATTTATTTGTCAGAACATTTTTGCTTTTGGCTGCTAACGTACCTCATTACTTCCGACTTAAGGTGATAGACGCTTAGGGAAGCACCCAGGTGAGCGACCTAATTGTCCTATCCAGGAATTTATAGCGTTTTTTTTTTTTATATAAAACGTAACCTCAAGAACAATACCCACGATTAAACGGACAAGTCACTTATTTCAGTGTTTGGTTCAACAATGTTTCTTCTTCTCTTATGAAAGTCCCATCAACATTCGGGTTTAACACAGATTATAATTTACTTAACTCCATATGTTTGACTGTATCATGAACCACAATTCCAGAATTATTATATATTCTAAAATCGAAATCTGTATAAATTTATAAATGTCACACTGTAACGATAATACCTGTGACATGTTTTGTAGTTCTGCTCACGTTATTAGCACTACATAATGTATTTATTTAATCAAGCACTAATAAAATTAATTTCTTGGGCAGAAAAATAAATAGCTGAAAATAGACACGTGACAAATGCCTGCTTATAAAAGTACGCTGAAGTATTCGTCTCTTAGAAGTAGCTGCAGTGTATTGCAAACACGTCTTCCTCAGTTTACTACGTGTGTAGTCTTCAACGTATAGGAATAGCGCAGAGGTGGGGGAAACTCGCGGAGTGCAAGCACGTGAATGGGTAGCTTGGAGAGAAGAAAAAGTGAAGGCAGCGGAGGATGAAATAGTCATGAAGCCAGGGCTCAGTAGGAATCCTTGTATAACAAAACAAATACTGAATTTAACTGACAAAAGGTGAAAATATAAAAATACAATAACTGAAGCAAACTAAAGGGAATACCGATGTCTTAATAATGAGATTGACGAATTGCAGAACGTCAAAGAGGGAATAGCTAGAGGAGAAATGTAAAACTGTAAAAGAAGACATGGCTACGGGAAAGATACATTAAAGCGGGATTTTGAGGAACACATATATGAATATTGAAAGGCCAAACGGGAAGGCAGTACCCAGCTGTCTATAGAAGGCTGAAAGTTGGAAGAAACAGATAGAAGAGCTATACAAGGGAAATGGCAAAAGAAATAAAGACGAGATAAGAGATATCATACTACGAGAAGCATTTAACCAGCAACGAAACACTTACGCAGGACCGAGGCACATGGAATACAAAACATTCCCTCAAGCTTACTTGCAGGTTATGTATTGTCGGATGTTCTGACGGTGAGATACGCTAGAAATGCATTAGCAAATATAATGCTCAACAACAAGTAACAGGTATCAGTTAAAAACCGTATAGTTTTCCGTGGTAGTCACCATATTCGACAACATGTAACACACGTTTTTTTGTTTATACTAAATGTGCTTGAAGGGCCACGTATTTGCACGTACTCGTGCATTACTTTTCAAAATTATAGACGTGGATTTCACAACATTAATTTTTTTTAAATTAAAAGTAAATATTTAATGGTTTTGTCTCCACAGCATGTGTACCGTTCAGCGACAGATTTGAAAGTGCTCCGATATTCAAACTTCTTTTATTTCTAAACTGAGCTTTCCCAGATATGGATTCATAATCAGAACTTTATCTACTAAGTCGTCTCGACAACAACTGGACATCAGTCCAGCTTCCAGAGTGTCATCACCTGTTACTAAGTTTTCTCTTCTTCCACAGGATGACCACAGCATTTACGAAAAGACTATGTAACATCGGTATGACCTTATTGTAAAGTTGTTTTTGTAATGCCATTCAGTCTGAGGATGACGTATAACCCCCGAAACATGTCGCAAAATAAATATTACAATAGTTGACTAAGTTTGTGACTGGTAGAGGTAATATAAAAAAACCTTTACATGTTTTTTGAGACAGTCACGGTCGATAAATAGTCAAAATGGCTTCAGAAATAACTAGATGCCTTTAACAGGAACTGTGAAGAACTCTGCACACTGAAAAATTAAAAAAAAGACTGATCCATTACATGACCACCAGTTTGACTTTCGGAGAGCTAGGAACACCAGTGGGGACCACGAAGTAGATGAAGTTAAGAAATTCTGCTTCATTGGAAGCAAAATAACATGACAGACGAAGCAAGGAGGACATAAAAAGAAGGTTAGGGCAGTTAAAGAGGGTATTCCTGGCCAACAGAAGTCTGTTAGTATCAAACATGGCTCTTAATCTGAGGAAGAAATGTCAGAGAATGTAGGTTCTGAGTACATTATTGCATGGAAGTGTTGGAAGACCGTAGAAGAAGAGAATCGAAGCGTTTCAGATTTGGTGTTACAGACATGAGTAGGTTCTGTGTATAACCAACGAGGAATGGAATATATGCAGAATACTGAAGAGGAGAACAAGAGGTAGGGTGATGGGACATTTGTTAAGACTTCAGGTAATAACTGCCGTAGTACTAAAGGATAAAAATTGTAGGGAAAGGCAGAGATTGGAATGCATCCAACAATCAATTGACATAGGGTAGAGATGCCACTCAGATGACTTGTCTGACACAACAAAAATTCGTGCCGGGCAGCGTCGAACCACTCAGAAGCTGGTTGCGCAACAAAAAAAGATCTCTTATCATTCATTAGATTTGTGTTCTCTAATCGCTGCTATAAACGATGAACACTTCCTCGCAAGTCCTTGCATCTCATGTCCCTAGTACTCGGTTCGAATGCTTGTCTAGAAATAATACTCATCATTTAATTTGGTCTGCCAGTGGAGGAGAGAGAGTTGATAGTGATTTCTGAATTTTAAGATATGCATCAGTGAACTATATTATAATCACAAACACAGGGAAGAGGGTTAGATGTGCACTGCAGCGTTCTACAAAGAATAATACTATAATATTACTTGATTCCTGGATTTAAGTTGTCGCTAAGGGCTAGAGAGTACTTCCCTGGCCTAAATTTCGTCCTGTGTTAACCCAAATGAATGTCGATGGAGCAAAATTGATCGTTAGGTTCCGTACGTGAGTCCTCTGCCGCTTACACTTCACCATCTTCGAAAATGTCTGTAGACAGAATGGCCCCAAGTACAAGTGAACCGCTTCCAGTACTTCTAGATTTGTGTGTGCTGCAGTTGTCTGTTACTTTCAATAACAGCTAATATTTACCATAAAAATATGACTCGATGATGTATGTTTCCATTTTCCTCAATCAAGGTTTCATTCTTGAAACGCTCTAATCAAAAAGACCTGCGGCACGAAGGTGATTATGGGTAGACAAATCGCATCCAGTCCCACCAACGCTATCAACGCTGTAGATTTAGACGCACTAATACCGAACAGGAAAAAATTCATTTTTCTGGTCACGACTCAGAAATAATGTGAATCATATCTTGCAGGGCACCAACAGTACACAACCAGTGGAACGAAAAAGACGCAATGGAGAGTCATAATATAAGGGACCGATCGCCTCGTTTGTCTGGTCCCCTCACCTAAATCAACCAACCAACCATAATACGTAAGTATTGTTACTGTAGTCATTGTTACTTTCCCTGTATGTTCATGACAGATCTTCCATACTCTGTCTATCATTTATAACAGAGCGTCAGTCGAGAAAAATCTAATGTCAGATATAAATTCCGTTACAGAAGATGTTTCAGTTGTTAATGGATGAAGTCCACTAAAATCTTGACTGGGTGTTGTGTGCTGTCCTTAGGTTAGTTAGGTTTAAGTAGTTCTAAGTTCTAGGGGCCTGATGACCATAGATGTTAAGTCCCATAGTGCTCAGAGCCATATGAACCATTTTTTGTCACTAAAATCTTCACAGTGTAGCAACAGCCAATTAGTTCACATATGCGCGATTTCTTTCCACATGTCATTCTAAATAACACATAAATCCAGTTCAGTTGCTCATTTAGGGATCGTGATAAAATACTGTACGGACGCTCTGACTGGAATGAAAATATTGTACCCGTATGCAGAAACATTTATGGTTCATTGCCTCATGTCATATTTCACAAATACTTTTCTCCAGCTACATCCAAATGAAAACCGTCCAGAGACTAGTTTTGCCTATCTTCGGTCATCCCAATTTCCTACATCGAAGTAACAACCAGGGATTCTTGCCTTAAATTCCAATTCAAGATAAATTACCAAGAGATTTATGTTTCATCACGTTACTGATTCCTACAGATAATTATTCTGGTTACATAAGATGATAAGGCATGCTTACCAGGCGCATTGTGTTGTTGATTCACAGCCTCAAATATCAACCTTAAAATACAGGTCCTTACATACAAATCTTCATGAGCCATCAGATCCTTAGAATCCAAATTGCTATCAGTGCTTCCTCACGAAATAGAGGTTATCGCAAGGCTTTCTCTATTCGAAGTGCTCGAGAATGGAATAAAATGACACAACATCAGAGAAGTTAAACATTTCCCCAATTTCAAAAATAATGGCTTAAGCTATCGAAATAATGCCAGCTGTTCCTACACTACTCGCTGAGTTCACACACGCAGTAACCTCCGGTTTTAACACTGTTAGCAGACTTCGACACATATTAAATCCTTGCTTCTTTTTCTTCTTTCTTCCTGTTTTTTATACTGTACGTATTATCATTAGATCCTAGAAGCTTGCCGTCTTAAACTTTAATGTCCACCTTATTTTCCGTTATCAAGGTGTAGCAAAACTATTCCAGCAGCTCTTGAGCTGAGTTACCACTCGGTCACATCGGCCTGCCTGGATTTTATTCAACCAGCTTTTGAGAATGATACCACTTAGCGACTTGCAACAAACTTTGAGCATAGTTTCAAACATTTTTAAACCATTTTTTCGCTTACATGGTTAACTTCAAATATTTAACACGTTAACTGATTTGTAAAGTAGTGAGATATGGGAGTTCGATTTTTTAGAGAATCTCTGTTTACTGGCTGTCACTATCAAGTAAAAGGGGCCTGTCGCACTGAGCACAGACTCCAGCAGATAGTTTTGTGTCTGGCTGCTGTTTCTTACGCCACATTTCCTTAATTTAATGCAGCAGCTAATTTGGAGATTACGTATTGTTGCTCTCGAAAGAAATAGTGTTCTTTGTGATTTCCTATCTAAGTCTAATTTTGGAGAACAACTACGACCGACGAATTGTTCGCCCAAACAGATACGTAAAAGAACTTAAAGACTACAGTCTTGCTTTTACCAATCAATCGAATGGATTCGATCCATACCTAGAACATTTCCCGTCGTTAAAAGTATGTCACCGTAAGACAACAGCTTGTTACTGTTGAGCTCTCTCTGTCTCTCGTATATGAAAAGCACGAATTACTGGAGAAAGTATCACAAATAATTTGATGGAGTTCGTATTTAAAACTTAAAATCTGAGACGAACTTGATATGACGTACAGCATTCAGTCCCCTTTAGCGCTAGGCAGGCCGCAAGTTCCGCTGACAGCGACAGGAGTCTAGCGTTCAGGCGCCGTTTCGTGCTCGGCAGCACTCACTACGTTAAAGTAGATGAGACAGTACGAATAAATCCAGTGGTGAAAGTCTAGCATCGACAAAGTACAGTTCATTAAGTTATATATAGCGCTGTCTTAATCTGCTCCACCGAGCGGCTAACGTTTTAACGCTGCATAGACTAGCCAAAGAACTAATTAAGCTACTGGGGGCCGTAGTTGCGAGCATCACACTGAAACCTCTCAGATGCTCGTGGAGAGTGGTAAAGCAAATCAGCCAGACAAAATTACGATCTGCTTGCATTTGATTGGTTCGTTTTTCACAAAAGGGTCTAAAGTATTCAGGTTGTAGCCAAAGTCCATTGGCAAAATTTAGCTGGAGTGGTCGTGCGGTTCTAGGCGCCACAGTCTGGAACCGAGCAACCGCTACGGTCGCAGGTTCGAATCCTGACTCGGGCATGGATGTGTGTGATGTCCTTAGATTAGTTAGGTTTAACTATTTCTAAGTTCTAGGCGACTGATGACCTCAGAAGTTAAGTAGCATTGTGCTCAGAGCCATTTGAACCATTTTTTATATTTTCTGAGTAATTTGGTATAAGGCCTCAGAGACTTCCGGTAAAAGACTAATCACGTACCTTCCAACACTGAAGAAGCCTATAATATGCAATCACTAAACCGTACAACACGAAACACTGAGTAACGCAACATTCCTCAGGATTAGGACAATCTATTCCTCGCAGTTTACAGGACAGAACGTAAATAATGCAGAACTCTTGTCTCGCAGGTATTGCTAAAGACGTTAACCATGGTGATGGCTGGGTGTACTGCGACGCACCATAGACTGCCTTACTCACTCAAGAATTCCAAGACTTTAGAATACTGCACCTGTGGCCGCGGTAATCTTGACAACCACGTAGCGAGAAATATCTACTGGGCTAGGGCAAGCTAAGTTCAAATGCCGCCAGAAGAAGAAGTTCATTTTTATCATTTCTAGTGACAGAGGCAGTCATTGTATAGAAGCACCGCCAGCAATCCATTGCTTCTTTCATATCGGATGAGAAAACTAAAAAAATATTAGAAACAGTTCCAGCCTTGGCTTTGCTGTGATAGAAGTCATTTACTTCACTCTATCAACTTATGACGGTAATCTGCCTATTTCACGTGCTTACTCATATCCTTGTTACGAGGGAATGGAACGATTTCGGTCGAGTCTGTTATTCCAGTGGTCAAAATAACAGGTTGCCTATCTGAAAGCTTTTAGGGTCAAAAAATTTGGATTCCAATATTTCAAACAATTACTGACCTAAATAAAAAATAAAAAAATTCTCTCTTAATCTACTCCCTAAAAGCTATAATACTATGTTAAAGGTTTAATACGATAAGTCAAGTGTTACAGTTTGAAACTGTGTAGGTCAAGTGGGTAAAGATACGAATTTTCGGTTTTACTAAACATTTTTAAAAACAACTGCAGAAACACTGTATCAATTAAGCTCGCAACATCTAGTTTGACATCTTAGTAACATTGCGCAGAAGATACATTGTCATCTAATTATTATTAGATGAGTAATAAAGGTTTTTCTAAAAAATAATTCTGCGCTCTCGTGCCCAATACTGAGGGTTAGAGTATGTGGGACTGAGGTAGGAATGCGCAGTGCATACTGAGGAAAATAAAAATTACTACAAATAAATACACGTAAAATAAATTAGGAACCCTATATTTTTCGGTGACTTCCAAAAGAAAATATAATCATCTGAGAGTTAGACCAAAAAGTATTTCTCGGAGCACCGAAAAGCGTTTATTGGGGGAAATATAGTGCTGAACTTTTGCTTCTTCTTCTTCTTCCTCCAATGAAAAATGCTTGTCTACGTCAGGAAGGACTACACAGGTCAAAGTAGAGGTTGTGGGGTAAAAGTTCGAAAATTTCTTGATGGGCTAAAATACCACGGTGCTAACTTCTATCCCAGTAGACCTACGTACTGTTACCCCTTTCCTTTATTTTCTTTTCCGGTAACTACAATCATGGAGATAAGGGAAGACGTAGGCATCGTATTACCACGAGCTTCCAGGATAGAATTGCGGAGATGATGATATATGCGAGACATATGGGAGAATGGTGAACTTCTGAATCAGGCTCCGAAGAACACGCGATGTCGTCCGGCAACCGTGTCGTCCTCTGCCGCATGGCGTCATGCGGCTGCGATATGGAGCGGCATTTGGCCGGCACACCACTCTCCTGGTCTTTCCAGATCCTGCAGACGCGGTTCCTCAATCAAGTAGCTACTCAGTTGACATCACGAGGGTGAATGCACCCCGTTCCAGTTCTTCCACCACCGAAAAATCCTTGAGAGAACCGAGAACTGAACCTGGGTCCACCGCATAAAAGTCAGATGCAAAGACCGCTCGGCTGTGGAGGCAAACAGTAACCAGTCTGGCGTTGATCATTTCCTGTAGATCACAGCACCCATCAAGAATATAAAATCTTCTCCTTCACTTCATGAATTTTACTTTCTTGTCCGTTCCGGCTTCACAATTGTCTCCATGGTGTCCTCGGTCGTCTCTTCTCTCCTCGGCATGTAATCCAACGCTGCTTTGGGAAGTCTAGTATTTTTTATTCTTTTTAAGTGATCGTCTCAATTCTGTCCTCTTTTTAGGATTTTATTGTGTACTGATTCAAAATAAAGTCCGACATAAGATATTTGTACTGCTCCAGGCACCAATAAACTAGTGGAAAACTGGCATTATCGGCTCTCAATGAGCTGCCAAAAGCGTTGTGTCTAACAATTATCAAATAGGACATTATTCTGCAATGGAAGATCTCATCTATTCCGGCCCAAATTAAAATTAAGAATGTATTTTTGACATACATCGTGACAATATAGAAATTAGTACCGTGCTTTAATTCCATAATTTTTACATAATTTTTGGAAAAGGTAGATACAGTGAACTTCACACCTGTTAGAAGTTAAGCATTGACAGATTGTAAAACAACCCAGTTTCCTTAAGATTACGTAGAAAAAGCAATGGAAAGATCTGTTGCACAACGAATTAATTTTAAAGCTTTTTCTCAGATGAGAAATTTTCACATGTTTTAAAAATCAACATTACTTTGTCTCAAATTAAAATTAAGAACAGATATTTGATCTGCCTAGAGATGCTACATATCCTATACGTTAATTTCAGTTTTTTGTCGTAATTTTTGCAGGAGTTACTTTATCACAATCGCGTATAGCAGCGAAGGGCGGAGCGCCGTGGCGGCTGTGTGTAGAACAGTACTTGCTGGACAACGTTGCAGCTTTGGAGGTTCAACATTATATGCGATATTTCAGTTACCGTGTGGAAGACAGTTCAGTGGTATCTTCTGCGCTACAGCACTATGACAATGAAATCGTCTATTTTTCCCGTCTCGATTTTGTGAGCAGTGAATGACACTTTTTGAGTGCAGCAAATTCCATCTCTGTGTGCTGCAACGTCTCATTAGCTTCATTCATGCATTCATTGACAATAACGTTGAATGTGTTGCACCTCATACGAAAACCTAGAGCCCCTTTTACGGAGGGGCCATCTTATCTTAAAAGGCTACTCGCGAAAAATGAATCTACTCCAGTGCCCGTAGCCTACTGCCACGAGTAGTCGTTTTCCTTTACCTGTCGGCGCCAAATTTTTGTGTGTTTTCAGAGCTGTCTGGTGTGCAATTCGGCATCCAAACAGTGAAATTGAAACTAAGCGACAAAGAGTCGAAATATAGGATAAAAACTATCGAACTATGAATGACGAAATGACCAAATCGAAATTCATAATGGACATTTTTAATGACCAACTCAAAATTCATAGTGGATATTCTTGACAAGAGTTGAAAGAATCTGAAAAGCATTGAACAGCCATACCAAAACATAAATAATAATTTGGTCTAGAGAACAGACACGTAAACAAATATCAAATAATATTTAGGAGGCAACAAATAGTAGCGTCTTCTTCGCTTATCTCTTCTACACTCCTGGAAATTGAAATAAGAACACAGTGAATTCATTGTCCCAGGAAGAGGAAACTTTATTGACACATTCCTGGGGTCAGATACATCACATGATCACACGGACAGAACCACAGGCACATAGACACAGGCAACAGAGCATGCACAATTTCGGCACTAGTACAGTGTATATCCACCTTTCGCAGCAATGCAGGCTGCTGTTCTCCCATGGAGACGATCCTAGAGATGCTGGATGTAGTCCTGTGGAACGGCTTGCCATGCCATTTCCACCTGGCGCCTCAGTTGGACCAGCGTTCGTGCTGGACGTGCAGACCGCGTGAGACGACGCTTCATCCAGTCCCAAACATGCTCAATGGGGGACAGATCCGGAGATCTTGCTGGCCAGGGTAGTTGACTTACACCTTCTAGAGCACGTTGGGTGGCACGGGATCCACGCGGACGTGCACTGTCCTGTTGGAACAGAAAGTTCCCTTGCCCGTCTAGGAATGGTAGAACGATGGGTTCGATGACGGTTTGGATGTACCGTGCACTATTCAGTGTCCCCTCGACGATCACAAGAGATGTACGGCCAGTGTAGGAGATCGCTCCCCACACCATGATGCCGGGTGTTGGCCCTGTGTGCTTCTGTCGTAGGCAGTCCTGATTGTGGCGCTCACCTGCACGGCGCCAAACACGCATACGACCATCATTGGCACCAAGGCAGAAGCGACTCTCATCGCTGAAGACGACACGTCTCCATTCGTCCCTCCATTCACGCCTGTCGCGACACCATTGGAGGCGGGCTGCACGATGTTGGGGCGTGAGCGGAAGACGGCCTAACGGTGTGCGGGACCGTAGCCCAGCTTCACGGAGACGGTTGCGAATGGTCCACGCCGAATCCCCAGGAGCAACAGTGTCTCTAATTTGCTGGGATGTGGCGGTGCGGTCCCCTACGGCACTGCGTAGGATCCTACTGTCTTGGCGTGCATCCGTGCGTCGCTGCGGTCCGGTCCCAGGTCGACGGGCACGTGCATCTTCCGCCGACCACTGGCGACAACATCGATGTACTGTGGAGACCTAACGCCCCACGTGTTGAGCAATTCGGCGGTACGTCCACCCGGCCTCCCGCATGCCCACTATACGCCCTCGCTCAAAGTCCGTCAACTGCACATACGGTTCACGTCCACGCTGTCGCGGCATGCTACCAGTGTTAAAGACTGCGATGGAGCTCCGTATGCCACGGCAAACTGGCTGACACTGACGGCGGCGGTGGACAAATGCTGCGCAGCTAGCGCCATTCGACGGCCAACACCGCGGTTCCTGGTGTGTCCACTGTGCCGTGCGTGTGATCATTGCTTGTACAGCCCTCTCGCAGTGTCCGGAGCAAGTATGGTGGGTCTGACACACCGGTGTCAATGTGTTCTTTTTTCCATTTCCAGGAGTGTATTTTTCGGATTACCTGAAGCGTTCGATACCGCTTCAGTATCTTACAACCAACCTAGGCCGTGGGCTACGCTACAGATCGGTAATTCACTACATCTAAGCTTTCGTAGTCCCATTCGTTCGCTATGGTAACTCACAAGGAAATTCTCAACTTCCAGCCTAACCTTGGGCTACGCTACAGATGTATCTCACCCAACCTGCATTAAAAGTGTCGTATAAACACAAAAGAAATCTTGTAAGTGTTTTTTTCACTTTCAGTTTGTGCATGTATGACTTCGTACGCCACATCATTATTACATTAACGGACAGAGTCGACTTCCGATATCGGTATGTTCAGTTGAAACTTGCTTTCTTCTAAGCATCAGATAGCATCCATACTTCAACCTACGTCCTCAGTTACATATTAGATGTATTCCAGTCCCTGTCTCCCGCTGCAGCTCCTTCTACAGCTCCTTCTACAGCTCCTTCTACAGCTCCTTCTTGCACCATGGAAGTTGTTCCGCTTTTCTTGTCAGTATTTATATATATTCTTGTCCTTGCTGATTCTGCATAGCTTACCAGTCTACCTAACTTTAAACATTATTCTGGAGCACCACATCTCAAAAGCTACGATTCTCTTCTGTTCCGGTTGTCCCACAGTCCATGTTTCACTACCATACAACGCTACGCTCCAATAGTAAAACCTCAGAAATTTCTTCCTCAGAGTAAGGTCTATATCTAATATTGGTAGACTTCTCTTTGTCAGGTACGTCCTTTCTGCCAGTGATAGTCTGATTTTTATGTCCTCCGAGCTCTGCCTCTCAAGGGTTATTTTGTTGCCTAGGTAGTAGAATTCCTGAACTTCATCTACTGCGTGATCAACAATCAGGATGTTCAGTTTCTCGCTGTTTTCATTTCTGCTGCTTCCCGTTACTTCCATCTCGTCCGTCTGCGCACTACGAGATGGCGCTGCCATAAAGACCGACCAAATTCTGCTTCCGCCGATCCGCGTATTAATATGTGACGCAGCCAATGAGATTGCTGCTAACGAAGAACCTTTTCTCCTCGCGGATCACACTCGCGCAGTGATACCTGAAAGCTCGAGGTATTATAACGAGTGTACAGACCTCCGATTAGTCAGTCTGCATTAGTCTGTAGTAAAGTTTCAGTCTGCGCTTAATAAGATTACCATATTCCTGTACATAGCCATGAAGAGAAATATATAGACACTTTGTCAAGTATCAGAGATATGTGGGAATAAGATTAACGTACCAAGACCAAAGGAACTTAAGATTGTTAATTGTAATCAGCATCCAGAATCAAGTTACGTAATGTCTATGCTTTTTATTATTTTAGTAAATGTGTGTGAAAATTAATCAAGTTCTGGTCACTGTCAATCTGCTACTCTAAGTGTGCAAGTGGCATTTCTATCGTCTGACCTAACGGCAGAAGATAAACACGCCACGATAAGACCACGAGACATATTGCTGACACACGCCTACTTCGTTAGAGCGACAAGTCAAATAATCTGACGGTGTGTGTACCGAAGGTCTTACAGTACGCACACCACACTACTTTACCTAAATTATCTTAAGGACAAACACACAGACCCATGCCCGAGCCAGGACTCGAATCTCCACCGGGATCAGACGCACAGTCCATGACTGCAGCGCCCTAAACCGCTCGGCTAATCCCGCGCGGCCTAGGTTCCCGCCGCCCAGTGCCAGCGGAAGATGCGGCCAGTGGCTGCCGCTCGTCGGGGCGGCGGCTGTACCTCGCTCGACAACGGCAGCGAAACGCTGAGTCGGTGTTTGCGTAATGTGTGCCTTGCCGTGCTGTGCTGACATTCCAGAGCCAGAGCGGCGCAGTTCGGGGCAGCCCACCTGCCCGCGCGCCAGATGGCAGCGCGTTACATCAGCGGGCGGGAAATGAAACGCTGAAAAAGCTGTGGACGTCCCGGCGGCTGGGCGGCTCTCCGGCGGCCAGTGCACTCGCGGGCAGCCAGCGTCAGCCTGGGGTCACACGGGCGGCCTGTTTGCGGAACGGCAGCTGCGCGGCAAATGGACGCCGTACTCCACACGCCCGCGACTGCGGAATTTCGCCGCTTGCCAGCCGCATCGGCCGTAGCGGAGCGGAAATCGTGCGGCGGCAGCAGCACTGCTATCCGCCACGAGAAAGAATTGCACTATCCATGCAGACTGCGCTGCACGAGTGCGAGGAGGGGCCAGCTGACAACAGGAGCTGCGAGCAGAATGGCCAGTTCATACACTACTGACCATTACAATTGCTACGCCACGAAGATGACGCGCTACAGACGCGAAATTTAACCGACAGGAAGAACATGCTTTGATATGCAAATGATTAACTTTTCAGAGCATTTACACATGTTTGGCGCCGGTGGCTACACCTACAACGTGCTGACATGGGGTAAGTTTCCAACCGATTTCTTACACACAAACAGCAGCTGACTGGCGTTGCCTGGTGAAACGTTGTTGTGATGCCTCGTGTAAGGAGGAGAAATGAGTACTATCTCGTTTCCGCGATTCCGGTTTATCGTATCGAGACAGTGCTGCTCGCATTGGTCCAGATCCAATGACTGTTAGCAGAATATGGAATTGGTGGGTTCAGGAGGGTAATACGGAACGCCGTGGTGGATCCCAACAGCCTCGTATCACTAGCAGTCGTGTTGATAGGCATCTTATCCGCGTGGCTGTAACGGATCGTGCAGCCACGTCTCTATCCCTGAGTCAACCAAAGGGGACGTTTGCAAGACAACAACCATCTGCACGAACAGTTCGATGACTTTTGCAGCAGCATGGACTATCAGCTCGGAGACCGCGGCTGCGGTTTCCCTTGACGCTGCATCACAGATAAGAGCGCCTGCGATGGTGTACTCAACGGCGAACCTGGGAGCACGAATGGCAAAGCGTCATTTTTTCGGATGAATCCAGGTTCTGTTTACAGCATGATGTTGGTCGCATCCGTGCTGGCGACATCGCGGTGAACGCACATTGGAAGCGTGTATTCGTCATCGCCGTACTGGCGTATTAACTGGCGTGATGGTATGGGGTGCCATTGGTTACACGTCTCGGTCACCCCTTCTTCGCATGGACGGCACTTTGAACAATGGACGTTACATTTCAGATATGTTACGACCCGTGGCTCTTCCCTTCATTCGATCCCTGCGAAACCCTACATTTCAGCAGGACAATGCACGACCGCATGTTGCAGGTCCTGTAAGGGCCTTTCTGGATACAAAAAATGTTCGACTGCAGCCCTGGCCAGCACATTCTCCAGATCTCTCACCAACTGAAAACGTGTGGTCAATGGTGGCCGAGCAACTGGCTAGTCACAATACGCCAGTCACTATTCTTGATGAAGTGTGGTATCGTGTTGAAGGTGCATGGGTAGCTGTACCTGTACACGCCGTCCAAGCTCCTTTCGACTCAATGCCCAGGCGTATCAAGGCCTTTATTACGGCCAGAGGTGGTTGTTCTGGGTACTGATTTCTCTGGATCTATGCAACCAAACTGCGTGAAAATGTAATCACATGTCAGTTCTAGTATAATATATTTGTCCAATGAATACCCGTTTATCGTCCTCCTTTTTTCTTGGTGTAGCAATTTTAATGGCCAGTAGTGTAGTAGGCAGTGTTGTATTCTCCGTTGCGTCTGTGGCTACAAAGTGCATTCCTCAGTGTCTCCTCTACGTATAGAGAAAGTTGACACAGATATTTTAATAACGAACGTAGAGAAGAGCCCTTATAAAAGATTGGTGGGTAAGTTCATAGTGTTTTTGTTTTGTATTTTGGTATTCTAGTTGCTACGGATTTATTTATAGATTAGCATTTTTTATTTGTAGCTCACTGATGCTATTTGAGTTTAAGTTTGTCATTTTATGATTTGGTGATAGTGAGAGGAACTTCGGACGCTAGAAATTGGAGTGCTAAGTGCAGAACATTTCCGACAAATTCTCCTGTTTGAGTTCAATAGAAGGGTGACAGCAGCGGAAGGAGAAAGAAACATTTGCGCCATGTGTGGGGACAGTGCCACTGGACGGACGACGGCAAGAAAATAGTTTTCTCGTTTTGGTATTGGTGACCCTCCACATTCAGGAAGCACCTTTGCAGATCGTTTGAACGCGTTAATCCACAATGATCCACATCAGTATACTCCAAAACTGGCAAATGTGATGAAGTGTAATCATTCTAACACCGTAAGGCATTTGCGCGGCTTGGGGAAGGTCAAAATTTGGGTGTATGCGTGCCGTGTGCTCTAAGCCAAAATCACAAAAAGTAACGGATGTCCAAATGTGCATCTCAGCTTCCTTGTCATCAACTGATTCGTGAACAACACCGTCCATTCCAAACCTGTATTGCACTGGTGACGAGAAATGGTGCCTTTACGCTAACATAAGGAAAAGAATGGATTGGTTGAATCCAAACAAAGCAGCAAGACCTGTGCGCACCCACAAAAGATAATGTTACGCATCTGGAGGAAGAGCGACGGTGTAGTGAACCACGAATTTTTTCCTGGAGGTGTAACCAATACTGCTGACATTTATTGTCAACAACAGAGACGCCTGGCAGACGTAATCCAAGAACAACAACCAGGAAGACTGCGTGGAATGATTCTACTCTATGACGGCGCCCGCCCGCATTCTGCTAGACTGACAAAAAACGCTATACAGGGAAGCTTCCATTCTTGGACGTTATGGTCTACAAAAAGCCAGATGGTACGCTGGGACACAGTGTTCGTCGAAAGCCGGCGCACACTCGTCAGTACCTGCATGCTAGCAGTTGTCATCCACTGTATCAACGCAGTGGCGTCCTTAGGATCCTGGTACGCAGAGCATATGCCATTTCCGAAGCGGACAGTTTTACCCCTAAAACCTGTGCAGTTGACGGCTGATTTTAAGGAAAATGGATACTCTGAGAAGCAGGCTGGTCGGCCTGTGGTGTTCAGACCATCACCGGAGGTGCTAGAAGAGGGGCATAGATCGCTGGCCTTGACTCCTTATGCTGGGGCATTTCGTTTAAGACTGGAAGAATTTTAAGGAGTTTTAACGTTAAAGAGCGTGTTCCGTCCACCTTCCAAGATTAGGGCACTACTCGGATCTGTGGAAGATGAATTGGAGCTTAGAAAGCCTGATATATACAATATTCCGTGTCAATGTGAGAAGGCTTACATCTGCAGTGCGATTTTCACAGCTCATGACACATGCTTGGGACATCATACGAGGCTACAACAGCCGGAAAAATCAACCGTAGCAGGACACTTCTTAAACGAAGGATACGGTATGAAATGTGGCGGAACTGTGATAGTTACCAACAGTTGCGGTTTTTAGAACAGTGTTTATAAAGAGGCAATGAAATTAAGTTGGTGAATAAGACAGAACGTTGTTTGGTGCGGCCAGTCCAACTGTTCGAAAATCGTCTCTTGAGTGCAATATATCGTTGCCGGTGTTCTACTAAGGGCTGCGCCACCTCCCAGTCTTGGAAGGCAGCAACTGTGATGGGCGTTGCATGTGCCGCGTACGGCACGGAGGCCTATATAGGACGTCGATTTGCAGCCTTGGCACTGTTGACACGTAATGTAGTCTCTATTTAGTTAATATTTGCCTGCGACCTGAACTTCCACCGTCTGAGGATGCTATGGGTCTTCAATTCCCACCGCCACAACTTGAACGTTCACTCCAGTGATGTCTTTGAAATGGCATCATTGTCGAATGGAACTGTTTACTATTCACCAAGACAGCAAGACCATGAGTCACCAGTGAAGTGGTATTTCAACCTTCAACAATAAAATTTTTTTAAAAAATCTCAAAATCGGCCGTAAATTATGAAACATATTCGTTCCCCACCAAATGCCAGATGTAAAATTATCATCTTGTAAAAAGATCAATAAATAATAGTAGGAGCACGTCATATTTAATAAAAACAGGTTTAGTTTGGCATATGTATGTCTTCAAGAATCAAACGGTCGTTTTTGACCACGTGTCAAAAGGACAATGTTTTACGCAGACAATCTCATGGTAGGCGCAGCAAAGTCGGAAAGAAATGGGAAATGAAAACTTTACAGTTTTCATGCTTTTCTTCCGTTCTGCGGGAACAAATCTCTTCTCCTCCTGGATTCGTGGTCGGCTCATAAAAGTTGTGATTCATTAAAAGCTGTGTTTCGAGTTCACCCTGAGAAAGAAGTAGAGACGCTTCAGATTCCACCCGATACGACGAACGTAATTTAACCATTAGGCATAGAACTTTTCCGTCAGTGGAAGGTATTTTACAGAAAACTGAGAAAATTGTAGTATGCAGATCACTGCAGTTTCCAGTCAGCTACCGTGACAATAGTCTCAAGTTTCTATCAGTAGTACATTATTAATTTTCCTCTTCACTGTTTCAAAACTGATTAAATACGCGTGGCTCTCTTTGAAATATCTGATATTAGGCCTGATTCATTTCTAACACGGGCCGAGTTTTGTCTAAGGACAATAATGTATGTGACACGCAGGGCCGTCGTATGTCGTCTCTACTTGTATGTTTTTGGTGCACAAAAAAAAATGTATGTTTGCGACATTGCAGAAGTATTTCTAATTTTTGCGGTAGTTACAAGAAATAAAATTAATTTCGAGTTGTTCTAAACCGTTTATTTATATGTGTCTGTTCCATAGCAGTTTGGAAAAAATGTTGTAGATAACATATCAGCTGTATTCGACAACGAATGTTTAATATTATCTTACGACCGATTTCACTGAGGTAATCAGCTCTGTCGCTGCTGTGGCAAGAGAGAGGCTTGTAGCTAACGCCGCCTTGCCCCTAGATGGCGTCGGCATTAGGTAGCGAGACAGGTCAGCACTGTACAATAGGCAGTTACAAACAAGGAAACCATGTGAAAAAAAATGTCTTACTTCATAAAGTTTTATTAGACTTCCAGCTGTCGTCAGCAGCTAAAATACTGCGTACGGACTTTTTTCAACGGTAATTCAGATTGGTAGAAAAAGCAGGACTGTTTTCGTCATGATAAATCTGACCATTCCCTTGTCAGATGATCCGCTGTCAAAGTCTTACCGTGTTCACACCAACTTTGGGGTTAACGACGTCTCTACTTCCTTAGCTGTAGTGACGAGCAAGTGCCTAACCTGGTGCTGTCTGAATCCTTGCTAGCGGTCCAGGAGGCGGCGTTCGGGTTTCCTCCCCGCGACACAATGCCACGTAACTTGAGCTGTCCGGCGTCTTCCGTGTTGACGGCGGTGACTAAGGCACGGCGCTGGCGCCATGGCATCTCCGCGCGGGAGCCCTCCGTGACTCACGGCCGGGCGCAGCTGGGCGCCGCGCGGCGCGGCGTGACGTGACGTGTTGGCCCGGCTGCACGTGCTCTGCAGGAAGTTCTGCTTCTCATTTCCGCTAACACCGCGTATCGCAGTCTGCAGCGGGATGTGCGCCGAGCGAAACTTTCGTGGAAGACTAAAACTGCACGGTGCGTGCAGTAGCGGGTTTGCAACGCGACCTTTCGTGTTTCACCGCCTGCGGTCAACCACCATTCGTCAAACAAACAAGTCGTGGTCGGAAATGGAATTCTTCTGCTCTACGTGATCGAGATAGTGTAAAAATACGAAAATCACACAGGCTGTGTATACCTGTAAGAGGTGCTATCGTGTTGCCTCATTGGTACACTTCCTGGTATATCACGGCGATAGACAATATTATTTCTGGGGGCTTGCGAATGTCTCATCCCTTTGCATACAGGACGTCCCAGGAGGAATAGTCAGTATTCAGGAAAATGACAGGAACGATATTTTGAAGTTAAAAAAAAAAAAAACGAACTTCATATGGATATATGCCCTATTCCGAATGGTTTCCGAGATAGAACACAATCAACGTACATTGTTATTTGCTTTCTGTGTAATTCAGTACATTGTCAGATTTACACATGTACACGTATAAAACAGTCAGTAAACATTACAATACGCGTTTTACAAAAAAAATGGCTCTGAGCACTATGGGACTCAACTGCTGTGGTCATCAGTCCCCTAGAACTACTTAAACCTAACTAACCTAAGCACATCACATACATCCATGCCCGAGGCAGGATTCGAACCTGCGACCGTAGCAGTCGCACGGTTCCGGACTGCGCGCCTAGAACCGCCTTTTACAATGTATCAACTAAATAACAAGTATTTTTAACACATTGGGCTCTAAGCGTCGTCGCACAAGTTACATTACAGTTTTTGTGCAGTTTACAACAAATGCTCGAATGTCCCATCATCAAATTCAGTGTATTTCCGCTCTTTGGGGAGAATGCGTTACTTTTCTGAGTACCTCTGCACTTACCCTAACGAGGGCTCCAGCGTCCTTAATGCGACCAAGCAGTTCATCTCGCTTATTCACCCTTCGTCTGTCAGACTTGAACCGGGCCCTAAAACAGAGCTCTAATGGTGTGAGGTCTAACGATCTTGGTGGCCAGTTAATTGTACTACCACGACCAATCCCCTGTCATGCTGGAAGCACATTGCAACCCGTGTGGCGTCCTCGACATGTTCGCTGGCCGCTGTGACCGAGCGGTTCTAGGCACTTCAGTGCGGAACCGCGCTGCTGCTACGGTCGCAGGTTCGAATCCTGCCTCGGGCATGGATCTGTGCGATGTCCTCAGGTTAGTTAGGTTTAAGTAGTTCAAAGTCTAGGGGACTGATAACCTCAGATGTTAAGCCCCAAAGTGCTCAGAGCCATTTGAACCAATTTTTTCCGACGTGTTGAACAAACGAATTTTCAAAAATAAAACAAGTAATTCTGTCCAGTCATTGGTTCTTCTGAAATGACTGTGCCTACTAACGTGTTACCGATCACGCCACACCGAACACGATCGAAAAACAATATTGCAAATTGGTTTTCACTCTCATGTGTGGATATTTCTGCATCCTAATTATTATGTGTGTTGTTGACTCCAGTCATTAGTGAATGGTGTTAATGAAAGCAAACGATGATTATCCATTTAACTAGTGACAAAAGTCGAGTCTTGTGGAATTGTCACCAATGTCAAGATCGTGGATGCAAGTTTTGAGGATGTAACGCTAGCCACATACGTGATAGTGGGATGGTGATACGTGCAAAAACTCGCCCTGTGCTGGCAGTAGGACTAAGCCCTACCATTTCAACAATGAAATGTATTCGCAACTGCTGTATAATGGAGTGACGACAGTGAACATTTGTGCCGCAACGGGCCTCGCACCCAGACTCTCCGCTAATGGTCAGCAGTCGTCTTGGCCAGTAGCAAACTTTCATACGTTGGCAACCACGTGCCTATGCATGTCCGTGCATGTCCGCAGGATCTTTGCATCGTAATTCGGAATAACGCAGGTACTGCAGTATCGTATATCAACAATGTGTCGCTGCACCTGCACAGCTTGTTGCACTACACGTTCAGAAGAAAAAAGGGATTGGAACAATACTTATTGTGCTGAAAACTCTGGTAAACAGTCGAAAAGAGCCGGCAGCATTCTTCGACAACAGCAAGAGCACTAGTATCGCAGAACCCACGAATATACACAATTTAGGCTTATACTACGGTATACAGTTGTACGGCATTTTAATCAGCGCTTGTACAAACCGATGCTTCTCTCTGATACACAGTCAATCCCTTGCACTGGCTGGCTCTGAGCACTATGAGACTTCACTTCTGAGGTCATCAGTCGCCTAGAACTTAGAACTAATTAAACCTAACTAACCTAAGGACATCACACACATCCACGCCCGAGGCAGGATTCGAACCTGCGACCGTAGCAGTCGCTCGGCTCCAGACTGTAGCGCCTAGAACCGCACGAATCCCTTGCACTACTTCACTCACAACACACCATGGACAACTACGCGTTCAGCGAGCTACTTTAATGTCAGAAAGACATCCCGAGCAAAGAGGTTGAAGGCTAGGATGTGTGGTGGGATAAAATAAAACGTCAAAGGGGTTGGGAGGGTGGGGGGGGGGGTGTAAGTCTCATATGCGCGCTTCAATAGCCCAAAAACAAATGCACGTTGAATGTGTCCTACTGTATCTTGGAAACCCTTCGGAGCAGTGAGTTTTTCCTTGAAATGAACGTTCCTGTCATATCCCTGAATACTGAACACTCCTCCTGGGACACACTGCACTTACCACAACTGAATATATTGTTGACAGTATTGACTCATTCAGTAGGAACTGCGACATTTATACAGTAAACAGTAGATGGAATAAAAAAGTGTGCACTGTTTAGCAGGTTTCAGTTTCAGTTGGCATCCATCAGAACTACAAACCGAGCGACTAAACCACAAGTTTTCAAATCTAAGTTAAAAAGTTCCCCTGCGGCACACTCTTTCTATTACGTACAGGAGTTCATCAGTCTAGTTGAGAACGTCTCTCTGTAGTGTTTTATTTATTTGTATACCCTCTCACAATTTTCTTTCGTCTTTTATTACTTACTTAACACTTTGTACGTAGATCTGCCAGTCAGCATTATGTAAACTATGTGCTTTGGCTCGCATGGCCATAAGGTCATAAATAAATAAATCACAAAAATGTATTATACACTTGTTGCCTATGGATACACTTGTTGTAGTTGTGATTCACAGCCATAAAAAACTTTTTGAACGACATTGTCTTTACGCCACTGACTGTTATAACTTTTTTTTACACACTATTGCAACTTCGGCCTTAGGCCATTATCAAGTGTCAATCCTGTTAAATACATTCGTAACAACGACACAAATGTATTTAACAGGATTGACAACGACATACAAATGTGTCAGCTTACATTACGTTGACATGGCTTAAAGCCGTAATTTCAGCACTTGATAATGGCCTAAAGCCGAAATTGCAATAGTGTGTTAAAAACTTATAACAGTCAGTGGCGTAAAGATGATGTCCTTCAAAATGTTTCCTATGAATTCGAATTTATGTCTCATCCCCAATTCTGTCAATTTAAGGTGGAAGCTTTCAGCAAGCACCCCTGGCAGACTTCTCTGTCACACCCTATCTACTTTCTTTGCACCGTAACACAGTCGTCTGTTACTATTGCAGGGGAGGGTTAACTTACTCATAAAGAAAAGGTCCGATTCCAAATGTTTGTCACAATGTGGGGTGCATGTTCCTGAATAAAATGAGTTGCCATGGACCAAAATACAATACAGCCAAAGTGGAAAAAACAAACGCAGACCATAGGATGAATTCGACCGAATTTCACTGCCAGTTCTCCACTAGCAGCGAGCATCCGCTAGATGCGCACAGTACCATCTACGTATTTTGTAATGTACTATTACTCACCGCTCCATGAAAGTTCTTCCTCTGCCCAAAGAAAGACGATGGAATTTTTTGGATAACTGTAAGAAAATACTTCTGTGATCGTTCGTTTCTGGGCAGCAGTACTTCCATGGAAACTGTATCGCCCCTCGACATGTCTTTCTGTCACTGACGTCTTTTCCTGACCTCCACATACGGCAGAATATTATTCTGGATATGCTGAAATAATGGGCTCACGCTTTATGAGGATATGTCAGACCTATGTTCACCGATACCGATGAACTTCGGCGTACTAGTCGGGCATCACTGGAAAATAACCTCCTGTGAACCGATTTACTTCCGCTTTCCAAAGAGTCGAGATCAGATGTTATGGCACAGGATCTGTTAGGGGCAGGTTAAACGAGAATAAGGAAATTTTATTACTTTTATCAGGTTGAAAAGAGTCTACTGGGGCACACTTGTATGTGGCACCCGAACATAACAATAATACTAATGTGAACTAAAATGAAACTATGTTACTATAAACGATGTGTGTCTCTGATAGGCTTTATAAAGCGGATCGCTGACTGTGCACGACCGTAGAGCCAAAGATACTGCTTCTGGTCTGATACTGTAGCGTTGGCATAAAAGAGCGCTTGGCGCACTCTAATGGGTAGCTATCGGTGCGTGAAAAGGATGGAGAAGGCAGCTTTTGTGGTGTGCTCTGGGAAGCCACCAAGTGTTCGATTAATGTAGGAATTACGAGAACATGTAAGCAGAAGTCTTCTCGCAAGTAAGATAAAGATGTAAAATATTTATAACTCCAGTTTTGCCAGCGCGTTAGTGTAGATGCGTTGGCTGATAGTTTGTAATTGTTGAGTAACCCCAGAACGTACATAAACTGATTTGATGAAAAGGCTAATTAGATATTTCGCTTTTCTAATGTTTTGAAGTTTTGGTAACACAGGTAATGTAATTTGATGATTTGCATTTATGCCTTTTTAGGGAATTAGATAATTTTTCCGCTGTGTAATTTCAGTTGTCAGATGTTTTTGAAAAGATAAATTCAACTTGGAATATAAATTGACAAAAAAAAGTCAGTACGGCAGCAGTAATTCACCAAAATCAGTAGTCTCCCTCTCCAGGTCATATGTTTTTCAAAGACTGGATCTTTCTTAAAGGTTTTCATGTATCAGCCAAAAGAATTTCATGTACATTCCAAAGTATCACGGTCAGCATTGTACACTGCTGAGCCTATAGCTAGCATATTTTTATTTTTGTATGAGAGACCAGACCATATTGCGTTCTACAGTTGCTGATATAGAGGTAAGACAATTTAATTTATTTGTTACGTGCACAGGGGCCACAGTTATCAGTTTTGAACAGGGTCAGTGTCTAACGGGCTCAATGTGTTTTGCGGTGACCGTATTTCTTTATTAGTATTGGCAGTTGCATTGTCCAAATAGTTGGTATAAAGTTCTTGCTAACAGTAACACAGTGTAACTACACCACTTGTAGTTAGAACACGCTACACGATAACTCCAGTTTTGTATCCATTCCTCAGCCTCACACTTCTTCCAAAGTAATACAAAGATTATTTAAAAAAAACGTTACAAGGTATTCAAGTTAGCAGTTTAGGAAAAATCGAATAATTGGTGACTTCGATCCGCTACGACTATAATTAAGGAGTAAAGACGTTTCCTGCTAAGATGGTGGGCAAGTACTTTCATCCTTCCTCTAGTTTACTGGCAACTTCCGTAGTTCGTAAGATATTTTTTTTATTTTTTTGGAAAAGAACGAAAGCTTTCTGGAAATTGAGATATCGTTATTGTGATGAAATGAAGTTTATTGTGTAAAAGGAAAACAGAAGTGATTAATTCGTAGTATTCTGCAGCCGGTGTTAATCTCTTTGATAACCTTCTGGATTTAATGTAGCGTTATCTTACACAATACTTAAAATATTAAAATAACGTTTCAGGCTTGGTGTAGGGTGTAAACTGAAGCGATAGTGTTCATAATTCATTGAGAACTAATTATGCATGTGACTACCAACTTTACGTTCTCAGAAATTTCTTTCTCAAATTAAGACCTGTGTTTGATACCAGTAGACTTCTGTTTGGAAGGAATTCCATTTTTTCCAGTACTAGTCTGCTTTTTAGGCCATAGCTCCGATCGTCATGGGTTATTTTGCTACCTAGGTAGCAGAAATCCTTCAGTTCATCTCCTTCGTAGTCTTCGTTTCTGATATTAGGTTTCAATTGATATTCTGCACTTATTGGACTGTTTATTCCTTACAATAGATCCTGTAATTGTTCTTCACTTTCACTGAGGATAGCAATGTCATCAGCGAATCTTAACATTGATATTTTTCACCTTGAATCTTAATTCCACTCTTGAATCTTCCTTTTATTTTCGTCAATGCATATTCGACGTACAGACTGAACAGTAATGGCCAAAGACAACATCCCTGTCTTGCACCGTTTTTAATCCGTGCACTTCGTTCTTGGTGTTCCACTCTCATTGTTCCATCTTGTTTCTTGTAAATACTGCATTTTACCCGTCTCTGTATAGAGCTTAACCCTATATTTCTCATGTGAGGCCAAGGCTCACAAAGGACTGTCGTGCCACTGATGATGATGATTTTACATTGACGAACGCTTTCTCCAAGTCGACAAATCCTATTAATGTGTCTTGATCAGTCTTCAGTTTTGCTTTCATTACCAACCGCAATGTCAGAATTGCCTCTCTAGTGCCTTTACCTTTACTAAAGCCAAACTGATCGTCATCCAACACAACCTCAATTTCCTTTTGCATTCTTATGTACATTATTCTTGTGAGCAAATTGGATGCAAGAGCTGCTAAGCTGATTGTGCGATAATTCTTGCACTTGTCGCATCTTGCAGCTTGGGAAATTGTGTGGATGATGTTTTTCCGAATGTCTAGTGGTATGGCTCTGAGCACTATGGGACTTAACATCTGTGGTCGTCAGTCTCCTAGAACTTAGAACTACTTAAATCTAACTAACCTAAGGACATCACACACATCCATGCCCGAGGCTGGATTCGAACCTGCGACCGTAGCAGTCCCGCGGTTCCGGACTGTCTAGTGGTATGTCGCCAGGCTCATACATTCTGCACACCAACGTGAATAATCGTTCTGTTGCCACTTCCCCCAGTGATTTTAGAAATTCGGATGGAAGGTTATCTATCCCTTCTGCCTTACATTCAGTCTTCTAAAGCTCTTTTATATCCTAACTCTAATTCAGGATCCCTTATCTTTTTATCTTTTGACTCCTGTTTCTTCTTCTATCTCGTCATCACATAAGCCCTCTCCCTCACAGAGGACCCCAATTTATCTCTCCTCTGCATTTAGTAGTGGAATTCCCATTGCTTTCTTAATGTTACCGCCCTTGCTTTTACTTTCCCCGAAGAAGTATGGTAGATGGTTGATTTTATGGAAATGCAGAGTAACATATAATTCCACTTTGTGTAGTGAATGGCCGAATTAACACAGAATCTGATGTAAGTTTTAGCAACAGATCACATCGTCGAAATACATACCACAAGGAGATTATTACGAATCGGTAAGGAATGAAACCAACATAACATGTCAGTAGTTGATAGGAAAGAGGAAAACTTCAATTTGACTGGAGGATTTCGAGAAATTATAGAGCTGTTGTTAAGAGAACCGCATACGTCATTATAGCCTACCGTATTCTAGACTGTTGCTCATTATTTGAATCCCTTATCAAGCAGACGAGAGCAGAGACGCGTTGCGGGAACTGCAGTTGGTCTGTGTAGTCCGTGGGCCGGTAGAGCCCATACGAAAGTGTGACGAGGTTTCTCAGGGAATTTAAACTGAAACCGTTGGAAGAATGGCGACGTTGTTTTCTGGTAACTACGTTGGGTGTACTTAGAGAGCCGGTATTCAACGCCACGTTAGGTGAGCGCTGCTGGAGAGTTTATATGAAGAGACACCGTCACGAGTGGCGAGGGGTCGTTAGTGGTTAGCGGCGAACCACTGGCATTGCTCACGGCCCGTTCCCTGCCAGCTTAGTCGCGTGTGCTTCTAATACAGCGTAGGAGCCTTGTTTCCCATCATCGCGAGATGGAGTCTCACTTGGAAAGTGGGGTTGAAAAAGCAGATGGGCGGAAGCTGCGGGGCAATTTACGTTCGGTTGGAATAACTCTGTTTTGTAAAATCAAGTGTCAACAATCCGACAGTCTGCTCTAGTATGGAAACCCTTTGTTGTTAGCGAGTTTTGAAGTTGCCGCGGATTCACGTATGTGGTTCGATACAATACCGGCGCTGGTACAGTTTGGCAGTAATTGACACGACCAGGGCGCAGCGCATGGAGCGCTATAAGCTGTACAAGATTGACTGACAGTGTCAGAACTTGACTTTTCTCCACCAAATGGTTTTCTAGTAGTCTGTAGCGCCCGTTCCTAACTGTATCCAGCGGCTACTCCAAAAAGTATCAACCGAACTGGCGGTTCGACAACCGGCTGATACGTGGAGCAGTCATATCATCATCATCATCATCATCATCATCAATATCATCAGTGGCACGACAGTCCTTTGTAAGCTTTGGGCTTCTGTAGATTTTATTCTTTGTTTGCAGAACTCCTCCTATTATGGATTCCAGTTTTCCTTAAGTCTTCTCTAACACATTAAAAAAAATGGTTCAAATGGCTCTGAGCACTACGGGACACAACTGCTGTGGTTATCAGTCCCCTAGAACTTAGAACTACTTAAACCTAACTAACCTAAGGACATCACACACATCCATGCCCGAGGCAGGATTCGAACCTGCGACCGTAGCAGTCGCACGGTTCCGGACTGCGCGCCTAGAACCGCGAGACCACCGCGGCCGGCTCTAACATTGTAGTTGGGAGCTCCAATGTTAGGCGCGTAATGGGGCCCCTTAGGGATACGGCGGCTAAGGAGGGGAAGAAATCCAGTGTGCACTCCGTGTGCATTCCGGGAGGAGTCATTCCTGATGTAGAAAGGGTCCTTCCGGATGCCATGAAGAGCACAGGGTGCAGCCAGCTGCAGGTGGTGGCACATGTCGGCACTAATGACGTGTGTCGCTTTGGATCTGAGGAAATTCTCTCTGGATTCCAGCGGCTATCTGATTTGGTGAAGGCTGCCGGTCTTGCTCACGAGATGAAGGCAGAGCTCACCATCTGCAGCATCATTGACAGAACCGACTGCGGACCTTTGGTGCAGAGCCGGGTGGAGGGTCTGAATCAGAGGCTCAGACGGTTTTGCGACCGTATTGGCTGCAGATTCCTTGACTTGCGCCATAGTGTGGTGGGGTTTCGTGTTCCGCTGAATAGGTCAGGAGTTCACTACACTCAGCTGGCGGCTACACGGGTAGCGGAGGCTGTATGGCGTGGACTGGGCGGTTTTTTAGGTTAGAAGGCCTCGGGAAAGTGCGGGATGGGCTGCAATGTCAAAGGGTGCTTGGCAATTACAGGACGTGCTTGGATCAAGGAACAGTCGGAATTATAGTTGTAAATTGTTGTAGTTGCGCTGGAAAAGTCCCTGAGCTTCAAGCGCTAATAGAAAGCACAGAAGCTGATATCGTTATAGGTACAGAAAGCTGGCTAAAGCCTGAAATAAGTTCTGCAGAAATTTTTACGAAGTCTCAGACGGTGTTCAGGAAAGATAGATTAGGCAGAATTGGTGTTGGAGTGTTTGTGTCTGTCAGTAGTGGTTTATCTTGTAGTGAAGTCGAAGTAGATACTCCGTGCGAATTGGTATGGGTGGAGGTTATACTTAACAGCCGAATTAAGTTAATAATTTGCTCCTTCTACCGACCCCCAGACTCCGATGATACAGTTGCGGAACAGTTCAGAGAAAGTTTGAGTCTCGTAACAAATAAATACCCCACTCATACGGTTATAGTTGGTGGGGACTTCAACCTACCCTCGGTATGTTGGCAAAAATACTTGTTCAAAACCGGTGGTAGGCAGAAAACGTCTTCCGAGATTGTCCTAAATGCATTCTCCGAAAATTATTTCGAGCAGTTAGTCCACGAACCCACGCGAATTGTAAATGGTTGCGAAAACACACTTGACCTCTTGGCCACAAACAATCCAGAGCTGATAGAGAGCATCATGACTGATACAGGGATTAGTGATCACAAGGTCATTGTAGCTAGGCTCAATACCATTTCTTCCAAACCCATCAGAAACAAACGCAAAATAATTTTATTTAAAAAAGCGGATAAAGTGCCACTAGAAGCCTTCCTAAAAGACAATTTCCATTCCTTCCGAACTGACTATGCGAATGTAGACGAGATGTGGCTCAAATTCAAAGATTTAGTAGCAACAGCAATTGAGAGATTCATACCTCATAAATTGGTAAGAGATGGAACGGATCCCCCGTGGTACACAAAAAAGGTCCGAACGCTGTTGCAGAGGCAACGGAAAAAGCATGCGAAGTTCAGAAGAACGCGAAATCCCGAAGATGGGCTAAAATTTACAGACGCGCGAAATTTGGCACGTACTTCGATGCGAGATGCCTTTAATAGGTTCCACAACGAAACATTGTCTCGAAATTTGGTAGAAAATCCGAAGAAATTCTGGTCGTATGTAAAGTACACAAGCGGCAAGACGCAGTCAATACTTTCGCTGCGCAGTGCCGATGGTACTGTTATCGACGACTGTGCCGCTAAAGCGGAGTTATTGAACGCAGTTTTCCGAAATTCCTTCACCAGTGAAGACGAATGGAATATTCCAGAATTTGAAACACGAACATCTGCTAGCATGAGTTTCTTAGAAGTAGATACCTTAGGGGTTGCGAAGCAACTCAAATCGCTTGACACGGGCAAGTCTTCAGGTCCAGATTGTATACCGATTAGGTTCCTTTCAGATTACGCTGATACTATAGCTCCCTACTTAGCACTCATATACAACCGCTCGCTCACCGATAGATCTGTACCTACAGATTGGAAAATTGCGCAGGTCGCACCAGTGTTCAAGAAGGGTAGTAGGAGTAATCCATTTAACTACAGACCTATATCATTGACGTCGGTTTGCAGTAGGGTTTTGGAGCATATACTGTATTCAAACATTATGAACCACCTCGAAGGGAACGATCTATTGATACGTAATCAGCATGGCTTCAGAAAACATCGCTCTTGTGCAACGCAGCTAGCTTTTTATTCGCACGAAGTAATGGCCGCTATCGACAGGGGATCTCAAGTTGATTCCGTATTTCTAGATTTCAGGAAAGCTTTTGACACCGTTCCTCACAAGCGACTTCTAATCAAGTTGCGGAGCTATGGGGTATCGTCTCAGTTGTGCGACTGGATTCGTGATTTCCTGTCAGGAAGGTCGCAGTTCGTAGTAATAGACGGCAAATCATCGAGTAAAACTGAAGTGATATCAGGTGTTCCCCAGGGAAGCGTCCTGGGACCTCTACTGTTCCTGATCTATATAAATGACCTGGGTGACAATCTGAGCAGTTCTCTTAGACTGTTCGCAGATTATGCTGTAATTTACCGTCTAGTAAGGTCATCCGAAGACCAGTATCAGCTGCAAAGCGATTTAGAAAAGATTGCTGTATGGTGTGTCAGGTGGCAGTTGACGCTAAATAACGAAAAGTGTGAGATGATCCACATGAGTTCCAAAAGAACTCCGTTGGAATTCGATTACTCGATAAATAGTACAATTCTCAAGGCTGTCAATTCAACTAAGTACCTGGGTGTTAAAATTACGAACAACTTCAGTTGGAAGGACCACATAGATAATATTGTCGGGAAGGCGAGCCAAAGGTTGCGTTTCATTGGCAGGACACTTAGCAGATGCAACAAGTCCACTAAAGAGACACCTTACACTACACTCGTTCGTCCTCTGTTAGAATATTGCTGCGCGGTGTGGGATCCTTACCAGGTGGGATTGACGGAGGACATCGAAAGGGTGCAAAAAAGGACAGCTCGTTTTGTATTATCGCGTTATAGGGGAGAGAGTGTGGCAGATATGATACACGAGCTGGGATGGAAGTCATTACAGCACAGACGTTTTTCGTCGCGGCGAGACCTTTTTACGAAATTTCAGTCACCAACTTTCTCTTCCGAATGCGAAAATATTTTGTTGAGCCCAACCTACATAGGTAGGAATGATCATCAAAATAAAATAAGAGAAATCAGAGCTCGAACGGAAAGGTTTAGGTGTTCGTTTTTCCCGCTCGCTGTTCGGGAGTGGAATAGTAGAGAGATAGTATGATTGTGGTTCGATGAACCCTCTGCCAAGCACTTAAATGTGAATTGCAGAGTAGTCATGTAGATGGAGGAATCTACATGTAGATGTAGATTCCTCCCACTTCAGCTTCGGCCTTTAAACTCTCCTGGTCCCTCCGGACACTGCGTTGAATCGTTCAGTCATTTGCTCACAGTAAATAGTCTGTCCACTTCAGCCTTTTAATCTTAAAGCAACAGGAGAGGCTGGTTCATTATATAGTTCAATGTCCCCCAGCAGTAGTGAAGCAGGCGGTCCTTGTATGCGTCCATTTGGTTCCCTCTGGTGGCTTTTCTTTCGCCAGCAGAGTTTATATTGTCCTATGACGCAACGAACTGATGCAGGTATTTCAACTCAACGCCACATCGGCGACTTGCGTATCACTGAATAACTGGGCGCGACGTTACTTAACTTCGGTAACTGCGAGAGAATCGGTTTATCTTTACAATTTCTTTCCGATTTGTCTATTCGTCGTTTTTTGTCAGTGGTTCTACGCGAACGTCGCATGTTATCTTTCAAATTCCATGGATGATAACTTCATTCCGATCTTCTTTTTTTTCTGAGAGTGGCCAGTCCCAGGCCGAAAACGCTTAAACTCCTGCGACCGCGTGTATCCAACGCAGCAAGTCCGTTGGTGGGACGTTAAGTAGGGGAACTTGTAACGATCGTGACTTATTGACTTATGGTATTCAGCTGAAATGAAAAAGAGAAAGCAACACATCTGCACGAATCACGGTAAAAATAACTTAAGGAAAAATAACAACGCTCTACAACTAATGTGACGCTTGACTAACTTATTCAATGTCATCAACCTTTTTATTCGCTTCATTTATTACCCACTGTCGTCAGTGACTGACCCAAGTGCCCTAGTAGTTTTACCATGCCTCAAAAAAAAAGTTTTTTGCACCTTATCATGTTTTCATTGTATGAAACATTTCTCTGTCACGTGAAACCCATACTCAGGAAGCGAGCGATAAATGTTGACGCGGGACTCCCGTACTGCCGTCATGGGGAAGGTTTCAATACAGGTGGCGGACTTCCTCGGGTCCATTGCGAAATTAGTGTGTATCTGTGTCGTGTGGATCACTGCGATGAGTGATTGTATGGTGCATTGTTGTGGCGAGGGAAGGGACAGGGAGAAAGCCGGTGTCGGCACATTGCCTGCTCCTCTCCGGGACTGACGTTCCCAACACACAGACGGATTGCTGTGAACAGTGTCACTTGCCCTCGTACCACGAGACACTGAGGACATCTGGTGCAAAGTTTATGATGAGGAACAATACGCTACCACCTCTGCTTCCCTGCGGGTCTAAGGGTTAGCGATGAAAATTTTTCAACCATCGGGATTCGTAGCGTCTATATCCGATTCGGGCAAGGTATATTGGCGACCTCGGCTACTGAGGCAGATCCTCTATCATTTTCCAAACTTATTAATGTGCCTACTCCAGTGAAATATAATTTTTTACCTACTTCTAGCATGTTCTTTTAATTTCGTCTCAGTCTTACGTCTTTTGTAAGTGATAATTACTTTTCTTCGTATGTTGAACGCTGCTGCACTTGATTGCTGCCGTTTTTACTATTTCTGTCAGAATTAGTTTTGTCGGGCCTTAAGAAATTAATGCTGGCGTTAGCTACTTCTTGGGATATGTTATGCTCTTATGTGTGAACTGCACTTCCTCCATCATCTCTTCCATTTACCGTGTTACTTTTACACCTTCAGCCTCATGTCTGTCTCTCTCCTGTTCCGATTTACATGACGTGGTTCTTCTGCTTCGAACTGTCATTTCCTGCCTGACCTCTGTTTGATACATTCAAGCTGCGTTTCTTCCCGTTTGTCTTCAGTTTTGTTTGTTCTTGTTTGGCTGTAATATTCTTTGTTGTATCTTGTGGTTCCGCTATGTTTTCCTTCTCCTTGCTTCATCATGCATCCTCTGCTTGGAGTTTCTCTTCCTCAGCACTGCTGTTCTTTTCTCGTTGCTCCTCAGCCGTTCAAACTTTTTCTTTTCCTTTCTTCATTTGGCCGGCCGTTGTGGCCGAGCGGTACTAGGCGCTTCAGTCCGGAACCGCGCGACTGCTTCGAATCCTGTCTCGGGCATGTATGTGTGTGATGTCCTTAGGTTAGTTAGGTTTAAGTAGTTCTAAGTTATAGGGGACTGATGACCTCAAAAGTTAAGTCCCATAGTGCTCAGAGCCATTTGAGCCAAGCCTTTCTACATTCCATTATCTTATTCACTTCTATTTTTTCCCCTGAAACATTCATCTTCTCCCTTTCTCAAGATTTGATTTTCAGGTAAATTTTGAAATTTATTGTAACCCAGCCTACGGCCTGCAGCCAACCATGCTTTAAATGTATTGTTCATGGTCTATAGCAACCAGCAACAAACTGATTTTAGGTTACTTAATTCAAAAAGCACAGTTACCGTTTCTAATTTACACAATTCATCATCAGACGGTTTCCAAAAAAGGCCATAGCTTTTTATCATTCTATCGCAACATCTTTGACACTCATGTAATTTATAAACTTTATATTTGTTTTCAAGTGTTGTGAATCAAAACATGGGTGCACACTTGAAATTTGTTTTGTGACCAAATTAAAGTGTTTTATTATGCACACCAACCTATGTGATGGAGAAAATGCGAACATATTTGCAAATATATTTCGTTGAAACAAAACTGCAAAAACAAATGCGCCAGATGGACATTTCACGTAAGGTGCATTCAAACACAAATCTGTAGCACAAACATTTTAGTTACACGTCGTAATTGTGAATTACTGTTTATCGTATGGCAACTCACCAATAAACCAATATATCATTTATTTTGGCGAAAGCTTTAAAGCAATCTGATGATGAATTGTGTGATTTCGAAACGGGTAACGGTATTTTCCAAATAAAGTAAGCTCAAACCACATTGTGGCTCACTGCTGTACTCAATCAACAGTTTATTTCGTAAACAGCCACGAACTCCATCCACGTCTCTATTTGACAAAACTGCACAACCGCGCTTTACAAGGACCTCCATCTATCTCCAAAAGAGGCAACTCATCGAGCACATGACACTCGAGAAAGAACTAAGATTGGCTTGCCGGTGGTCCCAACCACACGCTGACAGACCAATAGCAAAGCTAATTTACTCGAAGTAAGGGGATAAAATAACGCTTGACGGTTGATTTTAGGCTGTCTGCTCAAGTAAACACTTGCAATATAGAGGTAAGTCTACGACGCTGTACTTGTTTAGCTGTTGGAGTAAAAGTTAGTCCCGAGACTGGCGAAACGCTGCACACAGAAAGTGTCCAACTTTCGTTTATTCTCTGCGTCATCAGAATAATTTCCTGCGCTGTTACTCGTCACGTGACTCTGACAGTGGTCATAAGTTATACATAAACCAGATGCGACTCTCACAGAATTTAAAAGCTCAGCGTGAAACATTAATTAATACGATATTTTTGTTATAATGGAAGTGTTGCTCTGTGATGTTTTATTCAGGAGAATTACTTGGTTTCGTATTTACCCAGCACCCTTCGCACATAGCAAAGTGAAGTTATCTTTTCTTCTTTTATTCATATAAGCCATATTGTTGGTTTTCACTTTTCTATAAAAGAAACAGAGTATTGTTCCATGTATAATGAAGTACTGCAGATGACAATACTCACAAAAGTGATTTGCGTCAATCCATAGTACTTAATAAAGTATTAAGTGGAGTTCTGTTTTATTGCGAATATATTGTGAGTTCTGGGGCGATTTAGGATCTGGACAGCAGCAAGTTAATTAATATATGGTTGCACGACGTGAAGAAATGTTGAGTGGTCGTTGTACGTATATAGCGTTTGTGATGATATACGGGAATAAGACCATACATGAATGTTTTGCATCTAACTGAACTAACATTGGGTAGGACAGCATTGTCTGCAAAACTGATACGGGAAACCGAGAGAAAAGAGACGATCAGAATGAAAAGATTTCAGCAGATACAAATACGACTGAAATATATGATAGTTGACATGCTTTATTGACTTGAACGGTTTATACTAGTCACATATCATTTACTAGTGTTTCGAGAAATTTGCTACCTACGATGGAAATTCAACAGTCAGAATCAACATTCGAAATTGAAAAAAAGCAAGAAAATAGGAATACTAAATTGAGGTTTGTTACAAAGATACCACAATGCTTATCACGTAACACAGATCCTGCGAAACTCAGGTCGCTTTTTTCCTCCATGAGATCCACAGTGGACAACGGCGCTCAGATTGATGGCGTGTTCCTTGATTTCAGTAAGTCATTTGACACCGTCCTGCAATGCCGTTTAATGAAAAAAATACGAGCTTACGGAGTATCGGAGCAGACTTGCAGTTGGATTCAAGACTTTCTTGCATATATATCTCACCGTGTTGCTCTAAACAGAACAAAATCGACAGATGTAAAGGCATTATCCGGAATACCACAGGGAAGTGTGATAGGATCGTTCCTGTTTACAATATTTATAAATGATCTAGCAGAAAGCGTCGGGTGTTTAAAAATGGCTCTGAGCACTATGGGACTTAACATCTATGGTCATCAGTCCCCTAGAACTTAGAACTACTTAAACCTAACTAACCTAAGGACAACTCACAACACCCAGCCATCACGAGGCAGAGAAAATCCCTGATCCCGCCGGGAATCGAACCCGGGCGCCGGAAGCGAGAACGCTACCGCACGACCGCATCGGATGGTCTTCAAGGCTATTCGCAGATGATGCAGTTGTCCATACCAAAGTAGCAACGCCAGAAAATAGTAAGAATTTGCAGAACGACTTGCAGAGAATTGAATGGTGCAGGCTCTGGCAGTTGACCCTGAACGTAAATAAGTGTAACGTATTGCGCATACGTAGGAAAAGAAATCCACTAATGTACAGCTACACTCTTGATGACAAACAGCTGGAAACAGCGTCTGCCGTAAAATATCTAGGCGTAACTATCCAGAGCGACCTTAAATGGAATGACCATATAAAACGATAGCGGGAAAAGCAGACACCAGACTCAGATTCATCGAAAGAATCTTAAGGAAACGTAACTGATACACGAAATAAGTGGCTTATAAGGCACTTATTCACCCGATTCTTGAGTATAGTTCATCTATCTGGAATCCCTATCAGATAGGACTGATAGAGAAGATCCAGCGAAGAGCGGCGCGTTTCGTCACGGGATCGTTTAGCTGGCGAGACAGCGTTACGGAGATGCTAAACAAACGTCTCTGGCAGACGTTACAAGACAGGCGTTGAGCATCACGGAAAAAGTCACTACTGAAATTTCGGGACAGCACTTTTCAGGAGCCGGCCTCGGTGGTCTAGCTGTTCTAGGCGCTCAGTCCGGAGCCGCGCGACTGCTACGGTCGCAGGTTCGAATCCTGCCTTGGGCATGGATGTGTGTGATGTCCTTAGGTTAGTTAGGTTTAAGTAGTTCTAAGTTCTAGGGGACTGATGACCATAGATGTTAAGTCCCATAGTGCTCAGCGACATTTGAACCATTTGAACTTTACAGGAGGAGTCGAAAAACATATTACTTCCCCCCACACACATCTCGCGTATTGACCACGAGGAGAAAATTCGAGAAATTAGAGCCAATACAGAGGCTTCCGTCAATCATTCTTCCCACGCACTATTCGCGAGTTGAACAGAGTTGGAGGGATCAGATAGTGGTACCGAAAGAACCCTCTGCCACACACCATTAGGTTGCTTGCGGAGTATGATGTAGATGTAGTTGTACGAAGCTAGCAAATAATTCCCACGCGCATGTTAAAGCCATGTCGATGTTACTGGGAACAAATCAAACTACATAATTTCACTCGTGCGATAAGCAATTTGTTTTATGATAACAGATAGCAATAACTTCAAATAAATCTTTGTTTTTTTTATGGGATACTCCTTCGGTTCTTGGAGGAACATGGACATATTAATAACGTGAATACAAAGTATCAGTGCTTCTTAGGCCATCTTCAGATAACTAACTTCAGCGAGAATTCATAGATGCGCAAAAAGATTGGTGTATAAAGATATGTGATTTTCTATGGCTATATCGATACAAAACACAAGCATAATGCAATACTTAGACTCTAAATAAGTAAATGCTATATTACAGTATTAGCTCGTATTAAAACTATGCGAATGTATAAGTCAAAAATGTTATACAAGTGGGTAATGGCACAGGCTACTATGTCATATGGACAGACTGGTGAATGTGACGAACAGACCGAATTAAGGGAGTGGGGAAAACGAAGTATATGGAATGTAGGTGCGGAACAGTTATAACAAGCTCATTATCTAATAGCGAGATAAATAATAACTGGCTACTATTTTCTCTGCTCAGACATTGAGCTTCTGGTAAAGAAATAAGAAGATGACATGCATTTCAGTTCTAGCAGAACAGATTACATGCTGTCCATGACAGTAATTTCCCGTCAGCTAACATTTTGTAGTGTGTCCATAACTTATTCACTGGCTAATAAATTCTTCTTCTTCTGCCTTTGTCGAGATTTTTATAGGAGTTGTTGAGGCGATATTAGTGGCAGTTGGTGACCGGATGCTCTTCCTGATAAAACTCTTAACGTGATGACAGCGCCAAAGATACAATGACTTTACAAATGTTTAGTGTATGTCGTTGGTCTCTCGAATGTCTGCAACCGTTATGTCTTTGACAATATCGGGTGTGTTGACAAGTACAGTCTATGTGTTGCGTATTACGTCCACTGCGATTGTGCAACAGTCCCCGAAAGTACATGCCGTAATTAAACTAAATACTTGATTCTCATATTTCCTTTTATGCAGAAAGCCAGAAGGGTAAAGTTTGGGAATAGAATTTGGAGAATCTAGATCATTTAACGTTCTCATATATTGTATACCATTTCGTCTCTGTGAAAATTTATTATCTGGAACGTATTTACAGATATTTCGTCAAGAAAGGGGGGGCATGACAAATTATAATTTAGGGATATTTTTATTGACAAGTCGACCATTTCGTGATGAAATGAAGGTCTCGCTTATTTCGTTTAGCTTATCTGAGATGTTTTATCGCGGAAAATTAAGAGCTAGATCGCTTAAATACTGCTAGGTGGTAAACTAAAGCAGACATTACGCCTAAAATACGTCCATGTAGAGTTTGAGAATTTGTCTGAAGCTCCGAAATACATTGGAATGAAGCGCGAGGATGAAATATTGCGACTGAAGACGGCCCATTATTAACAAACTTATTCCTAAGCTATCATCCAGAATCTGTTAAGCAATAATTCCTCAGTCTGGAAACATACATTTCAAAGTATTAAGTAAGCCACGTGCTGTGACGTACATTCCTGGAAATGGAAAAAAGAACACATTGACACCGGTGTGTCAGACCCACGATACTTGCTCCGGACACTGCGAGAGGGCTGTACAAGCAATGATCACACGCACGGCACAGTGGACACACCAGGAACCGCGGTGTTGGCCGTCGAATGGCGCTAGCTGCGCAGCATTTGTGCACCGCCGCCGTCAGTGTCAGCCAGTTTGTCGTGGCATACGGAGCTCCATCGCAGTCTTTAACACTGGTAGCATGCCGCGACAGCGTGAACGTGAACTGTATGTGCAGTTGACGGACTTTGAGCGAGGGCGTATAGTGGGCATGCGGGAGGCCGGGTGGACGTATCGCCGAATTGCTCAACACGTGGGGCGTGAGGTCTCCACAGTACATCGATGTTGTCGACAGTGGTCGGCGGAAGGTGCACGTGCCCGTCGACCTGGGACCGAACCGCCAAGACCGTAGGATCCTACGCAGTGCCGTAGGGGACCGCACCGCCACTTCCCAGCAAATTAGGGACACTGTTGCTCCTGGGGTATCGGCGAGGACCATTTGCAACCGTCTCCATGAAGCTGGGCTACGGTCCCGCACACCGTTAGGCCGTCTTCCGCTCACGCCCCAACATCGTGCAGCCCGCCTCCAGTGGTGTCGCGACAGGCGTGAATGGAGGGACGAATGGAGACGTGTCGTCTTCAGCGATGAGAGTCGCTTCTGCCTTGGTGCCAATGATGGTCGTATGCGTGTTTGGCGCCGTGCAGGTGAGCGCCACAATCAGGACTGCATACGACCGAGGCACACAGGGCCAACACCCGGCATCATGGTGTGGGGAGCTATCTCCTACACTGGCCGTACACCTTTGGTGATCGTCGAGGGGACACTGAATAGTGCACGGTACATCCAAACCGTCATCGAACCCATCGTTCTACCATTCGCAGACCGGCAAGGGAACTTGCTGTTCCAACAGGACAATGCACGTCCGCATGTATCCCGTGCCACCCAACGTGCTCTAGAAGGTGTAAGTCAACTGCCCTGGCCAGCAAGATCTCCGGATCTTTCCCCCATTGAGCATGTTTGGGACTGGATGAAGCGTCGTCTCACGCGGTCTGCACGTCCAGCACGAACGCTGGTCCAACTGAGGCGCCAGGTGGAAATGGCTTGGCAAGCCGTTCCACAGGACTACATCCAGCATCTCTACGATCATCTCCATGGGAGAATAGCAGCCTGCATTGCTGCGAAAGGTGGATATACACTGTACTATTGCCGACATTGAGCATGCTGTGTTGCCTGTGTCTATGTGCCTGTGGTTCTGTCAGTGTGATCATGTGATGTATCTGACCCCAGGAATGTGTCAATAAAGTTTCCCCTTCCTGGGACAATGAATTCACGGTGTTCTTATTTCAATTTCCAGGAGTGTATATGATCTAGTCTGGTTCTGTTCCTAACACTTCGTCAAATATGAGGATTAACGTAAAGACAGATTCTTGCATTTGTGCCACCTGACACTACAAGGAAAATTGCCCTTATTGCAAAAAAGCCAATAAACCAAAGTAATTGTTCAAGTTCTTCTAATGGATATTATTCTGTTGTATTTTATCCAAAATTTCTGCTTTCTATTTGTATAGCTTTTCATGAAAGTTCTTTTGAAATGAATAATTCCCAATTAGAACGTCGGATAGACTTCGACCGGCTCGACCGACTGCTGACAGACGCCTCACGTATCGCTTCTATTACCAGTTTGTGTGGCTGTACCACTTGCTACAGCATGACAAAATTTGTGAAATTCTTTCCTTTAACGCGTCGGCAATGCACTGTAGGCAGCTATTTGTTAAATTCTATTCTGTATGTGTTATTCTCCTCAACCAGATCAGACGCTTTATTATTAGATGCGAAGTTTCTCTTTAGGTTTTTATTTACTTTATTTTTCAAAAAAATGGTTCAAATGGCTCTAAGCACTATGGGACTCAACTTCTGAGGTCATTAGTCCCCTAGATCTTAGAAATAGTTAAACCTAATTAACCTAAGGACATCACACACATCCATTCCCGAGGCAGGATTCGACCCTGCTACCGTAGCGGTCTCGCGGTTCTAGACTGCAGCGCCTAGAACCGCACGGTCACTTCGGCTGGCTTTATTTTTCACACTTATCTTAGATTAACGATTTTCATGCTACGTAACACACATAAATTTTATATGTGTGGAAATTTTGTAGATGTGTGTTATATGTATGTCGAGCGCCATTCCCTCAGATATTAACAACGATGTAAAATCAGAGGAACGAGGAGATTGCAGTTGAAGGAGAGGGGAGTTGGCAGAGGAGGAGTATCGTTTTGAAGTCGTCAGTGACAGACACGTGAGAGGCAAGAAAATTTACAGTATAAGATCCTAAAAATTAACTATCGATGTGGAAGGTGTTCTAAAATAAGCACAGACTGTCGAGTGGTGATGTTCAAAAGAAACTTGCTGTGTATGTATGATATACTACGTTTAAACATGGAGAGAATGTTGCGATCTAGAACGCCCTTTATATAAGTAGTGCTGTGGAAGGAAGATTATATTACCCCGGGTTCCCGGGTTCGATTCCCGGCGGTTTCAGGGATTTTCTCTGCCTCGTGATGGCTGGGTATTGTGTGCTGTCCTTAGGTTAGTTTGGTTTAAGTAGTTCTAAGTTGTAGGGGATTGACGACCATAGATGTCAAGTCCCATAGTGCTCAGAGCCATTTGAAGATTATACACTCCTGGAAATTGAAATAAGAACACCGTGAATTCATTGTCCCAGGAAGGGGAAACTTAATTGACACATTCCTGGGGTCAGATACATCACATGATCACACTGACAGAACCACAGGCACATAGACACAGGCAACACAGCATGCTCAATGTCGGCAATAGTACAGTGTATATCCACCTTTCGCAGCAATGCAGGCTGCTATTCTCCCATGGAGACGATCGTAGAGATGCTGGATGTAGTCCTGTGGAACGGCTTGCCATGCCATTTCCACCTGGCGCCTCAGTTGGACCAGCGTTCGTGCTGGACGTGCAGACCGCGTGAGACGACGCTTCATCCAGTCCCAAACATGCTCAATGGGGAAAAGATCCGGAGATCTTGCTAGCCAGGGTAGTTGACTTACACCTTCTAGAGCACGTTGGGTGGCACGGGATACATGCGGACGTGCATTGTCCTGTTGGAACAGCAAGTTCCCTTGCCGGTCTACGAATGGTAGAACGATGGGTTCGATGACGGTTTGGATGTACTGTGCACTATTCACTGTCCCCTCGACGATCACCAGAGGTGTACGGCCAGTGTAGGAGATCGCTCCCCACACCATGATGCCGGGTGTTGGCCCTGTGTGCATCGGTTGTATGCAGTCCTGATTGTGGCGCTCACCTGCACGGCGCCAAACACGCATACGACCATCATTGGCACCAAGGCAGAAGCGACTCTCATCGCTGAAGACGACACGTCTCCATTCGTCCCTCCATTCACGCCTGTCGCGACACCACTGGAGGCGGGCTGCACGATGTTGGGGCGTGAGCGGAAGACGGCCTAACGGTGTGCGGGACCGTAGCCCAGCTTCATGGAGACGGTTGCGAATGGTCCTCGCCGATACCCCAGGAGCAACAGTGTCCCTAATTTGCTGGGAAGTGGCGGTGCGGTCCCCTACGGCACTGCGTAGGATCCTACGGTCTTGGCGTGCATCCGTGCGTCGCTGCGGTCCGGTCCCAGGTCGACGGGCACGTGCACCCTCCGCCGACCTCTGGCGACAACATCGATGTACTGTGGAGACCTCACGCCCCACGTGTTGAGCAATTCGGCGGTACATCCACCCGGCCTCTCGCATGCCCACTATACGCACTCGCTCAAAGTCCGTCAACTGCACATACGGTTCACGTCCACGCTGTCGCGGCATGCTACCAGTGTTAAAGACTGCGATGGAGCTCCGTATGCCACGACAAACTGGCTGACACTGACGGCGGCGGTGCACAAATGCTGCGCAGCTAGCGCCATTCGACGGCCAACACCGCGGTTCCTGGTGTGTCCACTGTGCCGTGCGTGTGATCATTGCTTGTACAGCCCTCTCGCAGTGTCCCGGAGCAAGTATGGTGGGTCTGACACACCGGTGTCAATGTGTTCTTTTTTCCATTTCCAGGAGTGTATTACGTTGTAACAATGTGAGAGCTTAGAGCGTCGGATTCCTTGTGGTTAATAATCAATAAATTAATAATCAATAAACAATGACCCATATGCTCAAATATATCTGAGGGTGCGTCCTCGTAACGCAACTGTGCGTTTCCGAAACGTTGCAAGAATGGGAGCTCTCCACTGTCGCCGCCATAGTAACCGACGACAGTCATGCGGGGTAGTACAGAACGGCGTTTAATCGCCAAATACAGTGAACATCATTCGTCAGCAGTCATTGCTTTTCAGCCACGGCATCACTCCTAACTCAGCCGAATGCATCCCGGTGATAAGAGCAGTTTACGAATGGGACACTAATTTCATAGTCCGGATGCTGCTTGCAACCGACCAAGTGCAAGACGACAGAATTTGCAGGGAGTCCATCACTTGTTCTCTGATGGCAAGCGGTTATTTGAAGGTGATAATTATGAGACTGGTACGCATTACGGCGATCTCTCCTTGTCGTGATCAGATCTGGTCGACCGAAACATTGGCGAGGCGTATGCCTGATTTCAGATTCCCACGCAGCCCAACATCGCGCCACTGTCTGACGATGTTCACGCCCCTTATACAGGGCGTCAGGAGTAAAGGTATAGATATTTCATTGGTGACTGAGCATAGTATACTGAACAACATAACATCAGTATTACGTCATCTGCAGAGTAACAATAATAGCTATTAGGAGAAATATGTTTTTAGGTTACTAATTATCTCCAAGTATATGTGCAAGAGAAAGCCATTAATGTATATATTCCACTAGGGAGCAGGTCAGGCGCGTGGACGCAAAACGCCTAGTCTATACTGATAGGTGTAGTGTACATAGTGGTCCAGTTATAACTGTACAGAAACCACCGGCTAGTAAATTATGTGCAATGTTTGCCGGAATGAAATTTTTCACTCTGCAGCGGAGTGTGCGTTGATATGAAACTTCCTGGCAGATTAAAACTGTGTGCCGCACCGAGACTCGGGACCTTTGCCTTTCGCGGGCAACTACTCTACCAACTGAGCTACCGAAGCACGACTCACGCCCGGTACTCACAGCTTTACTTCTGCCAGTACCTCGTCTCCTACCTTCCAAACTTTACAGAAGCTCTCCTGCGAACCTTGCAGAACTAGCACTCCTGAAAGAAAAGATATTGCGGAGACATGGCTAAGCCACAGCGTGGGTGGATGTTTCCAGAATGAGATTTTCACTCGGCAGCGGAGTGTGCACTGATATGAAACTTCCTGGCAGATTAAAATTGTGTGCCCGACCGAGACTCGAACTCGGGACCTTTGCCTGTGAGTACCGGGCGTGAGTCGTGCTTCGGTAGCTCAGGTGGCAGTCTGCCGCCGGCAGTGCTGCGAGGCGGTCACGCGCCAGAGCGCTGCAGGCGAGGCGCGCACGGTGTGTTTGTGTTTACTTCGGCCGCTGTAAGTGCCGTTTTCCCGTCTAGACCACCATGGCGCACAACTATCGGAAGAAGACATTACGTTTCAACTTTTGTTCCGACCTCGCCCGACCCAAGGCCCTGGAGGTAGAACGATTTATTCGCGATGAAGTTAAGATACCACCAACGGATCTAATTGGTATCCACTTGTCGATAGTTAGCAGTACCGTCTACGTCAAAATGATCAACGATGCGGCGTGCGACAAGGTGCTTCAAGAGGCAAAACGTGGACTGCGCTTCTGCCATTCCGACGGCAACGTCGGACCCGTTACCGTCGATCACGCAGGTCTCGGCACACGGACGATAAGGATATTCGAACTGCCGTTCGAACTACCTGCAGACGTCGTCATCGAGGCGCTCCGTCCCTATGGCAACGTTCTGGAACATGTTGCCGAACGATGGGTACAATTTCAGACCTATCCCGTTTTAAATGGTGTTAGACAGGTCCGCATCGAGTTGCAGAAACACGTGCCTTCTTATCTACGTATCGGAGGCTGCCGTGCCATTATAATGTACGACGGCCAACCTCGAACCTGTTCCGGTTGCGGGAAAGAAGGTCACCTACGGTCTGAATGCATTCAACGACGTGTCGCGCAGCTCCCGTTGTCGGAAGCGTCCGTCACACCCACTATGACCGCCCTACCGGTCACTTACGCAGCGGCTCTTGCCACGTCTAAAGTTTCTTCCAGTCCGTCGCCCGTTGCTTCCGATCGACACGTCCCACCGTCCCAGTCACGTATGGACGGTGCGGACGTCCCACCTGACAACCTTGCCGCCGAACAGGCTCCCGCACCGGACGCTGAGGAGAACAGTACTTCTTCACAACACCTGTTTGACAATTTCATTGTACCCACCGACGCATTCGAACCAGGTCGACGCTCTTCCTTGCCGTCGTCCGACACTGAGGAACACGTGCGCAAACAACGCTCGCCACGTAGGCGCAAACGCCGTCGCCGTTCACCCACGGGCTCTCAAAGCGTCGCCACCCGCGACGACGAAGACGACACCCAACCAACCGACATTTCCATGCAGAGGTCGGCGGACAACTTTCACGATGACCAAGACATTTCGCAGGACGGGACCTCTATGGAGGTCGCCACGCACAATGTAACGATCGGTGCGCCGGTTGAGACGCCTGTCTCCCCGCCGACAACTCCAGATCTCTCTCACCACGACGCAATTCCCATGGACATTGGACGGACCCATGGCATAGGAGCATGGGCCGACGAGATTGAGGAAGATACGCCCCCTCCTCCGGATGAGTTGCCTCCACCGGACAAGGCTGCCTGTTAACATCAAAAGCGAGGCCCTGCACCTGATGGGACGGGACTTCCTGTCGGTGCCCTCCTCTTACTTGCCTTGGTGATGGTAGATGCGCGTCCACCACCACTGAAACAAACGTATCGGTTTGCCACGCTGAACATCAACATGATCGGCACTGTATCCAAGCTGCAACTCCTATGTGACATGCTTCGGGACTCTGACGTCGACGTCGCCCTTCTTCAGGAAGTACGCGTTGCCACACTACCACCAGTCTACGGCTAAGACTCATACACGTCCACATGTGATCAATCAGGGCGTGGAGTGGCTTTCTACATACGCGAAGGAATCCCACTCAAGGACACGACAATCCTTCCCTGTGGAAGAGGCATGGCTGTTACCATCTTCGACACGCGCGTCATCAATATCTACGCTCCGTCTGGCTCCACGAACCGTCGGCAGCGGTCCACTTTCTTCGGACATGACGTGGCGCCCCTGTTTTCTGGAAGCTATGATCGCCTTATCATGGGAGGCGATTTCAACTGTGTCCTCCATCCGCAGGACCAAATGCCTGGTTATTCGCCATGCCCGGCGCTTCTCACCTTAATCGAAGATTTTCACCTAGTGGACGTTTGGGAGAAAATTCATGGCAATACTCCCGGTTTCACCCATTATACAGCACATTCTGCGAGCAGACTGGACCGGTTATATGTCTCTGCCCACCTTGGCAATGATGTCGCCCAAGCTGAACGGTGGCCCCTTGCATTCTCGGACCACTGCGCCGTCATTTGCTCCCTGGCTCTGCCACCTCAGTCAGTGTGGCGCAGCAGAGGTTACTGGAAGCTTAATACCTCCCTCCTTAATGATCCACACTGCCGACAATGTATTGCCACTACGTGGGCGTCTTGCGAAAGACGTCTTCCGCAGTACACATCCACGTTCCATTGGTGGCTCAAATGTGCCAAACCTGCGATCAGAAAGGCCTTCATACAATGTGGCAAGGAAGCAGCAGCATGGCATCGAGACACCACAAATTTTTACTACGCCGTCCTCCGTGAGCTCGATGCACTCCCTCCATCACCTGACACCCATAGGGAACGACAACGTACCAAAGCTCGTCTCCTCTCTCTTCAACGTGCACGACTGCATGGTGTCGTGGTGCGTTCCCGACGACAAGACCTCCTCCACGACGAAACCCCATCCACAATCCATGCCGCATCCGACCACAGTCGTCGACGTCGACTCTTCGTCTCCCACATCACGACCTCCGATGGTGTTCACCACACAACACAGGCGGCGGTGGTGTCTGCCTTTGCTGAACATTATCGCCAATTTTATGATGATGAACAGATGGCGACGCCCATTCCTGATAATCTCCGTCCTTCCCCTGACCGGACACTCACCGTAGCGGAGTCAACGTCCATGATGTCTGCAATCACCGCAGAAGAGGTAGTAGATGCGATCAACAGAGGGGCCAAGAACAAATCACCAGGACCAGATGGTCTCCCAGTGGAGTTTTACCGGGCGTTCACCACGTTGATGCTTCCTCGCTGGACGGAAATGATTCAGGAACTCTTTACTCCATCCTTCCCAATTCCACCTGAATTCGTCACTGGCATTCTTCTACCTGTGCCTAAACCGAAGGGAGGGTCTCACGTCTCTGCATATCGCCCCCTTACACTCCTGAATGCAGACTATAAAATCTATGCACGCCTCTTAGCAGCGCGCATGCGCACCGTCTTACCTACGGTCCTTTCACCTGAGCAGACCGCACGTGGTTGTGGGGCCACCTTACAAACAGCCCTAGGAGAATGCCGTGACCTCATTGCACTGGCGTCGGTTTGTCGCCTTCGTGCAGCACTGGTATCCGTCGATTTCACGAGTGCCTTTGATCACGTTCGACACCCATTCCTCCTCATGGTGGCGACACGTATGGGGTTCCCATTACTTTTTGTCGATGCCATTCGCCGGTTACTACTTCCCGCCGTCTCGATGGTACAAGTCAATGGGAGGCTTGTAGGACCGATTCCTATACGCCGCTCTGTACGTCAAGGATGCCCTATGTCTATTTTACTATATGCCATTGCACTTGAGCCCCTCATCACTGGACTTACCTCTAGACTGCAGGGCCTCACTTTGCGTGACTACACTTTTCTCTGTAGGGCTTATGCGGACGATCTTCTCTTTCTCACCTGCTCCTCCACGGAACTCAATGACGCCATCCAATGGATCCACCAGTATGGACATCTTTCTGGTAGCATTCTTAATGTCCGTAAATCGACTATGATGCACATTGGGCGCGGCCTCCCGGCTATGGTGCCGAACCCACTCCCAGTCAGTACCACCCTTCGTTACTTGGGTATCGAATTTACGAGCTCCACACACCGCACAGTGGCCCTGGCATACCGGCGGCTTTTGCAGTCGATTCGGCACCATGTCCGCGGTCAAGTGCACCGTAACTTAAACCTACTCCAACGTGTGTCCTATGTCAACATGTATGTAGCCCCTAAACTGGTACACGTCGCCCAGATCCTCCCAATGCCGTTACTCCTTGGCCGCCGCATCCAATCAGCCTTTGGATATTTCGTGTCAGCAGGGGCACTTTTCAAAGTCCGCTACAGCACTTTAACATTGCCTCCTGCAAAAGGTGGCCTCGGACTCGTCAACGTGCGGGCACGATCTTCTGCACTCTTTGTCCACACTCTGTTGCGGCACTGGCAGGGGACGGTTCCGTCCTTAACACGTAGTCTCTTAGATATCCTCCGACCAGCTTCTCTCGATCCACCGATCAATGTGGCACCTATTTCTCCATTATTGTACCACGTCGCCAATTGTTTCATAGAACTCAGCTACGTTCGGGCCGATCTTCCAATCGCCCGTCCTCCCCGTGCAAAAGATTATTATCGTTTGTTTATGCTGTCCAACCCTTGCGACCCCATGGTGCTACGGCATCCTGACATTAACTGGCGCACGGTTTGGGGGTGTGTGCATGCACCCTTTTTACCGTCGTCTGTGTCTTCACTCTGGTATGTTTTAGTTTATGGAAAGTTCCCGACTAACAGTCGACTTTATCGCATAGGACTGGCCACCTCCCCATTCTGCCGTGACTGTCAGCTCGAAGACACCGACGAGCACCGTCTTACGTGCCCACTGAAACAAAACGTATGGCTCCTCATCCAACGAATCGTGGGCTTTTACCTCCGTGCCCCGCCAACGACGGTAACCCCGGATTTCCTGTTGTTGCCCCAGACATTTCACTACCCTCTTGCTAAGCACCATACTCTCATCTGGTTTCGAGGACTGGCTTTAGAATACCTCTTTCAAAATGGTCCGCATACAGTTCTTGACTTCTGGTACAAAGTTGTGACCTCGCATAGCACCCTCACCCGAAAACCATCTTACCGACAAACTTTTGCCGGTTATCTCCGCAGCGTCTTCCTTGACCCCCCTCAAAGCTGGGGTGTACCATGCATACCTGTCACATGATGCAACACCCTTATCCACGTTCCCATGCATCGACAAAAAAATAATAATAATTAAAAAAAAGCAAAAAGACAGAATATGTTATACTTTGTTGTATTTAATGTTTTTTTCTTTTTAATGTATTTATTTATTTTTTTGCTTAACTAATAGTTATTTGTATATGTTTAAATGGAATGGTACCTTGAAGAACTCTTGCATAGTGAATATATATGTACTTTTAGTTTCTTCAAAAAAAAACAAAAAAAAATGTGGTAGAGCACTTGCCCGCGAAAGGCAAAGGTCCCGAGTTCGAGTCTCGGTAGGGCACATAGTTTTAATCTGCTAGGGAGTTTTGTATTCATTTTTGTAATAATTAAGAATGTCCTCATTTTAGCAGTTCGGCGCTAGCGGCCGTGCGAAGCGGAGATCCGATACCTCCGCCTGTGCGGCGTGCGCGAGTGTTTGTTTACTTGTGGACTTGGTCTGCGCGCGGGCTAGTAACAACGATCTTGGCGAACAAGTACAGGAAATCTACTTTACGATTCAATTTCTGCAAAGACTACGAACGACCAAAGGCTTTAGCAGTGGAAAGATTCATTCGAGAGTACGTCAAGATACCGCTAAACGATATTGTCGGAATTCACCTGATCATCATTAGTCCCACGGTGCATGTTATGATGGTAAATGACGCGGCGTGTGAGAGAATTCTACAGGCGACAAAAGCAGGTCTCCGATTTTGCCATAGTGACTGTAATGTCGGCACGGTAACTGTAGAAAATGCTGGTCTGGGTATACGGACAATACGAGTTTTTGAGCTGCCATTTGAGCTCCCGGCCGAAGAAGTTATCGAGGCTTTTAAGCCATACGGCACGGAACATGGTCACACGGCAGAACGCTGGACACAATTCGCTACGTACCCCGTTCTTAACGGAGTACGACAGATCACTATTGATCTTCAGAAGCATGTACCGTCCTATCTGACAATTGGTGGTTGTCGGGCGGTGGTGATTTACGATGGTCAACCACGTACATGTTCTGGCTGTGGCCAGGAGGGCCACCTCAGGTCGAACTGTATGCAACGGCGGACTACGCAACTGCCTTCAGATGTGCGGGAGCCGTCGCCGGCGATGACAGTACTTCCGATCACCTATGCCAAAGCCCTCACTGCGTCCGCTGATGACCGAAAGGACACAGCCCCGGTGGAAGATCAAGATGGCACTCTCCGAAACCTTGTCGCAGACGTCGGGATGACAGAGGGTGCTGCTCCATCGAGCATACAATCTACAGCGACAACATCAAATGAGACCGAACTCCCACCAAGCATACCGATAGTACACGAAGCAGTTCCAACCACTACGGATGCTGTTCCGTCTGGAACGCACTCTGAGAGGACAACATTAGTTTCGACCGAACTCCCGCCAAGTACAACGATGGGACTCGAAACACTTCCAGTTCCTACGGATGCTTTTCTGTCGAGCAGCCATGATTCCCTACAATCTGAGGACACGGAAGGAAGATCACGCAAACAACGTTCCCCGAAAAGGAGGAAACGGCGGCGTCGCACGACATCTCCTCGGGATGACTCCCCTTGCCCCGACGACGATGTGCCTGTGGACCAAGACGACACAACAGCCTCTACGAAACAGGATGAGGCAATGGAAACTGTTCGATCAGACCCGCAGCGGTCTGTCACGTTGACGGAACCGGGACGTGGCGATGCTGAAGAGGAATCACAGCCAGTTGGCTCTCCAGACGCAGATACTATTGCTATGGACACGAATATATCACAGCCTGAAAAGATGTGGTATGACGATATTGAGGAGGCGCCGGACGTCATACAGAGGCAGCCGGCACTCACGAAGACGGCCTAATAATTGTTGAAGGTGAAGGGAGAGGGGCGAGAGAACGTCTTCTAACTCATCCCCCAGCGCCGATGCAGGGAGATGTTGTTGCGCCTCGACAGAATGGGATTCAACGCCATGCGAACCGTATTGCGACGTTAAATATAAATGACGCGCGTTCACCGGCCAAAATACACCTACTGAAGGAAACGATTTGGGCATCTGATGTGGATATTGCTTTGCTGCAGGAAGTCCACACAGCTGCACTCCCATACTTCGCAGGCTACCAATCCTATTCGTCACATGGAGATCACAATGGGAGTGGGGTGGCAGCTTACGTGCGAGATGGCTTCCCAGTGGAAAACGTGTCTTATCTTCCGTCGGCCAGGGGAATGGCTTTCACGACGTTTGGGACACGCATCATCAATCTTTATGCACCGTCGGGCAGTAATCGGCGGCGGGAAAGGGCGCGATTTTATGCAGAAGACATTGCTCCACTATTCCATGGACGTTATGAATGTGTAATAATTGGTGGAGATTTCAACTGTGTTCTCAGCCAGAAAGACCAATGGCCGCAAGCAAACATTAGCCAGGAGTTGCGAATCGTTGTCAACGACCTTGTACTTAGTGACACGTGGGAATTACGACATGGAGATGCATCGGGATACACCTATGTGACAAGTCATTCGGCGAGCAGATTAGATCGCATTTATATCTCACGGGCTCATGAAAATGATGTCCAGGACGCGGAACGCTGGCCATTGGCATTTTCCGATCACAGCGTTTACATCTGTACGGTGCTTCTTCCCCGTAGAGTGGTGTGGAACAGTAAGGCCCCGTGGAAACTAAACATTCAACATCTACATGATCGTGAATGCCGTCAACGGATCCTTGAGACATGGGCGATGTGCGAGCGAAGGGTTGGAAGGTATGCGACGAAGCTTGATTGGTGGCTGACTTGTGCTAAACCGGCGCTTCGCTGCACGTTCATCTCATATAGCAGGGAGATGGCTGAATGGCGCCGCCGTACGACCGACTTTTATTTTGCAGCGCTGCGCGACCTGGACGATGGTCCGCCGGGACAGGACGTCTGGAACTAACGCAAAAGGATAAAAGGTAAACTAGTGACTTTAGCTCGGAAACATCTTCAGGGAACCATCGTGCGCGCCAGATGTCACGACACGATAAGGCACGAGATTCCTTCCATGCACCACGTCGTGAATGAACGAAAGCACCGACGACGCGTTTTGGTACGGGAATTAATTACCCGCGAAGACCGAAGAGTGACGCGCCAAGCGGACATTGCCTCTGCATTCGTCGACCATTACCAACACATCTATCGGGGAGAAGCAGCCCCTGTCGATGACCTCGACCGTATAGCCACGCATGTCTCCCGTACACTGACGGCGGAAGCCGCGGAAACCTTACTGGAAGCCATTAGCTGTGAGTAAGTACATGATGCGATCGCACAAGGTGCGTTGAACCGGTCTCCAGGCACTGATGGGCTTCCTGCTGAATTTTATCGAGAATTTCGCAACGAAATGGCACCGCGATGGACGGAAATGTACAACGAGATGTTAAATTCCGATGCGCCTATTCCACCGGCTTTTATGGAAGGCATCCTGGTGCCAGTGCATAAACCGAAGCCAGGAATTACGGTCAGACATTATCGCCCCATCACCCTGCTTAATGCCGACTATAAGATCTTCGCACGGTTGTTAGCGTCCCGATGTCGTATGTTAATTTGTAGCGTTCTCTCACCAGAACAAACGACACCGGGTAGATCGGTGAATGTGCAAACAGCTACTGTCGAATGCCGTGATGTGATAGCGCTGGCGGAGGAGTGCCGGCTTAAAGCAGCGATGGTGGCGGTTGATTTTGACAGTGCTTTTGATAAGGTGTGCCACAACTACCTGTACGCTGTACTGGAACAAATGGGATTTCCAGACCGTTTTACTGGACTGATTAGAAGGTTTTATGGGGGCGCACAATCCTTGGTAGAGGTTAATGGGCGTATAGCAGGGCCCATTCAAATTCGACGATCCATTCACCAGGGCTGCCCTCTTTCGATGTTGCTGTTCGCGATAGCGTTGGAACCATTAATTGGGAGGCTAACCAATTCTCTTTCTGTGATAGAACTACGGGGCTACACCTTCAAATGTCGTGCCTATGCGGACGACCTCCTGCTGCTCGTTCGTTCTGAGGAAGAGGTGAAGACGGTTCTTGAACTGTTGTTGGACCACAGCGTGATGGCGGGTAGTGCAGTGAACAAATCGGCGGCAATGTCGGTTGGAAGGGGCCTTACGCCGGAAGAAATCAGTCCGTTTCCTTATGTGCAACGATTCCGCTATCTCGGCATAGACTTTACCTCAACTGTAAAACATACTGCGGCAGTTAACTACCGACGTATTTTACAGACAACACGTACCATGGTCCACCAACATCTCCTTTGCAGCGAGTCGAGTATCTGAACACTTATGTGGTTTCTCGAATGGTGCATATTTCGCAGATCCTGCCCCTACCAATCACGCTCGGACGTCGACTTCAATCAGCACTAGGCTATTTTGTGATGATTGGATCGCCCCTCAAGGTGCGATACGAAACGCTCACACTCCCTACGGACAAAGGGGGACTCGGACTTACGAATGTTCACTGCCGAGCGACGGCGCTCCTTCTAGCCACGATGTACAAGCAATGGCGTAGCGGACGTGATTCCCTTACATCCCGCCTACTGGATCTCCTGGTTCCAGCGTCCCTCACACCTCCGGTGGCGGTGGGCAACATTACGCCACATTTTGCGCATGTCTCAACATTTATCGTGGAACTTAGTTATGTCAGAGACGAGCTTCCGCGCACGAGACCGCCATGTGCGAAGGATTTTTATGTTTGGCTGCTACGACGAATAAGTCGTAATGTCATTGAACTCAAACACCCCAGGTTGCATTGGCCGAAGATTTGTATACATGTGCACCAAAAATTCCTTCCTACCTTCGTTCGGGCACTGTGGTTCTCTGTCGCCTGTGGCGAGTTCAACACCAACCAACGGCTGCAAGCAGTTGGACTAGTGGACAGTCTACTATGCCCGAAATGTCGCCAAGTGGATGACGACCTTCACCGCTTAACTCGTATCGCGGTGGAGGACGTCTGGCTCCTAGGGAGACAGATGGTGGCTTGCTACCTCCGTGTGACCCCGCAACATATTACCCCTGCGTCCTTCTTACATCCGGAGAGTGACTACTTTCCGGCGACTAAATCACAGTCGATCATCTGGGTCAAAGGTTGGACGATCGCGTACCTCTATGGGGATGCTGCCAAGTCGCGACTTAACGTTTGGTATTTCTTGCAGCAAGCCCACAATGAGGTTCATAGATGGTCACACTATCGGAAAACCTTTGCCAACTATCTTCAGGCAGTCTTCCTTGACCCCCCACGCAGTTGGGATGTGCCGGGTGCAGTCGGTGTGCACATTTGACAGCTGACAATGAACCTCACGCTTCTCTCACCACTCAATATGTAATGCACATACCATTCGATGAAATGATCTACCTGTTCCTTTTAACAGAGTGATCTTTATTGAAAATAAATAAATAAAAACAACATCCCTGTTCCTTTAAATTTGTGATTTGTTTTAAAATGATTTTTTGTTTTTTTGTGCAGAATATATATTTCATTTAGTGTTTGTGAACTGCCTAATTTTGTATCTAAATAAAAGAAAAGTTGGTAGAGCACTTAAATAAAAAAAATAAAAAAAGATGGTAGAGCACTTGCAAAAAAAAAAAAAAAGACGGGCAGCTAAAAAAAAGTGGTTAAGGCGTCTGACTAAAAATCAGATTCCCTCTGGGAGCGTAGGTTCGAGTCCTACCGACTGCGAAAATTTTATTTCGTGTATAGCCATTGCAATCATAAAAAAATAAAACAATAAATTAAAAAAAGGTGGTAGAGCACTTTCCCGCGAAAGGCAAAGGTCGCGAGTTCGAGTCTCGGTAGGGCACACAGTTTTAATCTGCTAGAAAGTTTTGTATTCATTTATGTAATAATTAAGAATGTCCTCATTTTTCTGCTGATAATGAAAAATCTAAATATGATATGATCTGACCTCCATTCGTGAAGTTCATCCAGGCTCAAAGAAATGTAACAAGATATATGACAATATGGGTTTTGTGTTTGTTATCCGTGGTTCTAATAGATGAACAGAATGAGGTGGCCCTACGTTCGTATTCAGGAACCGAGAATTCCAGTCTGGCCCCTCTCATTAAGGTTTTCCACAGTTTCCTAAAATCACTGCAGTCGAATACAGAGACGGGTACCTCAAAATAACCAAGACCTTTTGCAATGTCCTTAACGGCCACGACCACAACGAGACTTTCAGCCCTAACATTCCTTCCTCCCAGTCACCCACGGACACCTGTGCACCGGCGCATGGCGGTAGCCACTTCGAATCCCGCTGCTGAAAGACTTGTTTCGCACCTGTATTTGTCCGACAGGACGAGAACAGGTGGTAACCTGAAGACCCTGATCACCAGATTTTGCGCCGGGGTCGTGGAGTAGACTCCACACCTCCCTGCAGTGTCTCATGACGTGGCACCCTACGACACTACCGATGGTGATCCATTCGTCCGATGAGAACGCCAAGTCCAGCAGCCCCCGTGATGCTATTCGACAGGAGTAAGCCGTGTGCCGCTAGTCTCATTATCCTCATCATCGCACAAAACAAGAATGACTCAACATTACACTTACAGGCCCATTATAACGGTTACCTACACACAATAAATACATTAATACACAGTTCTGATGTATCACGTGGTGGGGGTCCGACATGGAGGCTGAAGCTATTTGGCAGGGCCTCTTAGCGACCAGTGCCGTGTACTTCTTTTTCTTTTTTTTTCCTTCCTGCGCAAGCATGGCATCACTGTAACAAAAACGCGTAAAATCAAAAAAAGTAGAAAAGAAGCAATATCACACCGTTGCTTGCGGAGCCACCGTATAACACTTTCTTTCATAGGCATGTATCACTCTGCAGGCTTTCCTGTCCGTTGTCATTGATGCCAAAATGTGTATTATTCCTCTACAAGTTTTTTCAGCACGCGACGTTTCGATCCCTTTGATGGTATCTCCTTCGGGATTCCACTGGTATCCCTGCTTGGCTGAACACTGTAGATAATTCGCCGTTCACCTGAAAAATACACTGACGGAAAAAAATCGCAAGTACAAGAGGGAGTTGTGCGATACAAAACGAAATTTGGTAGGCACGCTTCTACAGATGAGCAATAATGTCCAGTTTTCGTACCAGTTGCACAAGAGTGGCACTAGTAGTACCAATATGAGGACGCAAATCAGGTTTTCTTTAAATACGCGCTGTAATGTTCGCGAGCGTTAGTTACCTTTCAGACTGAACGTGGTGAGTTGATGCTAGTCAAAAATGGCTTTGGGCACTATGGGACTTAACTTCTGTGCTCATCAGTCCCCTAGAACTTAGAACTACTTAAACCTAACTAACCTAAGGACATCACATCCTCTCCGAGGCAGGATTCGAACCTGCGACCGTAGCAGTCCCGCTTGATACTAGTCACGAATGCTTTTAAGGCGACAAAGACGCCATTATTGATACCTCACTGAGTTTTAACGAGGGCTACGAGGAGTTGAATGTTCATTGTATGAAATCGCAGAAAGACTTGACAAGAATTTAGCCACTGTAAAGATTGCTGGCAGCGGTGGCCATCAGAATGGAAGGGCCCAAGCAGACCAGTCCCCGGACGGTCACGTGCCTCTGTCGAGAAGTAAGTTCGTCGTGCTAGGCTTATGACACTGGAGCATCGTACTGAATCTGTAGCAGCAGTCTGAACTCCTGTTGGCACTGCACCGACACAAGAAATTTTTATCGGTTACTTCAAGAACAGTTCCGAGCCGGACGGCCTGTAGCGTGCATTTCACGCCTGTAACTCCATCCCACAAACTGGCTTGCTTCCATTCAACAATCTGGCAGTTGCACCGACTATTAATATACCAGCATTTCATATTTCGTATGGCTTATCTCGCTCTGACATATCTTACAATGTTAATCACTTACATACGTTACCTGGACAAACGTGTTCCCGGAATTTCATTACTCTATATTCATTATTTTTGGCGCTGCGAATTTTTATTTCCTGTCAGTCTATTTTCCTGCGCTTTTCCAGAGAAGTGGAGTTACTGGGTAAAAATCTTCAGGCTGCTATTGGTGACCCCTCATTATTGGATAACTACGAAAAGTAGAGACTGAAAGAAAAGGGGAATCGAAAATGTTATTCATATAAGAACGTAGGCTTCAAGGGCCGGTGTCATAGTGATTAAAATTCTTTTGGGTATTATGCCGCGTCATTGCTAAAAACTAACAACAATAATAAACTAAGGCCGGTCGGAGTAGCCGTGCGGTTCTGGGCGCTACAGTCTGGAACCGAGCGACCGCTACGGTCGCAGGTTCGAATCCTGCCTCGGGCATGGATGTGTGTGAAGTCCTTAGGTTACTTAGGTTTAATTAGTTCTAAGTTCTAGGCGACTGATGACCTCAGAAGTTAAGTCGCATAGTGCTCAGAGCCATTTTGAACCAATAATAAACTAAAACCGACGTTTCGGCCGAATTGCAACGGGCTTCCTCAGCGCACGACTCAGTCGTGCCAATAAAACGCAGTCTTTGGTTAGCCTTCCTCACAACATTCAGTCGTGCCTTGAGGAAGGCCGTTGCAATTCGGCCGAAACGTCGGTTTTAGTTTGTTATTGTTGTTAGTTTTTAACGATGACGCGGCATAATACCCAGAAGAATTTTAAATCACTACGAAAATATTATTGTTGTTGTGCCGCTTGGGTTGTTTTCTACTAGTTCTTTACGTTTCTTTCGAGCTGTAGCTGAGTGTTTACTTCCGTGATGGCGGGCAACCACAATAGTTGGAAGACTGCAACCGTTATCTCTATTGAAATTGGGCTCATTGTTCGCTGTGTCATCTGCTTTGGGGACTTCCGTCTATAAATATTGTTTACTGTGGCTGGCATTCGTATGTTCTTAAAATCAATAACCTGCTTAGACTCTTCCTGATGCTGCGCCGCCACTGATTTTGTAGTCTTAAATGTGTGTGGTGTCCGTGCTTTTTAAAATGTTCTTTTATTGTCCTAGTTTCTCTGATATATACTTTCCCCTAACCACACGTCACTTCATCTACTCCTGCAGTGTGAAGGTGATTAGGTATGTCTTTTGTAGGTCGGAATAGGTCTTTCACCTTGACTGAAAAATGCTGATCCTATACCATATTTACGAAGGATTCTGCCGATGCGGTAGATTAGTCCAGTGATAGAGGGTAAACTTACTTAATATGAGGAAGTTACTCGGTCTTGTTTGCGTTGTTATTCCTACAGTTTCATTCAAAGCTGCTACTTATGTTTCAAATAGGTCAAATGGCTCAGAGCACTATGGGACTTAACATCAGAGGTCATCAGTCCCTTAGAACTTCGAACTACTTAAACCTAACCAACCTAAGGACATCACACACATCCATGCCCGAGGCAAGATTCGAACCTGCGATCGTAGCGGTCGCGCTGTTCCAGACTGAAGTGCCTTGAACCGCTCGGCCACAGCTGCCGGCTGCTACTTATGCAAAGGTCATCCCAGCAGTAGGACATCATTGTCTCCATGATGAAATTCAGATCCAATTGCAAGCTCTTACTCTCCCTGATGTGAAATGCTTGCGAAACAGAGTGTTCAGAGAAGCTTGCTTCTTGACTGGGTGGTGTGTGAGGCGTCGTCTAAATACCTGTTTGTTTTGGTAGGATTCCTATAAACTCTTTCCCTTACACTGTGACGGCCGCTGGGGTCGAGCGGTTCTAGGGGCTTCAGTCCGGAACCGAGCGACTGTTACGGTCGCAGGTTCAAATCCTGCCTCGGGCATGGATGTGTGTGATGTCCTTAGGTTGATTAGGATTAAGTAGTTCTAAGTTCTAGGGGACTGATGACCTCAGATGTTAAGTCCCATAGTGCTCAGAGCCATTTCAACCTTACACTGTTATGAGATCAACATAGAAAGAAAGACCGACCTCACTTTTCATGGCGAAGCTGATTTTCGGATTAGAGTTGTCCAGCAAATCATCGAAATTATGTAGCTGTTCCCTGTTGCGTGGCCACGCAACAAACGTGTCATCCATATAACGGTGGCAGCAAGATCGTTTTAGTTCCAAGTTACTTAACATCTTTCGTCTGAAATGCTCCATAGGTATAGCTCGTTCCCGTGTACTGACATTCAATCGGCGGTTATTTCCTTATGAACATTGCTTTCTAGTTGGCGGTAAAAAAAGTCTCAAGCGGAGTAGGACGGAAAACGAGAGAGGGAGAGGAGAAGAGGTGCTGGAAGAGCAGCCGTTAGATTTTACGGCTACCCTGGCTCTGTCATTACAGACAATGACGGAAGCGCCGTAAACTTTACGGTCTCCCAGCAAGCGCCGACCAGCAATTCACCACGCACCTCCAATGACAGTGGACAAGCACTGTACGCGTTAGATTTCTAGGAAAAAGATTTCAAACAAACAAGATATTGGGTCTCTCAAAAAGAACGGCGGATTTTAAAACCCCGTTTTTCTATTTTTTGTTGTTGGCAACATTGTTTTCGGATTCTTATTATCAATTATCATTGAGATTATATTTTGATACTGTTTTGTTGTTTTAGAGGTCAGTGTTTCTAGAGTATCAGCATGGAACCGTACGGAACAGCAAGTGTTGATTGCGAAAACTCACTACAAGACTGGTGAAAGTTTGGCGGAACCTGCGCGGAATCTCCGTACTATTCCTGGACACAACAGTACACCAAATAAATTCGCTATTCTTAGGCTGATAAATAAATTTAAAAAAAAGTTCAACAGAAGACATCCATAGAGCTAACGCCCCGAAGTGAGGGAAATGTAGTTGCTCTGCGTGATTCTGTTACCGTGAGTCCGGAAATATCATATCACCGTCGTGGTCAAGAAATGCGCATGTGTCCAGTAACGATGTACAGAATCTTAACAAAAGATTTCGACTTCCTCCTGTACAGAGTTCAGTTAACACAGGAATTGAAAACACAGTGGATCATGGAAATCGACGGAAATCTGTGCAACAGATCCTGGAAAAGAAATGAGAGTTTCATGGCTCGACAAAGCGCATCATTTTATCAGATGCAGCTCACGTCCATTTGAACGGCTTTATGAACAAGCAGAATTGACGAATATGGTGATCAGGGAACACAAGAGAAATTCATGAAAAAGACGTATGTTATCAGCTAGTTACGGTTTGCGCTCCTTACTTTTTGAAGATGAATAATGAAGGGCTGTCGAGGTAAATAGAGTTCATAATCGAGTTGGTGGCCGAACCCGACTGGAACATCCCGGATAACAATGCCATACGATCATTTCATTTCATTTTCGAAATCAAGAGATGCTCAATGCTTTCCTTTGACATCGTTTCGATCAAATGAATGTCGAGAATTTATGATTACAACAAAATGGCGCAACTTGCCACAGTTCGAGAGACATAATAGTTCTGTTGCGCGAAAAGTTCCAGGACAAACTAATCTTGTTACGAGGAGACCTAACATATCCTCCTCGATCTTTTGACCTGACACTTTGTGACTTTCTCCTATAGTTGTACGCTAAGTAACGATTTACGACGACAAATTCCGTAATCTATTGGAACTTAAACAACAAATTCGATGACTCTTCGTGAAAGTTGATGAGGAAATGTGTGAACGGGTTATCTTTAATTTCATGGACAGGACGATAAATGGCTCTGAGCACTATGGGACTTAACATCTGAGGTTATCGGTCCCATAGAACTTAGAACTACTTAAACCTAACTAACGTAAGGACATCACACACATCCATGCCCGAGGCAGGATTCGAACCTGCGACCGTAGCGGTCATGCGGTTCCAGACTCAACCGCCTAGAACCGCACGGCCACACCGGCCGGCCGGACAGGGCTAGTTAGGAGGGGGTCATAATAGCCGATATTGTATTTCACGTTTAATCCTCAAGATCTCCTGCCCGCGTCGGTGGTTAGAGTCCTCCTTGGGGGTTGGGTGTGTGTCTGAGTTAGTTTAAGTTAGCACAAATTTCCAACATCTCCTGCAGACAATGGTGTGTTTTGTTTGCTTCTTTCAAATACATAAATCCGATTTATAGCAGCTTCAAACCCGACGTCCTTTTAGAGAATCCCTTTACTTCGTTCGTCATTAGGTCCGTGCAGATATTGTGAGCGACACACGTAACTTGGAAACACAATGTTTTTGCAAGGTATGCTAGCTAGGTTTTGGCCAAGATATCGTTACCTAGTATGCATATCATTTAGGTAAGGAATACTCAGTCCTTTGCAAATGAATGTTTATTTTTTCTTCTAATCAAACAGCCGCGCGGTATTAGCCGAGCGGTCTGAGGCGCTGCAGTCATGGACTGTGGGGCTGGTCCCGGCGGAGGTCGAGACCTTCCTCGGGCATGGGTGTGTGTGTTTGTCCTTAGGATAATTGAGGTTAAGTAGTGTGTAAGCTTAGGGACAGATGACCTTAGCAGTTAAGTCCCATAAGATATCACACGCATTTGAACGTTTTTTTTTTTTCCTAATCAAACATGTTTCTCCTATTCAGCTTCGACATCATTAGTGCTCTATAACATAAAGAAAATTATTGACTTATACTTTTTTTGTTATAAGATCTGTAGTGACTTTTTTATCTGCAAATGGATCAGCTGAACTTTGGTTTACGACAAAGTCATACTAAATGTCAACTGAATCCAGAGACACGTGTGTTTTATTTTAAAGGTTTTACGACAAAGCCTTACATTCAATTATGTGTTTTAAATTTTTATATGTGTGGTTGACATGCGCAGTGCAAACACAAGAGAATTTGGGCTCCATCATCAGTTTTTGTCTACATCTACATCTACATTCATACTCCGCAAGCCACCCAACGGTGTGTGGCGGAGGGACATTTGATTTGAGATTCCTTTATTAGCAGGCTCTCACCAAAACCAAAAGTTTGTTGCACTTTCTTTGTTTCAGCAGTGCATGAATCTGCAAGTCTGATATTTACAGATATGCTCCAATTATTAAAGCTAGCTTTAATCCACTGATTACTGAAATTAAAAAATTAAAATTTTAGATGTTTCGTATTGTCCATCAGGCTAATTTTTGTTGTGTGACAATTCTCACGAAGCTTTTTTTTAAACTATGTATGACGAAGCAAGTGTCATTCCACAACGAGTCCATTTTAATTACATTACAATCTAACTAGACAGAAAAATAAACGATAATTATCTCAAACAGCAATACAGGTGCTGAATCTCTAAGGACGATTATACCAGCTATAGTGAAAATTTACGTTTGTCGAAATCATGGTAAAGGTTTTTTTGTTTTTTTTTTTTTTTTGGTGTATCAGTCTTCTAAATGCCTTTTGCTGCCCGCAACGAATTCCTCTCTAATTCTCCAAGTGGTTTTCCCGTCCTATCAAGTTGCCTCCAAGTGTCTGTTTGTGCGCGAGCCGTGCTGGGTGGATGCGGGGGTCCGCAGTCAGCAGACCTGCTCCATCTGCAGCCTGCAACTTCCAACATGGCTGCTAATGACAAGTGCAAGGACAAGAACGCTCGGTCGTCGGACAGTTCATATGCCTCTGGGCCATGTGACATGGGTACTGAGGTGAGATACAATAAGCTTTGCAACTTCCTGGGCAAGGAATTTGTTGTCGGACTGAAGATTTTATTGTTGTTGTTGTTGTGGTCCTCAGTCATGAGACTGGTTTGATGCAGCTCTCCATGCTACTCTATCCTGTGCAAGCTTCTTCATCTCCCAGTACCTATTGCAGCCTACATTCTTCTGAATCTGCTTAGTGTATTCATCTCTTGGTCGCCCTCTACGATTTTTACCCTCCACGTTGCCCTTCAGTACTAAATTGGTGATCCCTTGATGTCTCAGAACATGTCCTACCAACCGATCCCTTCTTCTAGTCAAGCCGTGCCACAAGCTCCTCTTCTCCCCAATTCTATTCAATACCTCCTCATTAGTTATGTGATCTACTAGTCTAATATTCAGCATTCTTCTGTAGCACCACATTTCGAAAGATTCTATTCTCTTCTTCTCTAAACTATTTATCGTTCACGTTTCACTTCCATACATGGCTACACTCCATACAAATACTTTCAGAAACGACTTTCTGACATTTAAAGCTATACTCGATGTTAACAAATTTTTCTTCTTCGGAAACGCTTTCCTTGCCATTGCCAGTCTACATTTTATATCCTCTCTACTTCGACCATCATCAGTTATTTTGCTCCCCAAATAGCAAAACTCCTTTACTACGTTAAGTGTCTCATTTCCTAATCTAATTCCCTCAGCATCACCCGACTTAATTCGACTACATTCCATTATCCTCGTTTTGCTTTTGTTGATGTTCATCTTATACCCTCCTTTCAAGACACTGTCCATTCCGTTCAACTGCTCTTCCAAGTCCTTTGCTGTCTCTGACAGAATTGCAATGTCATCGGCGAACCTCAAAGTTTTTATTTCTTATCCATGGATTTTAATACCTACTCCGAACTTTTCTTTTGTTTCCTTTATTGCTTGCTCAATATACAGATTGAATAACATCGGGAATAGGCTACAACCCTGTCTCACTCCCTTCCCAACCACTGCTTCCCTTTCATGTCCCTCGACTCTTATAACTGCCATCTGGTTTCCGTACAAATTATAAATAGCCTTTCGCTCCCTGTATTTTACCCCTGCCTCCTTCAGAATTTGAAAGAGAGTATTCCAATCAACATTGTCAAAAGCTTTCTCTAAGTCTACAAATGCTAGAAACGTAGATTTGCTTTACCTTAATCTTTCTTCTAAGATAAGTCGTAGGGTCAGTATTGCCTCACGTGTTCCAACATGAAGATAACAACAGATAAAATGATGGCGCTTAAGGAGGGTTGTATGTAAAGTTAGTCAACAATGCCGAGATATTTTTTTGTCACCAGATAATACCGTATCATGTTATATATATTGCCTTCAACTTTCAGAGTTTGATTCGTGATACAAATGATGTAAAAGCCATCTTGTTTCAATATATTATCTCCAAATCTATTAGTAGGAAATTTTGTATTTTATTTTGTAATGAGATGCGTTTTCGCCAGGGGCCATGGTTTTCGAATTATTCAAGCAAAACGTACAAACAGGCCTTCAAACGCGTTTTTCTCAAATGACTTGAAAACTGTGGCCTCTTCCGAAAACGTATCGCAGCACAAAATTTAACATCAAATTGTCTACGAAAAGGTCCCATTCATTTTTTCTGTAGGACTAATAGTTTGCACGTAACAAGGGAGAGTATATGAAAATCTTGCACATGGTATTTCGGGGCACTGAGGTGTGGATAAAACGCAGCAGTAGGGACAGCTAAATCATCCTGTATATACCTATCTCTTGGATTGCGTCATTTTTGTGTCTTCAGTCATGGTGGGAAGCATTGAAAAAAATATTATCTCCATTCGAATGAAATTGCGAAACGAACCTCGATCTTGAAACGTATGTGATCAAGTACATTACTTCAGAGTAATATTAGCTAATACAACATCGATAATATGGATATTACGCAAGGGAAATTAACATTAGATTGGTTCAAATGGCTCTGAACACTATGGGACTTAACATCTTAGGTCATCAGTCCCCTAGAACTTAGAACTACTTAAACCTAACTAACCTAAGGACACCACACAACACCCAGCCATCACGAGGCAGAGAAAATCCCTGAACCCGCCGGGAATCGAACTCGGGAACCCGGGCGTAATTGACATTAGACAATATAATTTAACTATATTCCATTTAAGACCAAAATGAAATGGATATTCAATTAAGTTAACGAATAACTTCTACTAGTCTCAGACAGGTGTACAGGCCATGTAGTCAGAGTCAATTTTCACTCCGCAGTGAAGTGTCCGTTCATATGAAACTTCCTGGCAGAATAAAACTATGTGCTACTGTATCGAGATTCAAACTCGGGACCTTTGCCTTTCGCGGGGAAGCGCTCTACTGACTGAGCTACCCAGGCACAACTGCGACCTGCCCTCACAGTTTCACTTCCGCTAGTGCCTCGCAGGAGAACTACTACGCAGTTTGGAAGGTAGGGTATCAGGTACTGGCGGAAAAGAAATCGTGCGGAAGGGTCGTGAGAGGGGTTTGGGTAGCTCAGTATATTTTGTGCAAAGCAGCGTAGTATAATCGAGTTCAAAGAGAGAATAATCTCATGAAAATTACGTCTTCGTGTTTTAGTAATGAATTCTTCCGGTAGTCAGTAGTGTATTTCAAATACATTTAATAATCCAAGTAACTAGACCTTCCCGAAATCACTGCACAGAGACTGCAAAATATCATTAATTATTGCAGTTAAACGTCTATGGATCTTTGCTTTTCCATGGTAAATAGGGTGTAAAGATACGTTAAACAGTCTGTGTTTATTCGCAAATAAACATAAACGGAATGATCATTTTCAGTCATTGCGAAATTTGACAGTGTGAAAGGTAAAAATAAAACATTCTCTCTCTAGATTCTCAAGACGAAGTGCTCGAGAAGCTCATAAGGTCCAGAGACATGTTTGCACTGTACTCCCCTGAGTGGTGACGCAAATCATAATATGGTATTTGTGTTAAAACAATAGTATTTTACGTGTACGTGCTATGATATTTGCTGCATAATTGCTTTGACTGTAAATTTGCTTGTTTAGACAAGGGAATGACGAGGAGAAAAGTCTCTAAGACAAATGCAACGTATTATTTTCCCTTGAATAAAGTTGTGTGTTCTGAAAAAAAAAACTAAAAATTTTCACAAAATAGAAAAAGGCCAATAGATTTCTCTCCCGCAAAAGGCAAAGGTCCCGAATTCGAGTCTCGGCCTGGCACACAGTTTTAATCTTCCGGAAAGCTTCAGCAGATATACCTTCCCTCTACCAGCAATTCGCTGTTGAAACCATCGACGAGTCCAGAGTCTTCTTCGCAACATTCTCCGCTATTCTGTTACGATCGCTAACACAGTTAACAAAGCTTTTTTAGGCGCGTTCATTTTCGTAAACAAATTGCGTGTGAGCTGCGCACCAGATGCAGCCGAGAAATGCCGCTGGAGGCTGCTGTAGTACGATGAGGAGTACGTTGGGTTCCGTGAGATGCAGCAAGTTGCTTCAGGGCGTGCAGCAACCACGACGGATACCACGCCTGGCGTTCTTCGCGAAGAGGTAACACGTACCGTGTGATCACGGAAACTGATGCATGTAGCGTTTGGAAATCTGTCCACTCTGTTGGTCCATTACGGCCAGGGGACATCGGCCGGTACGTACTTTTCAATGTCAATGAACTTTATCAACAGCCGTACACTTTAAAATATTTCATTTTATTCTGAAAACAGCCAGTTTCGGTAATTCATTTTTCTATCTTCAGGCCCCTACGCTTTTTTCAAATCAACGAAATTTAGTATAGCGCCATAAAACTGGATATCGTGAATTCCAATCATTGTGCGGCTGCTTCATAGGAAAAGGTGACAGCTGCTTTCGTATAAAGCAGCTGCACAACGGTTGGAATTCACGGTATCCACTTTTATGGCGCTACACGGTAATTTTGTTGGTTTGAAGAAAGTGTATGCGGCCTGGAGGTGGCAAAATGAATTGCCGAAACTGTTTGCTTTCTGAATAAAATAAAATATGTTTAAGTGTACGGCTGTTGGTAAAGCTCATTGAAATTGAAAAGGAAATCCATCCAGTCTGCAACGTAGCAAATTATTACGAGTTGTCACCTTGCACTGAAAACATAGCTCGCCGTGGAGCCGGGAGGCGAAGATATGCCGGTTCCCACGTTACTGGGTAGAGCGGGCCGTTGTACTTGCTTAACGCTGCATGCAGTACGCTACACACAATCTCTATGAATCTGAAGAAGTACCGTACTATTAAATATTAATAGATCTTTTTGATGCTTGGTGTACCAAATTACATGGATAATAGAACCACACTGATAACCTTTCAAATCAATGACTTCACTTTTTCGGAGATACTTATTTTTACCTATAACATAACATAACCGTGCTGGCATTGTAAAACGCAGTTAGGTACTGTAACGTATTCATCAATGGTATCAATTGAAACTACAACCACGAGGATAGGTTCATATAATCTCATTTTCTTTAGTTTCATTACCACAGGATTCCAAATGTAATTAACAATACATTGGAAACTTATTATTTCATTGTGTTATGGTTGCGTGAGTGTTTTGAGGAGACTGAGGGAATTAACAGAGGACAAAGGCAGAGCGGGAATGCGATATTTTATTAAAACTATTTAAATGTAAGCGTGAGAAAGTTATTGTGTAATAGGGTAACTTGTGACGTATATCCAAGTGAGATTGATTTTGTAAAAGGCAGCCAGAAGGAGCGTTGGGCATTAAAGTTATTGGTTCAAAACTGGTTTAAATGGCTCTGAGCGCTATAGAACTTAACTTCTGAGGTCATCAGCCCCCTAGAACTTAGAACTACGCCTACGGCGGTGGCCAAGCGGTTATAGGGACTCCAGTCTGGAACCGCTCGACTGCTACGGTCGCAGGTTCGAATCCTGTCCTGGGGCATGGATGTGTGTGATGTCCTTAGGCTAGTTAGGTTTAAGTAGTTCTAAGTTCTAGGGGACTGATGACCACAGATGTTAAGTCCCATAGTGCTTAGAGCCATTTGAACTTATAACTACTTAAACCTAACTAACCTAAGGATACCACACACATCATGTCCGAGGTAGGATTCGAACCTGCGACAGTATCGGTCGCGCGGTTCCAGACTGTAGCGCCTAGAACCGCTCGCCACTCCGGCCGGCAATTTATTAGTGATTTATTTCGTAGAAAGGTATGTATTTTAGTTTGATAAAATTTTATTTAGTTTCAGAATTAAGAAATTTCTAGTCCAAATTTCTTATGGTAATCTGATTGGCTGACATTTGAAATACCGCGAGTATAGAAGTGATCTTATTGACTGCTTAACGTACTAGCCAACAGGAGTTCAGCATTTCCCGCGCGTTTGAGTAGGGCTTTGTGCCTCAGATCTACGAGTCGAGATAGCCGTTCGGGAGCCGTCTTCTAGTAAACACCTGTGTTAAATCGCGCTAATCAGATTTGTATCAAATGAAGAAATTCGCTCGTGTGGTCGGCTCTCGTATAGTAAAGTGTCTACAGTGTTGAGTATTTAGAGAAAGTCTGAGCTTTGTGAGAAAATTATTTTAAGAGATTTCGCGTGTGAGCATTTTACTAGAAGACTACTGAACGACTGAATGTGTTAACTCGCAAGTAGTCGTAGGTCAGTGACTGTTAGGCCATTTAAAATATCTGTTCGGACTAAACATTTCCTGGCTGCTTTTGGGTGTGAACTTGTTACAGACAGTCAGTAACATTGCATAATTACTGTTAGGTTACTAAATAAGGACTTGATAGCAATACAGCAATTTTCTGTGTTTTAAAGACAATAAACCTGCTTGTAGCATATTTTTGACGTTTCTCGAAAGAGTCATACAAGAATCCGGAACGCCCGGTAGTTTAACTAAATTTCAGATGATGGTTCAAATGGCTCTGAGCACTATGGGACTTAAATTCTGAGGTCATCAGTCGCCTAGAACTTAGAACTACTTAAACCTAACTAACCTAAGGACATCACACACATCCATGCCCGAGGCAGGATTCGAACCTGCGACCGTAGCGGTCGCGCTGTTCCTGACTTTAGCGCCTAGAACCGCTGGGCCACCACGGCCGGCTCAGATGATGGCCATGGACTAGAGTTATGTGGCTTTGCGTGGCAGATATTTAGCTGACTTTTCGTCGAGGCTGCTTTTATCGGCTAAACAAGTATCTTCTACAGCAGAGAGAAGGGGCAGATGATCTCAAACCCATACAGAGAGGTGGACTGATTGTTTAAAATTTATCGAGGGAGAAACCCGCCCAAACACAAGCCACAAATTGAAATGAAATAAATCTGAAAAATAATGGTAAATAGCGGACCGCAAACGACATGCTAAACGCTGGGAAAGAGAGCGAGTCTGATAGCAACGAAGATGTCCAGAGAACAGATGTTCGGTACAGAGACAGTAGGTGGCCAATATAGAAACCAGAAACCAAGTGTCACTGATGTTGACGAAGTTTGCTTTATGTTGTGAACCATTCGAAGTACGCGTAATCTATACTAAGGTGACCATTCGTCCCGTTTTCTTTCTTTTTTTTTCGGGACAGTTCCGATTTTTGTGCGTCTGTCCCTAATTTTTACAAAGGTAATTCGGGTCTCCTGTTTGTCCCGAAATTAACAATCATGACTCAATTTGTCCCGAATTAGACATTCATTTCACCTGTATCGGAATATTTTATTATTAGTTTTAGTTATGGTGGGAAATTGACAAGAGGGTACGACAAATTGTCGAACCGTTATCAAACTGTTTCTACTGTGCAAACAGGCGTTGACCGCAGCTCGAACAGCTAATAGGCAGTCAGAGACCACTGCAACTGGGAAAAAGTCGCACTCGAATGCATTCGCGCGGTCGAAACGGTTCTAACCGTAACTTGAACAGAAGAAGAAAGAAATCTGCAAATTTCCTGATAGCCATGGAAGAGGCAGAGGAGGTTTTGTGGCAAACATGCAGACTAAATAAAGTAACTCGAACAGACGAACAGTAACATACGCTCTCGTTGACTTTGGCGTCGCCAACGCAGTGTACGCTGGTCTCTAGAATACTACCATTTGACTACATGAACAATATATGGACAAGTGACAAAACACAGTTGGCTGTAGAAACCATGAAAGCAATGTTAGTAAGAAGAATAAATTATGATGAAACTTGTGTCGAGATTTTTAATATGTTGTTGAAAAATACAGACTTGATAAAGAAAACTGACAGCACTGATAAATACAGTTGCCCTGATCACACGCATTCATATTAGAAGGTATTAATAAAACGTAGCTGTGCTATTCTTTGCAACAAATTTAATTGATATTTTGTATTTATTACATTTAATTGAAACCTTCTTCTCATATAATAAATAAATAAATATAGCCTATTTTGCAAAATTTTTAATGTGTCCCGGAATTGGGCCTAGGAAATATGTTAATGTCCCGAATTTGAGTCTAGAAAATATGGCCACTTTATCTATACGGTCGTCTCGGCTCAAATTAACATTCATCACCCGGAGACACGGAGTAGAGCACCGCATTCCTGTCTACAGATCTGGTGGAGCGCCGACTGTAAATGACGCCGAGGCGCGCTGAGCCGAGCCGCTGAACGCCCGTCGCGCCGTGCCGAGGCGGGCCGGGTCCGTGGCTGTTGACGCAGCGGCACGACGGACCCGCCGCCTCGCACGCTGTCATTACGTCGGCTCACTGCGCGTGGCCGGCGGCCGGACCTTGGCCCCGTTTCACGACGGCCAGCCTAATGACGCCGAACAGTTACCTGCGACGCCCGCACCCCACCAGCAGGCAAACCGTGACGCACCGCCGCCATCACGACAAGCTATTTGTAGACCAGTCAGTCATTACCTAAGGCCACATGTCAGATTCACGGTAAATGCTGCGGCGTGGAACTTCTTCGCCTCAAATTAGTTATGACCCATTAAAACACTTTTAATCTTTTTTTTTTATCAGATCGTGACACACTTATTAGTGGCGGTATCCGCGATTCGTATTTACACAAATTAGCCTTAGTTTGTCTGTCAGTCGCTGTTTTAATTTCAAAATGAGCAGTTTCGTTCAATGTCGTCCAATTACAGGTCTCATCTCGTATTTACAGTATAACCTGACTTAACAGTCAAGAGACTCTGTGACAAAAATGGTACTGAAACAGAGGATGACAGACTAAAAGCCGAAATACTAAATGTGTTTATCCAAAGCTGTTTCACAGAGGAAGACTGCACTGTAGTTCCTTTTCTAGATTCTCGTGCAGATGACAAAATGGTAGATATCGAAATAGACGACAGAGCGATAGAGAAACAATTAAAACCGCATAAACAGGAAAGGCCGCTGGACCTGATGGGATACCAGTTCGATTTCACACAGAGTACGCTAAGGAACTTACCCCCCTTCTTGCAGCGGTGTACCGTAGGTCTCTAGAAGAGCGTAGCGTTCCAAAGGATTGGAAAAGGGCACAAGTCATCCCCGTTTTCAAGAAGGGACGTCGAACAGATGTACAGAACTATAGACCTGTATCTCTAACGTCGATCAGTTGTAGAATTTTGGAACACGAATTGTGTTCGAGTATAATGACTTTTCTGGAGACTAGAAATCTACTCTGTGGGAATCAGCATGGGTTTCGAAAAAAGACGGTCGTGTGAAACCCAGCTCGCGCTATTCGTCCACGAGACTCAGAGGGCCATAGACACGCGTTCACAGGTAGATGCCGTGTTTCTTGACTTCCGCAGGGCGGTCGATGCAGTTCCCCACAGTCGTTTAATGAACAAAGTAAGAGCATATGGTCTATGAGACCAATTGTATGATTGGATTGAAGATTTCCTAGATAACAGAACTCAGCATGTTATTCTCAATGGAGAGAAGTCTTCCGAAGTAAGAGTTATTTCAGGTGTGCCGCAGGGGAATGTAATAGGACCGTTGCTATTCACAATATACATAAATCACCTGGTGGATGACATCGGAAGTTGACTGAGACTTTTTGCAGATGATGCTGTGGTGTATCGAGAGGTTGTAACAATGGAAAATTGTACTGAAATGCAGGAGGATGTGCAGCGAATTGACGCACGGTGCAGGAATGGCAATTGAATCTCAATGTAGACAAGTGTTATGTGCTGCGAATACATAGAAAGATAGATCCCATATCATTTATCTAGAAAATAGCAGGTCAGCAACTGGAAGCAGTTAATTCCATAAATTATCTGGGAGTACGCATTAGGAGTGATTTAAAATGGAATGATCATTTAAAGATGATCGTCGGTAAATCAGATGCCAGGCTGAGATTCATTGGAAGAATCCTAAGGAAATGCAATCCGAAAACAATGGAAGTAGGTTACAGTACGCTTGTTCGCCCACTGCTTGAATACTGCTCAGCAGTGTGGGATCCGTACCAGATAGGGTTGAGCAGATCGTTACAGGATCATTTAGTAATCGCGAAAGTGTTACGGAGATTATAGATAAACTCCAGTGGAAGACTCTGCAGGAGTGTCGCTCAGTAGCTCGGTACGGTCTTTTGTTAAATTATCGAGAACATACCTTCACCAAGGAGTCAAGCAGTATATTGCTCCCTCCTACGTACATCTCGCGAAGACACCACGAGGATAAAGTCAGAGAGATTAGAGCCCACACAGAAGCATACCGACAATCCTTCTTTCCACGAACAATACGAAACTGGAATAGAAGAGAGAACCGATAGAGGTACTCAGGGTACCCTCCGCCACACACCGTCAGGTGGCTTGCGGAGTATGGATGTAGATGTAGATGTAGATGTAGTTAAGTGTGCGAGTAACACTGGCAGTTCGGTTACAGCTATACGGGGTGGTCCATTGATAGTGACCGGACCAAATATCCTACAAAATAAGCATCAAACGAAAAAACTGCAAAGAACGAAACTCGTCTACCTTGAACGGTGAAACCAGATGGAGTTATCGCTGGCCCACTAGATAGCACTGCCATAGGTCAAACGGATATCAACTGCGTTTTTTAAAATCGGATCCCCCATTTTTATTGCATATTCGTGTAGTACGTAAATAAATATGAATGTTTTACTTGAACCACTTTTTTCGCTTTGTGACAGATGGCGCTGTAATAGCCACAAACGTATAAGTACGTGGTGTCACGTAACTTTCCGCCAGTGCGGACGGTATTTGCTTCGTGATACATTATCCGTGTTAAAATGGGCCGTTTACCAATTGCGGAAATGGTCGATAACGTGTTGATGTATGGCTACTGTGATCAAAATGCCCAACGGGCGTGTGCTATATATCCTGCTCGGTATCCTGGACGACATCATCCAAGTGTCCGGACCGTTCGCCGGATAGTTACGTTATTTAAGAAAACTGGAAGTGTTCAGCTTCGTGTGAAATGTTAACCACAATCTGCAACAAATGCTGATGCCCAAGTAGGTGTTTTAGCTGCTGTCACGGCTAATCCGCAAATCAGTAGCAGACAAATTGCGCGAGAATCGGGAATCTAAAAGTCGTCGGTGTTGAGAATGGCAGGCCAGAATGGCTGAGCGGTACTAGGCGCTTCAGTCTGTAACCGCGCGACCGCTACGGTCGCAGATTCGAATCCTGCCTCGGACATGGATGTGTGTGATGTCCTTAGGTTAGTTAGCTTTCGGTAGTTCTAAGTTATAGGGGACTGATGACCTCCGATGTTAAGTCCCATAGTGCTCAGAGCCATTTGAACCATTTTGTTGAGAATGCTACATCAACATCGATTGCACCCGTACCATACTTCTATGCACCAGGAATTGCATGGCGACGACTTTAAACGCCATGTACATTTCTGATACTGGGCACAAGAGAAATTACGGGACGATGACAGATTTTTTGCACACTTTCTATTTAGCGACGAAGCGTCATTCACGGTAACATAAACCGGCATAATATGCACTATTGAGCAAAGGAGAACCCACGATAGCTGCGACAAGTGTAACATCAGCGATATTCGCGGGTTAATGTATGGTGCGGCATTATGGGAGGAAGGATAATTGGTCCCCACTTCATCGATGGCAATCTAAATGGTGCAATCTATGCTGATTTCCTACGTAATGTTCTACCGAAGTTACTACAAGATGCTTCACTGCATGACAAAATGGCGATGTACTTCCAACATGATGGATGTCCGGAATATAGCTCGCGTGCAGTTGAAGCGGTATTGAATAGCGTATTTCATGACAGGTGGATTGGTCGTCGAAGCACAATACCATGGCCCACACGTTCACCGGATCTGACGGCCTCGGATTTCTTTCTGTGGGGAAAGATGAAGGGTATTTGCTATCGTGATCCACCGACAACTCCTGACAACATGCGTCAGCGGCTTGCCAGTGCATGTGCGAACATTAGGGAAGGCGAACTACTCGCTGTTGAAAGCAATGTCGTTGCACGTGTTGCCAAATGCATTGAGGTTGATGGACATCATTTTGAACATTTATTGCAGTAAAGTGGTATTTGCAGGTAATCATCATGGAACAGCATGCGTTCTCAGAAATTTAAAGTTCACAAAGGTACATGTATCACATTGGAACAACTGAAAGAAAATGTTCAAAGGCACCTACGTTATGTATTTTAATTTGAAAATCCTACCTGTTACCAACTGTTCGTCTAAAATCGTGAGCCATATGTTTGTGACTATTACAGCGCCATCTATCACAAAGTGAAAAAAATGGTCCAACTAAAACATTCATATTTCTATACGTACTACATGAATAAGTAATAAAAAATGGGGGTTCCTATGTAAAAAAATGCAGTTGGTATCCGTTTGACCTATGGCAGCGCCATCTAGCGGGCCAATTATAGCGCCACCTGGTTTCCCCCTTCAAGCTAGACAAATTTCGTTCTTTGTAGTTTTTTTCGTTTGACGCTTATTTCGTGAGATATTTGGCCCGGTCACGATCAATGGACCACACTGTATACTGTGAAACTGCGAGATATGATTTAACGCATACCGAACGGTTCCCGGATATGCGACTTTTTAAGTAATGGAATCCATTACGTAGTCTTGGACAGAGAGTGTCTATCAGACAGATCAGTGTCGCCAGGAATGCCGCAGTGAGGGGGTGACATGGATTTGCTCTTGTTCTCTGCACAGGTCAGGAACAGTCTTCGAAGCTTGTAAAGGTTCTGCTGGGTAGATTGTGGTGAGAAAATCTGGTTAAGAAAAAAATTCTATGCTTTGCGCGCTTTACAATTTAATTGTCATTGACTTTAGCCACTCAGGCTGTAACGCACACAAATTCAAGCACTAAAAATAAACAAACACCGTCCAAACACGCATTGAAGGTCCAGTGGTACCGATCGGTCGCCGTGTCGTCCTCAGCTCTTCGGCGTCACCAGATACAGATATGGTGGGGCATGTAGTCAGCACATCGCTCTCCAAAGAGAATCCGGTCGCATGTGTAGTACACTAACGGCAAGACACAATAAATGCCTTCACTGCGCGATAGCAATGGAAAGTGCTGCCAAAGCAGAGTTGCGAAACACAGCCCTCCGAAATTCCTTCATCAAAAAAGACGAAGTACATATTCCAGAATTCGAATCAAGAGCAGCTACTAACATGAGGAACGTAGAATTAGATATCCTCGGAGTAGTGAATCAACTTAAATCACTTCATAAAAGCAACTCTTCCGGTCCAGATTGAATACCAGTTAGGTTCCTTTCAGAGCACCATATTTAACAATCATATATAACCGTTCCTTCGACGAAAGATCCGTTCCCATAGAATGGAAATTTGCACAGGTCACACCAGTATTCAAGAAAGGTATTGGGATAATAAACTAAATTACAGGCTCATGTTATTAACGTCGATATGCAGTAGGATTTTGGAACATGTACTGTGTTCGAACATTATGAATTACCTCGAAGAAAACGATCTATTGAACACACAGTCAACACAGATTTAGAAAACATCTTTCTTGTGAAACACAACTAGCTCTTTACTCGCACGAAATGCTGTATTCTATTGACAAGAGATTTCAAATTGATTATGTATTTCTGGATTTCCGGAAGGCTTTTGACACTGTAACACACAAGAGGCCAGTAGTAAATTGTGTGCTTGTGGAATATCGTCTCAGTTATGTAACTGTATTCATGATTTCCTGTCTGTAGTTGGCTCAAACGGCTCTGAGCACTATGGGACTTAACATATATGGTCATCAGTCCCCTAGAACTTAGAACTACTTAAACCTAACTAACCTAAGGACACCACACAACACCCAGCCACCACGAGGCAGAGAAAATCTCTGACCCCGCCGGGAATTGAACCCGGGAACCCCGGCGAGGGAAGCGAGAACGCTACAGCACGACCACGAGATGCGGGCTGTCTGTAGTTGATGGAAAACCATCGAGTAAAACAGAAGTGATTTCTGGCGTTCCCCGAGGTAGTGTTACTGGCCCTTTGCTGTTACTCATTATATAAACGATTTGGGAGACAATCCGAGCAACCGTCTTAGTTTGCAAATGCTGTCGTTTATCGACTAGTACAATTATCAGAAGATCAAAACAAATTTCAAACCTACTCAGAAAAGATATCTGTATGGTGCGAAAATTGGCAATTAATCCTAAATAACGAGAAGTGTGAGACCAGCCACATGAGTGCTAAAAGGAATCCGTTAAACATCAGTTACATGATAAATCAGTCAAATCTATAGGCCGAAAATGCAAGTAAGTACCTAGGAATTACAATTACAAACAACTTAAATTGGAAGCAACAGTTATGGGGGAGCCTACCAAAGACTGCGTTTACTGCCAGGACACTTAAAAAATGTACCAGATCTACTAAGGAGACTGCCTACAATACGCTCGTCCGTCCTCTTTCAGAATTCTGCCGCGCGCTGTGGAATCCTTACCAGATGGGATTGATGGAGTACATCGAAAACGTTCGAAGAAGGGGAGCACGCTTTATATTGTCGCGAAATAGGGGAGATTTGGGGCGGGCATCATTAAAACAAAGGCGATTTTCGTTGGGGCAGAATCTTCTCACGAAATTCCAATCACCAACTTTCTCCTCCGAATGCGAAAATACACTCCTGGAAATGGAAAAAAGAACACATTGACACCGGTGTATCAGACCCACCATACTTGCTCCGGACACTGCGAGAGGGCTGTACAAGCAATGATCACACGCACGGCACAGCGAACACACCAGGAACCGCGGTGTTGGCCGTCGAATGGCGCTAGCTGCGCAGCATTTGTGCACCGCCGCCGTCAGTGTCAGCCAGTTTGCCGTGGCATACGGAGCTCCATCGCAGTCTTTAACACTGGTAGCATGCCGCGACAGCTTGGACGTGAACCGTATGTGCAGTTGACGGACTTTGAGCGAGGGCGTATAGTGGGCATGCGGGAGGCCGGGTGGACGTACCGCCGAATTGCTCAACACGTGGGGCGTGAGGTCTCCACAGTACATCGATGTTGCTGCCAGTGGTCGGCGGAAGTTGCACGTGCCCGTCGATCTGGGACCGGACCGCAGCGACGCACGGATGCACGCCAAGACCGTAGGATCCTACGCAGTGCCGTAGGGGACCGCACCGCCACTTCCCAGCAAATTAGGGACACTGTTGCTCCTGGGGTATCGGCGAGGACCATTCGCAACCGTCTCCATGAAGCTGGGCTACGGTCCCGCACACCGTTAGGCCGTCTTCCGCTCACGCCCCAACATCGTGCAGCCCGCCTCCAGTGGTGTCGCGACAGGCGTGACTGGAGGGACGAATGGAGACGTGTCGTCTTCAGCGATGAGAGTCGCTTCTGCCTTGGTGCCAATGATGGTCGTATGCGTGTTTGGCGCCGTGCAGGTGAGCGCCACAATCAGGACTGCATACGACCGAGGCACACAGGGCCAACACCCGGCATCATGGTGTGGGGAGCGACCTCCTACACTGGCCGTACACCTCTGGTGATCGTCGAGGGGACACTGAATAGTGCACGGTACATCCAAACCGTCATCGAACCCATCGTTCTACCATTCCTAGACCGGCAAGGGAACTTGCTGTTCCAACAGGACAATGCACGTCCGCATGTATCCCGTGCCACCCAACGTGCTCTAGAAGGTGTAAGTCAACTACCCTGGCCAGCAAGATCTCCGGATCTGTCCCCCATTGAGCATGTTTGGAACTGGATGAAGCGTCGTCTCACGCGGTCTGCACGTCCAGCACGAACGCTGGTCCAACTGAGGCGCCAGGTGGAAATGGCATGGCAAGCCGTTCCACAGGACTACATCCAGCATCTCTACGATCGTCTCCATGGGAGAATAGCAGCCTGCATTGCTGCGAAAGGTACTGTACACTGTACTAGTGCCGACATTGTGTATGCTCTGTTGCCTGTGTCTATGTGCCTGTGGTTCTGTCAGTGTGATCATGTGATGTACCTGACCCCAGGAATGTGTCAATAAAGTTTCCCCTTCCTGGGACAATGAATTCACGGTGTTCTTATTTCAATTTCCAGGAGTGTATTTTGTTGACGCCAACCTACATAGCGAGAAACGGTGACCATAATAAAATAGGGGAAATCAGAACTCGCACGGATAATACAGATGTTCTGTTTTTCCGCGCGATATAAAAGATTTTAATAATAGAGAATTGTGAAGGTGATTCGATGAACCCTCTGCCAGGCACGTAAATGTGGTTTGCAGAGTATCCATGTAGATTACCTAGATGTCCTGGCCGTTGTCAGTTTCCGTGACCGATGCGGCTACTTCTCAGTTACGTAGCTTCTCAACTGGCCTCACAAGGGCTGAGTGCAACCCGCTTGCCAACAGCACTCGGCCGACCTGGGTGGTGACCCATCCAAGAGGTAGCCAAGCGCGACAGCTCCTAACTTCGGCGAACTGACGGGAACCGGTGTTACCACTGCAGCAAGGCCGTTGGCCAAAGCCATGCACTAACAAGTGCTAAATTGCGGCAATGCCCACACACGTGTGGGTCTGGCAGTGCCGGCCGGTGTGGCCGAGCGGTTCTAGACGTTTCATTTCGAAACCGCGCCACCGCGACGATCGCAGGTTCAAATCCTACCTCGGGCATGGATATATGTGATGTCCTTAGGTTAGATAGGTTTAAGTAGTTCTAAGTTCTAGGAGACTGATGACCTCAGTTGTTATGTCTCATAGTGCTCAGACCCATTTGAACCTTTTTTTTGTCTGGGAGTTACCACTTGTTGAAATGGTCTTACTAGTTAAAATGTGCTTTTTTAGAAAGTCATAAATTTAAGCTAGGTGAGCAAAAGCTACGATTATTCGCTTTAAGGAATCAAGAAGAAGGGCAAGTATGATGACACTGTCTCTGGCAGGCTGCTTGAATTTGCGCGCGCAGCGACCTGATTGGCTAACTTCAAAGCTTATTAAACCGGATACGGTACTACGTATCGATATTTTTCTTACTATTATTTCTCACTGCAGCCTACCGTGCAAACCTTTACAATGTTTTCCGACTGCTTATGACCACCCTCCATACGTAAATGATATGACAGCTGCGATGAGCGGCAATCTGTTTGCTGATGATGTACTATAAGGGAAAATATCGTCGTTGAGAGACTGTAGAAGGACACAGGATCAATGAGACAGGATTCCTATTTGATGTGATGTATGACGGCTTGCTCTAAATGTAGAAAAATGCAAGTTAATGGAGATGAGTAGAAAAAACAATCCTATAGTGCTGAATATCTGAGCATAACGTTGGAAAGCGATGTGAAATGGAACAAGCACGTAAGATTAGTAGTAGAATTTCAGGAAAATGTAGTTCATCAATGAAAAAGACCGCGTATAGAACACTAACGCGACCCATTCTTGAGTAATGCAAGAATGCCAATTTAAAGGAAGATGTCGAAGCAATTCAGACTTGTTTTGCCAGATTTATTACCAGCAGGCTCGAGCAACACGCGAGTGTTTCGGAGATGCTTCATGAGTTAAAACTGACATTTGACATAGAGGAGGAGGGAGGGAGGCTTCGAGTAATTACCCCAGAGGCCGGATGTATCTCTGTCAAAGGGGCCACTTGCTCTCACTCCGTGAGACCTAGAAATAAGACTTTAAACCAGGAACTAGGCGCATAATCCGCTCAGTGACTTCACACTAGGACTTTATTTTCTCTTTTAGAGTCATAAGCCTTTATTTCGCTGCAGATTATTGTGTTGTGTCGACCTCTTCATATCACAGTAGCAGTTACACTCAATTATTTACTGGATGTATTCAAAAATGGTTCAACTGGCTCTGAGCACTATGGGACTTAACATCTGAGGTCATCAGTCCCCTAGAACTTAGAACTACTTAAACCTAACTAACCTAAGGACATCATACACACCCATGCCCGAGGCTGGATTCGAACCTGCAACCGTAGCAGTCTCGCGGTTCCGGACTGAGCGCCTAGAACCGCTAGACCACCGCGGCTGGCGGATGTATTCCAGCCTCTGTCTACCCCTACTGTTTTTATACTTTATTGCTCCTGCAATACTTGAAGTTACTTCCTGACGTTTAACAACTGTCCTACCAACATTCCATAGTCCCAAAAATACCACAAGAATAGAACAGATCGCCTAAGGCTCAAGTACCTACTGAAGCTGCCCAGTGGTTGCGACACTGGAGTCGCATGCGGAGATTCAAATCCGTGTCTGGCTGTTCCGATTTGTGTTTTGCGTGGTTTAGCTACATCGTTTCAGACTAACGCCAGAATGGCTCCTTTGAGAAGAATACACGCGACTTCTTCCTCATCCTGCCTCGATTCACGCTTATGCTCCTTCCTCTTAAGACATCTGCGTCGACGGAACATTTAGATACAGTTTTTCCAGCTACCTTCCTGGCTCAAGAACTATGATACTAGTTTGCGTTAGCGACCTGACTGCGGAGGTGAATCTGTGTTTGTATTCACAACTACCCACAGATATAATCAATTATATTTATGTCGATGCACAAGATACAGACAGGAATCTCCTGATATTTTTTTAGCATCTGTGGAAATACATCTGTAACAGCAGATAGAAATAAGGCGGGGGTGGACAGCAAGTATACTAAAAGAGAAATCACTGGATACCAGGACTTCGCAACGCTTCCGGAGCGATTATCGATCAAAGACACATGTTCGTCAGAGAATAATTTATTTCAGGATGTAAATGGGGCCTTGCTAAGAGTGGGAAGCATGAGGAATGGCGCACGCCCGCTGTAGCTTTCGCCGAGAACCTGTTTCGCAGTTGCCGCTTACTGTCCGTAAACATCGCTTATACGCTAATTAACACTAAGAATAAGAAAAAACAGCTCGCGTTAGAGCGGGGTTGTATACTCTGTTCTTTCTTCTTTTGTAGCCAGTGCTTCGCAGCTAACACGTCAGAGGCCCCGAGTAAACAACATTGGTCGACTGCCCGAAGTCACTAATAGAACGTAAGACTCCACGGTACATACATTACGAGACATTTACACGTTATAGCTACAGGCCGAACTTCGGTCTTAATTATCGTTCCGTATGAGGGCGTAACGTATGCAATATATTGATATTCTTCTCCTATTATATCAAATGGTTCAAATGGCTCTGAGCACTATGGGACTTAACATTTGAGGTCATCAGTCCCCTAGAACTTAGAACTACTTAAACCTAACTAACCTAAGGGCATCACAGACATCCATGCCCGAGGCAGGATTAGAAACTGCGGTCGTAGCGGTCGTGCGATTCCAGACTGAAGCGCCTAGAACCGCTCGGCTACATTGGCCGGCCCCTATTATATCAAATATTTATTAAGTTATTGAGGTATTTCACGGAAGCCTCATACAGCAGCTTCGAGAATTCATATTAACGAAGAGAAAGCCTTTTCATACTACATACACAATTTTTCTGGTAAAACTTTTTAAAAAAAGTTAATCCCTTTATTTTGAATTAGAGTCCTGTACTCATGAAAACTCGATATGTTTTAACTGTGTGCACATAAAAAAGTCTCTAAATGGTAATAGGATCACAATATTTTGCTATTCGAATTAAAAAAGTGTAAGCAACTGACGGTATGATATAAATTTCACGCGGTAGCTGCTGATTAAAACAGATAATTTACGAAGGTAAGCTGGTCATAGTTTTACAACCCATAAAAAACAAACGCTTTTCTCCGCCTGGGTCGTTACTGAGAAAAAGTGAGCTTGGCGATATAGATGGTTGGTTACATGACTTCAGAAATCTTCTTTTCAAGTTGCATAGGCTTGTAGAAACAAACAAGGAAATAACGAAGCTAGTGACTGTTATTAGGGACCCACGCAAAGGTCACGGAAAGATGCACTTCTTTCCTCACACTTTTAATAGATACTCGTTTACTTCCAGAACTAAATTACTATCTGATGTTAAGTCATTTTAGTCGAGTACAGTTCTACGCCCGATAGAAAGATTTGATAGTCATCGATTTCTCAGTTCAACTCGGTTGCAGTTACAATTATTTTCTGCCTGTACTAAGAATAGTGTGAATCTATTTTCTCAAACTAATTTGCATCAACACACAAGTAATTTACTCCGAAAATGCTCTTGAGCACGACCTACACAAATATATAATTTATTCAGTTCAGCGTCATATGATTTCCACGAACGGACGTCTCCAATAGACCTTATAGAAGAATTAACAACTACTGTCATTATACAAATGTGGACTAATTTCTCTACTTACTATAAAAAGTGTCTGGACATGGTGCAGCATAGTGGCGTAAAATAACTGCCACTGAGCAAAACCGACGTTTCGGCATCGGTTACACTCGCCTCCTTTTGGGTCTCACCCAGCCCTCCCCACTTCCTTTCCTACTTTCGCCATTCCCATGAGATTTACCCCACCATCCAGGTCAAAACGTCGGTTTTATCCAGTCATACTCATTTCACAGTGCGGTGCGGCAACATACCCAGAAAACTTTTATTTTCATTAACTTTGTCCGCGGAAGTCGAAGACTTACATTAGGATTTTATGTGTTTCTGACTCTGATGTCAGTAGACGCTATGCACCAATTCAGGCAATTCTGGATGATGGAATCGGTGGCGACAATGTTGGCTTATTCACCGCTTTTATATATGCTTGCAGGTAGGGATAGTCAGCCACCAAATAATTTTGAAAATTTCACCATCATTTATTTTGCACAGTTCGCTACTGTTTTCAGTCAGTGACCATGATCAAGCTTATCTGGCATAAAGGGCAGGAAAGTTATATAATAATTTGAACTTTCCTGCCGTTTATGACATCTAAGCTTGATAATGGTCATTGACCGAAACTAGTAGCGAACTGTGCAAAATAAATGACATATGAAGGTTGTACCATTAACTTTAACAGTTATCCGAAATAATATACGGAAATAATTAAAAACTTAGTTTGGTATTTTTTTTAATTTTTATACCTTTACTGCTATTTCACTCTTTTGTGTATGGATTTACAGTGACTCTCCATTCCGTTTTCGGTCGCGCAATTTTAAAACTGAAAAGCTGATGTAAGTTTTTAAAAATAATGGATACTAACAAGTGTTTAAAAATGATATAAATACATTTATAATGTTAAAACTATGCATGGTGCCATAAATATTCAAAATAATCACTGTATTTCACTTTACAGGAATGACTGGTAACAGAAAAAGAAAAAGTTAAGAAAGCGTAAAATATATTTGTTCTGTGGTCGAATGAGACTGGATCGAAAGGGCTGGGACGTATGAGCTGGTGTCATGAGTTAGGGTTTGTGTTAGGACACAGAAGTTAGAAATTAAAGGGGAGAAAAGTATTATTAGAACACAGTATCCGGGATGTATAGCGTAGAAAAACGTGTTGAGTGTGGACAAGAAGCAAGGGGAACTTCGTGAGCTGGTAAGGGATTCGATAAGAGAATCTGAGCGACACGTGGAGTAAGGTGGAAATGCATGGCACTCGAGGACTTGGAGGAAGTGTTGGACATTGATGGAGATGAAATTCAGCCTATACTGACGTAGGAGGCAGTAAATCACATCACGGGTTTGTAAGTTTAAAGCAAAACCTACGTCTGTTGGTTAGCAGTTGTAGTTTTCGCGGTTGTCTGCCGTTGATCGATTAGTAGGCTGGGTTTCCGAGATAATTTACAAACCGAAGTTACTGCTAAGTATTTAAGTGTGATACTTGGAATTGATGTTCTGAATGATGAGGTAGTGGCCTTGGTACAGAAAGCTGATGGTGGTTATCAAATCATTACCTGAGTATTAGAGAGTTCATCTTGAGTAGACACTGGTATCGGCAGGAGATAATGTGGTGGAGAGATCACTGAGGGTGTACAAAGCATAGTGTGCAAGTAGTAGCATCAGAATTCTGGAGGGGTAGAAAGTAGGAGGTTATTGAGGAATAACAGAAACGTGAATGATACACAGGATTGGAGGAAGGATGGATCTTGTGTCAAGCAGCACATCATCAATACTGCATTCTAACATTACTAGATTGCTTTTACTACTCATCTACATTAATTTACATTTTCCACATTTAGAGCCATACATCAAACCAAGTAGAAATTTTCTATGTCATCCCGTATTGTAGAAAAGCCTCTCAACGACATTTTCCCGCACACTACAGCGCCAACAACAAACATTCGCACATTCCTGCTCTCCCTATCCGTCGGATCGTTTATTTACATAAAGAGGAAGAGCCATCCAACCACACTTCCCTGTAGCATTCCTGACGATACCCTACCGTCTGGTGAACACTCGTCGTCGAGGTCGACGTCTTGGCTTCTATTACTTAAGAATGTGGTCCGCTCTTTGTCTAATGTGATATGTCCTTGAATCTAGCGACTTATTCCACCATATCCCTTGCACACATTCTAGGATCTTCTTTAACAGTCTGCAGGGGGCCGCTGTGTCAAACGCTTTCAGGGAATCTACGAGGGCGCGTTGAAAAATAATACCTCCGAATTTTTTATCCCATTCTTAATATTGCTTGAGGTATTATACACTGAAGTGGCAAAGAAACTGGTACACCTGCCTAACATCGTACTGAGCCTTCGCTAGCACGCAGAAGTGCCTCAACACGACATGGCATGGACTCGACTAATGTCTGAAGTAGTGCTGGAGGAATTAACGCCATGAATTCCGCGAGGCTGTCCATAAATCCGTAAGAGTACGAGGGTGTGGAGATGTCTTCTGAAGAGCATGTAGCAAGGAATCCCAGATATGCTCAATAATGTTCATGTCTCGGGAGTTTGGTGGCCAGCGGAAGTGTTTGAACTCAGAAGAGTGTTCCTGGAGCCACTCCGTAGCAATTCCAGACGTACGGGGCGTCGCCTTGTCCTGCTGGAATTGCCCAAGTCCGTCGGAAATGCACAATGGACGTGAATGGATGCAGGTGATTAGACAGGACGTTTACGAACGTGTCACCTGTTAGTCGTGTCTGGGATCCCATGTCACTTCAACTGCACACCCCCACACGCTTACAAGGCCTCCAGCAGCTTGAACAGTCCTCTACTGACATGCAGCGTCCATAGATTCATGAGGTTGCCTCTATACCCACACAGGTCCACCCGCTCGTTACAATTTGAAACGAGACTCGTCCGACCAGGTAACATGTTTCCAGTCATCAACAGCCTAATGTCGGTGTTGACGGGCCTAGGCGAGTCGTGAAGCTTTGTGTCGTACAGTCATGGAGTATACCTGAATGGGCCTCGACTCCGAGAGCCATGTCAATAATGTTTCGTTGAATGGTTCGCAAGCTAACCCTTGTTGATGGGCCAGCATTGAAATCAGCGCAATGTGCGTAAGAGTTGCACTTTTGTCCGTTGACCATCATCTCCAGTCGTCGTTGGTCCCTTTTTTGCAGGAACTTTTTCCAGCCGCAACGATGTCGGACATTTGATATTTTACCGGTTTCCTGATATTCACCATACACTCGTGAAATGGTCGTACGGGAAAATCCCCACCTCATCGCTACCTCGGAGATGCTGCGTCCCATCGCTCGCGTGCCGATTATAACACCAGGTTCAAACTCAATAAAATCTTGAAAACATGCCATTGTAGCAGCAGTAACCGACCTAACAATTGCGTCAGACGACACTTGTCGTATATAGGCGTTGCCGACCGCAGCGCCGTATTCGGCCTGTTTACATATCTCTGTACTTGAATACGCATACCTATCCCAGTTTCTTTGGCGCTTCAGTGTGTGCCATGCGTGTTACTCGCTCCACTTCCCCGCTTATCTGTCCAAGCTGCAACCCTCTGCCGCCAGAGGGCTCGGAATTTCGGCGTGTAACATGGCGGTGTGTGACGTAGCTAAGTCGGCGAGTGAGAAACCCTCAGAAAACTGAGAGCACGAATTCAAAGAGTTCTTCCACACGTGGATCACCTTCTCCTTGAGCATGACGATGCCAAACCCACACATGAGAGCTGCGATATCTGCAGCAATCCGACATCTTGTGTTCACGGGAATCGATCAACCTACGTACATTCCCGACTTGGCACCATCCGATTTTCATCTGTTTCCAAAAAATAAAGAATTCCATTTTGATAGTGATAAAGCGGTACAAGCAGAAGTGAGGTTGTGGCTCCGCCAACAAAGTCAAACATTCTTCAGTGACGGTATCAACAAATTTGTCTCTCAGTGGAAGAACTGTGTTCATCTCCTGGACGACTATGTTGCGAAATATACATGTAAACATGAAAAATAAAGATGTAGAATGTTAGTAAGGTGTGCTTTGTTTAAAAAGCTTAAAGATTTTTCATATGATTCGAGGTATTACTTTTCAGCACGGGTTCCTAGGAATATAGAACTGCCTTCTGCCCTTCGTCCATGGTTCGTTGCATATAGTCGACAAAAGGACAAGCTGAGTTTCATACGAGTGATGCTTTCTAAATCCGTGCTGATTTGTGGACAAAAGCCTCTGTGCATCAACGAAATTTATTATGTTCGAACTCAGAACATTTCAAGAATTCTGCAGTAAACCGATGTTAACAATGGTTTGTAATTTTGTGAATCCGTTCTTTAACCCTCCAGGTATAGGAGTCGCCTGCCCTTTTTCCAGTCATTTGAGGCTTTGAATTGGGCGAAAAATTCGCGATCAATGCAAACTAAGTAAGGGGCCAATGTCCCATTGTACTCTCTGTGAAACTGAATTGGTATCCCATTCGGACATAGCGACTTATTTGTTTAAACTATTTCAGTTGCTTCTCAACGCTACACATACCAATTTCATGTCCAGGTTAGCGGTTTCTGTGTGACCGTGAAACGACGGTTCAAATGGCTCTGAGCACTATGGGACTTAACATCTGAGGTCATCAGTCCTCTAGAACTTAGAACTACTTAAACCTATCTAACCTCAGTATATCACACACATCCATGCCCGAGGATTCGAACCTGCGACCGTAGCAGTCGCGTGGTTTCGGACTGAAGCACCTAGAACCGCTAGGCCACCTCGGCCGGCTGGAACGACGGTATGTTCGTACGATCCTAATGCGTGAATTATTTTTAAAACACGAAATTTAAAACTTCAGCTTTCCTTTTGCTGTCTTCTGTACCACACCTGATTTGTCGACGAATGACCGAATAGAAGCCTGCGATCGGCTTCGTAATTTTTACCTAGAACCAGAATTTACTCTGGTTTTCGGTAATAAATTTCGGTAACGTATGAAGGTGGAAGTTACATGCTTCACGCGTAGATCTATTTCCAGACGCACTCGTTTCTACGAGCTTTTGCCTGTCAGCATTTCCGTATTGTTCCTTGAACCCGTGCCGTATGTAGCAATACATCAATTAGACCTTCCGTGTTGCCACCATTGCTTGTAGCTTACCGCTGGCGAGAGTTGTTTCTCTCCTTGGACGGACAGTGTTTATCAGCGTGAGCTCGGTGTTCTTAGGGGACAATGGTGACCAGCGTAGCCACGAAGAAGCTTTGCTCGGCAGCCTGTCGGTTGGCTGGGAAGCGGGTTTGTTGTTGTACTTGCACGTCACGGAGATATTATGGACCCGTCAGACATTGATTGGAGCCTCAAGGAAGGTGGTTCTGCTCGGCGGCTGGCTCGCAAAATGACAGCGCATTATTTACGGGGCAGCTGGCATCCACGGATTTATTGTGAATCAGCCGAGGTGAGTCGTTTGGATGTACGGTAACCTAAGGCTGATGAGTGAGCTGACGGCTTGGCTATTTTCTGCTCACGTCCTATACACAGAATTGTACTGTCGATGAACAGATAATCTCTTAAATACGGTACCCCAAGTAGTTAAGAACTATCCATTGCGCCGATTTAGTGATTAATAGTTAATGGATTCACTGCCCCCAAACTTCTGTGTATCATATAATCTTATGCACCTTGTGCGAATGTATTTTTTAAGCGGACAGCTGTCTTGTTACATACTGTATCTCACAACTATGACGATAAATGATGTGTTAGTCTTCGGTTATGTTCACGGAGATCCACAGTATATTATGTTTATTCTGTGACCTTACGGAGCTTGTATGGGGTAATACGTTCAGTGAAAGTCGGACCATTAGATTTTCTATATTATGAGTAATCCGTACGTCTGCAGGGTGGCTGCTCCAGCGGTAAATGGTTGCTTATATACTGAAGAGCCAAAGGAAATGGTACACCTGCCTACCCGCCTAATGTCGCGCAGAGCCCCTGCGAACAAGCAAGAGCGCCGCAGCATACGACGTAGCATGGACTCGACTCATGTCTGAAGTGAACTGACACCATGAATCTTCTAGGGCTGTTCATAAATCCGTAAGACAACTAAGGGTGGAGATCTCTTCTGAACAGCACGTTGCAAGGCATTCCAGATATGCTCAATAATATTCATGTCTGAGGAGTTTGGTGGCCAGCGGAAGTCTCCTGTTGACATGCAAGCTCCATGGATTCGTGAGGTTGTCTCCATACCCGTACACGTCCATCCGCTAAATAAAATTTGAAACGAGACTCGTTTCAAACACCATGTTTCCAGGCAACGTGTTTCCAGTCATCAACAGTCCAACGTCTGTGTTGACAGGCCCAGGCGAGAATTAAAGCTTTGTGCCGTGCAGTCATCAAGGGTACACAAGTGGGCCTTCGACTAAGAAAACCCATATCGATGATGTTTCGTTGAATTGTTCGCACGCTAACACTTGTTAATGGCCCAGCATTGAGATCTGCAACAATTTGCGGAAGGGTTGCACTTCTGTCACGTTGAACGATTTTCTTCAGTCTTCGTTGGTCCCGTTCTTGTACGACCTTTTTTCGGTCGCAGCGGATTCGAATATTTGGTGTTTTGCTTGGTTCCTGATATTCATGGTACACTTATGAAATGGTCGTACGAGAAAATCCCCTCTTCATCGCCATCTCGGAGATGCTGTGTCCCATCGGTCGTGCGCCGACTATAGCACAACGTTCAAACTCACTTAAATCTTAATAACCTACCACGGCAGCTGCAGTAACCGATCTAACAACTGCGCCAGACACTTGTTGTCTTATATAGCTGTTGCCGATAGCAGCGCCGTATTCTGCCTGCTTACATATATCTGTATTAGAACACGCATGCGTATACCAGTTTCTTTGGCGCTTCAGTGTAGAAGGTACGGTTGTTTCCATTGCTAACACGAATCTGTTTCATGTTCGCTATTGTGGAATTTCCTGTATGTGCTGGTGGACTGACGCTCCAGCTCCTCCGGTCTATGTGACGGCGCCATCCTCATTGTAAACTCGCGCTGGTGCCAAGGGAAGCCTCGTTCCTAATAATTGTCTTCACGGTAATTACTCGTATTATCTTGTCGTCCTTAACTGATCGAACGTACACAAAGCGAATATTTATGCTTTTTGTCTTAGTGTTGTTCCCAGTTTGTCGTAAAATTTACACAGTGCTAAAGTTTAATTAAACATTTTCTTGAGTCTCTTGTTATCTTTTGATCTCGGTGTAATGCCACTCATGAATTTAATTGCTCGGTGCAATGACCTGTTGTTTTATGCTATGATACTGGAAACGGTACTAAATTTTAAACGAAATATTCTCCTTCTGTTGCCGTTAAAGATTTTGTAACTATTGTATTTATGAAGTTAACCAGTGTAACTTATCGTTCAATCAAATTAAAATTGTATTCTTATCAGTGAACGAGTAATTATTGGGCAGTCATTTCAATCGACCGTTTCCATCCTTTTATTTATCCTGCTGGGCCAACCGGCATGCCACAAAACCGTGAGTGCTACAGTCTCTGTTTCCTCGGCGTTTTCCAAATTTTGCTACCACAGTGGGCATTTCCTGTCCTTAACTCCCTTACTCGGCACATACTTTTCCAGAGCGCGATCCGTTTAATATTTGCCTTTAATCATCTACAGTCATTATTGGGAAACTGAATGATGTCCATCTTTAACAACTGCTTATCTGTTCTTTACAGACGAATGGAAAAACTAGTAGCAGCCCACCTCTGGGAAGATCACTTTGGATTCCATAGAAATATTGAAACACGTGAGGCAATACTGACCCTACGACTTATCTTAGAAGCTAGCTTAACGAAAGGCAAACCTACGTTTCTAGCATTTGCAGACTTAGAGAAAGCTTTTGACAATGTTGATTAGAATACTCTGTTTCAAATTCTGAAGGTGGCAGGGGTAAAATACAGGAAGCGAAAGGCTATTTACAATTTGTACAGAAACCAGATGGCAGTTATAAGAGTCGAGGGACATGAAAGGGAAACAGTGGTTGGGAAGGGAGTGAGACAGGGTTGTAGCCTCTCTCCGATGTTGTTCAATCTGTATATTCAGCAAGCAGTAAAGGAAACAAAAGAAAAATTCGGACTAGGTATTAAAATCCATGGAGAAGAAATGAAAACTTTGAGGTTTGCCGATGACATTTTAATTCTGTCAGAGACAGCAAAGGACTTGGAAGAGCAGTTGAACGGAATGGACAGTCTCTTGAAAGGAGGATATAAGGAGAATATCAACAAAAGCAAAACGAGCATAATGGAATGTGGTCGAATTAACTCGGGTGTTGCTGGGGGATTTAGATTAGGAAATGAAACACTTGAAGTAGTAAAGGAGTTTTGCTATTTTGGGAGCAAAATAACTGATGATGATCGAAGTAGAGAGGATATAAAATGTAGACTGGCAATGGCAAGGAAAGCGTTTCTGAAGAAGAGAAATTTGTTAACATCGAGTATAGATTTAAGTGTCAGGAAGTCGTTTCTGAAAGTATTTGTATGGAGTGTAGCCATGAATGGAAGTGAACGTGGACGATAAATAGTTTAGACAAAAAAGAATAGAAGCTTTCGAAATGTGGTGCTACAGAAGAATGCTAAAGATTAGATGAGTAGATCACATAACTAACGAGGAGGTATTGAACAGAATTCGGGAGAAGAGAAATTTGTGGCACAACGTGACTAAAAGAAGGGATCGGTTGGTAAGACACGTTCTGAGGCATCAAGGGATCACCAATTTAGTATTCGAGGGCAGCGTGGAGGGTAAAAATCGTAGAGGGAAACCAAGAGATGAATACACTAAACAGATCCAGAAGGATGTAGGTTGCAGTAGGTACTGGGAGATGAAGAAGCTTGCACTGGATAGAGTAGCACGGAGAGCTGCATCAAACCAGTCTCAGGACTAAAGACCACAACAACATCTGTTCTTTCTAGCACAATAACAACCTAGCTTTCTTAATGGACTTATTAACTGCTGTAAACATCGACTTCACAGCGGACGTTTTATGAAACGTAGTTGAGGGCCCATTACAGACACATACAGCAGCGGCAGCGGCGCTCTGCGTGCTGAACAGCGAGCCTGCCTGCCCTCGTTCGACTCCCCCTGCGCGCGCGGAGACCCCAGCTTCCCCGTCACGTCAAACCAGACCCTCCTCACAGCTCTGGTAATGCGCTCCCCTCCTGGTCCACTCTTTGTCTAATGCGTGCTGTCCGCAAACCCAGCGACTTCTTCCTCTGTATCGCGTGTGAAACTGGTGTGTGAAACTAAGCCATACGTTTGCTTACGCCTCGTGGAATTTATCTTGACTGCCATTTCCTTATACTGCAGCACATCGGTTTGCTGCAGCTTCGTTCTATTTCCTCGTGCCAATCAAATTTATCTGCGACAACTTGTGCAATGTAACTGCGAAGCGTCATATTTACTGTTGTCCATAAAACACGAAAAAGCATAAAAACAGCAACTCAGAAAATTGTGTCTAATGCGGAATAAACATAGTCATCCTGTACAAAGTGTGACGGGGCGAAAGTAAAATGTGAAATATGATTCCAGACAAAGAAATAAATTTTCGAATAAAAAAACTCTGATGTGAAATGGACGTGCCAGTTTTGAGTCGCCAGTCTTTCCTCAGTTACCAACGTCCTCTACCTTCCCCTGCAGTTTTTACTCACTACAGCTCCCTTTAGTACCATGAAAGTTAATCCTTGACGTATTAAGTGAAATTCCCTAACGTACCTCAGTATTCTTACTGCGGAAAGGGAAAGTACTGTTTAATGTCTAATCCGAATCACGTGTCGTTCTTGGTGTATCACATCGCTTAGAGGTAGTGGCTTGGTTAAAGGCACACTGGAAATTCTCTGATCCGACCAGGATTAGATACAGCGACATTTCGGTTTCGCTACAGTCTACAACCGCGCCACCGCTACTGTAGCAGGTTCGAATCCTGCTTCGGGCATGGATGTGTGTGATGTCCTTAGGTTAGTTAGGTTTAAGTAGTTCTAAGTTCTAGGGATGACCTCAGAAGTTAAGTCCCATAGTGCTCAGAGCCATTTCGGTTTCGAGGTACGCGCTCTCCCACTATACCACCAGGCCCGATCACACAATGTTCGTCGAAAACCTGCTTTCGGTGACGTCCTACAATCCTGCTTCACTTCTGGACGTCGCCGTTGCTCACACCTAAACATTTTACCTACCGTGCACCAGCTTCTCCACCCACTCTGAACAGAAGTTATCCACTTGGGAATTGAACTTGTGGACGAAAGGAACCTGGTTTTTAGCCCGCCATCTTCAAACCATTAACCACCAAGTCATTGTTTCAAGCACAAGAAGAGGTAACGGTCGCTGGGTATGAGACAAGATTGAATGGTGGGTGGTCTAAAAGAACCCAATGAAGATACTAGATCTTACCCTTGAAACGAGCTTTGGTGTGTGGATGTGCATCTTGCACGCACTTTGCGGTACCCGAACTTCTCCGAAACAGTCGCGTAAATAGTGATGCGTTGAACGTAAGGAAATTCATCAGCTAGGGCACCAGTCGATCAAATCACAGGTATCGGTCCATTGGTTAGTATTTTGTACAGTTTCTTCGGTTTGAATACTGAGCCTTTCCACTCTACCTTTCATAATGCAGATGCGCAAGACTAGTTCTCAAGTCTTGACACCATTATCTAACGTCTCGTTTACTTATTACGTACTCCATTACTGCGCTAGCCACAACTCCTGATAAATTTGAGCCGCTTTAGATCCTTTTGCCCACAAAAATCGAGTTGCAGCCCACACTTCGCTGCAGGCGGGAGCAATGACTTTGGAAGGCACTGGTTTTCGCTTCCACCACCAGTAAAATATCTGCTGAATCAGTTAGACAACAAACTCTAGAAGCATAAAGGCTGAGAATTCAAAGGATTACTTAGGGATTACAATTACGAATAACTTCAGTTGGAACGATCACATAGGTAGTTTTGTGAGGAAAGCGAACCAAAGACTGCATTTGAAGATGAACAAATCACTAAAGAGACGGACAACACTACGCTTCTCTGTCTTCTTCTCGATCCGTCGTCTTCGGGAGTAGCGCTACGTGATGTGGACTCCACATCAGATAGGATTGAGGAAGGACGATGAAAAAGTTCAAAGAAGCGAGAGAGAATGCCACGGACATGATACGTTAATTGGGGGTAACAATCAAAATAAAGGTGTTTTTCGCTGGGTCAGGAACTTCTGATGGAATTTCAATCGCCAAGTTTCTCCTCCGAATGAGAAAATAATTTGTTGACGCCCACCTACGTAGGGTGAAATGACCATTGTATTAAAATAAGGAACATCAGAGATCGCTCGGAAAGGTTTTTGTTAATTCGTTTTTTCCCGCGCGCCATTTTAGAGCGGAACAGCAGAAAAGTATTATTGAACTTACGCTACTTGAAAGGGCATCAATGGAAAACGAGTATCGTAGGATAATAAAACTTCGTGGACACATTTCTAGGGACACTTGGAAGAGAAATAATGAATAAACAATTGAAAGGAACACATTTCAATTTCCGCATGAGATTGTAACGTTTGTTAATTGCGTACCATGCTTACGCTCCGGGATATAAACGTCGTTCAATCTGACGAACATCTGCATCTATGACAAACTGGAACAGCACTGCAAATTCCGAGAACTTTCTGAGCAATTGACCATGAAATGTTCAGCTGTCGCGACGTTCACACATTGCGTTCAGCACTCTCAGTCATGGTGCTATTTGCCATCGGCCTCTCCCAGGATCAATTCCCAAGTAGTCAGTTAATACGAACTTCCGAATCACGTTCTTCAGCCCCGGTGTGGAAAGAGGACCTCGCCTTACTCTTTTACTACGTCGATACTCACGAATAGCGGCAGCACTATTGCTGGTGTTTTGACAAAACAGCTTTACCACTAAAGCCCCGCGTTGACTGTCTGCAGCTGCAATGAGCACTGAAGCTGGTGTTTCAATCCCAAGTCCCCGTACCAGTACGGACACGTAACGGTAAGTCGTTACATTAACGCTACCAACAACGCAGTTCTTGCAGCGTAGAGTCTGAAATTCCTACAAAGTTTGGTACGCATACGGTAAATAGTTTTCGATCTACATTGGCTCAAGTAGCGTAAGTTTAATTATAGCCAAACTGAGCTTGAACGTGGTTCGATGAACCCCTTGCCAGGAAATTGCAGTCAGATGCAGATAAAGATGAATCAAAACCAGGACTCGTGTTGTCTTGTAACAGATGGCGATTCAATAGTGACCTTTGTTCCAAGCTGGCAATATTTAAATTTGGCAAACTTACTATCCGAATATGCCTTACAAAAATGCACCTAAAAGCGTGAAATGTGGTGGTGCTGCTAATGATGATGATTACGGCAACTGTCGGAACTAGAAGTCATCGTTTACGCAGAACTGCTTTCAGTGGGACAACGGTGCGGAGAAGATGGCTGCGACCAGCGACGTGCCTACCGAGAACATCTCATACTTGCCCTGTTAAACTCTTGTTAAGAGATCCAACTGGTCACTCCATGTCCTGAGTTATTTGGGCTAGGATATTCGTTCAGGGGACACTTTCTGTTTGATCAAGCCTTATTGTCTTGTATTAAGAAACTACCGTCTATTCCAGCTGAACAAGAACGTAACAAAGCAAGAAGAACGTCATGGCAGCCACAGTTCCACTGTATACGTGATGCGTCAGTTTTTCTAGACACAAGACTTCCCACACAAACTACGGAATCTCTTTCGCTGGTGCCTTCCCGGTCATACCTGGGTTCTGACAGCTCACTGCATCAAAACACACCAGCGTCACTTCGCTACATAACGTTGAACTCAGTAAAATTATTGGTTCCTCATTGATCTGCAATCTGGTGGCCAGATCGGCCAAACCCTCCTTCTTGCTGCTTTTAAATGTTCAGATTTTCTCGAACTGATACTGAGCTGCTACGTCTGTCCGCCTGGAGCTGCAGGAGACAAGCTCGATTTGCGGGTGTGACAGCAGTTATTTTTTCCTACAAAGTTTGATTCGATAAAGACCTCACAGGTACGTTATTTCGCGCTATGCAATTTTGTGCGGGGAGGACTCTTAGCTATTGACATGAGTTATGAACATTTATTCCTTGTCAGAGTGCTGTACGTTTAGCTGGTTGAGTCCGATACCTAAATTTGTTATAGTCTAGATGTACTGCAAGCCAGTTAATCTCCAGTTTTCCTAATACCTATTGCTTCGCTCAAAATTATAACAGTGGAGTGAAAAGGGGTCAATTAAGGCGAGCACGTAATGTTTCACCATTAGGTTGACTTTTAAAAATGTGTTCGTTGCATCGCGGAATCACCTTATGTTAGACACGCCACTCCCGCTATCCGAAGCCCTTTGCCAAATCTGGGATCAACATCCCATCATACCTCCTTGAGAGAACGTGGCAAGAATGGGACTACGTTGACATCTATCATTTTACATATGAGGTTAGTATCAAGTCCCCCAATGTCGATAAAGAATTTCAAAATTCACCATTACATAATTAGTGAAACTGTGATATCATTCAATAATATACAGTGTGGTCCATTGATCGTGACCGGGCCAAATATCTCAGGAAATAAGCGTCAAACGAAAAAACTACATACAACGAAACTTGTCTAGCTTGAAGGAGGGAAAACCAGATGGCACTATGGTTGGCCCGCTAGATGGCGCTACCATAGGTCAAATGGATATCAACTGCATTTTGTAAAATAAGAATCCCAAATTTATTACATATTCGTGTAGTACGTAAAGAAATATGAATGTTTTAGTTTGACCACTTTCTTCGCTTTGTGATAGATGACGCTATCACAGTCACAAACATATGGCTCACAATTTTAGACGAACAGTTGGTAACAGGTGGGTTTTTCAAATCAAAATACAGAACGCAGCTAAGTTTGAACATTTTATTTCGGTTGTTCCGACGTGATACATGTACCTTTATGAACTTATCATTTGTCAGAACGCATGCTATTAGAGTGTGATTGAATGTAAATACCACATTAATGCAAAAAATGCTCAAAATGATGGCACTACATGTAACGACATTCCTCTCAACAGCGAGTAGGTCGCCTTCCGTAATGTTCGCACATGCATTGACAAAGCACTGACGCATGTTGTCAGGCGTTGTCGGTGGATCACGATAGCAAATATCCTTCAACTTCAAACTTCGTGGCAGATTAAAACTGTGTGCCCGACCGAGACTCGAACTCGGTCGGGCACACAGTTTTAATCTGCCAGGAAGTTTCATATCAGCGCACACTCCGCTGCAGAGTGAAAATCTCATTCTGGAAACATCCTTCAACTTTCCCCACAGAAAGAAATCCGGGGACGTCAGATACGGTGAACGTGCGGGCATTGGTATGTTGCTTCGACGACCAATCCACCTATACTATTCAATGCCGCTTCAACCGCACGCGAGCTACGTGCCGGACATCTATCATGTTCGAAGTACATCGCCATTCTGTCATGCAGTGAAACATCTTGTAGTAACATCGGTAGAACATTACGTAGGAAATCAGCACACATTGTACCATTGAGATAGCCACCGATAAAATGGGAGCCAATTACCTTCCTCCGATAATGCCACACCACACATTAACCCACCAAGGCCGCTGATGTTCCACTTGTCGCAGCCATCGTGGACTTTCCGTTGCCCAGTAGTGCATATTATGTCGGTTTACGTTACCGCTGTTGGTGTGACGCTTCGTCGCTAAATAGAACGCGTGCAAAAAATCTGTCATCGTCCCGTATTTTCTATTGTGCCCAGTGGCAGAATTGTACACGACGTTTAAAGCCTTCGCCATGCAATTCCTGGTGCATAAAAATATGGTACTGGTGTAATCGACGTTTTTTAGATTCCCGATTCTCGCGCAGTTTCTCTGCTACTGATGTGCGGATTATCCGCGACGGCAGCTAAAACACCTACTTGGGCATCATCATTTGTTGCATATCGTGGTTGACGTTTCATATGTTGCTGAACACTTTCTGTTTCCTTAAATAACGTAACTATCCGGCGAACAGTCCGTACACTTGGATGATGTGGTCCAGGATACCGAGCAGCATACATAGCACACGCCCGTTTGGCATTTTGATCGGAATAGCCATACATCAGCACGATATCGACCTTTCCCGCAATTGGTAAACGCTCCATTTTAACACGGGTAATGTATCATGAAGCAAAGACCGTCGGCAATGGCAGAACGTTACGTGATACCATGTACTTATACGTCTGTAACTATTACAGCGCCCTCTATCACAAAGCGAAAAAAGTGGTCCACCGAAAATATTCATATTTCTTTACGTACTACACGAATATGTAATACATTATGGGGGTTCCTATTTTAAAAAAATGCTGTTGATATCCGTTTGACCTATTTCAGCGCCATCTAGCGGGCCAACCATATCACCATCTGGTTTCCCCCTTCAAGCTAGAAGAGTTTTGTTCTTTGCAGTTTTTTCGTTTGATGCCTATTTCGTGAGATATTTGGCCCGGCCACTATCTGTGGACCACCCTGTATAACAATTCTATACACACAGTGAAACAAAGATAATCCCCAGCAGGCAGAGGACAACACCTGTAGCCAATTATTCTTATTGATTAAATTGCAAAGGCTGAAAGACGTGATGATGAATATCATGCAGTTCGCTTGCACTAAATGGACTATGAGAGGCAAGAGAAGAATTTGAAACGAAAAATAAAATCTTCAGTACTATGCCACTGCCCTCGAAGAACGTTTGACAAACGAAAAAATGATGGGTTTGAGGCGTGATTTGTAGGAACAACTTCACTATTTACATATGGCACTCACTATCTTTAAAACCAAATCGATATACATTTTGCAACTACAGTACTTTTTGAGTCAACTGAAAGGCTGCATTTTACCGACCTCCAAAATCACGCATGATGACGCTTCATCAGAAAATTCCTAAGGTGATCTGTGGAAACAGGTTGTGGAACTTTGTGCGCAATAAATTGCAACGTTATCGGCGTTTATCTTTAGGTAACTGCGAGTTCGTATTATTCAACTTTATTGTCACACCAATCACATAACGAAGTGCCGGTCAGCGTAGTAATACAGTATGGCTCGGTAAGACACAGTCGTTGTCATAAGACTATGTCTTCTACATCTACGAATATAATTGGCGTGAATCTTTCATAAAATGTTTTAAGCTAAAAGTTTAACGACGGTTCCAGGTGCAAGTTGTCGATTCATATGCCTGCCGGTAGGGGTCTCCGTGCTGTAGCAAGCTCGCTCGCTCTTCAGTGCCCAGCCTGCGTCGAGACAACATGAAAAGGCGTTGTTTTACTTCTCCCGATTCGACAGATGCAATTACTACTGCGCAGCGTGACTCTTGACAAGAATGCGGCACTTCATTTAGCACAAACCATTCGACGGTGGTTACAACAATTCAAAGAAACTTTTTTTTTTTCCTACGGCGCCCTCCTGTTCCATGAAAATTATTACCTGATGTTTTATGTTCTGTCATCCTATCCCTTTTTGTGTCAGTGATTTCCATATGTTCCTTTCTTCACAGGTTCTGCGGAGATCCACCTCATTCCTTACCTTAGCAGCGCACCTAATTTTCAACATTTCTATATAGCAGCACACTTCAAATGTTTCGAGTCTCAACTCTTCCGGTTTTGCATGTGTTCATGGTTCACTAACTTACAATGCTGTGCTCCAAATGTCCACTGTCAGAAAATTTCTTCTCCAAATTCAAATCTATTTTTTATGATAATAGATTTTTGGCCAGAAATGTCCTCTTTGCCTGCGCTAGTATGCCTTTTATGTCCTTCTGGACATGTCTGTCATGGGCTATTATTCGGCCTAGGTAGCAGAATTCCATTTTCGATGTTAATTTACACGATGTTCTCATTTCTGCTATTTCTCGTTAGTTTCGTCTGTATTCAGTTTACTCTCAATCCATATCCTGAACTCATTAGACCGAGCGAGATGGCGCAGTGATTAGCACACTGGACTCGTTTTCGGGAGGTAGACGGTTCAAATCCGCGTCCGGCCATCCTGATTTAGGATTGCCGTGATGTCCCTAAATCGATCCTGGCAAATACCGGAATGGTTTCTCTGAAAGGGCACCGGGCCGATTTCCTACCCCATCCTTGACACAGTCCGAGCTTGTGCTCCGTCTCTAATGACTTCGATGTCGGCGCGATGTTAAACCCAGTCTTCCTTCCTTTAGTACTCACAGTGTTCATTACATTCAACAGACCTTGTAATACTTCTTCACATTCACTGGGGATACCAATGTCAACACCAAATCTTATCATTGATATCCTTTCACCCTGAATTTCATCCCATTCTTGAACTTTTCTTTTATTTCCGCCATTGCATCTTCGAAGTACAGATTGAAAAGAAGAGGCGAAAGACTGAATCACTGTCTAACACTCATTTTAATAGTAGAACTTCGATCTTGGTCTTCCAGTCTTACTGTTCCCATCTACTCTATTTAGATCGCCTCCGAGTGATCGTTCAAGGCGCAGAAAGCATTCAGCAGGGCTTTTCACTTATTCCACGTAAGTCTGCTCATCGTGCCAGTCTGCTCATGTCTCTGTCTCTTATATTTCACAGGGACGTTTTATTTCAAACCACACTCGATATAGTAGTACAATATCTTCATAAAGAGATACACAACATGAGTGGAGTTTTGGGAATTTAACCTGAGAGCAGAGATGGAGGATAACAATTCCTTTCACGTTTAGAGTTCTATGATGAGGCTACGTCCCAAACCACAACATAAGAATATGGAGAACACAGCAAACACATACCATAATCGAGCACGAGAGAGACTCTTCAAACAGCCATATTTTTTGCATCAATCCTTGAGGAAAGATTTACGGCCCATCATATTGCGGAAAATGTTATAAGAGGGCGTGCTGAAAAGTAACGCCTCCAAATTCTTCATTCCGTTCTCAATCTCGGTTGAAGTGGTATATGTCATGCACATTACTCTGTCATCTATCCCGCTTCGCTACCGCTAAAAGGCTCCGAATTGTAGTGTGGAATATGGCGGTGTGTAACGGAGCCATGAGGAACAGCGTGATGTAATCGAGTTTCTAACCACGTGCCTCCTACTGTATTCCACAGAAGAAAGAGAGCTCCGGGTGGTGATGATTGTATTGATGTAAGTAATGTGCAAAAATGCGTTGTTCGTGCTCATAATGAGTGAAATGATGGTCATAACCTCAACATGTGTGACAGAGCTAGGAGCATATACAAAACTTCCAGGAGTTTAATTTGAGAGCGATGAAGCGGTGCAAGCAGAGGTAAGGTAGTGGCTCTGTCAAGAAGGTGAAACATTCCACAGTGACGGTATCAGCAAACTGGTCTCTTGTTTGAAGAAATGTGTTCGTTGTCAGGGTGACTATACTGAGACATAGCTACGTAGACATGAAGAATAAAAATGTAGAGTATGTATGTTTTATTTATAAGGCTTTAAGATTTTTCACATAAAAAATTCGGAGACATTAATTTTCAGCTCGCCGTCGTAGGTTACTTGGATATGTTGGAGATCTGGCTTTTACCACTGTTACCATAAAAGGCCGAAAATTTCATTTTTCAACACGGCGGTACACCACTACAATGACTCCAGCATGTAAGAGAATTTCTTAACAACGAGCTGCCTCAGCGAGGCCGAGCGATTTCAGTGCGGAACGGCGCGACTGCTACGGTCGTAGGTTCGAATCCTGTCTCGGGCATGGATGTGTGTAATGTCCTTAGGTTAGTTAGGTTTAAGTAGTTCTAAGTTCTAGGGGACTGATGACCTGAGATGTTAAGTCCCATAGTGCTCAGAGTCATTTTTTTGCCTCAGCGATTGATCGGCCATAGAGGATCTCGCGTTGCACCACTGGCCTCCAAGGTGGCGTAATCACCCGATACGTGATTTTCTTGTCGGGATTTGTGAAAGACTCCGCCTACGCGCCTCCTCTTCCAAAAAGTGGCGGTGATATTCGGCGGCGCATTGCAACAAGCAGTGAACGCGGGAACTCCAGATATGCTCCCAGAAGAATGCGACGGGTTTACTATCATCTTGTACTGCGGTGTTTATCGTGCGTCCGGAGGAGGGCACACTGAACTTCTATGAAAAGTAAGTGAGAATTTTGTTCTTAAATGTAATCGTAAAAAGTATTTCAAATTGTATGTGCATGCATGAAAAAGGTATAACCTTGCAATATCAGATTGTTCTTTTGAAAATAAAATGTTTATTGCCCTCTGTGTAAGTTAAAATATACCCAAAGTTTCTGTTCATTTAGAAGACACAGTATTGTGAAATCGGATGAAACGTTTTGAGGCGCCCTGTATTATAACAACGAATACTAATGTGCAACGGAAGAATAATTCGCCAGCACCCTGCAATATTCCATGGTAGTTTAGACAAGCCACCTGTAAACGGTCGGCCTTTAGAGGCCTGCACATTTCCAAGGAAGGAAGATTGTGTTTAAAGTCCCGCCAACATCGAGGTCAGTAGAGACGGAGTACAAGTTCGGATTATGTCAAGCATGGGGAAACGTGCCATTACAGAGAAAGTATCTCAGCATTTGCCTAGAGCGATTTTGAGAAATCACGCCAAACCTAAATCAGTATGGCCGGACGTGGGTTTGAACCGAATGCAAGTCCAGTGTGCTAACCAATGCGCCACCTCACTCGGTGCAGCTTTCCAGCTTTCTGTTCGATGATCAACCTGATGCTTCCTTTCACTGTCAGTGCTACGTTCGTCTCTTACATTGGATGACAATGAAATCTTTTTCTTGAAGGTGAAGAATCTTTCTGGTGTATTTTTGAGTGCTGATTTTAAGTTTTCAAGAGGCTGTATTGTTGCTTATGATAACTTCTGATACACTGTAAGAGGTCCATGACTAAGTAATTTATTTCTAGCCCACTCGAGCAGATATAATTTCGATCACAACGTTGAACAAATGGACCAGGGATACGAGGACCGATGGGATGTCAGCATGATAGCTGACTACTACTGGATGCTGTACAGGTTGTGTCCTCAGTCAGACCACGGAAGAGAGCGCTATAAAGATTTGAGAGGAAAAAGAAGAGACGTTAAGTTTTACCCCCTTTTCATCAGACCTGAAGAACAAATACTCCAGTAAAAGTTAAGAAAGCCTTATTTTATTATGTTCTTAATGAAGTTTCTTTAAATTAATGTGTTTTGTATGAGTTTTCTGGATCTCCGTCGTTACTTTGTGAAAAATGCCTTACGTGACAGAGGGAAACCCTTAGCATTTTTGTACTTAGTGTACCAGGAAACATGACAATAACCTCAGCGGGTTAAGAAAAAACTGCTAAGTAAAAATTTGTAGACCTGCGTTGTCTGACTTTTTTATGTTAATCCCCTAGTCCAAGAGTACTTAAGGAAATCTAGACTTGAGGTAAAGTGTGACAATTCTACAACATCTCTCACATGCCTGGCGTAGGGTTCATGAGAATAAGGTAACAGATATTAAGGTACGCAGTGACTTTTTCTTTGCACCAACGCGAATGGCTTAGGAAGGTATGTGGCAAGTATTGGTAGGAAGTAGACCTACCCTTAACTAAGTGCTGTACAGTGGCTGTAGATACACAGAATTCCGCTTACATCCACAGATCATCCTCTGTTTCTATCTGGAATCAAGTGCGTTATCTATAGTTTTATACCAATACATACTACACACATCGTGCAAAATAGCTCCAGTCAGCATGTCCTTCCCACATCTGTCCCTCGACGCTTTATCAGAGATGACTGTATTAAATGAGTGCCTAAAATCATTCACAGAGTCATCAGTGCCACAGTACTGAATTCATATTACTAGTACTTCAGTTATTATTTGTTTCTTTTTCGCCAGAGGGGACTCACTCTCAGAACCTGGAAGGACGCTCATCAAGAGATGTAGAAGCAACGTCAGGATTACGCCAGAGAAGTGCTTCTGCACTCTTATTAATGACCTGGCATGTCTTAGGTAAAGCTGGTGATTGTATTTTCCCAGTATACTGCAAACGAACCGCTCAATAAAGGAAATTCCAAACAAAATACTCGTACGACCTATCCTAAAGTATTTTTCAAGTGTGTGGCAGCTATGCCAGATAAGCCTTGGAGGGTATTGGACAAATACAAAAAAGGGCAGCACGAACGTTCAGATTTTTTTGGTCCACATAAGAACGTTATCGAAATGGTGAAAAAACTGATGCTACCCATCCCGCGAAAGCCTACTTACAAAGTTTCAAAAGTCAGTGTTAAAAGGTTAATCTACGGAATTACTACAACGAACTACTTATGACTCCCGTGGGAACAAAAGAGACAAAATTAAATACTACTCGCAAAAGGCTATATACACAATTACCTTGACGTTCTGCTCATGTGAAGGGAACGCGAAGAAACTCTTAAGACAGAGAGATTCAGCAGCCTCTACCGCGGCGTTTTATGCAGCCAGCAACGCCTTCAAATTTTCATATTCTTTTGCTTGCTACAAGCAAAGTGTCAGTCCTACAGAAAAAATTAATAGGGCCTTTTGTAGGGAGTTTAGTTTAGTTAAATTTTTTACTGGGACACGTTTTTGCTGGAGGCTACGATTTTAGAAATATTCAGGAAAAACGTACGAAAGTGATCTTCAAATGCGTTTGAATATCACTTCCGTACGTTTTTCTTGAAACGAATTTGCATATCACTTTCGTACGTTTTTCTTGAATGTTAAATGATACCAGTTTCTTATACGTTTGTGACTATTACAGCGGCCAGCCGTTGTGGCCGAACGGTTCTAGGCGCTTCAGTCTGAAACCGCGCTACCGCTACAGTCGCAGGTTCGAATACCGCCTCGGGCATGGATGTGTGTGAAGTCCTTTGGTTAGTTAGGTTTAAGTAGTTCTAAGTTCTAGGGGACTGATGACCTCAGATGTTAAGTCCCACAGTGCTCAGAGCCATTTGAACCATTCGGAAACTAAGGTCACTGGCGAATGTGCACCCCAGCACAAAATTTAATAACATTAAATTTCCTACAAAAAAAGGTCCTGTTCATTTTTTCTGTAGGCCTAATGGTAGCGAATGAGAGAATATGAAAATATTGTGCGTGATATTTGAAGATGTTGCGGGATGCATAAAACACCGAGATAGCGGGTACTGAGTCACCCTGTATGTGTTGCAATAGGAAATACCCCCTGCCATGCACTCCACATGTGATAGCAGATTATGGATGTGGATGGAGAACGTAAACTAGCCGCACGGCAGCGTTCTCTTTAACCAACCGTTTCATACTTTGACATACATACTCGCATAAAATCGAGATTAACGAGCAACGATGGAAAAATTTACGGAGTGAAGCGACAGCTCAAGAATGAACTGTTACGGCCAGACAGGGACATGCGCAGTCATTACGGCGGCAGACACCGTATGAGAGGACAAATTCAGCCGTAAAGGCACGTGCAGACGGCTAAGTACAGCCGTATCTGGACAACGTAAGGTGCAAGGGTCCACATCTCCATGGAGACACTCACCGGCGCTTGGTCTGAGTAATAACAGACAGGTCTTCGGGATCGTTCAGAAACATGAATAGAAATTATTTATAGTATTCCTTCACCATCGTAACAGAATATCCCTAAAGTCATAAGAATTGTAAATTAAGCTTCACTATTATTGACACAAACCAGGATGTATTTGAAAAAAAAAATAGTGTCCCAATTTTTTATAAGTGACCTGATGAAAAGTATTTGGACACCCCCATGCAACGCAGAGTGCCCAGCTGATGTCACGAGAGGCGGACCCACCAGTATAAAAGGGGGCAGCGGACATTGTGTTGTGAGCAGAGAAGCAGTGACAGCTAGCAGGAAGGGTCAGTCAGGAGAGTTCAGTTAGAACTTGGGCCAGTCACTGGATGTCATCTGAGGGACATTTCAGTCTTTGTAACCCAAGTGTTTGGGAAGCGGAAACGCAAAGGAGCTTACAGGGTGGTCCATTGATAGTGACCGGGCCAAATATCTCACGATAAGCATCAAACGAAAAAACTACAAAGAACGAAACTCTTCTAGCTTGAAGGGGGAAACCAGATGGCGCTTTGGTTGGCCCGCTAGATGGCGCTGCCATAGGTCATACGGATATCAAATGCGTTTTTTTAAATAAGAACTCCCATTTTTCGTGCAGTACGTAAATAAATATGAATGTTTTAGTTGGACCACCTTTTTCGCTTTGTGATAGATGACGCTGTAATAGTTCAAATGGTTCAAATGGTCATAAGTCCAATAGAACTTAGAACTACTTAAATCTAACTACCCTAAGGACATCACACATATCCATGCCCGAGGCAGGATTCGAACCTGCGACCGTAGCGGTCGTGCGGTTCCAGACTGAACCGCCTAGAAGCGCTCGGCCACCACGGCCGGCTGCTGTAATAGTCACAAACGTATAAGAAACTGGTATCATGTAACATTCCGCCAGTGCAGACGGTATTTGCTTCGTGACACATTACCCGTGTTAAAACTGGACCTTTTACCAATTGCGGAAAAGGTCGCTATCGTGTTGATGTATGGCTATTGTGATCAAAAGTCCCAACGGGCGTGTGCTACGTATGCTGCTCGGTATCCTGCACGACATCATCCAAGTGTCCGGACCGTTCGCCGGATACTTACGTTATTTAAGGAATCGGGAAGTGTTCAGCCGCGTGTGAAACGTCAACCACGACCTGCAACAAATGATGATGCCCAAGTAGGTGTTTTAGCTACTGTCGTGGCTAATCCGCACATCAGTAGCAGACAAATTGCGCAAGAATCGGGAATCTCAAACACGTCGGTGTTGAGAATGCTACATAAACATCGATTGCACATTTCTATGTACCAGGAATTGCATGGCGACGACTTTGAACGTCGTGTGCAGTTCTGTCACTGGGCACAAGAGAAATTACGGGACGAAGACAGATTTTTTTGCACGCGTTCTATTTAACGACGAAGCGTCATTCACCAACAGCAATAACGTAAACTGACATAATATGCACTATTGGGCAACGGAAAGTCCACGATTGCTGCGACAAGTGAAACATCAGCGACCTTGGAGGGTTAATGTGTGGTGCGACATTATGGGAAGAAGGATAATTGGCCCCCATTTCACTGACGGCAATCTCAATGGTGCAATGTATGCTGATTTCCTACGTAATGTTCTACCGATGTTACTGCAAGATGTTTCACTATATGACAGAATGGCGATGTACTTCGAACATGATAGATGTCCGGCACAAAGCTCGCGTGCGGTTGAAGCGGTATTGAATAGCGTATTTCATGACAGGTGGATTGGTCGTCGAAGCACCATACCACGGCCCACACGTTCACCGGATCTGACGTCCCCGGATGATTTTCTGTTGGGAAAGCTGAAGTATACTTGTTATCGTGACCACCGACAAAGCCCGACATCATGCGTCAGCGCATTGTCAATGCATGTGCGAACATTGCGGAAGGCGAACTACTCGCTGTTGAGAGGAATGTCGTTACACGTATTGCCAAATGCATTGAGGTTGACGGACATCATTTTGAGCATTTACAGGTAATCACGGTGTAACAGCATGCGTTCTGAGAAATGATAAGTTCACAAAGGTACATGTATCACGTCGTAACAACCGAAATAAAATGTTCAAACGTACCTACGTTCTGTATTTTAATTTAAAAAAACTTTTTTGTTGCCAACTGTTCGTTTAAAATTGTGAGCCATATGTTTGTGGCTATTACAGCGCCATCTATCACAAAGCGAAAAAAGTGGTCCAACTAAAACATTCGTATTTCTTTACGTTCTACACGAATACGTAATAAAAAAATGGGGGTTCCTATTTAAAAAAACGCAGTTGATATCCGTTTGACCTATGGCATTGCCATCTAGCGGGCCAACCATAGCGCCATCTGGTTTCCCCCTGCAAGCTAGACAAGTTTCGTTGTATGTAGTTTTTTCGTTTGACGCTTATTTCATGAGGTATTTGGCCCGGTCACGGTCAATGGACCACCCTGTATACAAACCAAGGCCACGGAGACTTCATGTACTGATGAACACGGGCCGTCGAGCACTGCAGAGGATGGTAGTAAAAAGTCTCCTATCTCAATGACTGCGTGTAGGGAGTTAAAAGTATGTGGTCCGATTGCTGAGCACTTCCTCATGACCACACATTTCTGTAGTCGACGCTAAGTTACGCTTGGGGTGGTGTAAAGGGCGATGCCACTGGTCAGTGGATGACTGGAAGTGAGTGATCTGAAATGATGGATCACGCTATACACTGCGGCAGTCCGACTGAGGTGTCCAGGTTTGGTGAACATCTCGGGAACATTACCTGTCATCATATATAGTGACGTGGATGTGTTTTTCGTGGTTAGGATGCAGTCCCCTTAGTGAGCCCCAGAAAAAGTTAAATGCAGATGGATACGAAAACATTTTATGCCATTGTGTACCACATACAGTAGATGAACTGTTCGGAGACAATGACTTTTTGTATAAGAGTGACAGTGCAGCCGGCCATAAAGCACTATCTGGGAGGCAATAGTTTGTGGACATTAACAATTCCGAAGTGGGCTGGTCTGCCCAGAGTCCTGACCTGAACCCAATACAGCACTTTTTGGGTGAGTCAGAACGTCGACTTCGCTGCTATTCCTACTCACAAGGGAACCTCCCCTTCGCACCCCTCAGATTTAGTTATAAATGGCACAGTGGATAGGCCTGGAAGAACTGAACAAAGAGCAACCTAGAAAACAGGAAGAAGTTGTGTGGAACTATGAAAAAATAAGCAAAATGTACAAGATAGGCAACATCAAGCAGGATGTGTGCTCAGTAGTGCCGTGATCCCGTGGTTAGCGTGAGCAGCTGCCGAACGAAAAGTCCTTGGTTCAAGTCTTCCCTCGAGTGAAAAGTTTAACTTTTTTATTTTCAGTTTATGTGACAAACTGTTATGTTTTCTTCACTTTTTTGGGAGTGATTATCACATCCACAAGAAAACCTAAATGGGGTAAGGTGGAAAAATCTTTTTACCTATTCGCCAAGTGTACAAGTTAGGTAGATCGACAACATATTAATGTCATGTGACGCACATGCCGTCACCAGTGTCGTATAGAATATATCAGACGTGTTTTCCTGTGGAGGAATCGGTTGATCTATGACCTTGCGATCAAATGTTTTCGGTTCCCTTTGGAGAGGCACATCCTTTCGTCTACTAATCACACGGTTTTGCGGTGCGGTCGCAAAACACAGACACTAAATTTATTACAGTGATCAGAGACGTAAATGAACGAACGGACAGATCATAATTTTGCGAAAATAAAGAAAATAAACCTTCCACTCGAGGGACGGCTTGAACCAAGGACCTCTCGTTCGGGAGCTACTCACGCTAACCACGGGACCACGTCACTACTGAGCGCAGATTCTCCTTGATGTTGCCTATCTTGCGCATGGACTAGTCAGTTTGTATATTTTGCTTATTTTTTCATAGTTCCACACAACTTCTTCCTGTTTTTCTAGATTGATCTGTGTTCAGTTTTTCAAGGCCTTTCCATTGTGCCCACTCAGGACTAAATCTGAGGGGAGTGCGATGGGGAGGTTCCCTTGTCAGATATTCAGAAACCTTATTGTTAGCTTCCCCAGCAGACGTCAAGCACTCATAAGGGTGAAGTGTGACACCCGCCATTATAATGTCCACTAAACCGAGTCTGACAGTGCAGAAGTTAGCACTGATCAGAGCTAGAAAAAAAAGAGTGTTATAAAAATCCTCGGAAACAGATACTTCCTGCCTGAGCCGGATGTTTTCGGCGTCTCCATCGTTCCAGGGATCACCACACGCAGGGAAGACGAGTGCATGGGAACGTGACCGGCTTGATATCTTCGCACTACATTGGTACTACCGTTACCGAGAAATCCCGTGTTGACGCTTCCGTGTTTTCCACGACTCGCTTATCTGTCCTCTCGGCCGAACATCAAAGGATTCCGTCATCGACGTTTGCCATTCTAGTGGCAACCTGGACATTTGTTTGATCGAAATTGTATTCTTATTCTATACGTTTAAAAAGCATAATACGTCCAGTGATGTGAGCCGTATCTACTCTGAATATAGAAGATGATTTTCGTTCTCAAGATCTGTGACAATGTTGGCCGAAAAGGATGCCTGCGAAAGATACAGCTCGAGTTTAATTTGGATCATCGGTTAAACCTCCGTCAGATGAAAACACACGTACGAGAATATATCTCATGCAAATTGTGATATGCGTCTGGACACGAAGAACCGACAGTCCAGATATTGTTAACTATGTCGCGTGCTTGCCTCCCACTTAATGTTTGTTCACTGAAGAAACGACTACCTTAGCTTCCGTTAAGTGATTACTCTCTCAGAATGTAAGTTCTTCAGTTGACCTATCATCATTTACTATAAGATGGCCGGCCGCGGTGGTCTAACGGTTCAGGCGCTCAGTCCGGAACCGCGGGACAGCTACGGTCGCAGGTTCGAATCCTGCCTCGGGCATGGATGTGTATGATGTCCTTAGGTTAGTTAGGTTTAAGTAGTTCTAAGTTCTAGGGGACTGATGACCACAGATGTTAAGTCCCATAGTGCTCAGAGCCATTTGAACCATTTACTATAAGATGTGTTTGATTTCTGCCCAAAAAGGTCACCGATTTCTACGTATCAAGCAAACACTGAATTAGATCGGCTTTCAGAAATGATATTACTGCACAGTTTCAGAATAATGATTTGTTCAAAATCTTTATCTAACTAATAGACAATTTTTGTTGTTTGCTTAGCTCGGCCTTTACCTGAATGATTATGTCTGATTCAGAAAGGTCAGACGTGCTATGTGAACCAGCTTCCTTGCATTCGTTTTCTCGTTGTAATGACGCAGTGATAATACCACTACAATATACACTACGAAAAACTGAAGTAACTTAACGTCATGAGATGAAATAGAACTGTGGCAGCAAATCACTAACGCTGCTTACAACCCAGAACTTCCTACTTCAAGTGCATCTTTAGAGTGCAAAATATATCTCCGAGTTCAATTAACTGATTGCAGGTTGCTTTTCGTTCCCGGCATTTCGGTTATTGTTGACATAATGACATAATACTTTTTCTGCGAGACAGATTCATTAAGTACCATCTGTCCGAAAACAGTTGTGACCAAATAAAGCTCATATTGAAAAAAAAAAAAACAAGCGTTTTTTTTTCAATCCCGCGTCCGGCCATCCTGATTTGAGTTTTCCGTGATTTTCCTAAATCGCTCCAAGCAAATGCCGGGATGGTTCCTTTGAAAGGGCACGGCCGATTTCCTTCCTCGTCCTTCCCTAATCCGATGAGACCGATGACCTCGCTGTTTGGTCTCTTTCCTCCAAACAACAATAACAACAACTAGCGCTTTTGTTCTCGTTCTCCGCCATTTCGTGATAATAAGTGCCATTGTGAGTAAAATATTGACTTCAGTGAGGGCCTCATCTCTCCTGAAGCGTGCTGATAAAGCTTCAGTCTTTTGTTGGACGAAAGGTTAACTCGAAAACCACGTTAAATAAATTCCTGTTCTCTTATTTGTTGGGCATTACTTTCCTGTAAAATTTGTAAATACTGGTGGACATTGCGAGAACAATGTTATTTTTTGATAGCATCCCATTGGCTTGGACTGATTTTTTTCAATGAAACCGTGGCCAGGAAAAGTACGCATACAATTTACATTTTATGAGGCAATGTCTCAAATACATGAAGAGTGTAATACTCTAACAACAAGTTTTAAATTGCTTTTAGCCAAGGTCATTAATGTCAGTTGGATAAATACCAATTAAAATTCTTCGGCCATAAAGGTGTCCGTAGAACTGTTTCGAACATAGTTCGAGGTGACACAGCGGATAAGGCAATCGATTCTTATTCGGAAGATTAGTGATTGCCACTACGATGACAGCGATGTCATACGCAGGACAAGCTGTGATTTACTATGGAGGATGAAAAAACAAGTCGTATCCTTTTCAAACAAAAACCACTTCGCACTTACCTTGAGTGATTTAGAAAAACCTTCCAAAACTTCCACAATATGAATGACGGGTGGACCTGGATTTGAACTGCTGCTCTCCCGATTTGGGGTCCAGAGCCTTAGTCATTCATTTATCTCAGTCCATTATTCCTTAGCTACAACGATCTACAGCTAGGCACATGCGAGCCGGATGCAACACTTCGTAGCCCTTTAAATTACTGTTTTAGCACTGTTACTCTCCCATCTCTGTTTCAATAAGATAAAATTTTTTGAGTATTCTGTTCTAAGGCTGCGTGCTGAAAAGTAATGCCACCGAACATTTAATATGAAAACTTTAGAAGTTTTGTAAACAAGACAAACTTTATTAACATTCTATATCCTTATTCTTTATGCCTACATATTTATCTCTCATCATAGTTACCTTGATGACGAATACATTTCTCCCAACTAGAAACAAATCTGTTGAAACCATTCTGTCTAATGTTTTACTTTGTTGACGGATCCCCAACTTCAACTCTGCTTGGATCACTTCATCACTATCAAAGTGCATTCCAAAGGTTCTTAAGTTTTGGATGATGACTGATGATAGTGAACCCAAGGCGCCGGATTGTTGCAGATGTCGCAACGCAACGCTCGTGTGTGTTCTAGCATTATCATGCTGAAGGAGATAGTACACCATGTGTGAACGAACATTCAAATTAGTGCTTTCTGAGGGACTTACAGCACTTTCCACAAATTACGGTGGTGTCTGTAGTCATCAGTTTCAAATGCACCCAACGTTGAACGTCCCTGAACGCTCTGAGCATGATTTTGACTGCTGATGGAATGGACTTGAATTTTTTCGGCGTTGGTGGTCCTTTGTGGAGAAACTTCATTGATGCTTTTTCTTTTCTGGGTTAAAATGGTGAACCACCGTTTCCTTCATTACGAGCGTGAGCAACCCAACGTCGCTCATTACTGTTGACGATACAATCGTCATCCTACACAGCTTTCATTCTCCTCTACATTTCAATAGGAAGCACATTCCCTGTGATTAGAAACTGGATTGCAGCACGACATAGTTATGTTACACACCACCATGTTGCACGCTACAATTCGGAGCCCTCTAACAGCAGAAGATTGCAACTTGGGTCAAGGAGTAGGGAAGTCCACCAAATAATAAGGATGACATGTAATACCTCAAGCGATATTAAGAACACAATAAAAAAATCGGAGGAATTACGTGTATAGTACAGTGTGTAGAAAAGCAACCGTATTATAGGGTCAGAGAACGTTATCGGACGCAGGACCAAACAAGATTTTCCTGATAACCATAGGTCGGAAAGTCACCAGTGTGCACCGTAGACAATACCTACAGACCTACTGTATGTATCAGAATAAAACCCTTTCACATCTTGTGTACATTAGGAAGAATTAAGGCATGTGGCCTCTAGATTCATTATTATTAAATATCCCACCTTACAGTACTACATGTCGATTATCTGACTGCAATGTCCTTATTTCAGTACAGCTTATTATCTCAACGGTTTTTTTTCCTGAGCAACGAGTCGCAGTGCTCAGCAGCCCAATCACCTGTCAGAGCCGGCCGAGCGGTTCTAGGCGCTACAGTCTGGAACCGCACGACCGCTACGGTCACAGGTTCGAATCCTGCCTCGGGCATGGATGTGTGTGATGTCCTTAGGTTAGTTACATCTACATCAACATCCATACTCCGCAAGCCACCTGACGATGTGTGGCGGAGGGTACCCTGAGTACCTCTATCAGTTCTCCCTTCTATTCCAGTCTCGTATTGTTCGTGGAATGAAGGATTGTCGGTATGCTTCTGTGTGGGCTCTAATCTCTCTGGTTTTATCCTCATGGTCTCTTCGCGAGATATACGTAGGAAGGAGCAATATACTGCTTGACTCCTCGGTGAAGGTATGTTCTCGAAACTTCAACAAAAGCCCGTACCGAGCTACAGAGCGTCTCTCCTGCAGAGTCTTCCACTGGAGTTTATCTATCATCTCCGTAACGCTTTCGCGATTACTAAATGATCCTGTAACGAATCGCGCTGCTCTCCTTGGATCTTTCTGTATCTCTTCTATCAACCCTATCTGGTACGGATCCCACATTGCTGAGCAGTATTCAAGCAGTGGGCGAACAAGCGTACTGTAACCTACTTCCTTTGTTTTCGCATTGCATTTCCTTAGAATTTTTCCAATGAATCTCAGTCTGGCATCTGCTTTACCGACGATCAACTTCATATAATCATTCCATTTTAAATCACTGCTAATGCGTACTCCCAGATAATGTATGGAATTAACTGCTTCCAGTTGCTGACCTGCTATTTTGTAGCTAAATGATAAGGGATCTATCTTTCTATGTATTCGCAGCACATTACACTTGTATACATTGAGATTCAATTGCCATTCCATGCATCGTGCGTCAATTCGCTGCAGATCCTCCTGCATTTCAGTACAATTTTTCATTGTTGCAACCTCTCGATACACCACAGCATCATCTGCAAAAAGCCTCAGTGAACTTCCGATGTCATCCACCAGGTCATTTATGTATATTGTGAATAGCAACGGTCCTATGACACTCCCCTGCGGCACACCTGAAATCACTCTTACTTCGGAAGACTTCTCTCCACCGAGAATGACATGATGCGTTCTGTTATCTAGGAAATCCTCAATCCAATCGCACAATTGGTCTGATAGTCCATATGCTCTTACTTTGTTCATTAAACGACTGTGGGGAACTGTATGGAACGCCTTGCGGAAGTTAAGAAACACGGCATCTACCTGGGAACCTGTGTCTATGGCCCTCTGAGTCTCATGGACGAATAGCGGAAGCTGGGTTTCACACGACCGTCTCTTTCGAAAGCCATGCTGATCCCTACAGAGTAGATTTCTAGTCTCCAGAAAAGGCATTATACTCGAACATAATACGTGTTCCAAAATTCTACAACTGATCGACGTTAGAGATATAGGTCTATAGTTCTGCACATCTGTTCGACGTCCCTTCTTGAAAACGGGGATGACCTGTGCCCTTTTCCAATCTTTTGGAACGCTACGCTCTTCTATAGAGACCTACGGTACACCGCTGCACAAAGGGGGGCAAGTTCCTTCGCGTAGTCTGTGCAAAATCGAACTGGTATCCCATCAGGTCCAGCGACCTTTCCTCTTTTGAGCGATTTTAATTGTTTCTCTATCGCTCTGTCGTCTATTTCGATATCTACTATTCTGTCATCTGTGCGACAATCTAGAGAAGGAACTACAGTACAGTCTTCCTCTGCAAAACAGGTTTGGAAAAATACATTTAGTATTTCGGCCTTTAGTCTGTCATCCTCTGTTTCAGTACCATTTTTGTCACAGAGTGTCTGGACATTTTGTTTTGATCCACCCACCGCATTGACATAAGACCAAAATTTCTTAGGATTTTCTGCCAAGTCAGTTCATAGAACATTACTTTCGAATTCATTGAACGCCTCTTTGATAGCCCTCCTCACACTACATTTCGCTTCGCGTAATTTTTGTTTGTCTGCAAGGCTTTGGCTATGTTTATGTTTGCTTGAAGTTCCCTTTGCTTCCGCAGCAGTTTTCTAACTCGGTTGTTGTACCGCGGTGGCTCTTTTTACCCACCTAACGTTGGATCTCTCAATAACTAATAAACCGTCCCCCCGTGTGCCTGCTCGGACCTTGCTGAAGGAGCAGCCACATGTCCACTCACAGGCAGAGCGGGCGACGCCACAAGGCCAGCCTCCACATTGACCCTCCGCCTCGTGCGCCGCTGAACCCGCCACTCTCCTTGGGGAGAGGGTGGACGAACCGCGCCCGGTACCAGCGAACATGTCTCGACAGCAGGGACATTGGGTGAAGCATGTAACACCTGGGGTGTACCTTGCGACGCACCAGACTCCCCACTGCCGCTACACTCCGAGGCAGCAGCCTGAAGACGGCTGACCGCGATCATCAACACGTTCAGCTGTTCGCGAACAGTGGCCAGCTCCTCCTGCGTCCGTACACAGCAGTCACACATCCTATCTATCCTAAGGAATCAATTTACTGAAGAGAGTTAAGCAACTTTTAACTAGACTGCTAATTCACTAAAGGCGGCTGATTATTGACTAAACTGTGGTTGCTAGCCACTTCTTGTAGAAAACAATGAAAATAGCACTACCTGTCTCTGGACTGTATTCAAAACAAACACTATCACTACTGGCACTATGGTTGACCAAAGGGACTCTCTCTGACTGTATTCAAAACAAACACGAATTCTATGGAACACTATTAACAGTACTCGACGATTAAAGCTTCCTAAAAGCAAAAACTCACGGAAGAAGAAGTGACAAGTAAGAAAAATACAGTTAATACTTAAATTAAGATAGCTCGCTGCACAGCAGACGTGAAGCAGACGGCGGTTAGGACGACACTAACACTACTGGCACTATGGTTTTAGATTTTAGGTTTAAGCGGTTCTAAGTTCTAGGGGACTGATGACCTCAGAAGTTAAGTCTCATAGTGCTGAGAGCCATTAGATCCATTTGACCCTGCCAGAGTTACTACGATCCCCAATGAGCCGAACGCTGCTTAGAAGTAGTAGGCCTACGGCTGGGCCTTTAGCAGCCAGCTCTGTCGTAAGGCCAATAGACTTCTTCCTCTTACATTCTGGTTGCGAAATTCGGTTACAACGCTGTTATTTGGTACATGTACGTGAAAAGAACACTTATATACCTATGTAGATGTCATTTAACGTAACGTCTGGACTTTTTCGTAACAGGTATGAGGTCGAAATAAGCAGCACCGTGTACCTGCGTGCCCGCCCCTAGTGTTCCACTTGGGCAGCCGGGACTTGTCTGGTCTGACACATGCCCCGTACTCAGCGGCCTGCTTCCCCTGTGTGCTTATGTAACTGTCGCGAATTTGAGAATGTGGGCGCGGCTGGAATTCTATTCTTCTCGCCTGACGGGATTGCCTTATGCTATTATGTAACTAAAACAGAGACAGAAAGACGCACAACATCAAGCTATTCGCTTGATCTCTCTCTCTCTCTCTCTCTCTCTCTCTCTCTCTCTGTCTTTCTCGTCTTTCGAAGCACAATCTTCTTGTACGGTAAAAGTATAAAGATCGCTATTTATTGTCAGCTCACAATCAACCGACAACGAACTACAATGAATCTAATTTGTTGTTTACGTATTTTATACCACTTTACCTATAGCCTTCGATTTAGTTGCTCCATGCAGAATATTTCTGGTCAGTTCCGCAAATGCCGGCCGTAGTGGCCGAGCGGTTCTAGGCGCTACAGACTGGAACCGCGCGACCGCTGCGGTCGCAGGTTCGAATCATGCCTCGGGCATGGATGTGTGTGATGTCCTTAGGTTAGTTTGGTTTAAGTAGTTCTAAGTTCTAGGGGACTGATGACCTCAGAAGTTAAGTCCCATAGTGCTCAGAGCCATTTGAACAATTTGAACCAATTCCACAAATGTTGAGATACCTGTTTATCTTATTAAGTTTAAAAATCGAGAAATACGCAGTATATATATGCAGGCACGTCATTTACAGCCTGACAAAAAAGTGAAGCGTCCAGAACACACGGTCGATTGTCAATGTAATTCCGTACATATACACACCACCGAGGGGCATATAAATGGTTAGAATTGCAATTCTCTCTGACAGGTAGAATAGCCATCAAGTTGGATTTGTGTTGTTCGTGTTTAGACTTATTACCAAACCTGAGTGGGCATATAAGGGTGTGAACAGCGCCAGATACTGCGTGATCACTGTGAAGCACAAAGAGCTACGGTCTAATCGTATAAGAAGGCTTCATCAGCACCAGACGGAGACTGAACGGGGTCTCAGAGTGGGTCTGCGTTTCGGTGGTTATTCGCATCGTGTAGCACTCAGATTTGTTGGACATTCTGATGTGACAATGGCATATTGTTGGACTCCATGGGAACTTGAGTGCAGCTAAACTCATTCCCAACGTTTCGGTCGACCATACCTGACAACGACAAGGGGGAATCACCGTAATATGTAGCAGTCACATCTTTCACGCCTTCCCATGTTCGCCTGACACCCGAGAACAAGTAATGAACCTTCTGCAACATTCTGTGTCACCCCGAACCAGTCGACGGAGACTAACAATTAGCCGGAGTAGGAAATTACCGTCCCTTGCGTAGTCTGTCGTTATCACTACGACACAAACGGATGCCCATGGAGTGGGGCCACGCCTGGGTTGTGTGGATTGCTGATGAATGGTGTCGCAATGTGTTCAGCGGTGAATCGCGTTCTGCACTACCCCAGATAACCATCGTCAACGATCACGGCGGCAACCTGGGAAGAGGTTCCATTCTCCCATGTTTTATGCAGAGGCACGATGGTGTCATTCTTGGTGTCATGGTGTTGGGAGCCATCGGGTATGAATTCACGTCACAAATGGTAATGATTGAGGGAATGCCGGTATAACCATACGTCACGTGTTAGCTCTCATCGACAGCCATTTTTGCCATTTTCCAACATGACAATGCTCATATACAACCGCACAACAGCGCAGGCGCAGCGCTCGACAGTCTCCGCACTACGAGATGGCGCTGCCATAGAGACGGACCAAATTCTGCTTCCGCCGATCCGCGTATTAATATGTAACGCAGCCAATGAGATTGCTGCTAACGTAGAACCTTTTCTCCTCGTGGATCACAGTGATACGTGGACGCCCGAGGTATCATAATGAGTGTACAGACCTCCGATTAGACAGTCTGCATTTGTCTGCACCAGTCTGTACCAGTCTCCATTAGTCTGTACCAGTCTGTACATTTGTCTGTACCAGTCTCTAGACCAGTTTCAGTCTGCGCCTAATAAGATTACCATATTCCTGTACATAGCCATGAAGAAATGTATAGACACTTTTGTCACATATCAGAGATATATGTGAGAATAAGATTAACGTACCAATACCAAAGGAACTTCAGATTGTCAGTTGTAAATAATATCCAGAACCAAGTTAAGTAATTTTTATGCTTGTTATTATTTTAATAAATGTGTGTGAATATTAATCAAGGTCTGTTTAAAGTTGGTCACCATCAAACTGCTACTCAAAGCGTGCAATTGGCATTTCTATCGTCTGACTTAACGGCAGAAGATAAACACGCCACGATAAGACCACGAGACATATTGCTGACACTCGCCTACTCCGTTAGAGCGACAAGTCAAATAATCTGATGGTGTGTGTACTGAAGGTCTTACAGTAACACACCACACAAACACTTTCCGGAGGTGTAGGAATGTGAAATCTTGTTGCCGCTCTTCATCCAAGGTTTGGTTCGCGAGAAGAGGGCAAGATGTGTTTTGCCGTACTTTGTGGGTGGCACTTCAGTGCAGAACCGCGCGACTGCTAGGGTCGCAGGTTCGAATCCTGCCTCGGGCATGGATGTGTGTGATGTCCTTAGGTTAGTTACGTTTAAGTGGTTCTAAGTTCTAGGGGACTGATGACCACAGATGTTATGTCCCATAGTGCTCAGAGCCATTTGAACCATTTGAACAATTGCTGTGCTGATTACAAGTGACAAGTTCGCGTTCCGGACTGATGTTCGCTCCCAGGAAATGATTTTCGCGACTAGAGTGCTTTCAATTACGCCATCCAAGGACGACTTATGGGACAACTCAAAGCTTAAATTCGTCATCGGTGCATCACGTGTTCTTTCAAACTCTGACAGTCCTTGCAGAAGAATGATATTTTGTCTGGGTTTGACCACTTGATTAGGAACATGTAAGGACTGAGCGATCAGATACACAGAAAAGGATTTTTGTAGTCAAATGGATTTTCACATGATGCAGTTTTTGATCCACGTACGTTAGTGCTTGTGATTGCCATGGCCTATCAAAACAGTGATATCCATACCGTAGAGATCGTGGAAGGTTGTTGGTGACGGTTGCATGTGGCCTTCAAGTAACAGCGGTGGCGACAAAAAAGGAAAAGAAACCAACCTAGCTGCGCTACATTACTTGGAAGAAATTTGACATATTTCCTTTATGACGTTAACTATTCCGTTAATCGAATCTCTACGCCAAAGAGATGGGCGCATGTAGAGTGCAACGAATTATGTGGCTGATGAGAGGAGGGAGAGGGTGAAATCTGATGCCGGCACATACTCCCGGTCTATTGACACCTTGGGATAACGAAGATTAATACGTCCATTTGAAAGACAGATCACCGAGAACGAGTATCCCCACATTTTGACCATACACGTAGAATTGTATTACATTTTTAGCATGGTGCAGCAGAGTCAGCAACTATAAAATGTAACTTTACCTAGGTTTCGTCTATAATAATGTGGCTTTCTTCAGAAATGTCACACTATAAAATTAAAATTAAAACATGTCAGATATTGGCCTTGTCAAATTTAAAATGTTAGTACTACAGTACATAGTCGTAATACTGCGTCACTTCTACTAATATTTTGCCGATAGGCCGCACGAAGGGGCCAGACAGGTGGGCCGCTGGCGGTGCGCCGTAACAGCGCTGTTAAGACTTTTATTTGCCAGGACACGTAGAAAATGTAACAGATGTACTAAGGAGACTGCCTACACGGCGCTTTCCGTCCTTTTTTAGAATACTGCTGCCCGGTGTGGGATCCTTACCAGGTAGGACTGACGGAGTACAACGAAAAAGTTCAAAGAAGGGCAGCACGTTTTGTATTATCACGAAATGTGGGAGGGAGTGTCACTGAAACGATACAGGATTTGGGCTTGACATAAGAGAGACGCGTTTTTTATTGCGATGGAATCTTCTCACGAAATTCCAATCATCAACTTTCTCGTCTGAATGCTAAAATATTTCGTCGACACCAACCTACATAAGGAGAAACGGTCACCACTATAAAATAAGGGAAATCAGTACTCGTGCGGAAAGATATAGGTGTTCGTTCTTTCTGCGCGCTATACGAGATTGGAATAATAGAGAATTGTAAAGGTGGGTCGATGACCCTCTGCCAGGCACTTAAAGATGATTTGCAGAGTATCGCTGTAGATGTAGGTGTAGATGTAGATAGGCACAGGTCACGCGACCAAAACTGGAGCATCAAGATACTGTACGCTGCAACTCCAAACTTTTGAATATCATCTAACTTGCGTAAAGTGTATCGAAATACGGAATTATAAACCTGATCGCCACATTATAAAACACTGAATGTGTCAGGAAAACTATCAACACCGGCCTTTACAGCGACGACGTGTCTACTGCAGTACCCATTGTTGGCGTCTTCAGTTCCACGAGTGGTTTGGTGCAGCTCTCGGTCCGAAGTTTCCGACAACCAACCCATGCACTCACCTTAGAAAAATCTTGGTCTCCCTCTAGAATTTTTACCAACCGTCCTTCTCTCCATAATAAAAATGACTATTCCTCGGTCCCTCAGGATGTATCGCATCGACAGATCCTTTCGTCATTTTGCTCCAGAACTTTCTTTCCTCTACAATTCGATACAGTACTTCTTCATTAGTGATCCGATGTATCCCTCTGAGTTTCAGCATACTTCTATAGTTCCACATTCCAATCGTTTTATTAGTTTGTCTGTACGTGCTGGTTTCACTTCCGTACAAGGGTGCTCTCCAAACAAATGCTTTCAGAGAACACTGCCTTTAAAAATTTGTGATAGGTGTTAAAATATTTCTCTTTTTTCGGAAAAAAGTTTTTCTTGTATGTATGCGTCTGCGTCTTACATGTACAACAAGTATTCGTGTTACCCCTATTACAAACATCGATTTTATAATCTTTTTACTTCTGCCATCGTCAGTTATTCCTCTCCCCAAGCAGCAAAATTAGTATATTAGTTTTTGTCTCATTTCCTCATTCAACTCCCTTGGCATCCGATGATACGATTCGACTACATTCAATTACTCTAGTTTTACTTTTGTTTATTTTCATCTTGTAATCTCTTTCCAAAACAGTGTCCATCTCAAGTCGTCTGTTCTTTCTGACAGAATTACATCAGCAAACCTTAAAGTACATATTTGTTCCACAAGACTGTTCGAACTATGTGATGTCTTACACTATCACTTTGTCCACACTTCGCGTTTGTACAGAAACAGCTAGTGAACCAGATATTTAATCAAGTTCTTATTACTCTAGCACGAAGAAATACAATCTCTAGTGCCTATTTTTGAGCTTTTTAGTCTTGGCCAATTGGCATATTGCGAGGGATGAAACAAACGAGGACGGAACTGGGAGAGTATAAAGCATTTTACACGTTGTATTAACTGGTAAACGAAGAGTCTGGAGAAAATATTATACTTGGAGTTAAAGATTACTTGTTGCTATTTTAGTACTTTTTTTAATCTGGTTTTCGGGTTCGTATCCACTTATCAGCTAAACTGCTTTTAACGGGTGCATCGAGTACGCTCTTATAATACATAATTACACAAACGTTTATGTAATTGTTGTGACTAGGAAGGACCCGCACACTCGAGAACGAAACTTTTAAAATTCTTATCCACGACGAGGGCGGCACGCGAAGTCACGACCTCCGCTTTATGAGTGAACAAAGTGTTCCACGATTTGTCGCTACTGCCGCCATGAGTTGTGAGATATCATGCCATACGTAGACCAGAAAGTTGTGCTGTTTGAAACTTCGCAGCCACGCCTACTGTGCGACGCTGTATTACGAAACGACCGAGTCGGCCTTCGGAGTTGTAACGCTTAGTTATTGAGACTTCGACCACTATTATTTACTAAGAGAGAGAGAAATCAATACAGCGTGCTGTACTCGCACGAGTTTACAACACCACCACGCCTTTGTCTAGCTTGATCGCACCTCACGGGCTCAGGTGCCGAGCCAGCCACGGTGCCTCCTGCGAAGAGCAGGTTTTCACTTGGCGATACGAAGCAAAGCTGTCCCTAGATTTTTATGTTTTCCTGTTACCAACGAATGGTATACTATATTGTGAAGACTGGAAAATACAACTGAAGAGATCTTGGGTGATATCAGTTCGTCTTTAAGAAAGTTATAGAAACCTAGTAGGTAGTTCTGACTTTGTGATTGTGAATGGAAGTAGGTTTTGAGAAAAATCAAGACACCTTCGTAAAATCTGTCGACCTATAAAAGGAAAGATGTTCTAAATTTTCAGAACAACAGGTGTAAGATGTAGAGAAAGACGGGTAATATACGGTACGTATAAGATCCAGCAAGGAACGATAAGAATGGAAGACCAAGAACTAATCTGTAATATACATTATATTATAGGAACATGCTCCTTTTGCCGGCAGGTGTGGCCGAGCGGCTCTAGGCGCTTCAGTCTGGAGCCGCGCGACCGCTACTGTCGCAGGTTCGAATCCTGTCTCGGGCATGGATGTGTGTGGTGTCCTTAGGTTAGTTAGGTTTAAGTAGTTCTAAGTTCCAGGGGACTGATGACCTCAGATGTTAAGTCCCATAGTGTTCAGAGCCATTCTGAACCATACTTATTTTCTATCTTTCTCTCTTCACCTTCAACTCACATATAAAGCATTATATATCATAGTGACGTAGTCCCAGTGTTAAGGGCCTTCTAAATAGTCTTTCTGTGGGTGCTGAATAATGAACAAATTATTATAAATTTCCATTACGTAAGATCTCACTATGGTACATCTAACATGTCTGAGATACAACCAAAATATAAATAGCTGTCAACAGCAGAAGTGAACCTGAGCCTATAATAACACCTACATAATTATGAATTAAAATAGCCCTTTATTTTGCTTTCATTAATGCACGTTTTCGGCTGTGAAATCGTTTTCGAATGACTCTATTGCGTAACCCATTGAAATGCACATACTGGATGAGAGTCAAAGCACCCACCAATTACACAGTCATAAACACGTTGTGTGCGGAACTTCGCAATTATAAACAAAATATTGAACACTAGTGATGCAGCTAGTAGATAGAAATCTACGGACGTAAGAACGATGTGTCAGTACGTTGGCTCTTGGTGCATATTTTAAATTGTGGAGTCCGGCTAACCCCCATTGTTTTACACTTGTGTTATTTGATGTGTGCTTGGACTCAAAGTACGCCCATCTTAACGAGTTGAACAATACAGTCATTTGGAAATGGCTTCAACGTCGAAATCGTGCAATAGTCAAACAAAGAAAAAGTGATATTTTAATGCATTCAGTGGCAAAATGTCACTGAGACTAGGAGATAGAGGCCACAGTGCCGCAAGAGATAACAGTAAATCTGTTTTTATAACTTAAGAAATAAATCATAGTTTATAACACTGTTTTTAAATTTTAGTTTCCGGTTTCGTCCAAAAAAGACGATTTTCTTATCTGAGCTACCAACAGGATGATAGCTACTGAGCTCCATCACACGCCGTGTGTTGTTGTAACAATGCGGCAGAGCTGACGCCGCTGATACCCACCACAATCTCTTTCATTTTAAATCTGAGAATGGACTACACGGCCGAAACCGCCAAGCATAATTAAAAAAACTTGACAAGCATTGCAGACTAAGGCATTGTTTGCAAGGGCACAGTGGCCGTTATTAATGAAATACATATCCAGAGATCGCGTATTGATTGCTTTGTTACCATTTTCAGTTTGCTAAGGACAGCGTTTTCAGATACTCATTAACCTAAAGACAAACGTTAAAGGCTCAAAGCTACTTTCAGTACCAACATCGACACGAATGGTATAACTTGCACTGTTTTGTACTGATGATGGTGGTAGGCAAAGCTTTGAACCCGATGTTGCCACCAGCGCAACGAATATCTGTAAAGATCCTTCCAGAATGAAATTTTCACTCTGCAGCTGTGTACGCTGATATGAGAGTTTCTGGCAGATTAAAATTGTGTGCCGGGCCGAGACTCGTTCAAAAATGGTTCAAATGGTCCTAAGCACTATGGGACTTAACATCTGAGGTCATCACTCCCGCCGCGCGAGATTAGCCGAGTGGTTGATGGCGCTACAGTCATGGACTGTTCGGCTCGTCCCGGCGGAGGTTCGAGTCCTCCCACGGGCATGGGTGTGTATGTTTGTCCTTAGGATAATTTAGGTTAAGTAGTGTGTAAGCTTTCACACACATTTGAACTTTTTTTTTTAACTAATCAACCATGTTTCGCCTATTCAGCTTTGGTTTTTCATCTGTCCCATAGACTTAGAACTGCTGAAACCTGACTAATCTAAGGACATCACACACATCCATACAGGAGGTAGGATTCGAACCTGCGACCGTAGCAACAGCGCGGTTCCGGACTGAAGCGCCTAGAACAGCTCGGCCACAGCGGCCTGCTCTACCGGTAGAGCACTTGCCCGCGTAAGGCAAAGGTCCCGAGTTCGAGCCTCGACCCGGCACACAGTTTTAATCTGCCAGGAAGTTTTGTAAAGATGGTCTTGTTTCTGTGATGAAACTAGTAACAAAGAAAATAGTAAGCTGTGGCAGTTTATCTGTACGATAGTTAAAAAGCACTGTTGTCCTTCATAAAAGACAGACGAGCGCTAATTTCCTTCGGAGACCCAATTTGACAGCGTTTCTTGTTTTCCTCTTTTCTCAATAGCAATCGGAATATAAAACCCGTTTTCGACGAAGAACGGATTATGGACATCTTGGCTGCATACGGAGAGTAATTTGAGCAGGAGAGACGCACTTTTGAAACAGTCCTTACAAGTGTTGTCCACTGAGTCCTTGTTGACCACTGTACGTTAGAGGCTATACCCAATTAATTGGTGATACCTGCCATGTTATTGGCTGAGAGAGTCAATACGCTCATGATTTTTCACCGTAAAGCCTGTTTCAGCCAGTGCTCACATAAATTCTTAAACACTGCATCATACAACACAGAGCTGCACTTGTTTACATTTTCACCATCGATTTCAGTTACGTTCCGACCACTTTCGGGGCAACTGTACCAAAGGAGAACAGAAGTGCATCCAGTTACTACGTACTGCTTCATAAACCGTTTTTCATCAAGTATACATTCACTGTGCACAGGTTGACTTAATCATCAGTTCAATGTACTGGCAGAAGACATATTTGACCATGCATTACATAGTAACCAATAATCAAATTTTTGGAGTGCTCTATTTTCGTATAACATGTGACATCACGAACATACACTTTTCCTTCCAATCTAAGCATTAATGCGGCTAGCAGAACCAAAGTGCCTTGTCTACTTCTGATACTGTGCGAGAATCATGTATTACAAGTCTAAAAACAAGGATGGAAGATTAGGATGTAACGTTCCGTCGACATCAAGGCTAGAGGTGGAGCACAATCTGGGAATGTTTCAACGATGGGGAACGAAATCACTCGTGTCCTTTCAAAGGAACCATCCTGGCACGTGTCTGGAGCGATTTAGATTTATCACGGTAAACGTAAATCACGATGGGCCGACGGTGATTTGGGACGTCGTCGCTCCGAAAACGAATACAGTGTGCTAGCCATTGAGCCATCTCACTCCGTTTACAGACTAGCTATTCCAAAAATGTTACACTCTGGCTCTATGTGCAGTTACTGTATGCGCTTTATTTATAGTTGTTCTCCTTTGGTACAAACAGCTCGTCGATTGTCAGAACGTGACCGAAAGCGATACTCAAGATAAAATCTCGTCCAGCACCGCCTGCAAAAAAACAAAATTTTCGAATGAATAGTTTAGTGGCTATGATATTTTCGTCAGGCTGGTCTCAGTAATCCGTAAATATTTATTAGACGATTCTAGGAGTCAGCAGTAAGAACTAACAGATCTGTTGGGTATGACTAGGTTTTAGAAACTGGCATAGTCACTAAGCAATTTATTGATTAACTTCTCATGGTTGGGGTTGACAGTTATGTAGAATTTTGTAAAGACGTCATATTCGACGTTTATTGTAGAAATTATTTATTTCACGACTAAAGTTTCGGCCTTTGGACCATTTTCAAGTGATACTGCAAAATATTTTGCTTCCGGAGATGTCAGAGTTAAAAATTCTGTCATGTCCTCGTCAAGAACAAGCCTTTTCACTGAAGAAATACAGTAACATCAGACGAGTGCAAAGCTATATACACCGTGCAGTAATGTAAATTAAATGCACTGTTACCAATGTCAACATCCTTTACATAAATCGCTATAGTAAATCGATGTTCTAAGAAACTGTTTACATGCGAACTAAGGCCACTGGGGTGAAAATATAGTGAATTTTTCGGGCCAACGATCTTAGTGAAGAGTGTGGTAGAACGTTGATGTGTAGTGATTTATGTGATGGAAGTTAAAATGTCCTCCTTGATAGCTTCCCGGTCAGCACGCTGGATTGGTAAGCACAAGAGCCCGGCTTCGATTCAAGGCCGGGTCAGAGATCTTCTCCGCTCGGGGAATGGGTGTTGTGTTTGTTGCCCTTACATTCGTCTACTATTAAAATGACATTCTGCCGCTGAGATGACTGTATAGCCACGTACGGACAGACAATAAATTTTAAAAAAAGTGTATTAATACCGGCAACAGTGCACGTAATTTTCGTTATTTATGATACGTATACATGTATGAGGATTTTAAAGTGTGAGTGCGCTCAAGGAAAATGTTTTGCAGTACAGCTTGAAAACGGGCCAAAGGCCGAAACTGTAATTGTGGAATAAATAATTTCTTCAGTCAATGGCAAATAGACGTCATTCAAAAAATAAGCGATTTATGTGAACATTGACCAAAGTAAGTTTTCCAGTGAAGAACCTATCAATCGTTAGATCATTACTTCGTCGCGTAATTCTGGCTTTTGGAGACACGTCTACATCTACATATATATTCCGCTAGCCTCGAAGCGGTGTGTGGCGGAGGGCACAATTCGCGCTGAAGTCATATTCCCCCCCCTCCCCCCCCCTCCCCCCTCCCCCACCCCCTCTGTTCCACTCGCTTTTCGCGCGAGGGAAAAACAACTGTCTGAATGCCTCAGTATGAGCTCTTATTCTCTTATTTCCCTTATCTTTGAATGGTGATCATTACGCGATTTGAAAGTTGGTGGTAATAATATATGTCAGGTTGCCCTCCATGGGGTGGGTGCACGCAACGACTGTGGTTATATTGGGTTAGATAGAGCAAAAATCAGTCGTAGAATTAAGTTTCTTTAATATGACATTTATAGTCACAACGCAGATCAGATTTCGACTTGTGTCAGGTCATTATCAATTCTAAAACGAATACTAGAGTATATATTACAATGTAATTTACAAAAGTTATAAGTCCATCACATCGTCGTCTTTTAATGTTAACGTTACATACCAGTGCGGAATTGTAGCCGTTGTTCCTGCTCAAGTGAATGCTTACACAGTTCAACCATTACTGTCGTAAAATTATATGTTGGTTTCACAGTACACATCGGTTTTGAGTATAGCGCCATTTATGAGCTGCGCCTGAAGTTTACAGTTTTGACGACATTTTTTGTAATATTTATGTTGTATGGTAACTAAGTGGTAACATGAAATTATTATGAGTAAAACTATGTAAAATTGCAATTCTTACTTTTTCTCGTGTCTGTGATGTGCTAGATGTTTAAAATTACTATAGCACGTAACAGTGACAGTTTACGCCTCATGGGCTAAAATTAATTATAAAACTGATATGGCTACGTAAAGTATGTTATAGGAAGTATTGCATATTTTCTCCTGACGGGACCCGTCTTAACTTAATTAGTTGTTATTTGACAAAAGATATAACGTGAACTTTATTTACTAAATGCACTTTGTTGGCTCTAGTAGCGCTTGTAAGCATCATTTCAATCGGCCACTAAGTGCGACATATTGAAATGATAAAGTATAACATACTTTACGTAGCCATATCAGTTTTATAATTAATTTTAGCCCATGAGGCGTAAACTGTCACTGTTACGTGCTATAGTAATTTTAAACATCTAGCACATTACAGACATGGGAAAAAGTAAGAACTTCAATTTTACATAGTTTTACTCATAATAATTTCATGTTACTACTTAGTTACTATACAACATAAATATTACAAAAAATGTCGTCAAAACTGTAAATTTCTGGCGGAGCTCATAGAGGACGCCATACGCAAAACCGATGTGTACTGTGAAACCAACATATAATTTTACAGCAATGGTTGAACTGTGTATGCATTCACTTGAGCACGAACAACGGCTACAATTCCGCACTGGTATGTAACGTTAACATTAAAAGACGACGATGTGATGGACTTATAACTTTTGTAAATCACATTGTAATATATACTCTTGTAATGGTTTTAGCATTGATAATGACCTGACACAGGTCGAAATCTGATCTGCGTTGTGACTGTAAATGTCATATTGAAGCAACTTAATTGTACGGCTGATTGCTGCTCTATCTAACCCACTAATATATGTTCTACATCCTCGGTGAAAATCTGATTTCGGAATTTAGTGAGCAGCTCCTTGTGATTAGCGCGCCGTCTATCTGCAAGTGTGTCCCACTTCAAACTTTCTATAAGATTCGTAACACTCTCGCGATGGCTAAATGTACGATTCACGAATCTTGCCAGTGCAATCGAGGCACAGCTAGGGGTAGCGGCGGCGCCCTTACCTGGATCGGGGAGGATGCTGCGCACCGTGTTGCCGTGGTGAGGACGGCGCGCGGCGCCGGCGGCGTACTTGCGGTACAGCTCGAGCATGTGCCTCGGGGGCGGCTGCGCGGGGGCGGCGACGGCGGCGGGGGCGGGGGCCGGGGGCCGGAGGCGCAGCACGCGGCTGAAGACGTCGCGCACCGCCTCCACCTGTGCGTCGGGCTGGCCGCCGGCGCCGGCGTGCACAGCGGCCGCCGCCAGACAGCACGCCGCCAGCAGCGCCAGCCGCAACACCATCGCTGCCATCTCCTCCTCACTGGCTACCACTCGCGCCGCGACCGCCCATCGCGCCGCAACACCTCTGACTGTCCCCTGTCCACTGGCTGCGGTCCCCTCGGACACTCCCTCGCCGCTCTACACTCACGTCAGACACGCACTCCACAGCCCGTATTATTGTTGCTCCGCAGGAAAGCGGCGGGACAGATTTCGTGAAACACAGTTAATCCTGGTCACTGTCTCAGGTAGTGTGCCCGGAAATACACAATAATCACTGACAGTATACGCTTGTCTCAGACGGAAACTGCTACTGTACAGTGTTTACATTGTAATGTGGTACGTCCAAAAACAGAACTCCGTAAGTCGCTTTGCACCAATATGCAACTGGTAGACAGTTGGCCCAATTGTTGTGTTGAAAACAGGAGAACACTGTGGGCCAGCCGCGGGCGCGTCAACGCGCACTCCTGCAGAATAAGTGACAGCTGCCGTCCACGGCGTGGCTACGCACGCGCTCGCTCGCTCGCGGCAGCGCTCTGGGAACGCGACTCGTCCGCCCTGGGCTTCTGTTGTCCGGCTGACAAGCGGCCAACACCTGCAGCCGCGCGCGGCGCGCCCGCACATTAAAGCGCGCCAGGCCCCCTTCCCGCCGCGGCGCCGCGCGCGCCTATTGGCCCGTCACCGACCAATCGCGGCGCCGGATGCCCACGCATCGCCAAACGCCGCCGTGCGCGAAACACGCGTCTACGCCGCGCCGCAAAGCGTCGCGCCGGCTGTCGACGCGCAGTCCGCGGCACACTCTCGTGCGAATGGAATTTAACACTCGAGTTGTTGCCTCGATCCCAGCCTGGACTCTCTTTCGATCCCTTTCGTTAAAAAATAGGGTATGAATGAAATAATATTCTATCACTCCTACAATTAAACAATGGAAGAAACCACAGAACAAGAAAAAACAGAAACGCAACTCCCGTGTTAAAAGTGGGAAACACAGACCGACAGCAGAGCCTCAAGTGGTATGAGGATGAACTAAAATATGAAAACATTGCGGGTTGCATCCCCCCCCCCCTAATTTAATTACGTTGTAGGTTTATATTTTTATTTTAATTCTATTACCTTATTTTTCTGGGCGTGATATGTAATTATTTTTGCTGGCATCATAATAAAATAATTGAAACGCAGCTATAGCACACTGTACTACAACAGAGAGTAAACTATTCAGTAATATTTTCAATCTATTTTTGACGTTTGCGTCTGACAGACAAGAAAACACAATAGGAGCAGCGACTGTCAGGCGCAAACGTCAAAACTAGACTTTGAAATTGACACGCTTATATTGTTACCTATCAACATGCAAAAGCTCCAGCGTAGATGCAACACTTGAAACTCAGTGTAAGTCGAAATAGGCTTGTAGTGTAAATAATTGAAGCAAAAGAGAAATAACATTGTAGCAGCTAAACTGGACAACAAATATTCCTGACTAATGTCATAATTTTTACCTCATACAAGCTGCTGGATCAATGGAGAAAAAAGCCTATTATTAAGATAATAAGCAGCAGTTAAAGAGGTTCAATTAAGGAATATGTATCACAGTGTTAATTCATGAAGAATTCTAAAATTTGTTACAACTATGTTTCAGGGCTAGTAAGTTCTGATTAACTGACCAGCAAACTTGCACTACTCACCATTAATTTCTTAAAAAGGTTCCTAAATCTTACTGCTGTTAATGCTTCAACACAAAAAAGAAAACATCAATATCAAGTACCAAAAGCAGGAACGGTACATAAAAACATTGAAATGAAAACAAAACTTACTTTTTATTTATTTCTCAAACACACTACAAATTTTTTTTTAACTGTTATAAAGCTTTAAACCGTTTCTCACAAGGAACACACCCCTGTTTAGCCTATACCTACTTTTATTCACAAAATCTTCTTCGAAAAATGATCTTCACTAACAAAATAAGGAGCACATTTCACGTCTGGTGACAGTTTACAAACACTCTTGCACTTTAGAAGCAACTCTTGATGTTTTGGAAACCTGTAGAAATGCTTGTTGCAAATTTCCTCCGTTGAACCCACGTAACAGCCAGATGAACAGCTGGGGAACTTGCAGGAGTATTTCAACGTCAATCTGTTGTGTTGAATATCCTAAAAAAAAAACAACATAAAAGTCTTCATTAAATAAAACTACTACAGACATATCAAAGTTATTTAAATAAACAAACGGAAACCACACTGCTTAATTCACGACAGAAGATAACACATTTCTTTTATAGGATTATTTAATGAAAAATTAAATGTCTTACCTTACAATTAATTGTGGACATTTTTCAGCAGGAAATCTCTTCAATTCCACGGTGAACTTTATGAGTTTAAAGTAAAAAATCTGTTTATAATGAAGATGAGTAGTATGTAAATACGAAACAAAAGCAAAGACGACTGTAACCGAGGACCACAGACTTCAGTGCAGAGCAAGACGATGGAATATTTCAAAGTAACCACCATTGGAGTTTAGACAGCTCTCATTGGTCAATTCCAGCTTCGTTTGACCCGTAGCGTCTCTAGTGGTCTGGAATGAAACTACGTGGCTTGTTGCCTCTCCGCCCATATAGCTTTCACCTCCGTGGAAGAAACTGGCCAAGTACGAGTAGGACTCACGCTTCGAGGGTTGCGGACAAAATTATTTATAAACCAGGTGTAGAAGTATGAAACAGGAATTTGGTTGCAATAATTACAAGTCTGTTGTTTGAAACTGATAAACAATATTTTATTCAACATGATCTCCATTGATATTTATACATTTCTCCCATCTCTCCGGAAGGCTATGAATGCCACGCCAAAAGAACATTTCTTTTGTAGCGAACCAGTCAGCGAGCCAGTTTGGTACATTTTCATACGAACTGATGCGTTTTTCAGCGAGAGCGTTTCTCGGTGATGCAAACAGATGATAATCAGACGGAGCTAAGTCTGGAGAATAAGCTGCATGCCCTAGTATTTCCCAACTGAACGCCTCGATCGTTTCCCTGGCCCGTTATGCTGTGTGTGCTCTTTTCCCATATTTCGGTCGTTTTTCACATAACGCTCGATTCAAATGGTTCAAATGGCTCTGAGTACTATGGGACTCAGGTCATCAGTCCCCTAGAACTTAGAACTACTTAAACCTAACTGACCTAAGGACATCACACACACCCATGCCCGAGGTAGGATTCGAACCTGCGACCGTAGCGATCGCGCGATTCCAGAATGAAGCGCCTAAAACAGCTCGGCCACAGCGACCATCCGCTCGATTCAGATCGATCGTTTGATGTCGGTAGCGATGATCATTAAGTCTTAACGGTTTCACCAGGTTATAGCAGTTCATAATAGTTGACACGCAGAGCATTGTCTTCTTCCCAAAGCGATTCGGTCCTGCAGTGGACGTTGATGGTTTTCCTGGATTCATCCATGGTTGAAGACGCTTAGGAGCTATTTTTCATCACCTGTCACTATACGACGGACAAATGACTTTCTTTTGTAGCCTACCTGGCCAGCAGCATTTCACAAGTAGTGTATGGAACTTGGATTACTGTGTGTTGACATTCGTCGTCAGACGGCTAGCACCATCTATAGGGAAATTCTTGATTCATACTTCTACACCCCCAAAACAGTACATAGCCCACTGCATAACAAAAGATGCATTCTGATTATTTGTACTGCATGTTTCTGATCAGAAATGTAGCAGCAAAAAATGGTTCAAATGGCTCTGCGCACTATGGGACTTAACTATTGTGGTCATCAGTCCCCTAGAACTTAGAACTACTTAAACCTAACTAACCTAAGGACATTACACAACACCCAGCCATCACGAGGCAGAGAAAATCCCTGACCCCACCGGGAATCGAATCCGGGAACCCGGGAGTGAGAAGCGAGAACGCTACCGTACGACCCCGAGATGCGGGCATGTAGCAGCGTTACTCAATTTGCACGTCGACCAAACGTTACGCTTCAAAGAAGTCTGTAGCACACATCGTACTGAATTTATAATTAGAAGGCGTCTGCAACTATGGGCGTGCTGCAGGAAAGTATCGCAGCAAATTTTTTGATAAAACTTACTAAAGCAGGCTCCCCCCATGAACCATGGACCTTGCCGTTGGTGGGGAGGCTTGCGTGCCTCAGCGATACAGATAGCCATACCGTAGGTGAAACCACAACGGAGGGGTATCTGTTGAGAGGCCAGACAAATTGTGGTTCCTGAAGAGGGGCAGCAGCCTTTTCAGTAGTTGCAGGGGCAACAGTCTGGATGATTGACTGATCTGGCCTTGTAACATTAACCAAACCGGCCTTGCTGTGCTGGTACTGCGAACGGCTGAAAGCAAGGGGTAACTACAGCCGTAATTTTTCCCGAGGGCATGCAGCTTTACTGTATGATTAAATGATGATGTCGTCCTCTTGGGTAAAATATTCCGAGGTAAAATAGTCCCCCATTCGGATCTCCGGGCGGGGACTACTCAAGAGGACGTCGTTATCAGGAGAAAGAAAACTGGCGATCTACGGATCGGAGCGTGGAATGTCAGATCACTTAATCAGGCAGGTAGGTTAGAAAACTTAAAAAAGGGAAATGGATAGGTTAAAGCTAGATATAGTGGGAATTAGTGAAGTTCGGTGGCAGGAGAAACAAGACTTTTGGTCAGGTGAATACAGGATTATAAATAAAAAATCAAATACGGGGAATGCAGGAGTAGGTTTAATAATGAATAAAAAATAAAACGCAGGTAAGCTACTATGAACAGCATAGTGAACGCATTATTGTGGCCAAGATAGACACAAAGCCCACGCCTACTACAGTAGTACAAGTTTATATGCCAACTAGCTCTGCAGATGATTATTCAGGTAGTGAAGGGAGACGAAAATTTAATAGTCATGGGTGACCGGAATTCGACAGTAGGAAAAGAGAGAGAAGGAAAAATAGTAGGTGAATTTGGATTGGAGGGAAGAAATGAAAGAGGAAGCCGTCTGGTAGAATTTTGCGTAGAGCATAACTTAATCATAGCTAATACTTGGATCAAGAATCATTAAAGAAGGTTGTATACATGGAAGAATCCTGGAGATACTAAAAGGTATCAGATAGATTATATAATGGTAAGACAGAGATTTAGGAATCAGGTTTTAAATTGTAAGACATTTCTAGGGGCAGATTGGTACTCTGGCCACAATCTATTGGTTATGAACTGTAGATTAAAACTGAAGAAACTGCAAAAAGGTGGGAATTTAAGGAGATGGGACCTGGATAAACTGACTAAACCAGAAGTTGTACAGAGTTTCAAGGAGAGCATAAGGGAACAATTGACAGGAATGGGGGAAAGGAATACAGTACAAGAAGAACGGGTAGCTTTGGGAGATGTAGTGGTGAAGGCAGCAGAGGATCTAGTAGGTAAAAAGACGAGGGCTAGTAGAAATCCGTGGGTAACAGATGAAATATTGAAATTAATTGATGAAAGGAGAAATTATAAATAAAAATGCAGTAAATGAAGCAGGCAAAAAGGAATATAAACGTCTCAAAAATGAGATCGACAGGAAGTGCAAAATGGCTAGCAGGCATGGGTACAGGACAAATGTAAGGATGTAGAGGCTTATCTCACTAGGGGTAAGATGGATACTGTCTACAGGAAAATTAGAGTCCTTTGGAGAAAACAGAACCATTTGTATGAATATCAAGAGCTCAAATGCAAACCCAGTTCTAAGCAAAGAAGGGAAAGCAGAAAAGTGGAAGGAGTATATAGAGGGTCTATACAAAGGTCATGTACTTGAGGACAATGTTATGGAAATGGAAGAGGATGGAGATGAAGATGAAATGGGAGATATGATATTGCGTGAAGAGTTTGACAGAGCACTGAAAGACCTGAGTCGAAACAAGGCCCCGGGAGTATACAACATTCCATTGGAACTACTGATAGCCTTGGGAGAGCCAGTCCTGACTGAACTCTACCATCTGGTGAGCAAGATGTATGAGACAGGCGAAATACACTCAGACTTCAACAAAAATATAATAATTCCAATCCCAAAGAAAGCAGGTGCTTACAGACGTGAAAATTACCGAACTATCAGTTTAATAAGTCACGGATGCAAATTACTGACGCGAATTCTTTACAGACGAATGGAAAAACTGGTAGAAGCCGACCTCGTGGAAGATCAGTTTGGATTCAACAGAAATATTGGAACACGTGAGGCAATACTGATCCTACCACTTATCTAAGAAGCTAGATTAAGGAAAGGCAAACGTTTCTATCATTTGTAGACTTCGATAAAGCTTTTGACAATGTTGACTGGAATACTCTCTTTCACATTCTAAAGGTGGCAGGGATAAAATACAGGGAGCGTAAGGCTATTTACAATTTGTACAGAAACCAGATGGCAGGTATAAGAGTCGAGGGGCATGAAATGGAAGCAGTGGTTGGGAAGGGAGTGAGACAGGGTTGTAGTCTCTCCCCGATGTTGTTCAATCTGTATATTGAGCAAGCAGTAAAGGAAACAAAAGAAAAATTTGGAGTAGGTATTAAAATTCATGGAGAAGAAATAAAAACTTTGAGGTTCGCCGACGACATTGTAATTCTGTCAGAGACGGCAAAGGACTTGGAAGAGCAGTTGAACGGAATGGACAGTGTCTTGAAAGGAGGATATAAACAAAAGCAAAACGACGCTAATGGAATGTAGTCAAATTAAATCGGGTGATGCTGAGGGAATTAGATTAGGAAATGAGACACTTAAAGTAGTAAAGGAGTTTTGCTATTTAGGGAGTAAAATAACTGATGATGGTCGAAGTAGAGAGGATATAAAATGTAGACTGGCAAAGGCAACGAAAGCGTTTCTTAAGAAGAGAAATTTGTTAACATCGAGTATAGATTTAAGTGTCAGGAAGTCGTTTCTGAAAGTATTTGCATGGAGTGTAGCCATGCATGGAAGTGAAACATGGATGATAAATAGTTTGGACAAGAAGAGAATATGCGGTGCTACAGCAGAATGCTGAAGATTAGATGGGTAGATCACATAACTAATGAGGAGGTATTGAATAGAATTGGGGAGAAGAGGAGTTTGTGGCACAACTTGACAAAAAAAAAGGGACCGGTTGGTAGGACATGTTTTGAGGCATCAAGGGATCACAAATTTAGCATTGGAGGGCAGCGTGGAGGGTAAAAATCATAGAGGGAGACCAAGAGATGAATACACTAAGCAGATTCAGAAGGATGTAGGTTGCAGTAAGTACTGGGAGATGAAGAAGCTTGCACAGGATAGAGTAGCATGGAGAGCTGCATCAAACCAGTCTCAAGACTGAAGACCACAACAACAACAACAACAACAACAACAACAACAACAACACTTCTACACCTGGTAGATAGTTCATCTATAGCTTTAGATCAGTGTGAATATGTGACAGAAATTGCCATGTCTTTCGATTTCACTGACTGAGAAGCTTAATTTTTTTACACTGGCAGTGGGACATGTACCTTAGTATTTCCCATTACCTTTAGTTTCATACCTCTATCCGTATCTAAGAAAACAGGTGTTAACACACCACCGTACCTTTTGGTTGCGCTGACTTAGAAGCTTAATTTTTTCACACTGCACATTTTACACCACGTTCGACACATATTTCAATTTGATAAGAAAGAGGGGTGTCAATAGACAGACAGACGTACAGCAAAGTGAACTTATAGACCTGTGACCACATTGGCACCGCCATCGGTGGATTCCGTCGACGACCGACACCCGGCGAAGACTACCGACATCGGGAGAAGACGGGCGCGATCACACGGTAGCCGATCTCATTGTCCGAACGTGTAGACTTCGGACCAAAGTCGGTAAAATTCAGATTAGTTTGTTTTCTTCGGTAAGATAAACCGAAATCCTCTCACATGGGCTGTAGGAAACTGATGACTTTAATCCAAGAAAGATTGAGTTTGTGGCATCCTGAGGATAGAAATATCATAATTGGTATATAATTCGGAATCTATGGACTAAAATCGAAGATTTATTGGAAACAACAAGTGGGCAAATTCTTTACCGGAATTTTTTGCTGTATATTATAACCTCAAAAAAAGAATTAGTTCAAGTGAGATTTGGTGTATGTTACGCTTAAAGTTACTGTAGTCGATCTTTTTTGGGGTTGTGGTACATGGATATTATATGTCTAAAAATTATAATTAATGCTTACTAGCGGCGTTTTTTCCGGTAAGGTGGATATTCCTTTACATGAACCGATTTGCAAATGTAGTGCAACATGTTTCCACTTTTCACTATATTAGGCGTTCGAAGTATATTATTCTACGCTGTATGTTTACTTTTCACACGTATGATGAATGACAATTATTGAAGGTTAATTGACGTATGTCTGCACAAGTTGAAATAAATTCAGCAGAACTTAGCGTTTGTAATCTTGATATTCAGGATCACCACTTATCATCTCGAGTATGTAAAGCCTAAGACTCATACTTAAAACACTTTCCGATAACGACAGCCCTTCTAGAGGTGTGATTTGAGCTCTATTAAAAAATCCAGTACTCATATTAGAAGCTAATATTCCCAAATGCTACGAAATACTACGTTTATTCTAAGCCGAATTTTTAACCTAAAACCTTGTTCCTTCCTTTCTCATATCCACTGGGCAAGTGTTTAAAGAACATTGATATTTTCACCACTACAATCTAATTATTTGAAAATAATGCCAGTATTGCATTTATTTTCACATTTTTAGAATACAGTGAGCTTCATTAATTAAACAATACTTGCTTAATCACATATAAGTTTCGTCCGTACATCTGTGAACAGATACATCATTTACTTTCACCAAGTAACTCAACCACTATGCACCATAGCCTTACTGGCGAACGGAGGTTCGAGTCCTCCCTCGGGCATGGGTGTGTGTGTTGCCCTTAGCGTAAGTTACTTTAAGTTAGATTAAGTAGTGTGTAAGCCTAGGAACCGATGGCCTCAGCAGTTTAGTCCCATAGGAACATACCACAAATTTCCTTATTGGCAAAACCGTTGGTAGCAATCGTCTTCAAGCTAAATGAGAACAAGACCTGACATGATCAACATCTTGACTATTCCTATGTGTAATACTAAATATTTCTCCATTTACTTCTTATTTCACCTGTATGTCTCTAGAACAAACTACGCAGTAACCTGCGTCTCATACAAAATCATTCTGTTTGTTATGGGAGGTGAAAGCCTTACCTGTTACTTTGCCGTAGCTTCCATCCCGGCGTAACTCATCTGTTTCCCTTGAGTCCAACAGCAAACTAATATCATTGTACCAGTGTCAACATTACCTCTGTCTTTGTTTCTTCCTTATCTCATCTGCCAACCTAACCCTAAACTGGTCAAGCTAAATAAGCAGTAAATCCGTAAATAAATAAACAAACATTATTACTCACTCGTCACAGGATCAGTCAGCTTCATCTCCAGATTTCATCCATTCTGCACTGCTGCCATACATTTCTGTTAATATCTCATTACCGTCATTCAACAGAGTTGCACGTCAGTAAGATTGACATTTCTGAAATACCAGATATTGGTTACTATATCTTCCATTATTGTTATTACTATGCCATGTTCATGTGCTTCACGTAGTGTAATGTTAACCTACTAAGAATGATTAGATTTAATCCCACGAAGTGAAATAAATGCATAAACAAATAATTTGGTCATCCTTTTGACAACGCAGTGATCTTGTAAGACCTTAGCATGGCCCTTAATAATTTCCGCGTTTATTGCCAGAGCTCACTTTGTAAATGGCGCATGAGTTCAGTGCTGGTACAGTTGAAAATCAACTGACAGTGCTAATGATCATATTCTTGAACTTCTCTAATCGATACAATAACTGCATAACTGAAGAAAGGTGTCTATTTCGCCCTCTATAAGTTTCTAAGAAGTTACAGCTTCTGATTTTTCTGAGTGTACATGTCTTCCTCAGTCTTTCCCTCATAATTCACCATGTAGGCTGTAGATAACCTCCACAAATCATGATTTGACAGGAGCAAATCACACCTTTGAAACATACTCTGTAAAATGGAACATCTCGGCGTTTATTAGGCAGAAATTTTGGCGATGTTCGTTGTTCGCTCTTCAGCAATCTTCCAAATAACCAGTACCTCCTAGATGCCTACACGACTAAGTGCTATTGGCCTACATCTTATGATGTACTTGGATTGCAAAATGACAAGTCACTCATTTATCTTATATGGATGCATAATTAGCTTCGTAATCAATCCTGGAAATGGTCGTCATGTACATGGTATTTGTTACAGCACCTTGGTAATCTCTACAAAGGGAAGCCACGTGGGTGGAGGGGGGAAGGGGAGGGAGATTGGGGGGGGGGGGGGCGACAAGAAGACTACTGTTCTTGTTCTACCACTATTTTGACATATGCTGACAAAGGATTGCTACACCGCTAAGTGGACTCTCTTGGAAACAGCGCAGCTACACTGCTCAGTTTGTTGTTGAGGTCTGTGTTCCGAAGACTGGTTTGATGCAGCTATCGGTGCTCCTCTGTCTTACGTAAGTATCCACCACATCTCAAATGCTTCGATTCTCTTATGTTCCAGTTTTCCCACAATCCATGTTTTACCACCATACAATGCTGTGCTCCAAACGTTCAATTCTCAGAAATTTCTTCCTCTAATTAAGGCCTATGTTTGATACTAGTACAACCGCTAGACAAAATAATGTGAACACCTGTACTTACTTGGGAACGGTTTCACTAATAAGGACCCCCATTTGCTCGTAATACAGCTGCAATTGTTCTTGGAGTACTGGCATATAATGATTGTAAAGTTTCCAGTGGAATGTTATGCCACTCTTCGATCAGAACCTCTTCTAACTCCTGTAGTGACGAGGGAGGCGGAAACCTGCTCCGGAGTCTGCGCTCCAATACTGCCCACAAGGATTCGATAATGTTCAAGTCCGGGAATTGGCCAGGGAAGACGCTGCAGTTCTGTTGCATGCTCCAGCCTGTCCTGGTTGTGTGAATGGGTGCAGTGTCGTCCTGAAATATGGCATCATTGTTGGGGAACAACATTTGAATCATGAGGTGCACCCCGTCACCTAATATGTTCACATAGTCGTAAGCTGCAACATGGCCTTTGAGAGTAATGATGGGACCAGCGGAATACCGTGATATGGCTGCCCGTACCATCACACTTCCACCACCATGCTTGACTGATGGAATCAAGCACTCAGGATTGTAGGCTTCTTCTGGCGTTTCCCAGACGCAAACCCCACCCGATGTTAGAAATAACGAAAACGATGACCCGCTGGACCATATGAAGTGTTTCCGTTGACCATCCGTCCAGGATTTATGCTCCTGACATCCTGTTTTAGGCTTCTTTGGTTGTCGTCACTAATGGTTTCGGTATAGCACCTCGTTCATGAATATTCGCGACGGACAGTGTCGATAGATACGGGGTCACAAAGATGGCTATTGAGCTCTGCAGTGACTTTAGCCACCGTAGTTTTGTGTTGTTTTGACACAATTCGTGTTAGCGTACGAAGATCTCTGTCATTTAGTTTTGATTTGCGCCCAATATTACGTTTACACGATGTCTTTCCATGTTTTGTGTAGCCTGTCATGACTGATGAAACAGTTGGTCTTGAAATATTCAATAAGTTGGCTTAGTTACTGATGCTCTAGCTAATCGGGCCCCCACAATCTGCCCTTTTTGGAAGTCTGTTACGTCTTTCATTTCACGTCGTCCTCGGCCTCTGAAAGCAATTACGAAGTGTGCAGTACTGTTAAACAACCTGCACTGACACACAGTCCGTACTGAACACGCGCAATCCTGAGCGACACGTGCCTTGCATGCGTTGTCGACAGTCAAACACAACCATCCCTTTGCTACCACTGTTCTCATTATATTGCCTGTCCCCTGTAGAATTCTCCTGGACAGGAAAGCCCTTTTTGCCAGTGCCAGTCTGCTTTTGACGTTCTCCTTGCTCGGTTCGTCATTGGTTATTTTGCTGCCCAGTTAGCAAAATTTCTTAACTTCCTCTACTTCGTGACCATCAATCTTGATATTAACTTTCTCGCAGTTCTGACTTCTGCTACTTCTCATTATTTTCGTCTTCCTTCGATTTAATCTCAATCCATATGCTGTACTCATTAAATTGTTCATTTTTCTGAGTCATCAATCTTCTAACTGGTTTAATCCTTTTTAATCCGACCACTTCATTCTTGGTCGTCCACTCTTATTCTTGCCTCCTCTTGTACATATTGCATATTACACGTCTCTCCCTATAGCTTACCCCTATTTTTCTCAGAATTTCGAAGATTTTGCACCATTTTACATTGTCGAATGCTTTTTCCAGGTCGACAAATCTTATGACCGTGTTTTGATTTTTCTTCAGTCTTGCATCCATTATCAACCACAGCGTCAGAATTACCTCTCTGGTGCCTTTACTGATCGTCTTCTTACACATCATGAATTCTCTTTTCCATTCTTATGTATATTATTCTAGTCCGCAACTTGGATCCATGAGCTGTTAACCTGACTTTCACTTTCTCAGCTCTTGCAGTCTTCGGAATTGTGAGGACGATATTTTTTCCGAAAGTGGTATGGTATGTCGCCGGACTCGTACATTCTACAAACAAACGTGAATAGTCATTTTGTTGCCACTTCCGCCAATGATTTTAGAAATACTAATGTAATATTATCCATTCCGCCTGGCTAATTTGATCTTAAGTTCTCCAAAGCTCTTATAAATTCTGATTCTAATATCTGATCCCCTACCTCTTCTAAATCGACTCCTGTTTCTTCTTCTGTCACACCAGACAAATCTTCTCCCTCATAGAGGCATTCAATGTATTCTTTACACCTATCCGCTCTCTCCTCTGCCTCTAACAGCGGAATTCCCATTGCACACTTGATGTTACCACCCTTACTTTTAATGTCACCGAAAGTTGTTTTGACTTTGGTGTACGCTGAGTTTGTCATACCGACAACCATTTCTTTTTCTATTTCCTCATATTTTTCATGTAGCCATTTCGTCTTAGCTTCCCTGCACTTCCTATTTATTTCATTCCTCAGCGACTTGTATTTCTGTATTCCTGAGTTTTCTGGAACATTATTGTACTTCCAGCATTCATCGATCAAATGAAGTATGTCTTCTGTTACCCATGGTTTCTTCGCAGGTACCTTCTTTGTACCTATGTTTTCCTTCCAAACTTCTGTGATGGCCCTTTTTAGAGATGTCCATTCCTTTTCAACTGTACTGTCTACTATCTATTCCTTATTGTTGTATCTATAACCTTAGAGAACTTCAGTCGTATGTTCTCATTCCTTAGTACTTCCGTATCCCACTTCTTTACGTATTGATTCTTCCTGACTAATGTCTTAAACTTCAGCCTCCTCTTCATCACTACTACATTGTGATCTGATTCTGTATGTTCTCCTGGGTACGCCTTACAATCCAGTATCTGATTTCGGATTCTCTCACTGATCATGATTTAATCTAACTCAAGTCTTCCCGTATAATCCGGCCTTTTCCAAATATACCTCTACCTCTTGTGACTCTTGAACAGAGTATTCGCTGTTAGTAGCTAAAATTTATTACAGAACTCCATTAGTCTTTCTCGTCTCTCATTCGTTGTCCCAAGCCTATATTCTCCTGCATCCTTTTCTCCTACTCATTTCCCTACTGCTGCATTACAACCCCCGTGATTATTAAATTTTCATCTCCCTTTACGTACTGTATTATCATTTCAGTACCCTCATATACTTTCTCTATCTCTTCATCTTCAGCTTGCGATATCGGCAAGTATACCTGAACTACCGTTGTCGGCATTGATTTGCTGTCGATTCTGACGAGAACAACCCTACCACTGAACAGTTCACAGTAACACACCCTCTGCCCTACCTTCCTATTCATAACGAATCCTACACCTGTTATACCATTTTCTGTTGTTGTTGATATTACCTTGTACTCATCTGACCAGAAATTCTTATCTTCTTTCCATTTCACCTCAGTGACCGCTACTATATCTAGATTGAACCTTTGCATTTCCCTTTTCAGATTTTCCAGTTTTCCTACCACGTTCAAGCTTATGATATTCCACGCCCCGACTCGTAGAACGTTATCTTTCCTTTGATTATTCAACCCTTTCTCATGGTCACCTCCCTCTTGGCAGGCCCCTCCAAGAGATCCGAATGGGGGACTATCCCGGAATATTTTGCCAATGAAGAGATCTTAGTGACACTTTTTCAATTACAGGTCACATGTCCTGTGGATACACGTTACGTGTCTTTAATGCAGTTGTTCCCACTGCCTTCTGCATGATCATTGCTGATTCTTCCGCCTTTAGGGGCAGTTTTCCAACCCTGTTACAAGAGTGCCCTGAACCTGTGTCCGCTCTTCCGCCCTCTTTTACAGAGCCGTTGGCAGCATGAGAGTGACTTCTTATGCCGAAAGTCTCAAGCCGCCGATGCTGACCATTAATCAAAATTTAATCTGTGTCGGATTACGAATCCGGGAGCGAGGACGTTCTGATTATTTATCAAAGACGTTACCCGTAGCCTACAGGTACAAACTATGCCTGGTGTGCTGTAGGATACCTTCTCGATAGTAATTGCATGAATGCAAGTAAAGCACTCCCACTTTAATATTTATGTCACTGATTCCTTCGCCTCTAAATTCAGTAATGGCTCCATTTTTAAAAGACTCAGGTTGACACTGACTTATTTTTTTTTAAACCATACATTTACAATTGCTGTACGGTTTTCATGCACTCTACAGAGACACCACTGAAATTTGTAAATCCCCACAACTGCAGAAACGAGATGTTAACGCGTGTGTTAAGAAATATCTCGATTGGGAATCATTAGTTGCAATATAATACAATATATAACAAATGGAGTCTAATTTTTTAACGCATAATTCTGCCATCTTAATAAGTCCAACGGAGAAAAACTTAGTAATCACTGTGCGCACACACAGATGTATCGTTATCGTCTCAAAGATGGCGCAGTCATCCGGTCACTTTCTCAACCGCACGCGCCCGCCTCCACGTGAGCATAAGGCATTAGCGATCAGTGAGACATTTATGTTTCAAGTGGACGTTGTACGCAAACATTGGTACATGTAACGACCTGATAAGGTGGTAAAATGCGAAATTGTATTTGGGCGTCCCCATGGTCATACGGTGTGTAAAGCTGTTGGACTTGCTGTTTCTTGGCGGACTGTTAAACGTATCTACAAGCAGTGGTGTTATACCCGTAGCCACGAACCACGACGTCTGAAATGTGGCCGAACAAAGATCCTAACTAAGAGGGACCGAAATGCGTTTTACAGCTTGTCAATCTAAATCACTTCCAAACCCGGTAGACACAGTTGCATGCACTGAATGGAGCTCCCTCCCAACCTGGTAACGTGAGAACTTTGCGATTGGAACTGCAGGCAGTGAATCATGTGGAGTCAGTCACCTCACAAGAGGCCATTGCTCACACAGTCACATAAACGCAACAACATTAAAGTTCATTGATTTGGAAGAATATGAGAATATATAATAAGCATATATATAAATCAGTGTAATTGTAAAGAGTTCTGACATAAGGATGTAAGTAACGATTTATCACTTATTGTCGGTTTGTTTTTGTGGTAACGGTACTGGATATTTTTTCATTGTCTGCATCCCTTTGCAGCGTCGAGTCATTACTAGGTTAGCTGATGAGGTGAACATGGCTAGTACCATCATCCAATTTCCTACAAACTTCGCTCAGCGCAGAAGGATTCAAAATAAGCGAACACGTCTCTTTTCTTATATTTAGATACTCGACCGTTCCGAAAAACGGAGGTCAAATTTTCCGAAGTATTTTATAGGTACTTCATGAGCCATTTACCGTATGGTGTGCTCAGACACATAGTGGAACAATGATTCGCGTCGCGTCTTCTTAATTTCGCTCCTCATTCTCGAAACCCGATTATTTCTTTAATTTTTGTTTTTCATTTATATAACCTTATCTGTAGAAGATTATTACTCTAATGTTTTCCAGTGTATATTGATACAATGTTGTGCTTACTCGTCTACTAATTGTAAGTCAGATGAATGTACTAAAAAAAAAAAAAAAAAAAAAAAAAAACAGAAAATTATTTCAAATTGTTTTCAGTGAACTTTCTGTAGTGTCTCTTGATTCACAATCAATCGTAAGCACCATTTTGGGAGAAGTGGTCCGTTATGCATGGTCTGCTGCGAAATTATTGCCGACGCGCAAAATATTCCTCCTCGAATGAGATTCATACGAAGAAATGTCACCATGGCAAAGCTGCCTTCGAACGGTGCTCGTGGAGTTCGGAATACCTCTGTTTCCAATGCTTCTACGATCGATATCATCCAAGGGGATACAACAATACTTCTTTAACAGCAAACATACGAATAAAATATAAGAACTGATATGAGAATCAAATAATATGAGAATGAAATATCAGAACTTGAGATTTTAAAAATACTGTAACCCCTCAACATACCACACAGACGCTTATGTTGTATAATAAAATGCAGTTGTAATTTTATAATTAATATAACGCTCTTGTATATCCTAATTTGATATGAAACATTAATTACAGTAACATTCTACGGGCGTGAGTAGATAGACAAAATCTATAAAAATAAAATAAATGAAAACAACAACTGGGATTCTAAAACTGGGTGCAAAATTAAGAATCAACAACGCTAACCACTCTTTTCGCTTTTTTCCTAAGTTTGTGTATCATTGTCCTGATTATAATGGAACCCATAAAAAAGAGGTCTATTTCCCATCGTCACTTTGACCCTAAACATAAATATCTGCACCACTTCGGGCGTTGGCCCCTGAATACGCCTATCCCAACAGTTCTACCGAAAATAAGAATGGAGGAAAGAAAAGGGAGGGCAACAAATGTATGTAACAGAGAGTTTTTATACCTTTTATTTTATTTTTTAATTTTAGTTTTTTTTCTAAGAACTGTGGAGTGAAGTCCATCAGGCCACTCGGTGGAGAAATCCATACGCATCTTCTCGAAATAAAGAGGAATACCGTTGGGGATTAAACTGAAATACTGCATCAGATCAACTGCTCATTGTAGGGACATTCCAACTGCACGAAGGTTCAATGAAATCATCCCAAAGGAAGTTGGAAAAGTATTGCCTGTATTTCGGATTACGGACAATGGCGCAATGCTGTTGTTCGCAAAAAAATATCGAACAGCAACGTTGCTGAGTCTTCGTCCGTGGGTAGTAAACGTTGTCGGGAACAGACACGTTTTGCTGAAGTTTCGACACCATCGGTGGGATTTCTTTTTCTTTCTGTTAAATAGGTAAAATACTCTTTACTACTTATAGACACATAAATTTGTTACCACATGCTGTGGTTTTCCTGGTTTTCGTGTTTTGCTTGTTTTTCTTTGATATTTTGTCATCTGTAATAATACAGAATGTTATGGTTAGGCCTAACATTAAATAATTCTATGTGGAAGATTTTGTGTTTGCTATATGTTTTATGTACTTTTTCTGGTTTTCCATTACATTCGCTGTGAAAACTTCGCTATGTAACTTTCATTGTCACTGTTTACAAACTATGAAAACAAGATGATATACTACAAAAACAAGATGGCGGACAGTGGAACAGCCGAATATGTTCTGGGTGCGAGTTTCGAATCTTTGCGAGGTGTATCTGTCGTTTTCTATGTGTGGGGTGGGAAAGGAGGGGGTGCGTGGGTGGGAGAGTGAGTGTGGGCTTTATTCATTTAATTACTTTTTTTTGGTTAGCCGATACAGCACCTTTACTTGGTAATTTTTCATACTGATCCGTACACAACTCTGTAAACATGTTCCTGATATTCAAATTCGAAGTGCTAAAAAGCACAACAACTTCCTCGCACTTCCTTCGAGTAGTTGGGCTGTAGCTGACGCGCTACCTGCGAGGGCCTGGAGAACGGAGCAAGAATCGCTGGCGATTGGAGATATTGGTTCCCACTCAACACTTGCGTCGTGTGTGAAACTCCCAGTGTTTAGATGCTGTTGAACACAGCCAACGGAAAACATTGGTAGACGTTGATAGCACATGGTCACACTTGGATAGTCCTTGGAAAAAGGCATGTGATCCTGAAATTGAAGAACAGTAAAAGCAGGAGACATGCACGTGAAAGATGTGGTAGTGCCCTCGTCTCAAACGAGTACTGGAGCCAGAGTCCGCGACACCATCAGCCCTTCATCTGGATGGATAAACAACAGCGAGACTTTGCTGCCCGTCTAATGAGCAGCGCACACACAGAGAGAAGCCGGCAGAAGGCGACGACTCCGGCGCGTTCGCCGAGATGGGACCCAGAAGCGCGCGGACTTCATCAGTCAAACACGCTACGCAACTTCTAGGCCGGCAGAACGAGGCGCAAAGTTGCCTTCTCCGGGGAGCTAATTTCCTGGGGCGGCGCCAAGTTGTGCGGTTCAGTTCGTTTAATAAGGCGAGGCGCTAGCTGGAGTCGAGCTGGCGCCTAGCCGCGGCCAATAAGCTCTCACTTTGCATTAAGGTTTCACTTTACGCTCACTCCTCACTTGTGGATAGAAACGTAAATTGTCTGGAGAACCAGAAACACTCCCGTCCTTGACTTAGCAAAGGTTGCGTTGTCAGTTCATTTTGCAATATTATGGCCACCACTGTGCTTCATTCGTCACGCAATGACTGCAAAACATAATCACCACCTTATAGATTACTGGTTACTCAGTGTGGCACTGTGTTTGTATGTGTGTCATAGCTTAGAAAGTCCTTGATTGGTTTCCAGAGGTATATATAGCACCAGATGCCCAAGGATAGGTCACGCAATTCCCGTTAAATTACAGGCTCGTGGTTTGCAACGCAGAGCTGACGCCCGATAACGTTTCAAAAATCTTCCGCCGGGTACAGATAAGGCAAATTTAGTGCTCAAGACACCGATCAGATAATTTTCTTGTATTTTGGGCCGCAATCGGGTAATAATGTTTCAATAATATTTCCGCCATTTGACTGTACAAACTTCTTTGTTTTATATTACTATCATGAATTCACCCCTAAGCCATTATCAAGAACCATATTTTAAAACGTCTTGTGCAGACGCATAGGAAATGAAAAAGACCAAAATTTAACATTATTAGTCATTCCAATGTCACATTAAAATTGTCGAAATAATACTACTTACATGTTACGTATAATTAGTGAAGTATAATATACGTATAATACGTATAATTAGTGAAGTCATCGTCAAGATCTACTGAACTGGATGTCCCAACCTACATATAAGTGCAAAATCACCAAAATGTATGGTAGACAGGTAGCAAAATGAACATCAGTACTTTCGTTACACGTGCAGTGATTATGCTCTGAAAACATGCTACGGAAGTTAGTAGTTGACTGGTGGCCAAAGATGAACACTGTAAACTGTATGTAAGACTTTGTTGCATATTCCATCATTACGCAAAAATCATAGGTAGGTAAAATTGAAACCGACTCACACATATTTTGACGAACAGTGTTATATGTGAATACCAGTGATCTCTATACTGTGTGGATGTCGGACTCGAGCTGTCTGAAAGTGCCGGCCAAAGATGCTCACATTTAGTTTCTTACCTAATTACAAAAGGGCTGCCACGAAATGTCACAAGAATGCACAAAATACTTTTCGATTCTGCTCCCACACCAGCTTATTATATCACATACTGATATATAGTTCAAAGGCAGAAATAACTAAAGAATTCCTTATCACACACAGATTTAAGGAATTTTTTTCGCTAACTGCAACGTGGGGAACCACGCAGATGACAAAATCTGCAGGCACGCCGAAACTCCATAATGTGAGGTTAAAGATCTACATCCAAGTAATACAGAGACAGATCACTGGTGAACACATCTGTAAATGAATCTTTGGAAAAATAGTCGCTACAATGACTCTCAACCCCTCTCTGCTCCCCCTGTATACTTCCTTTCCTTCCAGAAGTCCAGTAAGGTGTACAGGAGAAAGTCTGCGGAGCTCGGAAGGTGACGAGAGGTGTGAGGGTAAGTCATGAGTCCTGCCCGTATAGCCGAAGCAGGACAGCATTGCAACAGACCTCCGAGGTTTTAAATCTACGTCTCCATCTATACTCCGAAAGCCACCTTTCGGTGTGTGGAGGAAGGGACTTCCCGGACCACTGTCACTTCTCCCTGTCCTGTTTCATTTGCGACCATCCTTGTGAGCTTTAATATCTCTAACGTCATGGTCTTTCCGTGAGATGTTACTGTTTCTGTTCGACACAAAGTCTTAACCTGCCATGAAGGTTCAAAACAGTACATACCCCACTGCATAACAAAAAATGCATTCTGATTATTTGTACTGCATGTTTCTGATAAGAAATGTAGCAGCAAAAAATGGTTCAAATGGCTCTGAGCACTATGGGACTTAACTACTGTGGTCATCAGTCCCCTAGAACTTAGAACTACTTAAACCTAACTAACCTAAGGACATTACACAATACCCAGCCATCACGAGGCAGAGAAAATCTCTGATCCCACCGGGAATCGAACCCGGGAACCCGGGAGTGAGAAGCGAGAACGCTACCGTACGAGCCCGAGATGCGTGCATGTAGCAGCGTTACTCAATTTGCACGTCGACCAAACATTACGCTTCAAAGAAGTCTGTAGCACACATCGTACTGAATTTGTAATTAGAAGGCGTCTGCAACTATGGGCGTGCTGCAGGAAAGTATCGCAGCAAATTTTTTAATAAAACTTACTAAAGCAGGGCGAGTATGTACTTTTGTTTTTAGGAGCTTTTTATCCTCTGTTCAGAATTAATGCAGTTCTGTCTCCGAAACTACAACTAACTTTTACATTGTTTATTTCAAGAAATACGCATCAATAATAGCCCAAAGACAATACTACAATTTCTGAACAGTCATCACTTTCATCCAGATGTTATGCATTTGAGACTTCGTTGACAGGTCGGAGAGCACCAACACACTCACAGTGAAAAAATGTTCAAATGTGTATGAAATCTTATGGGACTTAACTAAGGTCATCAGTCCCTAAGCTTACACACTACTTAACCTAAATTATCCTAAGGACAAACACACACACACACACCCGTGCCCGAGGGTGGACTCGAACCTCCGCTGGCCTCAGCCGCACAATCCATGACTGCAGCACCTTAGACCGCTCGGATAATCCCTCACGGCTCTCACAGTGAACACAAACGAGAAAGCAGCCAACGATTCCAGAAGTTCATAATTCTAAAAGACTACTCAATAATACTCAAAAGTGCAAATCCACAGATTCAAATTCATATGATGCCTTACCATACGCTATGTAGGGCAACTCCTCTTTCATAGTACTACTTTTGAGTCATCAGTCTTCTGACTCGTTTGATGCGGCCCGCCACGAATTCCTTTCCTGTGCCTCAATCTCAGATTACCACTTACAACGTAAGTCCTCAATCACATGTTGGATGTATTCCAATCTCTGTTTTCGTATACGGTTTTTACGCTCTACGGCTCTTTCTAGTACCATGGAAATTATTTCGTGATGCCTTAACGGATGTCGTATCATCTTGTCCCTTCTTCTTGTCAGTATTATTCATCCATTCCTTTTCGGCGCAGAACCTCCTCATTCTTAACTTTATCAGTCCACCTAATTTTCAAGATTCGTCTGTAGCATCATATATCAAATGCTTAGATTCTCTTCTGTTCTGATTTTCCCAAATGATTCAAATGGCTCTGAGCACTATGGGGCTTAACATCTGAGGTCATCAGTCCCCTAGAACTACTTAAACCTAACTAACCTAAGGACATCACACACATCCATGCCCGAGGCAGGATTCGAACCTGCGACCGTAGCGGTCGCTCGGTTCCAGACTGAAGCGCCTAAAACAGCTCGACCACATTGGCCGGCTCTGATTTTCCCCCACAGCCCATGTTTCACTACCATATAATATTGTACTACAAACGACTATCATCAGAAATTTGTTTCTCAAATTAAGGTCAACTTTGGTACCAGATCACTCTTGACCAGGAATCCCATCTTCCCAGTGCTAGTCTACTTTTGATGTTCTCTTTTTCCCGTCCGTCACGGGATATTTTTCTGCCTAGATAGCAGAATTCCATAACTTTGACTATTTTGTGATCATGAATCCTGATGTGAAACTTCTCATTACTTTCGTCTTTCTTCGATTTACTCTCAAACCTCATTCTGTACTCATTAGACTGTCCGTTCCTTTAAGCAGAGCATGAAATTCTTCTTCACTTTCACTCAGGTTAGCAATGTCATCAGCGAATCGTATCACTGATAGCTTAAATTTCAATTCCATTCCTAAATCTCCCTTTTATTTCTATCATTGCTTCTTCGATATACAGATTGAGCAGTAGGACAGAAAGACTACAACCCTGCCGTACACCCTTTTTAACCCGAACACTTCGTTCTGGGTCGTTCACTCTTATTATTCGTTCTTGGTCCCTGTACATATTGTATATTACTCGTCTCTCCCTACACCTTACCCCTATTTTCCTCAGTATTTCCAACAACTTGCACCATTTTACATTGTCGAAATCATTTTCCAGATCTAAAAGTCCAATTAACGTGTCTTGATTTTTCTTTAGCCTTGCTTTAATTATCAAGCGCAACTTCACCACTGCCTCTCTCGTGCCTTAATCTTTCCTAAAGCCAAACTGAGCGTCATCTAACAAATCCTCAGTTTTCTTTACTATTCTTGTGTATATTATACTTGCCAGCAACTTGGATGCATGAGCTGTTAAGCTGATGGTGTGATAATTCTCGTACTTGTCAATTATTGCAGTCTTCGGCATTGTGTGGATGATGTTTTTCCGAAATCTTATGATGTATCTCGAGTATCATATATTCTACGCACCAATGTGAATAATTGTTTTGTCGCTGCCTCCCCCTATGATTTTAGAAATTCTGATGGTATGCTATTTACCCCTTCTGCCTGATTTGATCTTAAATTTTCCAAAGCTCTTTTAAATCCTTATTTTAGTACTAGATCCCCTGTCTCTCCTACAGCAGCTCCAGCTCCTTCTTCTGTCATATCAGACAAATCTTCCCGCACATAGAGGCCTTCAACTTATTCTTACCACCTAATCGCTAATTTCCTCCGCATTTAAAAGTGGGATTCCATTGCACTCGTAATGTTACCACTCTTGCTTTTACTTTCACCGAAAGTGTTGTGTCCTGCCTACTCGTCGAATATGGGATGCCTAGGAAACCCGCTTTCTCGGATCGCTAGACAACAATTCAAGCAAATCGTATTAATGAATTTTTATTACAGTAAGGTAAATGATAGTACTTAACTTTGAGAATTTACAATGGTGTGTCTCAAGCAATGGGCGACAGACAAAATAAGAAAATCTCTTCAGTACTCACAATTCCTAATAAAAGTTCAAATGTTCAAACGTGTGTGGATTCCTAAGGGACCAAACTGCTTAGGTCACCGGTCCCTGGACTTACACACTACTTAAACTAACTTATGCTAAGAACAACACACGCACCCATGCCCGAGGGATAACTCAAACCTCCTGCGTGAGGGGCCGCCTAATACGGTTCCTAAGTCGCTACTGTAGATATCGTATTTTCCATGCAGCCATTTTGACTTATCCTCCCTATACTTCCCATTTATTTCATTCCCAAACGATATTTTTCTGTTTTCCTGAATTTCTCTGAATATTTTTGTACTTCCTTCTTTTATTCGTCAACCGATATATTTATTCTGTTACCCTTGGTTTATTTCATTTATCTTCTTTGTGCCTATGTTTTTCTTTCCAACTCCTGTGATTTTAGAGATGTCCATTCCTCTTCAACTGAACTACCTACTGAGTACTTCATTGTTGCAGTGTCTTATAGCCTTGTACAACTTCAAGCGTATCTATTCATTCCTTAGTACTTCCACAAGTACTTCCTTATCGCACTTCTTTGTGGCATTGATTCTTCCATACCAATCCCTTAAACTACAGCCTACTCTTTATCACTGCTAAATTGTCTTCTGAATCTATATTTGCCCCTGGGTATGTCTTACAATCCTGTTCCTGATTTCGGAATCTCTGTCTGACCGTTATGTAATCTAACGGACATCTTGCCGTAACTTCCGGTCTTTTCCAAGTATACCTTCTCGTGATTCTGGAACAGATTATTCCCTATTACTTTGTGAAATGTATTTCAGAACTCAATTAGTCTTTCTCCTCTTTCATTCTTAGTACTAATCTCATGTTCTCCCATAATTCTTTCTCCAACTCCTTGTCCTACAACCGTATTCCAGTCCCCCATGACTCTTAGATTTTCATCTGCCTTTCCATACTGAATTACCTGTTCAGTATCCTCTATCTCCTGTTCTTCAGCCTGCGACGTCGGCATGTATACGTGAACTATCTTTGTCGATGTTGGTTTGCTGTCTATTCTGATGAGAACAATCCTATCACTGAATTGTTCACTATAACTCACTCTTTGCTCCACCCTACTACCATTATAACATTTTGTGCTGATGTTGACACCACTCTATCCTTGTCTGACCAGAAAGCCTTGTCTTCTTTTCATTTCACTTCACTGACATCCACTATATCTAGCTGAGTCTTTGCATTTCCGTTTTCAGATTTTTTAGCTTCCCTACCACATTCAGAGTTCTGACGCTCCATCCCCCGACTCGTAGAATCTTATCTTTTTGTTGGTTATTCAATTTTTTTCTCATGGTCACCTCCCCCTTGGCAGTATCATCTCGGAGACCCGAATGGGGGAATAGTAAAGAAAGAGGAGATAATCGTGGCGATGTGCCTAGTGGGTACACAATGTATGTCTTTAGTGCAGTGGTTTCCATCACATTCTGCATTCTCATGCCGTTAATCATTGCTGAGTCTTCCGCCTTTAGGGGCAATTTTCCAACCCCAAGGGCAAGATATTGCCCTGGACCTCTGTACGCTGACCCGCCCACCTTGCCAAGGCAGTTGGCAGGATGAGCGTGACTTCCTATGCCAGAAGTCTTTGCCACCACTGCTGATAATTGTTATTCAAAATTTAAGCGGTGAATTGGATTGGAACCCCGGACCGGGAAGGTTTCCTGATTGCTAATGAAAGAGGCTACCCCTAGGCTACGAGTTACCAATTAGCAGTGTGGTAAGGAGATTATAAAAGGCTGCTCCGTCACAGAAAACATACCCTGACTCCCACAGGGATCTACTGTGCAGCCCACTGCCAACGGTGACAACGGAGACAGTCATCCCTTTTGGCAGCACATGATTTTCACTCTACGCTATTTGGGACTTCGAAACCTGGAAGCCACGTTTGAACTATAATGGTTTACCAAGTTACCGCAGCACTATTCAGTGTGATCCAAATCAGGGTCAACTTTATTTACGCTTCCCGTGGGTTTCCTGCACAATTTCAGGTGGGTGCCGGTTTTAGTGATTTCGACAGGCACCATTCTTGAACTTTTGTTGTTACTCCTCTAGTGACTTCGGATTCCTCGACTGCTATCCGTAAGCGAGCGACACGGCACTAGAGTTACGTCACTAGACATGTGATCAGCAGGGTAAGATTCCCCAACCAGCCATACTTAGGACAAAAGCTGAAACGGTTTCTTCAGAACGAGGCAACTCAAAACGGGAGGTTAAACACTAACGTTTAATTTATTTTCGACACTGTGGGACACTGTGGGGACATCTGAAATTAAATTTCGAACATCTGCTTTTGTTATAGTTGTCAGAAGTTTATACTATCAACTGTCGTATCCTTTCTGGCCAAATTAATGGATGTTTTTCATAAAAATATCTTTATCGATTTCAACTAATTTTCGCCTCAGAATGGTGAATCCACTACATAAATTTTTTAAAACTCCTTATCGGAGGAATGGTACGCCATGTTAAAGATCAGACACGTTTAAGACGATAAAAAAAAAAAAAACTTTTACATTTGTTCATTAAATCGAACACGCATGTGAGTGCATCATCTATCGATTCCACATTTTGGTTAATGATTCATTTGTAACAAGAATGAGACGTCAGCTTTAGAGGCGTGTAGTGTTTGTTACCGTGCGTCGGCACGCACCCACATGCAGACGCGGTGGGATAGCCAATGTTATGGGTGTTTCTGGCCGGTAGGGTTCGGCAAGGACGCATTCCAGAACGAGGCGGCACCCGTCAGGCCTAAGTTAAGCGTGCGTGCCACATTCCTCCTTTATTAGCGATCCATTCGCGTGACATTACTGTAGTGACAATAGCTGCCTTCGTTATACAAATATATGGACTGGTAGTGCCGTATGAAAAATTGCAAACGCAATGAAGGAACCACCACTTAAGTTATGCATGCCTGCCGTCTACTTCTGATGCAAATAACTATAAAGTATAAAGTTTCAAAATTAAATTAACGAAAGGTCTAGCAGCTGCTAACAGAACGCAATACAGTTAAGCTCAAATCCGGAGACACAGAACAGTCAGCTCTCACTTCATAATTAGCTTATATCTGTCTACTATACGAAGGAGTTATTATACAGATATGGAGCTTTAACGTTTAAAAAAAAGGATGGTGAAAATCTGTTAACATGCAAAAACGGTGAAACACCAGAACCTTTTTTAACCCTCACAGAAACATTTCAGGGATGCTACAAATAGGAAATTCGGCGTTCCACAAATCTACAACTAACGTTCTGTCCTTGTACCTCTGTTATGAGACCACTGTTGAGTTTTAGGCTTACCACTATGGTACGATCAAGAGATGAATCCGGCGGTCTTCAGCTGACCGTTCCCAGTAAGGTCATTTAGAATATTAAGACACAGTCGCGCAACGGATGTTATTGAAATTTTGAACTTGAGCCCAATTAAACATGGAATATGGATACTGTTGAATCCTGCCCACTCGTCTAATATGGAACGAGTAGGAAACCTGTTTTCTCGGTCGCTGGACGACAATTCGAGCAAATCGTATTAATGAATTTTTATTACAGTACGATAAATGACAATACTTAACTTTGAGAATTTACGATGGTGTGTCGCAAGCAATGGGCGACAGACCAAATAAGAGAATCTCTTCAGTACACACAACTCCTAATACAAGTGAAACAGTACAGTTCCTAGGTCGCTGCTGTAGAGCTCGTAGAACGACTAGTCTTCAACTGGGCCGCGGCGGGGTGCCACGGGATCTTCATGGGGTTTTCTTCTATCCTGGTGTGTATGGAGTGTCCAGCCTTGCGGCTTCTCCTCCCGTGACTGTGTTGGAGAGATATGTGGACGACTTGGTATGTTTGTCTTCTGATGCCTTTCGTCAGACATCCGCGACATGTTGTCGCCACGTAAGACGTCGCCAGCTATTGTCGGGGGTCGGAGGTCCAAGGAGACGCGTCCGCTGGTAACAATGAGCGACCAGCCAGAGCGGCGCTTATGTTCTTTCCGCCCAGAGGTCGCTGCTGTCTCGGTGTCGTCCTAGAGACGGGTCGGTCAGCGTACTATCGGCTGACGTCTCCTTTACAGCCCTCTCTGCGCTACCATTCCTGACCGTCGTGCTGGCGCTAGACTTTACGCCGGAAAACGTATCACAGCTCTCACAGAAATAATGAGAAAGTGTTTCATCAAACTATGGGATTAAACTAAAAGTTACAATAAAGTTCTGTTTTTTGCTAAAGTACGTGGGCTTGACTCCAAGCGCTGAATAAATAACGCAAGTGATTATTAAGTGCACAATGGTTTAAATGGAGCACAGAACATACGTGATAATACTTTGGCATAGGGGGCTGGAATTCTAATGGAAATGCTAATAACGATGTAAAATTTGCTTTGTCCACGTAAACTGCCAATGACTGCTGAATTGGTAAACAGATTAATGAGTACCAGCACCATTTCCTAAGCGCATGTTGTGTTCAACTAGCTGATTGTGTGAATTAATTCTGAAAAGCAGGACCCTAACTCCAAACAAATAACATCGTGTGCAAACGCTGCAGATGCTTACCTTCTCTCTAAAATTGAGATGCAGAAAATGACTACAGTGGTAGCTGAAAGCTAGAAGTTGGGCTCCAGCATCCAGGATCGGCTCCGAGACAAACGACCATCAACCAAAACCTCGCCTACTGGAGGTGAAAACGAAGACGGAAGGTTCCCTCTCTGGACCTCTAAGATAAAGTGTTCATATCCTTTACCTTCTAAAATTTTTTCTCTTTCTGCCTGCCCCAGCCTGGGCAACACTGGACCGTCCGCGCTCCATCCAAAGCAAAATTCATAAAAATACTAGCGATCTCCCTCCTCTTAAATAATCTGCTTTGATTAACGAGTAATACACATTTCTCTTTTAGAATTGGGGCAGACAGCAGAAATTATCTCCCACTATTAGTTTGGTTTCACCTTTCAGCCAAAGAGAGCTCGAGTTTTCATCACCGCTACAAAATTAATTTTGGTGAGCCAATCCTGGGCTCCCTTACGCATCAGTTATTACCGTTGACCTCCTTTGAATCCACTAGATTCCTCTCGTTCTGCCGGCCGCTGTGGCCGAGCAGTTCTAGGCGCTTCAGTCCGGAACCGCGCTGCTGCTACGGTCTCAGGTTCGAATCCTTCCTCGTGTGATGTTCTTAGATTTGTCAGCTTTGTGTAGTTCTAAGTTCTAGGGGACTGTTGAACTCAGATGTTAAGTCCCATAGTGCTCAGAGCCATTTGAACCATTTGAACGTGTCGCTCTGAGTATCTCATGTTTCCCCATCCTCTTGCCGATCTGTATTCTCTTATAAAGTGTTTCTTCCTCACTTCATCACACAAAGCCATTTTATAAGAGGCCGAGTAAGGCCTACTGCCTCCTACTTTGGCCAACACCGGGCCACCATGTTTATCGCAAAGAGGCGGCCGTAGCCCAGTGCATAGTTGCCAGCGACTCTGCCTTATAGCGAAAGAACAGTTTTACAACCCGTTTGCTGTCCTACCCCTGTGGCCCTCACTTTCTTACAGTCAGCCAGCAACCTCGGCTCCCATTAAAAAAATAAAAAATAGTAAAAAACATTTCTTCGCCACCATATAGAACTGAAATGAAGAAGTACTTACTAAATTCACAGTCATTGGTGTTTGTTTCAGTTGCTTGTATACTTTCCTGCTTCACTTGTAGTTTGATTTGATTTGGTAGTGTAACTTGAATAGTGGGTTCTTAACCAGGTTACGGAGCAGTTTTGGAAAAATTGATCCCTAGCGTTGCACATGAATTTTTAGGCAAAGCACGAAACTGCTGACGTTCTCGCGGTTGTGTTTGATATATGAATACATGTAACACTTATTTGATCTGATGCTTTCTGTTGTTGTTGCTGCTGCTGATGCTGCTGTTGTTGCTGTTGTCACTCTGAAGACTGATTGATACAACTCTCTATGCTAGTATTTCCAGTGCAAATATTATCATCTCTGTATAATTACTGCAGTGTACATCCATCTCAACTTGCTTACCTTGGTCTTCCGCTACAATTTTTCCCTCACATTCCCCCTCTCACCCTCCTTTAGCAACTTGATGATTAATTCATGTCTTAGGTAGTATCCTATCAACTGATCACTTCTTTAAGTCTAATATTCTATTAAAGATTTCTGCTCAATTTAATTATCTCTTCATTAGTTATCTGAACCATCCCTCTAATTTTCAGCAGTATTCTATAATACCAGATTTCAAAAGTTTCTTTTCTCTTCTTGGATTATAGCTGCTTATTATTTACCTTTCAGCCCCGTACAGTGCTACACTAGAGGCAAATACTTACAGCAAAGACTTATAAACATTTAAATTTATATTCGATGTTAATACACTCCCGGAAATTGAAATAAGAACACCGTGAATTCTTTGTCCCAGGAAGGGGAAACTTTATTGACACATTCCTGGGGTCAGATACATCACATGATCACACTGACAGAACCACAGGCACATAGACACAGACAACAGAGATTGCACAATGTCGGCACTAGTAAAGTGTATATCCACCTTTCGCAGCAATGCACGCTGCTATTCTCCCATGGAGACGATCGTAGAGATGCTGGATGTAGTCCTGTGAAACGGCTTGCCATGCCATTTCCACCTGGCGCCTCAGTTGGACCAGCGTTCGTGCTGGACGTGCAGACCGCGTGAGACGATGCTTCATCCAGTCCCAAACATGCTCAATGGGGGACAGATCCGGAGATCTTGCTGGCCAGGGTAGTTGACTTACACCTTCTAGAGCACGTTGGGTGGCATGGGATACATGCGGACGTGCATTGTCCTGTTGGAACAGCAAGTTCCCTTGCCGGTCTAGGAATGGTAGAACGATGGGTTCGATGACGGTTTGGATGTACCGTGCACTATTCAGTGTCCCCTCGACGATCACCAGAGGTGTACGGCCAGTGTAGGAGATCGCTCCCCACACCATGATGCCGGGTGTTGGCCCTGTGTGCCTCGGTCGTATGCAGTCCTGATTGTGGCGCTCACCTGCACGGCGCCAAACACGCATACGACCATCATTGGCACCAAGGCAGAAGCGACTCTCATCGCTGAAGACGACACGTCTCCATTCGTCCCTCCATTCACGCCTGTCGCGACACCACTGGAGGCGGGCTGCACGATGTTGGGGCGTGAGCGGAAGACGGCCTAACGGTGTGCGGGACCGTAGCCCAGCTTTATGGAGACGGTTGCGAATGGTCCTCGCCGATACCCCAGGAGCAACAGTGTCCCTAATTTGCTGGGAAGTGGCGGTGCGGTCCCCTACGGCACTGCGTAGGATCCTACGGTCTTGGCGTGCATCCGTGCGTCGCTGCGGTCCGGTCCCAGGTCGACGGGCACGTGCACCTTCCGCCGACCACTGGCGACAACATCGATGTACTGTGGAGACCTCACGCCCCACGTGTTGAGCAATTCGGCGGTACGTCCATGCGGCCTCCCGCATGCCCACTATACGCCCTCGCCCAAAGTTCGTCAACTGCACATATGGTTCACGTCCACGCTGTCGCGGCATGCTACCAGTGTTAAAGACTGCGATGGAGCTCCGTATGCCACGGCAAACTGGCTGACACTGACGGCGGCGGTGCACAAATGCTACGCAGCTAGCGCCATTCGACGGCCAACACCGCGGTTCCTGGTGTGTCCGCTGTGCCGTGCGTGTGATCATTGCTTGTACAGCCCTCTCGCAGTCTCCGGAGCAAGTATGGTGGGTCTGACACACCGGTGTCAATGTGTTCTTTTTTCCATTTCCAGGAGTGTAAATTTCTCTTTTTCAGAAACATTTTTGAAGCTGTTCGCAGTCTATGTGTCACATCCTCTCTACTTTTTACACCTTCAGTTATTTTGCTGCCCACTAACGAAACTCATCGACAACTTTTAGTGTCTCATTTCCTACTCAAATTTTATCAGCAACGAATGATTTATTTCGACTACATTCCATTACCAATACTTTTACTGTGGTTGATATTCAACCTATAACCTACCTTCGAGATGCTCTCCATTCCGTTGAACTGCTATTACTAATCGTTTGCTCGCCCGATCTAACAGAATTACTATGTCATCGACAAACCTCAAAGGTTTTTGCAAAAAGACATGTTTATCGCCTTGAGCTGCTGATGAAATCTGTATTTAAACAACCAGTTTCGGTCGACCGTCATCATGTCAGTCGACTGAAACTGGTTGTTGAAATAAAGATTTTTTATGCAGCGCTTGCCGGTGTGGCCGTGCGGTTCTAGGCGCTGCAGTCTGGAGCCGAGCGACCGCTACGGTCGCAGGTTCAAATCCTGCCTCGGGCGTGGATGTGTGTGATGACCTTAGGTTAGTTAGGTTTAATTAGTTCTAAGTTCTAGGGGACTGATGACCTCAGAACTTAAGTCGCATAGTGCTCAGAGCCATTTGAACCATTTTATGCAGCTCGAGGTGGTAATATTGGAGTTATTCGAATACATACGAGCAGTGGGGAACCACCTTCTGAAAACATACTCGGTGATTTTATTTATTCTCCCTGAACATTTCATTTTTGATTTTTGACATACGTAGGAAAAATGATGCCACCAGCAAAATTCGGATACCAGATCCGTAAGCATTGATTACTCATTTAAACGTGCGCCCATGTTGTAGTTGTCCATAGTTCTTTTTCTTGATTGAGAAATTTACAACTAATATGAAAAGGGATGGTCACAGAATCCATCCCTGTGACAAAACAAAAACTATGTCCATAAAGAAATGGAAATGTGTCTACCGTAATTGTAGTGTAACAGAAAGCGTTACAAGGTGTGGACCGAGTTCCATATCTCGGCAGCGTCATCTGTAATAATAGGGAAGTAGATGCAGACATCACCGATAGAACTGGGAAAGTTTCTGCAGTCTTTGAACGAATAGGATCCATGTAGTAATTAGGCTCTGCCCACAAAGCTGTACTCCTCTGTAATCCTGCGTATGGCCATATACAAGTGTGAGACCCGGAAAATGTGAGCATAATCAGCACAGTGTCTGAATATTTGAGACAAATTATGAAGATCTTCGTGACCACATTTCAGATTAATACGTTATCTAAACACCCTGCACAAGATCACTGCTGATAGAAGACTGAAGCTTACGGCGCATGTTCTGCCCATGAAAAGTGGAAGAATTCCCAAATCGGTACTCTCGGAGACAGCTGAAGACTTGAAAGCTGATCGAGTTCGCTTGAGAGACCTTGTTGCTCGATTTGTTACTTCTTTCTCCTTTTTTTTTTTTTTAAGGAGAAGTGGGTTGCGGGACAACATGCGGGATGATGTAGCTAGGAGGAGTAGAAAACGAACATATGCACAGGAAGAGACAGAAGAGGCCTGTGTGACAGGCACATGGTCGACAAGACCCTTGCCATATGAAAGACGAAGTACACCAAATATGGTCTTTTCTGTGACAACATCTTTAGTTGTAGTAACATCCGATTTAGGTTATATGTCGTCGATCCAAAAAAGGAAGAAAAATCAGAGTGTAACGTCTAGTGGCTTATTAAAGTTAGCTCAGTTCTACAAGAATGAGGGTGCAGAATCGCACATGGTTTATGTAGAGAACCGAGCCATTCACCTTTCTTGATTTACACAAATTCTGGAAAATGGAGTTTCCAGTACCTCGTGGTCTGCGACTACTCTATCGATTAGTAAGCCATTGTGAAATACTGACTTTCCTTGTTATGTTTTGGCCAGTTGTCAAGTGACGTTTCTTCGTTTTTGTAGCGACAAAAAGGCAAGAATAATATATTTAGTCGTTTGTCAACAGGAGATAGTTCGTGCATTGTGTGCAATTAAGGGCTGTGCTTCGTCGCATTGAAATAAAAACCAGAAGTGTATCGAGGGAATGGAATGGGTTTCTGATTTAATGCTTCAGACTTCACGGTCGATTTTGATTCGTTGTAATCGAGATTTCCAACCCACTCGTCTCATAGTCCAGTCCGAAATCGAAGCAGAGGTACTGGGTGTTATGCACCCACACTTTGAGAAATAGAAGTAAATGTATTCGAGACAAGAAAACTGGGCTGACAACGACTCAGTGGAAAGTTACGAAGCCAAATGAATTGTAGGACAATTCAACCAGTGGAATATGAGGCGCTACGAAATGTTGCATTTACAATGAAATAAACTGGTTTACACTTTTTGACAAAATTTGAAACCCCCGGAATAAACGCACGGATGTCAGTGTAACTTCGTGCACCTACACGTCATCGGATGGTATGTAAATGATAAGGGTTGCCATTCTCAGGGACAGATAGGACGGCCACCAGAGTGCATTACTGTTGTTACCAGACTAGGTACGGTATATTAGGGGCGCGATACACGTCAGAAGTGGAGTGATCACTGTGAAGGACACGGAGACGCCTAGTACGCGTGTGAGACAGCGTTATCAGGGTCTGGCGAAGTTTGAAAGAGGATGCATTGTATGTCTCCAACAAATGGCTGACCTACTCATGCAGTGCCCAGATTTGTGGGGCACACGGATGTGACAGTGGTTCAGTGTCGGGCTGTATCGGAACATGAGGGTAGGTACTCATGTCGTCAAGACTGAGGTCGACCACATCTGACCAACACAAGGGAGTAGAGCCGTATCATACAGTTAACATATCTTAACACCTTCATAGCGGCACCTGGCAAGTAAAGAAATCTCTGCAACATTCTATGTCATCCGCCACCATCGGCGCCGGCCGCGGTGGTCTAGCGGTTCAGGCGCTCAGTCCGGAACCGCGCGACCGCTACGGTCGCAGGTTCGAATCCTGCCTCGGGCATGGATGTGTGTGATGTCCTTAGGTTAGTTAGGTTTAACTAGTTCTAAGTTCTAGGGGACTGATGACCACAGATATTAAGTCCCATAGTGCTCAGAGCAATTTGAACCATTTCTGAACTACCATCGGCCGGACACTAGCAGCAGTTGAACTTGGAACTACCTCCCCATGCGTAAGACGTAGTTAACGCTACAACATAAACGGCTGCGTTTTGAGCGGTGCCTCCACTTGGAAGCATGGACTTCTGGTCGTTGGCGTCGCATTGTGTCCAGTGATGAATCGCTGTTCTTCACTATCACGAATAACAGTCGCCGGCGAGTATAAGATCTCATTAATCCAATACTTTAACAGGCACAGTGGTGTTTCTCCTGGCGTGATGGTTTGGGTAACCATCTGGTATGACTTCAGGTGCTGATAGTGTCAAGGGAACTGTGACGTCGCAACGGCACGTCACGGGCTTCCTGTGTCCTTATGTGTTACCTCCCATGTGACAGTACTTCGGTACCATTTTTCATCAGGACAATCCTCGTCCACACAGGAAACGTGTCTCTATGAACGCTCTGCGAGATTTTGAGATACTCGTGTGGCGATCGAGATCCTCAGTCTGTCTGCGATAGAACTTGTCCAGCTCAGGCGTCAATCTGTGTCAGTGCAACTACCCAAGATGTCAAGGACCAATTGCAACAGTTGTGGGCCAACATGCATTAGTAGAGGATATAGCTGCTTTGTGACAAACTTCACAATGAATCAGTGTATGCATCCAGGCCCGAAGGAGTGCAGTGCCATACTAACGAGTGGGTTCATCCTGCCGTTTTTTTTTTTTTTTAACAGTGACTCAATTTTGTAAAGGAATGTAAGAGTGTAGTCATTGATTATAAGCTGAAAGTCGAACAGCCCTAGTGAAATGGCATTAAGGAATTAACGAGAACGATTATCATGTGTGAGGAAGAAAATGCAATTTGTAGGGATGCTGGCGGATTTAATCGGATTAGGTTCCCACGTTGGATACGTTCAACCCACTTAATGTTTCCAATTTGATTAAATGAAACAAAACAAATGCTGTCATAATTTAACGATCGATGAAGGAAACGAACTGTGTCGACTCCCGACTTGCAAAAGGTATGGAAGCTTGTCTGAATGAGGACCCGTAAGTCAGCTGTTGGTCACTGGCACAGTATATTGGTGTTGTGGGCTTTACTGTGCGCAATGTAATACTGGAACAGCAGTTACATCCCTGCCACTCACAGGAAGCGTACGTTGTACGCCTGCTGATGGTACCATCTTGCTTCCATAGGTGCTGCAGTGCTGTATATTCAACCATCTGTTTCCTGTGTGTGTACTTTTCGCAGATGAAGCCTGTTTCACCTGAGACGAATGCTCATTACTAACAATAGTATAGTGCTTCGAGGAATCCACGCTATAGCTGTGAAGAGATACTGCACAGAAAATGTTGGAAGACATAGTCATTGTTGCCTTAATAAGTCCGTTTTGACTCCCTATCAGCTGAACAACTGATATACAAATGGAGGAGGGGAACTTTAAGATCAATTTTCTTGAGTTGCCTTTCCAAGTGTTTTTCAAATACTGTTGCCAGGTGAAATAAATGCAGAAGTAAATATAATAAAAAATGAAATGCGATCCAATCAATAAATTTTGATTTCAGCGGTCACGACTGATACGCTGCAGTGTCAGATACTTACTTACATAGTTCATAATATATCAAATGTGTCCCTGTTATCATTTGGAAACTATTTCAATAAAACATAAAAAGATTCTTAGAAAGTATTCTTTCATGCACATGGTGAAATAATACATTTGTTACCTTTTACGATGTATACTGAAAATTTCTTCAACGGCAAATTTAACTACTTAAAACGTCATGTCTTAGGTGTGAGCTTTCTTGCACTCTAACTTGAGGAATTCGTGCAGTTGCTCTGAAGGGAGCTGACGCATTTACAGTATTAACTCAATGGAACCATGGATTTTTACAATTAAACTTAATACTGTGTCTGAAATGGTCTTCATAAACTCACCGTCTCACCCTCCCTGTGTATGGCACACAAGCCAGTTTAGTATGAAATTGGCTTTCAATCTTATCTCATCAATAATATTTGTAATATTTGCACTCTGAGTCACATTGCATATTCAGAATACTGCGACAAAAAGTTATTCTGCTCGAAGTTTCATTAGTATTATAAGCGTTTAACGATATTGATCCCCATTTTGAAATTCATAAAACGCGTTTAACGATATTGATCCCCATTTTGAAATTCATAAAACGCGAACTGAAGAATTTGACGATAGACAATGCTGAACTGTTCAAATCTGACAGAAGCTTAAATTATGTGATTGGTTACCATAAGACAGTTAACCGTACGAACACTGCACTAGGCCGAAGCAACAAGAGATCAGTATTTCATATGTGATTGAATATATCACTTCTAGGAGTCAGAATAATCGCAGTGAAAAGCAAAGGGGACCGCTCTTAATAGCAGCTGGCGAGTTAGGTCAAAAGAGTTGAGACCATATGTGTGACAATGACATATGAGCCACAACGACTTCGGAACGGAAGGGACGGTCACCAGCTGGTGTCATAAGATGTCGCAGATTTGCATGATAACGGGATACAAAGAACTGACACCATGATACGGTACGTGGCTCTGCAATATAGTAAGTTGTATCGAAAAATGCAGTAAATATCGTTGTCATTGTTCTTATAGTCAGTATAATGTATCGCAATGCTCTCTGCATCAGCCGTTCCATTGCCACAGGAGCATCCGTGGAACACATATTCTGCACAATACATTTTTGCCTTTAGAATTCCGGAATATCACCAACCGGTATGTAATTTTCTGAGCGAGTTATAGCAATACGCGGCCTTCAGAAAATCATCCAAGTAAGATTTTATATTCATAAAAATTCCTCAAATTAATAAATGGGGTGTGACGGGTATAGGTGAAGATATTTCGATATGTGACTAAAGTCAGAGCAGTGAATAAAATTACACCAGTATTTACTTCATTCACACACTAATAATTATAGCTATTGCAAGTATGTTTCGAAGTTCGGTAGTACCTCCAAGTACAAGTGGCAAGGGCAAGCCATTAATATTTTCCCCTGGGTAGCAGATCAGGTGTTAAAGCGCAGTCACGTGGACGCAAAACCGTTAGTCTATACTGACACGCGTCGTTCACTCTGCGGTCTTGGTACGGCCATGTAGAAAAGATCAGATTGTAAAGTTCGCGACGTGTTTGTGGAAGGACTGTTCGACTCAGACAAAACACAACTGATGCACTGTTGTGTGTACTTAGTAAGGTACTACGTATAAAAATAACTGCACATACACCGTTACACTCTCCATTTTAATCTCTTTTACGATTGAAGTCTTTCAAAAATGTATGACCATATAACGAATGTTGCTAAGTGGCAGAACAATATACAGTGGTATTTCGAATGAAAGGATATCATAATCAGCATTCTATTATCAAGCTTCTGCCAAAGTGAAAGACTAAGTAGCATGGGAAAGTCTGAGTTTCTTTTCGGGTGGTTTTAAAAGCTCCTTCTAGAACCATGGAAGTTACTCCGCGTTGTCTTAAAAGCTGTCCTGCCGTCCTGTCTCTCCTTATTGTCAGGAGTTTCCGTACATTCATTTCCTCGCCGATTCGTATCAGTACATCCAATTTTCAGCATTCTTCTCGTCAAGGTTTTCGATTCATTCCTGTCCTCGTCGAATCTGCTAATAGCTTCCTCAGTCCTTACCTAATCACTCTAACTAATTTTCAACATTCTTCTGTAACACCGTAACTCAAATGATTGGACTCTCTTCTTTTCTGGTTTTCCCACAGTCCATGTTTCACTACCATACCATGCTGTGCTCCAAACACATATTCTCAGAAATGTCTTCTTCTATTTAAGGCCTATGATTGATACTAGTAGACTTCTCTTGGCCAGGAATGCTCTTTTTCCCTATGCTAGTCTGCTTTTCATATCCTCCTTGCTCCGTCCGGCATGGGTGGTTTTTCTACCTAGCTAGCAGAATTTCTTAACTTCATCTACTTTGTGGTCAACAATTCTGTTCTTAAGTTTCTCGCTGTTCTCATTTCTGCCACCTCTCATTACTTCTCCTGTCTTCGATTACTCTCAACCCACATTTTGTACTCGTTAGTCTATTCATTCCTTTCAACACATCTTATAATTTTTCTTCACTTTCAATGTCATCAGAAAATTTTATCATTGATATTCTTTCATCTTGATTTTTACTCCCACTTTTGAACATTTCTTTTTCCGACACTGCTTCTCCGAGGTACACATTGAACAATAGGGGTGACTACATCTCCGTCTTACGTTTCTTTTAATCCGAGCACTTTGTTCTTGGTGTTCCACTCTTATTGCTCTCTCTCGTTTCTTGTACCTACTGTATATCACTCACCTTTTTCCAAAGCTGTTTCACACAGGTAGACCGCACTGCAATTCCTTCTCTAAATCCTTGCACGAACGAAAAAATGGCTGACATCGAAATAAATGTCCAAGGAATAGAAAAGCAACTGAAATCACTCAACAGAAGAAAGTCCACTGGACCTGGCGGGATACCAATTCGATTCTACACAGAGTACGTGAAAGAACTTGCCCCCCTTCTAACAGCCGTATACAGCAAGTCTCTAGAGGAACGGAAAGTTCCAAATGATTGGAAAAGAGCACAGGTATTTCCAGTTTTCAAGAAATGTCGTCGAGCAGATGCGCAAAACTATAGGCCTATATCTCTGAGATCGATCTGTTGTAGAATTTTAGAACGTGTTTTTTGCTAGCGTATCATGTCATTTCTAGAAACCCAGAATTTACTCTGTAGGAATCAACATGGGTTCCGGAAACAGCGATCGTGTGAGGCCCAATTTGCTTTATTTGTTCATGACACTCAGAAAATAGTAGATAGAGGCTCCCAGGTAGATGCTATTTTCCTTGACTTCCGGAAGGCGTTCGATACAGTTCCGCACTGTCGCCTGATAAACAAAGTAAGAGCCTGCGGAATATCAGACCAGCTGTGTGGCTGGATTGTAGAGTTTTTAGCAAACACAACACAGCATGTTGTTCTCAATGGAGAGACGTCTACAGATGTTAAAGTAACTCTGGCGTGCCACAGGGAAGTGTTATGGGACCATTGATTTTCACAATATATATAAATGACCTAGTAGATAGTGTCGGAAGTTCCATGCGCCTTTTCGTGGATGATGTTGTAGTATACAGAGAAGTTGCAGCATTAGAAAATTGCAGCGAAATGCAGGAAGATCTGCAGCGGATAGGCACTAGGGAGCCGCAACTGACCCTTAACATAGACAAATGTAATGTATTGCGAATAAACAGAAAGAAGGATCCTTTACTGTATGATTATATGATAGCGGAACAAACACTGGTAGCAGTTACTTCTGTAAAATTTCTGGGAGTATGCGTACGGAAGGATTTGATGTGGAATGATCATATAAAATTAATTGTTGGTAAGGCGGGTGCCAGGTTGAGATTCATTGGGAGGGTCCTTAGAAAATGTAGTCCATCAACAAAGGAGATGGCTTACAAAACACTCGTTCGACCTACACTTGAGTATTGCTCATCAGCGTGGGATCCGTACCAGCTCGGGTTGAGAGTGGAGATAGAGAAGGTCCAAAGAAGAGCGGCACGTTTCGTCACAGGGTTATTTGGTAAGCGTGATAGCGTTACGGAGATGTTTAGGAAACTCAAGTGGCAGACTCTGCAAGAGAGGCGCTCTGCATCGCGGTGTAGGTTGCTTCTCCCTACTTATACCTCCCGAGAAGATCACGAATGTAAAATTAGAGAGATTCGAGCGCGTACGGAGGCTTTCCGGCAGTCGTTCTTCCTGCGAACCATACGCGACTGGAACAGGAAAGGGAGGTAATGACAGTGGCACGTAAATTGCGCTCCGCCACACACCGTTGGGTGGCTTGCGGAGTATAAATGTAGAAGTTGATGTAGGTGTAGATCTTTTCTTGCACCATTTGACATTCTCGAGCGCTTTTTCTAGGTCAAAAAATTCTATGAACGTGTTTCGATTTCTCTTTAGCGTTGCTGCCATTATCAACCGCAACGTAAACACTTTCTCTCTGGTGACTTTACCGTTCCTGTAGCCAGACTGATAGTCATTTTACACTTCCTGAATTTTCGTTTCAATTCTTCTGTATATTATTCTTGGGTGCATTAACAGTTAAGCTGATTGTGCGATAGATAATTCTCGAACTTGTCAGCTCTTGCAGTCTTCGTAACCGTGCGGATGACGTTTTTCCAGAAGTCTGATGGTATGTCGCCAGTCTTAGATATTCTGCACAACTAAACGAATAGTTGTTTTTTAGCCGCTTCCCCCAATCAGTTTAGAAAGCCCGATGGAATGTTATCTACCCCTTGCGCATTACTTGATGTAAGATCTTCGAAAGTCCACTATCTCTTCCCAATCAACTCTTGTTTCTTCTTATATCACGTAAGGCAAGGCCTCCACATCACAGAGGCCTTCATTGTACTTCTTCCACCTATTCACTCTCTCCTCTGCATTTAACAATGTAATTCCCATTGTAATCTTGGATTTAGCGCCTTTGTTTTTAATTTCACCGAAGATTTGTTTTGACTTTTTTGTATGCTGAGTCAGTCCTTCTGACAATCATTTCTTTTTCTATTTCTTCACGTTCTTCGTGCAGCCCTTTCGCCTTAGCTTCCCTGCACTTCCTATTTATTTCATCCCTAACTGACTTGTATTTCTGTTTTCCTGTATTTCTCTGAACATTTTTTTTATTTCCTTCTTTCGTCCAGCAGCTGAAGTATTTCTTCTGTTACCCACTGTTTCTTAGCAGTTTCCAACTATTCATTATGACAGTATCTATAATACGTTTACTAATCAAATACGCTACACCTAGACCGCTGGTGCAAGAGTGACATATTGGACCTATTACGAATATTCGATACCCATGTTAACTTAAGTGTTACATGAACCCAGCAGTAATCGATACCGCAACCTCTCGATTTCCAAACACGTTCTTTGCCAGTAGACCATCAGGGCTGACAGTACGCAACTGTACCCACATGATTTAGCATCTGGGCGTCCCTTACAAGCAACAGTAGATACACCCAAACACAGAGGTGAGCGAAGAAGGTTGATGTTGTGGTGGTCTTCAGTCCTGACACTGGTTTGATGCAGCTCTCTATGCAACTCTATCCTGTGCAAGCTTCTTCATCTCCCAGTATCTACTGCACCCTACATCCTTCTGAATCTGCTTGGTGTTTTCATCTCTTGGTCTCCCACTACGATTTTTACCCTCCACGCTGCTCTCCAGTACTAAATTGGTGATCCCTTGATGCTTCAGAACATGTCCTACCAAACGATCCCTTCTTCTAGTCAAGTTGTGCCACAAACTCCTCTTCTCCCCAATTCTGTTCAGTAGCTCCTCATTAGTTATGCGATCTACCCATCTAATCTTCAGCATTCTTCTGTAGCACCACATTTCAAATGCTTCTCTTCTCTTCTTGTCTAAACTATTTATCGTCCATGTTTCACTTCCATGCATGGCTACACTCCATACAAATACTTTGAGAAACGACTTCCTGACACTTAAATCAATACTCGATGTTAACAAATTTCTCTTCTTCAGAAACTTTCCTTGCCATTGCCAGTCTACATTTTATATCCTCTCTACTTCGGCCATCATCAGTTATTTTGCTCCCCAAATAGCAAAACTCCTTTACTACTTTAAGTGTCTCACTTCCTAATCTAATTCCCTCAGCATCACCCGACTTAATTCGACTACATTCCATTATCCTCGTTTTGCTTTTGTTGACGTTCATCTTATACCCTCCTTTCAAGACAGTTTCCATTCCGTTCAACTGTTCTTCCAAATCCTTTGCTGTCTCTGACAGAATTACAATGTCATCGGCGAACCTCAAAGTTTTTATTTCTTCTCCGTGCATTTTAATACCTACTCCGAACTTTTCTTTTGTTTACTGCTTGCTCAATACACAGATTGAATAGCATCGGGGAGAGGATACAACCCTGTCTCACTCCCTTCCCAACCCTTGCTTTCCTTTCATGTCCCTCGATTCTCATAACTGTCATCTGCTTTCTGTACAAAAGGTAAGAGAATACTTGAAACGGAGCCTTCATCAGTGTCGTCGGATTCTCTTCGCCGACAGTGCGGGATTGGACTGATGGCTCATCACTGTATGATATGGAGGCGACCAGAAGCCAATACCCCTCTCAAGCATATAGCTCCACGAGTTGGACTACTTCCATCATGCTTAATCTTTCATTTCCTGTTCGCGTCGAATCGCAACCCACAGGTGTTCGCAGGTGGAAAGGCGTGCACAGCTTATTTTACGCGGGTTACTTCAGTTCTTTTTTTTTTCGTTTGAAATCGTTTGCAGAAAATCACTGTAAACGTTCGTTACCGGCCTACTACACTCACCACCACTGTGTCATATGGGACATGAGTCACGTGTGCCGAGCGCACTCCGTATCTCCAGGCAGAGTGTCGCTGTTTTCAATGTCACTGGAGAAGGGAGCAGACATCAGGTCACAACTTGCCTTGGCTTTTGGACCGTCAGTGTACTGTTGTCCCGTTATCACCCAGTATCTCCGTTTTTCAGAAGTGCCACCGTTGCTCCGATTTTGACAACAGAAGCCGGATATTTTCAACGCATGATGACGAAGCGTCTGCACAGTGTGCAAACAACGGCCGGCATCTCGGAAAGCTGGCGATTCTGCGTGCCCCACAGTCACCCACATTGATAAGCAAGCGACAGCTGCGCTAAGGATATTTCTGGACATCAAGGTCGTCCCCGTGACGCATCGCAGGAGAGAACGTGGCAACACAATAACATCAAATATTTTGCGTTACGTCGACGCTGTTGACAGTGGCGGTGAAACTATGAGAAAGTATCAGTATTTCAGTAAATAAAAAACTGCAACGTTCGTCCATTGTTATCATTTCCCTTTTGTGTGAGGCTTTCTTTGCCAAAGAAAGGCAATATAAGTCGTTAATAAGTCACACAATAATGATTTTTTTGTGGCATGGCGACAACTTTTCAGACTGAATTCACTCGTTAGCCGGCTACTGTGATTTTACCAGCTGTTCTTGATTTCCAGAGACCTTGTGTTAGAACTGAGTATTAAATTTGGTGAACAGTTGACTTCGCCATTTCTGAAAGCTCAGGTTTTGTTCTGTATCGTAAAATGTCAATAGGAGCTGATACTTGCAACAGGACGATCATGGTAAGTATCAAACTTCCTGGCAGATTTGTATGCCGGACCGAGACTCGAACTTGAGACCTTTGCCTTTCTTGGGCAAGTGCTCTACCACTGAGCAACCCAAGCACGACTAACGCCCCGTCGTCACAGCTTTACTTCCGCCAGTACCTCGTCTCCTACCTTCCAAACTTTACAGAAGCTCTCCTGCGAGCACTTGCCCGCTAATGGCAAAGGTCCCGAGTTCGAGTCTCGGTCCGGCACACAGTTTTAATCTGCCAGGAAGTTTCATATCATCGCACACTCGACTTCACAGTGAAAATCTAATTATGGTACGTATAGCTTAGCAAAACGGACGAAAACCCAGATTATTTTGTGTTCCAAGTATGTCAACACCATGGAAAAATGTATTGCCGATGGATATAAAACAATACCCACATGTGAAACATTTCGTTTTTCAAATTACATACTGTTAATTAAAACTACAATATACTTCTGTGTCCGACAGCAGTAGGCGATAATAAAAGAAACTAAAATGCTTTAATGTTTAGTATATGTACAGGACACTTATTTTTCGTCTCTTACTGGGCACTGACATGATATACCCGTACATTCATTTACGCGTTTTTAATCTTATATGACGCAAAACTGAAAATAATAAAAAACTGAAAATTGTATTTAACGTCCAGAGGTCCTGAACATTATTTCCATGACTGCTTTCGGATACGCTTGTAACCCACCTTCAGATCCATGCTAGCTGTGTGTGGAGGCTGGTTCCTGTCTGAAAAGACATTGTGTAACCAGGATAGATCTGAAGATCCATTACGTGTAAATCCGAAACTGGTCACTGCTGTAAACTTAGGGACATAGTTTGTTAAACATAATTCTTATATACTGATGACAAAAACGTTCAATTTTCGTTTACACTGATAAGAATTTGAAGAACGTTATCGAAGAGAAGAGTAGGCAGAAGACACATTAAGTAAATTCTCTGTGATTTACATATTTTCGGATTGACCACTAAGTCAATGAAACCTTGAAATCAGTATTTAATTCTTTATTTAATTCACTGATGAGAAATTGGCAGTATTTATTTGTTAACAGATCCTATCTTAATCAGTCACACAAGGGTACTCACCTCTCTTACTCTGATTTCTGCAGCTACATACACTCCTAAGTAGCTGACTGAGAGATGGTTGCGGTGTTGAAGACGCATCGCTACTGAAACCCATAAACTACGGCGAATGGAACTGTTCGCCGTCTGAGATGACGTCACAGCTCATGCTAGCCGTCTTTAGTCCAGAAACTGGTTTGATGCAGCTCTCCGTTTACTCTATCCTGTGCAGGCCTTTCCATCTCCTAGCAGCTGCTACAACCTACATCCTTCTAAATCTACTTACTGTAATCATCTCTTCGTCTCTCTCTACGATTTTTACCCTACACGCTTCCCTCCAGTACTAAATTGGTGATCCCTCGATGCCTCAGAACGTTTGTTGCCAATCAATCCCTTGTTCTAGTCAAGTTGTGCTACAAATTCCTCTTCTCCCCAATTCTATTCAGTACCTCCTTATGACTTACGCGATCTACCCATCTAATCTTCAGCATTCTCCTGTAGCACCACATTCCAAAAGCTTCTATTTTCTTCTTGTCTACGCTGTTTATCGTCCATGTTTCACTTCCATGCCTGGCTACACTCCATAAAATACTTTCAGAAAAAAACTTCCTGATATTGAAATCTATACTCGATGTTAACAGATTTCTCTTCTTCAGAAACGCTTTCCTTGCCATAGCCAGTCTACATTTTACATCGACTCTACTTCGACCACCCTCAGATATTTCGATCCCCAAATAGCAAAACACATTTACTACTTTAAGTATCTCGTTTCCTAATCTAATTGCCTAAGGTTCACCTGATTTAATTTGACTACATTCCATTATACTCGTTTTGCTTTTGTTATCCATTCCGTTCAGCTACTCTTCCAGTTTCTGAATGTAATTGCTCCTTAACTCCTTTTCACACTATCCTCTGGCTACCCACTGTTCTCCAGATGCACCATCAGCGCTGCTCAGAGCCAATTAGAGGCGGGGCCGCAAATATGTCCGGGTCAGTGGGCTCCAATCTGTCTACCTGTGTCGATCAGTCCTTTGTACCAACTCGCTATCCACCACTGGGTTAGGAATTCCGTGGTGCCGCTCAAGCTGGTTGCCGGACGATCTTAATTTAGCTGGCTGGACCTTCTCCAGTATAAGTGCTATGTTACAGGAAACATAGCAAATTATGCTATTATTTCATAACGATTACATCCAGCAGCTCCAGCCTAACTCTATTTTTTTCTTTGATTCATCATCTATCCACTGGTTTGATGCTGCCCATCACGAATTCCTATCCTGTGCCAACATGTTCATCTAAGAGTACCTCCTCAATTATTTGCTGGATGTATTCCAGTCTCTGTTTTCCTCAACAGCTTTTGCTCTCTACAGCTCCTTTAGTATCATGGCACTTATTCCACGATGTCTTAACACATGTCGTAACATACTGTCCCTTCTTTGTGTCAGTGTTTTCCACATATTCCTTGCCTCGCCGATTCTACAGAGAATCTCCTCACTCCTTATCTTAATTCTGTTCCGGTTTTCCCACAGTCTATGTTTCACTACCATGCAGTGTTGTTCTCCAAATAACACAGTTTCAGAAATTTCTTACTCACATTGAGGCCTATGTTTAATACTAACAGACTTCTCTTGCCCAGCAATGGTTCTTTTTTTTCCAGTGCTAGTCTGCTTTTTTCGTTTTCCTTGCTCTGTCCATCAAAGGTTATTTTACTGCCTATTAGAAGAATTCCCCACGTCAAATACTTTCTAGCTGTTCTCATTTCTGCTCTTGTCATTACCTTCGTCTTTCTTCGATTTACTCTCAGCCCATGTTCTGTACTCATTAAACAGTTCATTCCGTTCAGTAGAACCTGTAATTCCTCACTTTCACTGAGGATAGCAATGTCATTAGCGAATCGTATCATTGATATTTTTTCAACTTGAATTTTAATTCCACACTTGAGCCTTTCGTTTATTTCCGTCATTGTTTCTTCGATCTATAGCTTGAACAGTAGGGCGATAAGCTACAGCCCAGTCTTACGCCCTTCCTAATTTGAACACTTCGTTCATACTCTTCTGCTTTTAATTGTTTCCCTCTTGCGTCTTGTACATGTTGCATATTACCTGTGTTTCCATATAGCTTACTTCTAATTTCGAACTTCTTACACCATTTGATCAGCTCGCATACACACCGACTAATTCAGACTCACAGTCTCAGATGTACTCAGTATGCTCGGTTACGCAGTTGACATCTTTCCCTGGTCACGAGAAGACGCCCACACCGAGCTGAGTCTCGTTGTAGTCAACTGTACCTTCTGCTGGGTGACTGATTGCCGACTGCTCCCTCCAAGATGGGTTGCGGGTTTGTCTTGACCGTCTTACTGCCCATCCACCGCCACCAGAGCTGGCACAATATTGCTGTTCGTCCCCCTGGGCCGTTATATGCCACGGCTGTCCACCACGCAATGCAGGCTTGAATCAGCGTCATCAGCCGTGTTGGAGGCCACAGTTTGATCCCACCTGCCCGGTGTGCACAAGGAGTTGCACAAGGAGGCCAGCAGCCGTGGCCGCTTTCTGCCGTCCTCCATATACCGCCGTTGTCTTATGTCAGCGGCTCTGCTGCTGTGCTCAGAGCAACACCTTGCCGACAGCCGGTACCGCCTTTTGGTGTACGCCACGTACCGTCCTCCTGGAGGCCTGTTTCTGACACTGACACATTTCGCATATCACGGAGGCCATTGACCACCTTTCCAGCTCCAGCTCCGCCAATGTAATTGTTTTGGAATAACAGCAGTCCCAGGTAAAAATGTTTCCATGATAGGTCATCTTCCGACACATACCACAACCACCACCAACACTGAAGCCACGCTCTGGGGGCTGGAGGGTGGATTGCACTTCGTCTTGACATACCGCCAACCCAACTAACACGCCACTGTAGACGTCATGCACCCGGCCTCTACAAAACAGTTAGTTTGCTGTCCAGTAAATGTATTAAATAAGAGCATATAGAATATCAGACAGTAAAGGCGACTAAATTGAAGAGTTTGTCGCAAACAGATCACAACATGTTTTCAACAAAGACCAATCTTCAGACGTAAGCACTTGTACCCTATGCCCCGCACAATTTTTATCCTCTACAAGAACAGTCGACATATTCCTTGACGTTTTAACAAAAGTCTTATCATAATGAGTCTTCTTTTTGTCAATGTTTTGCACATCTTGCTTTCTTCACTGATTCTGGTGAGAGCTTCCCCATTTGTTATCAGTCCACCCAATTTTTAATATCTTTCTATAGCACCACATCTCAAACGCTTCTTTTGTGGTTTTCCAACAGCCTACGATTCACTTGCGTGAAACACTACCCTCCAAAACCTCATATTCTCCTAACTCTTCCTTCTTTTCTTGTTCCTACTACCACGTTTCAATCCTCCACGGTTGTTACATTAGCATCTCCTTTTACTTCAATGTCTTCATACTCTTTCTCTTCATCTTCTGCCTCTTTCTCTTCATCTTCTGCCTGTGGCGTCAGCATGTATATTTGACCTATTGTCGGCGGTGATTTTCTATCTATTCTGCCGAGAACAGTCCTGTAACTGAACTCTTCACAGTTAACTCACTCTCTGCGCTATTTTCCTATTCATATAGTGTTATAGAACAAATGTTTTTCGCAGTATATGGATACGATACTGCGTGAAGAGTTTGACAGAGCACAGAAAGACCTGAGTCGAAACAAGGCCCCGGGAGTAGACAACATTCCATTGGAACTACTGACGGCCTTGGGAGAGCCAGTCCTGACAAAACTCTACCGTCTGGTGAGCATGATGTATGAGACAGGCGAAATAGCCTCAGACTTCGAGAAGAATATAATAATTCCAATCCCAAAGAAAGCAGGTGTTGACAGATGTGAAAATTACCGAACTATCAGTTTAATAAATCACAGCTGCAAAATACTAACGCGTGTTCTTTACAGACGAATGGAAAAACTAGTAGAAGCCGACCTCGGGGAACATCAGTTTGGATTCCGTAGAAATGTTGGAACACGTGACGCAATACTGACCCTACGACTTATCTTAGAACCTAGATTAAGGAAGGGCAAACCTACGTTTCTAGCATTTGTAAACTTGGAGAAAGCTTTTGACAATGTTGACTGGAATACTCTCTTTCAAATTCTGAAGGTGGCAGGGGTAAAATACAGGGAGCGAAAGGCTATTTACAATTTGTACAGAAACCAGATGGCAGTTATAAGAGTCGAGGGACATGAAAGGGAAGCAGTGGTTGGGAAGGGAGTGAGACAGGGCTGTAGTCTATCCCCGATGTTATTCAATCTGTATATTGAGCATGCAGTGAAGGAAACAAAAGAAAAATTCGGAGTAGGTATTAAAGTCCATGGGGAAGTAAAAACTTTGAGGTTCGCCGATGACATCGTAATTCTGTCAGAGACAGCAAAGGACTTGGAAGAGCAGTTGAACGGAATGGATAGTGTCTTGAAAGGAGGATATAAGATGACCATCAACAAAAGCAAAACGTGGATAATGGAATGTAGTCGAATTAAGTCGGGTGATGCTGAGGGAATTAGATTAGGAAGTGAGACACTTAAAGTAGTAAAGGAGTTTTGCTATTTGGAGTGCAAAATAACTGATGATGGTCGAAGTGGAGAGGATACAAAATGTAGACTGGCAACGGCAAGGAAAGCGTTTCTGAAGAAGAGAAGTTTGTTAACATCGAGTATAGATTTAAGTGTCAGGAAGTGATTTCTGAAAGTATTTGTATGGAGTGTAGCCATGTATGGATGTGAATCATGGACGATAAATAATTTGGACAAGAAGAGAATAGAAGCTTTCGAAATGTGGTGCTACAGAAGAATGCTGAAGATTAGACGGGTAGATCACATAACTAATGAGGAAGTATTGAATCGGATTGGGGAGAAGAGAAGTTTGTGGCACAACTTGACCAGAAGAATGGATCGGTTGGTAGGACATGTTCTGAGGCATCAAGGGATCACCAATTTAGTATTGGAGGTCAGCGTGGAGGGTAAAAATCGTAGTGGAAGACCAAGAGATGAATACACTAAGCAGATTCAGAAGGATGTAGGCTGCAGTAGATACTGGGAGATGAAGAAGCTTGCACAGGATAGAGTAGCATACAGAGCTGCATCAAACCAGTCTCAGGACTGAAGACCACCAAAACAACAACAACATGGATATAAATCGATGGAGACATCTAAACTTCTAAGAGGCTATTCGTGGATGATGTTGCACAGAGAAAAGTTGTAACTTTCGGAAACAGTACCTAAATGCACAAAGACCTACAGAGGATCCACGCCTGGTGCAATGACTGGTAGTTAATCTCTACCATAAACAAACATCAAGCGTTTTGCATAAACAGGCAGAAATAAGCATTATCCTATAATTACATAGTTGATGAACAATGACTGGAAGTAGGTACATACAGACAGTATGCAGGAGAATGCATACGGAGCGGATTAAAGTGGAACGACCATATAAAACTACACCGAAAAGCCGAAGAAACTGATACATCTGCCAAATATAGTGTAGGGCCCCCGTAAGCACGCAAAAGCGGCGCAACATGACGTGGAATGGACTCGACTAATGTCTTAAGTAGAGCTGGAGGGGACTGACACCATGAATCTGTAAGGCTGCGCATAAATTCGTAAGAGTACGAGGGGTGGGGATCTTTTCTGAACATCAGGTCGCGAGGCACCCCAGATATGCTCAATAATGTTCATATCTGGAGAGTTTGGTAGGCAGCGGAAGTGTTTAAACTTGGAACAGTGTTTCTGCAGCCACTCTGTAACAATTCTGGACGTCCGGTGTGTCGCAGTGCCCTGCTGGAATTGTTCAAGTCCGAGGGAACGCAGAATGGACACGAATGGATGCAGGTGATCAGACAGGATGCCTACGTATTTGTGACCTGTCAGAGTCGTATCTAGACTTATCAGGGATTACATATCACTCCAACTGCACACGCCTCACACGACTACAGAGCGTCTTCTAGCTTTAACAGTGCCCTGCTGGCATGCAAGGTACATGGATGCATGAGGTTGTCTTCATACCCGTACACTTATATCCGCTCGACACAATTTGAAACGAGACTCGTTCGATCAGGCAACATGTTTCCAGTCATCAACAGTCTAACCTCGTTGTTGACGGGCCCAGGCGAGGCGTAAAGCTTTGTGTCGTACAGTCATCAAGGGCTCCAAGTGCCCATGTCGATGATGTTTCTTTGAATGGTTCGCACGTTGACACTTGTTGATGGCCCAGCACTGAAATCTGCAGCATTTTGCGAAAGGGTTGCCCTGTCACGTTGAACGATTCTCTCAAGTCCTCGTTGGTCTTGTTCTTGCAGGATCTTTTTCCGGCCGCAGCGATGTCGGAGAGTTGATGTTTTACCGCATTCCTGATATTCACGGTACACTAGTGAAATGGCCGTACGGGAAAATCCCCGCTTCCTTGCTACCTCGGAGATGCTGTGTCCCATCGCTCGTGCGCCTGCTGTAATACCACACTCAAAGTCACTTAAATCTTGATACTTGCCACTGTAGCAGCAGTAACTGCCCTAACAATTGCGCCAGACCCTTGTTGTCGTATATAGGTGTTGCCGATTACAGCGCAGTATTCTGCCTGTTTACATGTCTCTCTATCTGAATATGCATGCATGTACTATTTTCTTTGGCGTTTCAGTATAATAACAGGTATGGCAGATGCCAGACTGAGAGTCACTGAAGAATTCTCAGAAATCGTATCAACCCACAAATTAGGTAACTTACAAAAAACTAGTTTGACAAGTACCTTCATATTGCTCCTCAGCCCTGGATCCATACCAGAGAGGGTTGATAGCGGAAATGTAGAAGCTCTGAAGAAGAGCAGCGTGTTGTTTTACAGGTTAATTCAGTAGGCGCGAAAGTTTCACGAAGATGCTCAGCCTACTCCAATGGCGTTAAGCATCGTGGTGTTTTTTACTGCTAACGTTCTAGAGCTTACATTCCTAGAAGACTCAGCCAATATACAACGAGGCGACAAAAGTCAAGTGATAGCGATATGCAGGTATACAGATGGCGGTATTATCGTGTACACGTAGTATAACAGAACAGTGCATTGGCGAATCTGTCTTTTGTTCTCAGGTTTCCGTCGTGATTATGGCCGCACGACGCGAATTAAGACTTTGAACTCGTAGTTGGAGCTAGACGCATGGGGCATTACATTTCGGAAATCGTTGCTCCATTCAGTATTCCGAGATCCACAGTGTCGAGAGTGTGCCGAGGACACTACTTATATTTCAGGCATTACCTCTCACCACGGACAACGCAGTGGCTGTCAGCCTTCACTTAACAACGGAGAGCAGCGGTGTTTGCGTATAATTGTCGGTGCTAACAGACATGTAACCATGCTTTCAGTATCTGCAGAAATCAAAGTGGTACGTACAACGAACTTATCCGTTGTGTCGGTGGGGGAGAATTTTGGTGTTAATGGACCATGGCAGCAAGCGACTCTCACGAGTGCCTTTACTAACAGGACTTCTCCTAGGCTCATGGCCATATCGGTTAAACCGTAGACGACTCGATAACAGGGAAGGTTCCAGTGTGGTGCAGACCCCACAAAGCCATTGACCCAAGTTGTCAACAAGGTACTGAGCAAGCTCGTGGTGGTTCCATATATGGTGGGGACAGTGCTTATATGGAATGGGCTGGGTGCTCTGGTCCAACACAACCGACTGTTCAGTTATGTTCGGCTCCTTGGAGACCATTTGCAGCCATTCATGGACTTCATGTCCCCAAACAACAGTGGAATTTTTATGGATGACAATACCCCATTTCTCCTGCCTACAATTGTTCGCGATAGGTTTGAAGAATATTGTGGACAGTTCGAGTGAACTATTTAGCCAAACAGATTTCCCGACTTGAATCCCTGCGAACAGTTACGAGACGTAATCGAGAGGTTAGTTCGTGCTCAAAATCCTCACCGGTAACAGTTGGGCAGTTATCGACGGCTATAGAGGCAGCATGGTTCACTATTTGTGCAGGGGACTTGTGAGGACTTTTTGAGTTCATGTCATGTCTAATTGCTGCACTATACCGGTTAGCAGGAGATCCGATACTACATTAGGGGGTAGCCCACAACTTTTGTCATCTCAGTGTATTTATTCCTCCTACATACGAAGATAAAATCAGAGTATCGAGCTCACGGTGAGCATTAGTAACAGTCTTTCTTCCCGTGCACTATCCGCACCATCACTCATTGTAAGATGCGTAGAGTGTAATGCCAGATAAAGATTTAGAGCAACATGTGCGTGCCACATACGGTAAATGCTTGGTGTAACGGGTATAAGACCAGATACTTCTATTGGTGTACTGAATAACATTACATCAGTATTTAAATCATTCACAGACCAATAATTACAGCCATTACAAGTATGTTGCTGGGTTGGTTAGCACCTCCAAGTACGTGTGCAAAGAGCAAGCCATTAACGTTTGTTTTCCCCTGGGCAGCAGGTCAGATGTTGAAATGTGAACACGTGGACACAAAACGGTTACTTTAAAGTGATAAGCATAGTCCCCTAGCGATGCATTTAAGATTGTGCTGAGAACATCAGGTCGTAATGTGTTTGGGGGAAGACGTCGACTCAGAAAAAAAACGATCAGCCCACTGATGTGTGCACCACATACAAAAACATCTGCACTCAACAGCCTGCATGTCAAGCGCTCCCACCCCACCCCTGCCCCTCTCCCTCCCGCTCCGTATCAGTATCAATTGAAGATATAAAGACTTCTGGTACATTAGCTGAGATATATGCAAATGAACCAGAAAATAAGGTTTTTGAACAAAATCCTGACATCTGCGAAGAAATTGTCTAGTACAGACTTTTTGTAGACGACATGATCCTACTGTACAAAGGTTACGAAAGTGAAATACACGAGGTAGCAGAAAGAATGAGTGAGGTGCACGAAAAAATTAAATTCAGAGTGGAACTGGAAAAGGAAGGAAGTATAAGTTTTTTGGGTCTTAGGTTAACTAAATGGGATGGAAGGCTTAAGATTAGCATAATTAAAAAGACGACGGCCATTGACACTATTATAAATGCGAAATCCTGTCACCCTAAGAAGCATAAATGGGCATACTTCAGAGCTGTGATCAACAGGAAGTTAAAACTGCCACTCACCCCTGATGATTAGGTGGAAGAATTAAGTGTGATTAGACAAATAGCCAAGTCAAACGGATATAAGGATCGTGACATAATGAAATTTTACAATACGCTAAAACAAGAACTATGTGACAAAAGGAGACAATAGAACGAGAGGACAAGAAGTGTGTTCCTACGTTATACAATGGTGCATTTGCCGACAGAATTGCTAAAGCTTTCAGAAAAACGAAAATAAAACGAAAAGTACAATTGGTTGTAGACTACGCCGCAAAGTTGGCAACAACAGCAACAAATATTCGGAATCTGTTGTCTATAGGATCAACTGCCAAGACAGACAGGTTCTATATCGGTAAGACAGAAAGGAATTTAAAAGCTCGTTTTAGAGAGCATACATATAACCAAAATAACAGCGTCTCCGGTACACATTTAGACAGAGAAAAACATTCGGTAGGAAACACAGAGAATAATACGAAAGTGTTGCATAGGGCGCTAAAGGGACAGTTACTGAACCTACTCGAAGAAATGGAATTTATGTGCCCAGAAAACGGCAGCCGGAAGCACTGCTGAATGAACAAAACGAGTTTAACCTAAATGCTTATTTTGATGTATTCAGGAACCTACTGGTTTGAGCAGCGTCGAGTGCCCCAGTGGATTGACGTTCGGTCGTGTCTTCTGCCGCCGGCGACGAGGAGATTGGGCTTTCTTCCGCAAGTACCAGCCCAGGAAAACAAGTACGTCATACAGAGAAGCCACGATCTGCCGCCATTGAGACCACACTCCAGATGTATTATCGACTATCGATTTTTTAATTACTAGTCACTGCTTTGTTAATTACCTTACAATTACGTTTATTGTAACTGATCTGTCAGGCTGGAAGATTTTATAGCTGCTTTTAATCTTATACTTTTTATACTGGCTTTTATACAACTGCATATTTTGCCTTGCCAGACTAGAAGCTTCACATTATTAATATTTGCACTTTTTATGTGGATTTTAACTATGGATGCAATTCCACGTGGAGTATGTCAGTACATGATTTATTATCAGACGCTCGTTTTGCCATGTGAAGTAATTTTAATTAATGACTACGCATACAGTTGCAATACTTGTTTCGTCATGTAGCCTAACTATAGTGCCCTCTGCTGACCTCAGTTTCCTTGCATAAATACCAGACGCATTCTGATCATTACCAGCACTTACTATGAATCTACATGTTAAGTTTGATGTTGATATTACATCAGAATATTTTATGGTATGTATAGCTGGTATACATGTAAACGTATTATCTTTCTTATGTAATATCAGGACATAATAGATTTAGTGTCAACAAATGAGGTTAGTTGGTTACACACTTTTTGTTTTTGTAACAGATCTGAAGATGGCAGTAGCCGAAACCGGTCATAGTGAAATGTAAAAATTTATATCAAGGCTCATGAATGTATTACTGCTTAAGCCACAATGCACAGCATGGTGAAATGCATTTCGTATTTGTATTCGCAGTCCTTGTCCTATCAGACTGGCAAAGAGAGAGAAAGAAAAGTGGTTGTGTATCTCTCTACCACACTTTGTCTCTCTATTACGTTCCTGTTGCCTAAGTGATATATATGACGGAGGTAGAAGAGTTAGACCTTAGTTTTTTTAATATTATTTCTCATTTGCATGAATGGGTCAATTTTTTTACTTTTGATGGCTATAATATACCTTCTGAAGGCAACGCCTCCCCAAATTTTCCCGCGAAGGCTGTAAACTTCCTTGAAAACCTTCGAATTTTATTTCATCACTACTAAGGCAGGAACTGTCCACTTGTATCATAACACAATGCGGAGTTTTTGGACAGTATTACAAATATAAAATAGTAATATTATCTTCGAGTAATTAAGTACAGACCCCGTTACCGGAGTACCTGTTGCTCCAGGGATATCATGTTACAATTCTTTGTTCAAATGGTTCAAATGGCTCTGGTTAAGGCGCTCAGTCCGGGACCGCGCTGCCGCTGCGGTCGCAGGTTAGAATCCTGCCTCTGGCATGGAAGTGTGTGATGTCCTTAGGTTAGTTAGGTTTACATACACTCCTGCAAATGGAAAAAAGAACACATTGACACCTGTGTGTCAGACCCATCATACTTGCTCCGGACACTGCGAGAGGGCTGTACAAGCAATGATCACACGCACGGCACAACGGACACACCAGGAACCGCGGTGTTGGCCGTCGAATGGCGCTAGCTGCGTAGCATTTGTGCACCGCCGCCGTCAGTGTCAGCCAGTTTGCCGTGGCATACGGAGCTCCATCGCAGTCTTTAACACTGGAAGCATGCCGCGACAGCGTGGACGTGAACCGTATGTGCAGTTGACAGACTTTGAGCGAGGGCGTATAGTGGGCATGCGGGAAGCCGGGTGGACGTACCGCCGAATTGCTCAACACGTGGGGCGTGAGGTCTCCACAGTACATCGATGTTGTCGCCAGTGGTCGGCGGAAGGTGCACGTGCCCGTCGACCTGAGATCGGACCGCAGCGACGCACGGATGCTCGCCAAGACCGTAGGATCCCACGCAGTGCCGTAGGGGACCGCACCGCCACTTCCCAGCAAATCAGGGACACTGTTGCTCCTGGGGTATCGGCGAGGACCATTCGCAACCGTCTCCATGAAGCTGGGCTACGGTCCCGCACACCGTTAGGCCGTCTTCCGCTCACGCCCCAACATCGTGCAGCCCGCCTCCAGTGGTGTCGCGACAGGCGTGAATGGAGGGACGAATGGAGACGTGTCGTCTTCAGCGATGAGAGTCGCTTCTGCCTTGGTGCCAATGATGGTCGTATGCGTGTTTGGCGCCGTGCAGGTGAGCGCCACAATCAGGACTGCATACGACCGAGGCACACAGGGCCAACACCCGGCATCATGGGGTGGGGAGCGATCTCCTACACTGGCCGTACACCTCTGGTGATCGTCGAGGGGACACTGAATAGTGCACGGTACATCCAAACCGTCATCGAACCCATCGGTCTACCATTCCTAGACCGGGAAGGGAACTTGCTGTTCCAACAGGACAATGTACGTCCGCATGTATCCCGTGCCACCCAACATGCTCTAGAAGGTGTAAGTTAACTACCCTGGCCAGCAAGATCTCCGGATCTGTGTCCCCCATTGAGCATGTTTGGGACTGGATGAAGCGTCGTCTCACGCGGTCTGCACGTCCAGCACGAACGCTGGTCCAACTGAGGCGCCAGGTGGAAATGCCATGGCAAGCCGTTCCACAGGACTACATCCAGCATCTCTACGATCGTCTCCATGGGAGAATAGCAGCGTGCATTGCTGCGAAAGGTGGATATACACTGTACTAGTGCCGACATTGTGCATGCTCTGTTGCCTGTGTCTATGTGCCTGTGGTTCTGTCAGTGTGATCATGTGATGTATCTGACCCCAGGAATGTGTCAATGAAGTTTCCCCTTCCTGGGACAATGAATTCACGGTGTTCTTATTTCAATTTCCAGGAGTGTAGTTCTAAGTTCTAGGGGACTGATGACCACAGATGTTAAGTCCCATAGTGCTCAGAGCCATTTGAACCATTTTTTTCAAATGGCTCTGAGCACTATGTGGCTTAATATCTGAGGACATCAGTCCCCTAGAGTTAAAACTACTTAAACCTAACTAACCTAAGGACATCACACACATCCATGCCCGAGGCAGGATTCTAACCTGCGACCGCAGCGGCAGCGCGGTTCCGGACTGAGCGCCTTAACCAGAGCCATTTGAACCATTTGAACCGCTCCGGAATGAAGTGCCTAGAACCGCTCGGCCACAACGGCCGGCTACAATTCTTTGTAAAATAGCACATAAATTGTATAGTTTTATAGAGTTAGGTGGTAGGTTATTAGATTATTCAGGCTGAAACAACTCTGCGTAATGGTGCCATGAACGCTTTTTTGGTTAGTATCTCAACTACATTTTGCATTATACAACCCACTTATTGACAATATTAGTTTCACTTTGTAGTAGCAACAAGCAAATGAAATTAATAGTCACTATGTGGGCAACCACAGCATTTAAAAAACAGTATGCTCAACTTGTTCACTATTCGATCACTTTACTTTCGTCGGCTCAGCAATCATATATGTTCTGATCTTCTTTTGTGAAGTCTACTTGCAACAATCTGCAGCGGACGGTATGCTTCTTAACGCTCTACGTCCCGACCCGTGTAGTTGGTGTCGCCTAAGACACAATTTGTTGCCTGTTCTACTTTGTACAGTGAGAAAGTGTTTTGTTCATGGGCGAGGCAATAATGTGTAACAGATTGTCACTTGCTAATTGCTTCACTGCCATGCAGCCGTTTTCTGCACATTTTAAAGGCGTCACGACTCCAACGTCAACGTACAATGCCGTTACCTCGATGCACCTTACAAGTCTCCAAGACACCACAATCCGTCCTTCGCTAATGTAATGAATTCACTAACATTCTTCATTCGATACGATGTTAACGCTTATGAGAAGTTCGGTTTTCTCCCGTAAAAAGCAACCACCATCTTGCCAGGATATCCGAAATAACTAATATAAACAATACGTATATGTAAGTGAATGCATATAGTGATGTCCTCTCATAACAGACACATGAGTTATTAGCTAAAAGCGGCAGAAGAAATCCAGTTTCGTCCAGACATTGTAATAGGGAGTCCCGTCTAACCTGTGATCGAAGTTACTGAACGCGCATTCGGGAAGATAGCGGTTCAAATAGCATTCGCACCATCAGACTTTAGTTTTCCATTGAATCCCTAATCCTGTAAGGCAAACTGCGACATGGTCCCTATGTTAGGGACTCGAAAGATTTCCTTCCTCAGCTCATAATGGTGCGCCGTCTCTAATGACCTCCATCTCGAAAAGGCATTATACTCTAATATTTTTTCCATCAGAAGATGGCACAGATTACTTTCCAGTTTTCGCATGTATGCAGAATTTGTATTTCTATATTTAGCCATCTGTTACATGCATTTTGTATCCGTCTCGTGATTTTCTAAGCAGCCTAACATTTTCTCATTTCACAACTGCTGGATAGGTGACCGCTGTTAATGACAAGACACTTTCATAGCAGACTGCACACAAGAATAGTTTCAGAGAGTGCGGTGTAGCTCCAGTTCTGTGGGATATTATGTTGGAAAAGGGACTACCTTTAGGTTTCATCCCGATGACATCCTAATAACCACGAGAAACTACTTCACATGTCGTGCTCTCACTGCCGCATTGTCCTACATCAACAATTCACCTGGATGTATATTGTTGACAGAATCTTATTCCTTTTTAACGCCTTCTCTGGGTTAGGAACGACAAATGTACACACTTGCCAGGAACAACTGAAGGTCAGTTTGGGAGACAAGTAGTTCTTCGAAGTTTATCAATTTTCCCAGTATCTCTCAATGCAGTTTGTTCTATATATATGTGATTTTCCGACTACTATGTGAGTTTAGTCTCATTAGGCTCTTCGCTTAGAATATAAACGAAGGATGTTACGGGTTAAAGTTCTGTATATGGCGAGATTGTTAGAGACGTGATCTACGCACGAATGAGGTAGTGTGAGAAAGTACGTTGGCGGCGTTTTTTCTTTTTTTTTTCTTTTTCCAAAGCAAAACATGCCTCAAGTACGGAAAACCTAATTCTGGATGCTCGATTAGTGATATGGACCTAGAAACTCTTAAATGCCAGTCCAGTGTCTCAACCACAGTGCAGTCTCTATTACCTTTCAGTAACTAACCAGCATCAAGTTAGTGTGGTAGCCGAGCTTTCAATTATTACCGTTGTCAAAAGAAATATATACTTCTATGATGACTGGGGTAATAGTCATTAAAAGCTTGGCTTCAGAATTTCTTGATTTGATCCGGACATCAGAAAAACATGACCGTTAAGTGGGCCGCGGAAAACTCATTAGATAAATGTCATTGCAACTAACATGACTGCTCGTGAATCCTTTTTCACAAGCTTCGTTGGCCAACACCACTAGCAACAAGATGGGTAGTAAAAGGCGTTCAGGAATGAACTGTGAAAACAAAAGGGATTTGTTGAAAATCATTGCATTTATAGCTTTTACCAAGCCAACAAAAAAAGTCGCAGTGTGGGCTAACCTTAGCGATAGTGCGGACTATGTTTGCCTGATATTCAATCCTCTGCCACATACTGGCAGGCATCGCCAGTGTGACCAATCCTACTGCCGAAGTAAACCAACCCTATGCAGACACTCAAAATCAGCTATACACTTGTTTTCCACAAACACATGAGAAAATGTGTCCAGTTGGGTTAGATCCGGGGAACATGGTGACCATAACGTTCGTCCCCTCTCCCAACCGATTGGTACAGAAAAGAATGCTCGAGAAAGGAGCGGACAACTTTGCATTGGGGACTGGAAATGTCCTATTGAAAAGTAGTGACCAGTGGCGACTATGGAATGGCCTAATTCTCTATCATGTTGTTTGGTTTCAGTGACTGTGGGTTCGTGAAAGAAGAATGATGTCATTCATCAGCTTTTTCATTTGGATTAGCACACAATTATAACATGCGGGTATTGTCACTCACACAGTGTAGTTTTACCTGCTCCCTTCTCCACATGTATGGAATAGGGTCTCCTCCGGAAAGGCTGCCGTCCGCTATGGCCGAGCGGTTCTAGGCGCACCATTTTGAAACAGTGCGACCGCCACGGCTACAGGTTCGAATCCTGCCTCGGGCATGGATATGTGCGATGTCCTTAGTTAGCTAGGTTTAAGTAGTTCTAAGTTCTAGGGGACTGATGACCTCAGAAGTTAAGTCCCACAGTGCTCAGAGCCATTTGAACCATTTGAACCTTAGATGTTAAGTTCCATAGTGCTCAGAGCCATTTGAACCATTTCTTCGAAATGGCTGCCATCGGTAAACAGCGGTCATCGTAGGCTTTAAATTTTAGTTCAGGTAAAGCATTTCCGTCAAGGGCGGTCGTCTGGCCTAAGAGCTTTCTGTAACTGTGGCCCGTAAGACGGTAAACGTAAGCCTTTCTGTACAATTCATGCACCATGGACTTCCTAACCCCTCTGGACATCTCTTTAGAGGGAGATGGGACGCTGTGAAGCAGCAGTTGTCTGTAAGGCGTACAGGAAAGTATTCGCTGTTGCTAACACGACCTTCGGCTGTATATTAGACCGATGGTAGTGAAATTTTGTGCCGGAATGTGACTCGAAGCCGGATTTCTCGCTTTACGCGAGAGGTTGTCTTAACCACACCGGCTATCCGTGCACGAATCTCCCCCTGGCCAAAACTTTCATATTATGTCGTCGTCCTTGCCACAACTTGCAGTCGGACGTTACTTATACAGGGTGGTCCATTGATAGTGACCGGGCCAAATATATCAGGATATAAGTATCAAAGGAAAAAACTACAAAGAACGAAACTCGTCTACCTTGAAGGGGGAAACCAGATGGCGCTATGGTTGGCCCGCTAGATGGAGCTGCCTTATGTCAAACGGATATCAACTGCGTTTTTTAAAATAGGAACCCCCATTTTTATTACATATTCGTGTAGTACTTAAAAAAATTTGAATGTTTTAGTTGGACCACTTTTTACGCTTTGTGACAGATGGCGGTTTAATAGTCACAAACGTGGTATCACTTAGCATTCCGCCAGTACGGACGGTATTTGCTTCGTGATACCCGTGTTAAAGTGGACCGTTTACTAATTACGGAAAAGGTCGATATAGTGTTGATGTATGGTTATTGTGATCAAAATGCCCAACGGGCGTGTGCTATGTATGCTGCGCGGTATCCTGGATGACATCATCCAAGTGTCCGGACCTTTCGCCGGATGGTTAAGTTATTTAAGGAAACAGTAGTAAATGCGTTTTGCTATTTGAGGAGCAAAATACCTGAGGACCACCCTGTAATCCCGTCCACGAAGAACACATTTATTGAAACTCGAAATGTGGTATTGGCGAATAAGTACGAAATAGCAGTGCCTGTGCTATTAAGAAGTACGATGCAAATCTTCCTTCAGACTTGCATGCTCGTCGTAGGGAACATTACTTCGTCCTTTCAACAACACATGAACTGCTACTTTGTTAAGTGTAAAGAAGTCGGGGACCGATACTGCATACTAGCGGCCGGCCGCGGTGGTCTCGCGGTTCTAGGCGCGCAGTCCGGAGCCGCGCGACTGCTACGGTCGCAGGTTCGAATCCTGCCTCGGGCATGGATGTGTGTGATGTCCTTAGGTTAATTAGGTTTAAGTAGTTCTAAGTTCTAGGGTACTAATGACCACAGCAGTTGAGTCCCATAGTGCTCAGAGCCATTTGAACCATTTTTTTGCAGACTAGCGTAGCCAGATTATAGCAACAATATAACTGACCACAGAGGTGGTGCTTGTGAATGTGTCACAGGTGACGTATTACCAAGAATGGCCCATTTTTTTCCAAAGGTGCTCAAATCGATGTCTGTTAAAACACTGTGAGATACTTTTGCCAGCAATAAAGGTAAATAGGGACTGCAAGGTCTAACTAGGGCGTGCATCTTTCTTTTTAATTAAATATTTTCAACATTTCGAGACCCTGTCAGCAACTGTATAAATATTAATTTTAATTTTAATAATCAACAGCCTCAGTTGCACCGTTTACCTGGAATTTACCTGGGTTTCAGTCGGCATAACTCAACCTTCTTCAGAATAACAGTAACTACCGTTTGTCCAAAGTGGACATCGTCAAGTTAAAACCACAAATCCATAAATTATCGTGAGCCTGTAAAAACTTATGTGAAACTGCCTCGGCCCCACTTCGCGACCGCGATGCGGCATCCACGAGTGCCGTACTGGAACTGAGGTAGTTACTTGTTGGGACAAGACGCGAACATAGCTCCTGACCTTGAATTGATTAGTAAAGTGAAATAAGAGGCTTAGATGAGGAAAAGAGCCATCTATTTTATATGACCCGTATTGCCGGATGTTACAAATTAAATATAGACTTGTTCATAAGTTCAATCATGACTATCTGTGTGCTAAGTCAATAGGATGTTCATGCGTTGTAACCATAGCTAAACAAGTGCTTAACAATTATGTCTTAAAAAGTTCTAGACCTAGTCATAATAATGACGATGTTGGCTTTGTATTAACCTTCCCAATCCTAAGTTCTTTTTAGGTGATTAAACTTCGTGCTTAAGCACAAAATGTTCCTAGATAGGCTATACCTTGTATGCACATGATGTCTTCCTCATATCATGACCAATGAATACTTCATAAATGTTAAGACAGTCGATCTAAGTCCGTTGTGCACAGGATAACATATTCGCCTTTTTCCTCAGCTATACCTTTCATTTCACTCAACTAATAAATTCTAGGTCAGGAGTTAAGTTCGCGCCTTGTCGCAACAAGTAACTATCATACAGTATATGCGCAGGCGCAAGGCACTGTGTCCGCCTAGGTGGACCCCATGACGGTACGGTCAGTTCCAGTACAGCACTTATGGCTGCCGCATCGCGGTCATGAAGTGGGAGAGAGGCAGTGCCAGATAAGTTTTACAGTCTGACAATGGTTTATAGATTTTCAGTTTTAGCTTGACGATGTCCACTATGGACAGACGGTAGTTACTGTTATTCTGAAGAAGGTTGGGATATCCCGACTGAAAGCTTGGTAAATTCAACGTAAACGGTGCAACTGTGGCTGCTGATTATTAAAATTAAAAGTTCTTTTTAGTCATTACATCCTGGCAACATGTCAACCGCTACCTGTGGAATAGTTATAAGGGCCGCTCAGTGGCAACTGCTGACACGTTGATTTCTTCAGACTTCGAAACGAGATGAAAATGCCAAGCAATGTGCAGTGTCCTTCGGTATGACGCTGCGGGGCTGAAACAACAAGAGACTGGGCGCGTTGTATTGTCAGCCAGTAGCGTGT